>NC_091256.1:59630000-60255000 GCF_042477335.2 Ovis canadensis | reverse complement strand
TGGGCTTCTGTGCCTGTCCCACCAGAGCTAAGGAACTCTTCGGCTTCTGCTGCCACCCCCAGGAGGTCGAAGACCCTCTTGGCATGCTGGATCCTTACCGCTTCGTGTCCATGCTGGTCCTGGGCTGCAGGCATCCAGTCTCAGGAACCAATCAAGACAGAAGATGCCACGTGGAGTTTCCACTGTGAAGACAATGTGTCCCCGGGGCTGGAAGCACTTAGTTCATGTTTGCATCACAAGTTTGCGAGTGGCCCCCAGAGACCCTGCTCGGAGCCAGGCCCTTCAGACCACGCTTTCACCAAGTCCCCAGAGTAATTCTTCCTCAAGATGCCTGGGGGCCCATCCCCATCCATCACAGGAGTTTGCTTTTGCCTCTGTTTTGGGGTTACCCATGAGATTTCATTTGCAAGAAAAGGGTTCCATTGCTTAAAAAATGTCTGTGGAGACCACATAACGGAGGATGCAGCTTCAAGTCATCTGTGAAAACTCTTACAAGTCATCTGAGGCTCCTGACTCTGGAGGGAAAAAAATTGCACCAAGAAATGCAGAGAGCTCATGCCCAGGAGGCCCTGGGACCCACATGGATTGCTAGGCAGCTCGCCCTCATCTCCTCAGCCCCTTTCCCGGCCATGCGGGCTCAGCCTGGACTGAGCAGCTTTTCCTGCCTCTGGTGGATACAATCTGGTGAAGCTCAGATCCACCTCTACCACTGAGATGTCTATAGCTTCCACTGGGAACCCAAAGTTCTGAAAATAAGTATTTTTTTATTACAAAATATATTACTGAAAGAAAGCAAAAGAACCATCATAAAAATTAGCACAGTATTTTTTTAAAAAGACACTTTTTCTCCTTCTAGATGAGCATAAAATGTAAGCTAAGGAGAATTAGGTTTAAGGTGCATGGAAAGATGGTTCTTCCTTTGGCCTTTCCTTGCAGAGAGCATGGTTCCTTGGTCATGTGTCTGGGAGCAGAAGGGCAGTGGGGAAAAAAAAAAAAAACACCAGGAGGCCAGGTCCAGGACTGCACTTCTGTGAGATGCAGAATAAAATAGCGAAGGATCCAGATTTTTTATTTAAAAAAAATAATAAATGTTTGTTAGAGTGTCTGAACCAAATTTAAGCCGTGAAGTAAATATCTTTATGTGGCAAGCTTCTGAAAAAGCAAGCAGACGTATTGTCTGTTCTCAAAGAGAAGTCTGTCTTCCGACATCTTTGTTTTATTATTAATATTTTAGGTTGGCTTTTATTTCAGCTCCATGTAGGGTCCAGATGGAATTCACTGCCTTGCAGCAAACTCTTTCCCTTGTCAGGACGAGCAGACAGGAATACCCATAACTCAGGGATTCCCTTTCACTTCATCCCACTTTTGTCCCTCAATGCTTCCCATTCCAAAGCTCCATCCCACAGTCAGAAACACACCTGATTCTAATATTTCAACCCAATGTGACATCAAAATTTCATCCTCGGCTGCTGGATGTTTCAAACAGACTAAAAGTGGGAGATTCATTATCTCCACTTCAGCTCATGGACTCAGAGAGGACGTGGGTGCACATTTAAGCAAACACAGCACTGAAATGGCCTGAAGCAGCAAAAATTTCCCCGCCTGGGGCCTTTCAAACCCTCCATCCTCCGAGAGAGAGAGGAGCCCGCCGCCAGGCCTCCACGGCCCACGGTGGGTGGTTCCTGCTATTAGTGGGCAACCAATGTTCCCATCCCCAAACCAAACTGCGTGGCTGTGACCTCCAGACACCCAGGAGGGCAGTGGCCAAGAGGCACAAGGAGGCGGCCGCATCTCAGATCTCAAAGGAAAATGGGTAATCTGTGGGACGTAATTTTCCTGAGAACTAATACAAACAATTTTAAACTCTCATAATGATAGGAAAGGGCTTCCCTGATGACTCAGATGGTAAAGAATCTGCCTGCAATGCGGGAGACCTGGGTTCGATCCCTGGTTTGGGAAAATCCCCTGGAGAAGGGAACAGCAACCCACTCCAGGATTCTTGCCTGAAGAATCCCATGCACAGAGGAGCCTAGCGGGCTATAGTCCATGGGGTCGCAAAGAGTCGGACACGACTTTGTGACTCACACACACACACACACACACACACACACACACACACATGCACACGCACACACATACTAGATTTCAAACTGTTTTGTAGTCAGTCTCTTGAAACTCGGCTTTCTCTCTCCTGGGACAGCCTCGTGGCCCAGCAGAAGGGCTTCCGTCCCCTAGTCCCGACCGGTGGAAGCTCAGCTCATTGCAAAGGGACCGACGTGACCCTGTGTGGAGCTGGAGTAAAACCGTCCCTGAAATATTAATAATAAAACAAATGATTTTGAAGACAGGCTTCTCTTTGAGAAGGAAACATTACACGATATTAATGGGGTTTCTCAGATTGCCCTAATCCCAAGAGTTTCCACCAGGATTTCCTGGCACTTAGGAAACCCCCTACATATACACACATGCACACACAGACATATACACACGCACACATACACAGAGACACACTGAAGGGAACAACTTCCCTCTCTCTCCCGCTGACCCTCCACCCACCCCCACACCTGCACAGGACATCACCTCCCAGCACAGCACAGACATGGAAGGGAAGGCGCCCAGACTGAAGATCTGAGGTCCATGAAGACAGCTTCAGGGTTTCCAGGTGGTATTTGGTAGAGAAGTCACTTCAATCAGAAAAGCTCTAACTTGACCCATGACCTGAACCTCTATGTCCGGAGGTCCAGGGGAACCAGGCAGGACAGGGTCACTTGAGGAGAAAGTTCCCAAAGCCGGCCTCAGCAGCCAGAGGACTTGAGGCAGCTCTGCATGGGCCTCCTGGATGGTCCCCCGGAGATACCCACACAGGGGCAGTGGGCTGAGGCCAGGGGTCTCAACACCCTCAGTCCAGCAAGGCCTATGCTGGCATCCAGATGGGCTGTGGGGACAGGTGCAGCCTGCATGCCCCGTGTGGTTCTGAGAGGGTGGTGGGCCCTCCCACCGCTTTGAGAGTGCTGAAGGAGCCCAGACGCTGGGCAGTGCATCCCCCACCAGACAGACCCCTTCTGTCCAGCCAGGCCTCGTTCTTCCCAGACACTCAGGCTACTGACCGCATGCTCCCCACCCAGCCGTGGAGCTGCAGGGGCAGGGCTCAGAGCCCTTCACCAAGTCCTCTTCTGCACCCCTCTTGGAGCCCTGAGGCTCTCAGTGGTCTCTGCCCCACGGGACCTAGGGAGAGGTGACCAGCCCGTCCCTCCACTCTGTTCCCCGGGCACCACCCTCGGCACCAGCTCCTCCATGGGGCTCTAGATGGGGGCAGCCCTGGGTAGCAAAAGCCACTGCTGCTGCTGCTGCTGCTGCTGCTGCTGCTAAGTTGCTTCAGTCATGTCCGACTCTGTGTGACCCCATAGATGGCAGCCCACCAGGCTCCCCCGTCCCTGGGATTCTCCAGTCAAGAACACTGGGGTGGGTTGCCATTTCCTTCTCCAATGCATGAAAGTGAAAAGTGAAAGTGAAGTCACTCACTCATGTCCGACTCTTAGCGACCCCATGGACTACAGCCTACCAGGCTCCTCCATCCATGGGATTTTCCAGGCAAGAGTACTGGAATGGGGTGCCATTGCCTTCTCTGGCAAAGGCCACAGGGGCCTTGAATTTCTCCTTGCACCCAGCCTATCACCTAAAGGTGACTTGTGGTTTGCTGCCCACAGGCAGTCCTGAGGCCACACGAGCTTTGGGGTGGCCCGGCTGCCAGGAACAAAACATCCACAGCAGAGAGCTGTGGGGGAACAAGTTTCTCTCTGTGATATTGAGGGGCGGTCAGACCACAGCATAGAACCCGGGGTGCCTGGTTCACCATCCCAGCTTAGCAGGAGTGGAAGGCAAGGATCCCCTGGTGCCTTGATTCACTCTGGGAGGCAAGATCCTGGCCCACCCTCCCCAGGGACTTTGCGGCCCTCCCCAGGGACTTCGAGGCCCTCCCCTGCCCCCAGCATCCTCCAACTCTCACTTTTCTTTTTGGAAAACTCGAGACCCTCAGATCTCCCTTGAGTGGCTCTTTCTGCCACTGTGATAAGCAAACAAGTTGGTTTCAGATGTCTCAGGAGACACGGACAGGATCTGTTCTTGGATTTGTTTTATGTATTTATTTTATTAATTCATTTATTTTGGCTGTGCTGGGTCTTCGTTGCTGCGCACAGGTTTTCTCCAGTTGCGGCGAGTGGCGGCTTCTCTCTAGTTGCGGCATGCGGGCTTCTCATTGTGGTGGCTTCTCTTGTTGTGGAGCACGGATTATAGGCACGTGGGCTTCAGTATTTGCAGCGCGTGGGTTCAATAGTTGTGGCTCCAGAGCACAGGCTCAGTAGTTGTGGTGCACGGGCTTAGTTACTCCTCAGCATGTGGAATCTTCCTGGACGAAGGATCAAACCCGTGTCCCCTGCATTGGCAGATGGATCCCCACGCCTGGACCACCTGCAAAGTCCTGCATTTGTTTTAGTGACAAGAAAGAAAACAAGCTCTTGGAAATAAAGTGCCCTCCAGTGCAAGCAAGGGCCAGAAGAGGCCTGCACACAGCCCGGCTCCTTCTCCTGTTCCCACATCACCTTGACAGGGCAAGGATGTTGGTGGCCGGATGTCAGGTGGCCAATGCAGCTGAAGATGGTGCAACATAATACTGGGGTCACTCGCACACATTGGGGAGCACAACTCAGGGGCTGGACCCCCAGCACACCTCAGAAGGGCTTCGAGGTCCACACTGCACCCCAACCACCTGGGCTGGCGGGCTGGCCAGCCAGGCATCAGGAAAAGCCACCACCACCAGCACATTCCGGGACAAGCAAGGGGCCGCATCTCCCCAAAGCGAAAGCACACAAAGGCTAATCTCCTTCACAGAGCTGTTTAAACAACGCCATTTTACTAGCAGATGACCAAACGGATCACCACCCAGCAGCCCATCCTTCAGAGCCGGCACTTAGAGGACGAAAACCCAGGGTTTCCGGGCAAAGCTCAATGTGTTCTTTTGCTTTCGTTTCTTATGTCCTGACTTGGACTAGCCCCTCCCCACTGCCCACCCCCGTGTCAGGGTTAGCGGTCTGCCAGGGCTGGGATTCTAACCGATGGCTATGCTGTGTCCACTGCCCTGCTCTGCCCTGATCGTTGAAAGCCCATCCCTCCCTCTGCGGCGTTTAAATTAAAAACGGATTGGCCGTTTCAACGGTAGCTTCCAAACAATTAGATACAATTTTCCCTTTGAAAATGAGAAGGATGAGGAATTCATTTTAGCACTTCTTAAATTTGCAAAAGACTTATTTAAAAAATAGAGCAAATGATTTTGCATCAGAAAACCGTTGCATTTTTACTCCCCAGAGCACACTGACCATCTCTGGGGCAAAGAACAAGGTATTGATTCACAGTACCGGTTATCATTTACCAGAACCTATATTTTTTCCCTCTTAATTAAGTGAAAGTAAATACTTTATTAGAAGAAGCCATTAAATATGATGAAGACAATTTGTGACCTGTAATTTATATTTTTAAAAAATCTAACTAACTGTATATTATATATTTTTATATTATATGTGAATATGATAATTATAGATAACAAATATATACATAACATCCAGGTACAAACCGTACAACTAAGAAAGAGAGGGGTATACAGATGATTTTTAATGTTGAGCTGCTGGGAAGGTGACAGAATATATATATAAAGGCAGAAAGTGAAGATTTAGGCACAGGCTGCTCCAGCCACACATGAGAAGGGACATGGCAAATACAAGGGTGACAAGCCGCCTCCCCTTTCTCAGCCAGAGGAAGGGATGTCTGCTCATTCCTAGAGCCTGCGGGTGGTAACAAACCCTGAGCAGCGCCGGCCCCTTCCTTCTACCCTGAAACAGCCAGGCAGGCAAAGGAAAATAAAGACCTGCCCACACTCTCAGCAGCTCCAAACACTTGCTTCCCAGCTTCATTCTGGAGCATCACCTGGGCTGTTTCTTAAAATCCAAAGCTAACCCCTGTGCCAGCCTCAGGTCTCTGGTGTCCACAACTTTCTCCAAGAGAGAGGGCCGACGTTTGGAGAGAGCAAGCAGTGAGGAAACACCGTGACACCTACCAAGGTCTTGAGGCAAGAAGAATGCTGGCCTCACCACCTTGCAGAGCCCCGAAAAATACCCAGGGATAACCCTCGGTCCAGCTTCCTCTCTCCAAAGGCACACTGGCGACTGGGCGAATTTGCTATTCAGCAAGATCTCAGAGCAATTCAAATTCCCCTTGCTGTGTGCTTCTCTCATGAAAAGCCCCTTGTGTGCCACGCGAAAGCCTTCACAAATTCAAGCACAAGTGTATTCTGAAATCCAGGAAGGAAAGAGCTTTTTTTTTTTTTTTTTAAGATAAGCACCTATATTACTCAAATACGCCTTTAAAGTTTCTCAAACTGATCAGGGGTGGGGAGAGGGGTGGGGGTGGAAACAAAGGCCCGTTCGCTTATCACTTTCATGATTTTCATTTGCTCCTGGAAGGGGAGAGCTGTGGCCTGTATTCAACATACTGGCTGGTGGTCTGCAATCTAGTTCTTTCTACCCAGCGTAGGTCAGATGGAGTTTTTCACCTACTTAAATTTTAAAATTCTAAGATTAAGGTGGAATGAAAATTGTGGAACTTATGTTTGAAAATAGTATCTGTTCTTGCGAAACTGACTTGGTATTAAAAACGAAAACAAACTTAAGGAACACTAAGGAGAAAATACACCCAAACTGTCTGCCATTATCGATTTGAAATATTTCTTTGTCTTAAAGAATGTTGTTGGAAGAAAAGAAAATGATGTTCATTTTATGAACGTGGCCCATACTGAATCCAGTTTTTCTCCCGCAATTTCTCTGTCTTTTGTTGAGAACGTGGCCTTGTATTTGTCCCAGCTCCGTTCACCTACAAGGAGCCGTCTCTTTGTGTCCAAAAGGGTCAGGCTAAACACAGTTAGAATCCCAAGACCCCCTTGTTGGTGTCGGCCGCCCATGTTCAATCAGCTCTCGCCGTTGCAAAGAGAACTGAGATGCTGAGCAAGGTCTTAACTCGGGATCAGTTCTGTTTGGCATTGTTATTTTTTAAAGCCGTTTAGATCAGACATTTATTGGCGCTAGTAAAGTCAGCTGTTGCTGTGGTTTCCTCCGCTCTCAGACTCTGAAACCAGACAAAAAATTCCGCCTTGCTACACAATCGAAGGACCGAGACGGTTACACGGTGCTGGGGACGCCACTGTTCAGAGACAGGCCTGAGTACCCAGATGCCAACCTGTAAACAAAAGCAGGTCTTCTCTGAGCCTGGGAAGGAAACAGTATCAGAGACCAGGGTTCTTTCTTCCCAGGGGCATAGGCTTCTGTTTCCCTCTTGTGAAAATCCTTAAGACTCAACCCATCCTTAAAGCCCAGTTAGCCTTGGGGTCTGAATATGTCCCACCAAGGGGCACACGATGAAAGGCTGGGAATAAACCAGCTTCAGGAATGTTTAAGGGACTGCAATAATAATTTGGTTTTCAGGTGGGTCAGTGGTAAAGAATCTGCCTGCCAATGCAGGGGATGCGGGAGATGTGAGTTTGATCCCTGGGTCAAGAAGATCCCCTAGAGGAGGAAACAGCAACCCACTCCAGTATTCTTTCCTGGAAAATCCCATAGACAGAGGAGCCTGGCGAATTACAGTCCCCGGGGTGGAAACGGAGTCAGACACAACTAAGCACACACACAGAGTAATAATTGATCACCGGGGCGAAGGGAAGGGGCCGGCAGTAGCGTAACTGCACAACTTGTGCCCTAGCAGTCAGGAGACTCAGTCCCATCTCAGCCCGGCCAGCCGTTGTCCCAGGAAGTCGCCTGACACCGAAGACCAGGAAGAGACCCCGCAGACCAGGAAGATAAGGCCTTTGTGCTGCTGGGAACAGGTCATAAAAGTGCCTGCCGCCTTTGTGTGGACCAGGGCGGATCCGCGGAGCCCGGTGCCCTTAGCGAAGGCAAGGCGGCCCGGCTGAGTTTGGAAAAGTTCGTGCACTTCCCCCGTTCGCAGCTGCGCCCCTTTCTCCAGGTGGAGGCACGCTGCCCCCAGTCCGGCCGCAGGCTCTGCGATCAACTCTAATGTAGCTATTAACTCAGCCTAGCTGCTCAAAGTCCCGGCGGCCCGGGCCGACTCCTCGCCCGCTGCGTGTCCGGTGCTCGCGCTCCCTCCAGGAGCCGGGACCACCGTCTGTCCCGAGGAGCCGGACTGGGTAGGAGGCGCCCGCCGCACACGGAACTGCTTTCCTTGCCGGCGCGCTAGACCCACCGGCTGGGAAGGGTCGGTTCCCTCCAAGGGAGTCCGAGGACTGAGTCCGCAGCCCTCGCAACCCTCGGACCTGGGACGGGGTAGGGGTGCACGGTGGGGTGGGAGGGGGGAGCGAGGGGGCGTCTCAGAAGATCCGGCAGTCCTGGAGGGCGGGCAGGAGGCAAGGGTGTTGGGGATGAGACCGGAGTAAACTCCCAGTTCGGAGGTGGGAGGGGGATGTCTGCAGGTCCCGGGCCCTTGGAGGGGTTCGGGGGAGGGAGGGGAGGGAGTCCAGCGATCCTAGAAGATGGGTGGGGTCCCCGGGGACACCTGGTGGCTCTGAGGGGAGGGGGGATTAGGGGTCCTGGAAGGGTGAGTGGCCCTCAAAAGAGTCGGAGGGGGACGCAGAGCCGGAGGCGGAGGCGGGGCGGTGAGCTGCTTCAGCCCCGGAAGACCGGCGGGAGCAGAAGTCCAGCATCTGGGGACACAGGTCAGAGCGCGCCGCCGGCCTCTCATGTTCCGGGCCCTCGAGGGAGCAGGCATGGCCGGGGAGGATGCTGCGGGCGGGTCCACATTGCCCTCTAACGGAGACCCTCGGGAAGCCACCAGCAGCATGCAAGCAAGAACAGAGCGGCTGGCGGGGCGCATTAAGCCTGCACTTGCTGGATGCGCTGGCTCACCGCTGGGATGAGTGCGATTACGCCTGTGTATTAATAAGCCGTGACTCCCGGCGGTGGGATGGGTCAGGGGCTCATCGCGTCTTTGTTCCAGCATGAGATGCACTTTGGGACTGATTCTAAAATACAGTGGCTGGAGTCTGACTTTAAAAAACAACAACAATTATTTCAGCCACTGTGTAATTTCTTTTAAACTTTATATTTTGTATTGGAGTGTAGCCAATTAACAATGTTGTGATAGTTTCAGGTGGACAGTGAAGGGATTCAGCCATACATACACATGTATCCATTCTCCCCCAAACTCCCCAACCAGCCAGGCTGCCACGTGACAGTTGAGCAGAGTTCCATGTGCTGTATGTACAATAGGGCCTTGCTGGTTATCCATTTTAAAGTTAGCAGTGTGTGCATGTCCATCCCAAGTTCCCTAACTATCCCTTTCCCCATCCATCCTTCACCCCTGAAAACCATAAGTTCTTTCTCTAAGTCTATGAGCACTGTGTAATATTTTAGATAAAATACAAAACTGGGAGTTTAACAGCAATTGATTTAACTACAGAAGGTAATATGGTATAGCTTCTGTGCTATGCGGTTGCTCAGTCATGCCCGATTCTTGGTGGCCCCAGGGACTGGAGTCCACCAGGCTCCACTGTCCATGGGATTTCCCGAGCAAGAATACTGGAGTGGGGTGTCACTTCCTACTCCAGGGGATCTTCCCCACCCAGAGATTGAACCCGCATCTCCTGTGTCTTCTGCACTGGCAGAAAGATTCTTTACCACTGTGCCAGCTGGGAAGCCTAGTCTCCATTAAAAAAAATCTCATCCTTATTTTAGCGACGTGCCAGGGAATAGTTGCCAAATGAAATTACTAGCAAGAACATATTGATAAGACATCTGTACATGTGTCCTTCTCCGGGTTACATTCCACCATCCACGTGTTCAGCGGGGAATTTCGGGACGCCGTGTGGCTCTGTTGTCCGTTTGAGAGCACGTTGGTGTCATTCTGGAGTTAGTTGAAACTGGTGATCTGTGAGGGCATCCACAGCTGGACTTGGACTAGGGAGAAAGGAAAGGGGCCCCACAAAAGGGAGGAAACTCAGCCTTCCAGATGTCTCCCCGGGACATGGGGGGAGGTGAGCGGGCAGTGCACAGGTCAGCCCCCAGGGCACCTGAACCATGCCCAGCCCAACAGCCAACCTCCAGGCCCTCCACCAGAAGGTGCTGAAGAGCCTCGGACAGGAATGGCCTGGAGAAGCCTCCGTCCCCCGGGTCTCCCCAGGCAGGTGGACTGGACTCAGATCCTTCCCTGGCCTCCCAGCCAGTCCTATGACCAAGCCTCAGCGCTCCTGGAAGTGCTCTGAAGAGAAACCCGACATCACATGCCGGCATGGGAGGCAGTGGACTGGCCTAACAGAAATGCAGCCTTCTGTCTGACGTTTCCAGATTTAAGACTCAGGCTTCCTGGGGTCTGCCTTGCCCTGCCCTGCCCTCGTGAGAGCGGGCACCCCACCCAGAGGAGCCCCTCCCTGGGCTCCAGGGAGGGCAGGGGCCCTGGGCAGGGGCTGGCAAAGGCAAGGAAGGTCTCAGTCTTTCCCAGAACCTCCCAAGCTCCCTGGGCCTCATCCCAGACGACACTGGTCATGCTGCCCTCCTGAGTAGCTAGAGTTTTCCAGATCACAGCCACCACCCACCTTGCAGATGGCGCTTTTTCAGGGGACACCTTGGCAAGCTACAGGGCTGCTCAGAGTATTGGCACTGGACGCTCACACCCTCAGAGCTTGCTCCAGGCTACACACTCTACCCCGAGCCCCACCTGACCCCTCCCTGTTTTCAGAGCTATCCCTGATCTCAGACACCCACAGCTGCTGGCATCGAGCTTGTGGCTGGCGCGGGCTCCCCTCCACCTCCCCCTGTGGGAGACGTGCACACTCATCTGAGACTCACACCTGCCGACCTGGCACATAGGACCGCCATCTGTCTTCATGGCCACTTTCATAAACATCCAAACCCACACTCAGGGCGAAGACCCCACCCCGGCCCCAGACAGCGGAGAGTGTCTTACGTACATACTGACAAAAGGAACCAGGCTCCACTTTTGATGAAAGGAGCCGCTCTCTCTACCTGATATTTCCTGCTAGGACCCGCCCTGCTTGGGAACTTCGGGGCTAATCCTCACCCATTTCCTTTTGCACCCCCTTTATCCAAAATCTGGATCAAACTAGCTAAAAATAGACTCTAGTCCTCCTGAGAGTATCCTGCCAAGTTCCGAAGGGGAACCTCTTAGCAGCAATTAGAAGGCAGGTCAAGGGCCCAGCAGGGCAGGCTCCCCAATGAGCAGTGTCAATGGCGTGCGGGCCGGGTGTGCACGATGTGGCTTTTAAAGCAACCAGGTCGACAATGCTGACCCTTTCTCTCTGGTTTCTCCATCCTAGATTTATTATAAAGTCATTAAGGACATTGAGCCAGGAGAAGAGCTGCTGGTCCATGTGAAAGAAGGCGCCTACTCTCTGGGGGCGGTGCCTCCCAGCCTGGATGGTAAGCCCCACCCACAGGAGCAGAGGCCTGGTGCTCCATCACTTGGGCAGAGTGACAGGAGCTGAGGATTCCCCCAGCTGCTGCTCATGGTCCAGCCCCCAGACCCCAGATGGGCAGAGCCAATTCCTCCCAACAACTTCTCAACCTGAGCACTTTGCTTTCTCCTTCCTTGGGTTTTGGGGGCCACAGCCTAAATTCAGATAGGACTTGAGACAACATGACATGCTGCCTGACATCTCTGTAGTGGGAGAGTCCTAGGGGCTCTTTTTATTTTTTATTTTTTTTTCCTAGGGGCTCTTTTTAAACTGTATAATTATCATTAGCAGCAGCAGTATACTCTCTGCAAGACTTAAACAAAAAGACCCATTTCATAGCTTGGAAACATTCGCCCCCTAGACCTCTGTGCCAGAGGAGAGTCTCAGTCTCAGTTAAGAGAGTGCAGTGATGCCATCCACGTGTTTGAAAGCAATGACCACCTGTAGTTAAAAGCAAAAATTCCCAGAGAAAGGTTGCTGCTGCTGCTGCTGCTAAGTCACTTTAGTCGTGTCCGACTCTGTGCGACCCCATAGTCAGCAGCCCATCAGGCTCCCCCGTCCCTGGGGTTCTCCAGGCAAGAACACTGGAGTGGGTTGCCATTTCTTTCTCCAATGCATGAAAGTGAAAAGTGAAAGTGAAGTTTCTCAGTCGTGTCCGACCCTCAGTGACCCCATGGACTGCAGCCTTCCAGGCTCCTCCGTCCATGGGATTTTCCAGGCAAGAGTATTGGAGTAGGGTTCCATTGCCTTCTCCGAGAGAAAGGTTAAGGGAAGTTTATTTGGTGAGAGGGAATATTTAGGGCTTCAGAGGACCCCTCTAAGCAAGCTTTTCCAACAAGAGTGCAGGAAGCGTCCCCAGTGTCCTTTCCTCTCAGCTGGTCACACAGTGTGTGTCCAGTAGGCACACTTCCATTCCTTGTTCATCCACACCCAGGCACATCTCTGATGATGCCTGAGAAAACCCCAGGCTCATACAGGCTCAGATTTCTGAACTCCAGATTTCTATTCCTCCATCCACATTTTTAAGCAGTGTGCCCATTCACCTTGGGATCCTGGAACCATTTTTAAGTGGCAGAGGAAAAGTCAGTTGGAGGAAGCTGCTTGGCAACGAGGCTGGTCATGAGACCCCACAAGTGAGCCGAAGGCAGCCTCTGCTTCTCACCGTCTCTGGTGCTGATGATTCCATTCCTGCTAAAGAAAGGGGGAGGCTGGCTTTTCCCTTCCTGTCCTTCTCCCCCCGCAGCCCCCCTCCACACACACACACACACAAATACTCCAAGGTTTAATGATTAATGCCACTAACTGCAAGTTTCTCTAAGGTACCGCTCCAGTGTCACGGCCTGGGAGTACGGTTGACTGGGCCAGGGAGCTAGGCGTCGGAATTAGCAGGAAGCCCCCAGGAGCAGAGTGACCTTCTCGGTCCTCAAGCGTGGCCCACTTTTGTGGGGCAGCACTTTGCGCCCGTGAGTTCTTCCAAAGGCTCTCTCTAGAGAAGGACAATTTTATAAAACAGACTTGACCCACCCTCTCCTCTAGACTTTGGTTTTAATCAGCCCTTCGAGAAAAGGAAGTAGGTGGCTAAGCTCTGGGTATCAGGGGGATGGTCTCATTTTTCTTAAAATAATTGTTGAAAAGACCATATCTTAGATAATGCACTCAGAAAGATAAATTCGACCACCCTGGGCCATGGGGTTTTGTTTGTATGATGACCTGTCTTTCTTCCGAAAGGTTATAGAAACCTTGATTCCTGTCCCTCTTCTAATGCCTGATCTTAAATAACTTGGGTCTGCATTTTCCTAATTTATCAAACATCTGTGGGCTAATTGCTTTCCACACATAATAGTCCAACGTCAAATATTTGACTTTTCATACCCTTGGCTGTCAGGATCACTCCTTCACCTCCCAACAGCCACCCCTCCTCAGTTAACTCTGAATCGCACAGAAAGAAAATGTAAAAATGTTCCTCACTAAGATAATTATCATAAAAAATCTTTTATCCCAGTCCTAGTGAATGCAGAGCCCCTTATCACGGCAGGAACTTGGAGTGGGCTCTTGAGGGCTTTTGAGCCTCCAGTCTGTAGATTAGCATGTAGATGCCACATAATTGTGTCCCCCTGGGTTCCCTGAAGCCATTAGGCACTGATTTATTTTTCTGTTACATTCCTGCTTTGCCGCGAAAAGTTGCCGAGGGAACTTCAGACAGACGCAAGGCTCAGACTCCGACACACAAGACATCAGGCCAGCACGGTCTCAGTTTAGTTGGATTTGGGTGGAAGTCAGAGCATTTGCCCTGGCCCACAGCCCCCCTCCCCAGATTTAGATGAGGAGAGCTCAGTTCTGAGTCACAATGCTGCCTGCTCTTGTTGGGGGCAGGGGCTCTGGCAGGATGACCTCCAGGTATCATGGAAGAAGGGAGGGTGGGCGTGGGGGTGGGGGACCTGCTCTGCCAGTTCACTGCGGGGAGTGGCCCCAACCCTGTGGACCCAGGACTGGCAGCACTCTTCCAAAGCTGCAGCTTTGTAAAGAAATTCAATTCCAATTTTCCTACAAGTGACTCAGAGCAGAGGGAAGCCACTTTCAGGTTCATTAGTTCCAGGAACTTTTTATTTTGTTTTTACTCTTTTCAGTAGAGAGGGGAAAGATTTCTCTTTCAAGAGAACTTCTTGCTCTTGGGAGAAAATAAAGAAAATCATTTCCATTCAAATATGCCTTTCTTTTGAGAATGGCTCAAAATTGCTAACTTTTCCCCCTCTCCAGAAAAGGTCAAGAGGATGCAGCGTGTTTGTATAAAGCATGAGACAGACAGATATAACATAATGCAACATAACTATACAGCACAATGGAGCATAATACAATCAGAGTGTGACATACTCTAGCATTTCTTTTAATCGGAGTTGTTTGTGCTGGGAAAGTGAAAGCCATCCAGTCCAGGGGCTTCTTTCTTGCCACATCCAGCTTGCCCTAGGTGTGTATTCGATGCCAACTTTACCTGTGTGGAAGATGAGGGGCACCTGTCCACACCATGGCATGAGTGGGCAAGGCTTGGATGTGTCCTGTTCCAGCCTCTGTCCTTCGATAGGAACAAACTTGGGTCCCTGGTGGGATGGGGACATGGAAAGGGGGCACCCTCCATCACTGGTTCCATCACCTCCAGAACACTCTCCAATGCCTTTGAAGTGAGATGCAGGCTGAATTTTCATTATAAATCCAAATTCCATATCCAAGCTGGAAAAATAGTTGGTCAGTGCTATGAAAAGGTGGGGTTGGCCCTTCTTTTCTTTTCAAATTTCAATCTCAGTGACTGTTTTGGGTCCAGAAAGAGTGACGTTCGTGGTAAAGAACCTGCCCGTCAATGCAAGAGATGTAAGAGACACAAGTTCAATCCCTGGGTTGGGAAAATCTCCTGGAGGAGGGCATGGCAACTCACTCCAGTATTCTTGCCTGGAGAATCTCCATGGACAGAGGAGCCTGGCAGGCTACAGTCCATATGGGTCACAGAGTCGGACACGACTGAAGTGACTTAGCACGCTTAGCATGAAAGAGTAAGATACGAACTGACATTTCTCACTTCCTCGTAATGCTGGTGGGAGGGCCCCTTTCAGCCTCATTCCAGCCCAGGAAGTCAGAGCAAACCCACAACAGCGGTTTTGTGGGGCCTGGGCATCCGGTTGTGTTCTAAGATGGTGTTCTTGGTTCCAGTGGGAAGGACCCCATGTTTCTAAGGACAGGGAAGCCCTGTGAGGGATTGGGGGGGCAGGGGCACTGGCATCACCTCACCATGCACATGCCACACAGGGTGCCTTTCTTATACCCTCAGCGGGAAACTGGGACTCAGCCGCCTGCCCCCAGGCACCCACCCAGCAGAGAGAAGGGTGGGTACCAGCTCTGCCACTTCACCTCCGGATGCCCCGGGCAAGCCAGGTGGCCTGCCCTGGCCTCCATGTACTGGTGATAAAACCTGCGGCTTGATGCGAGGCTCGGGGGAGGAAGCATGATAACGTTCCCGGGCACCAGGCCGGCCACGTGGAGGCGCCCCACCGCAGGTGCTAAGCTCACAGCAGACACTTACCTGAAGCAGCATCCAGGCTCCCTTCTGCTTTATTTTTATTTGTTGTCGTTTCTGTAAATATTTATTTATTTATTTGGCTGTGCCGGGTCTTAGTTGCAGCACACAGAATTTTTAGCTGTGGTTTGTGGGATCTACTTCCCTGACCAGGAGTCGAACTCAGCCCCCCTGTACTCGGAGCGCAGAATCTTAGCCACTGGACCACCAGGGAAGTCCCCTCCCTCCTGTTTTAGAGGCAACATCTTACAGACCTGCCAGTGGCTATTTTTCCAGGTGTGTCCTTCTTGCCCACCTGACCCCTCCTGGGATCATGTTTGGGGCGCCACTGTGGTACCAAGGACTGGCCCAGGGCCTTGATGGGCTTCATCTTAGCATCTTCTCTGACTTAGCTCTCCAGACAGCCGCAGCGCGTCCCTTTCCTTCTGGCTGGCAGCGCTGCACGGTGGCAGGGACACCAGGCTCCTACAAGTCTTGTGTTCACGGATGCTGGCTCGAGGGTCAGCTGTGCGGCCACCGTCCCCGCCTCCTCCGCCCAGGCTTCTGTGGTTGGTGGGGACCTGCTGGCCCTCTGGCCTCCTGCAGTCCATCCTATGGCTTGGCCTGTGTCTGGGGCAGGTCCAAGGGTCAGGGCACAGCCTTCCAAGCTCCTAGCTAAGCTCAGGTCCCTGCACACAGAGCAGGACTGGACATCGCCCCCAGACTCTGCAGACTCTAAGCAGGCGCTGCTTCCGTCTTGTTCTTGATTTCCCATGAGCAAGACCGTTCCTGACAGCCACCTCACGTTGGCCAGTGGGCTGGGACACCAGGACTTGGTTACATCTGGTCAGCACCGGGCTTGGCTCCCCCAACACATGCATGTCCCCCAGGCTCCCAGGGAAGATGACAACTGCCTCCCTGTGTGTCCCAGAGTGTTGTCCAAGGCCCGGGGGCTCAGCCAGGGGCCTCTCAGGGCTGGATCCCACAGGAGTGTCTCCCTTGGGCGCCCACCGGTGGGGGTGCCGGGTGTGGCCAGACCCCACCCTCAGGGGTCTGTGGGAGCAGTGCGTCCGCCCTCAGGCCCAGGGAAGCTTCCAGTCTTGAGGAGGCCTCCCTGCCTGTAGTCCACCCCCCTCTTCCCCCCAAACCCTGGCCACAGGCTCGTGTTGCCTAGCCACCCCTCCCTCCTCAGCAATCTGGGACATTGACGGTGGCCCTTCTGCCACAAGTGGGGGCAGGAGGCAGTCCCCCCGCCTCCCTCCATGTCCCCACCTCCCTGGCTTCTCCCCTCAGGGTCAGGCCCCTCCGGTTAGCATCCAGCCCAAGGTCAAGGCTCTGCCCACTGCCCAGAGGTCCTTGATCATGTGCGCATGCACACTGTCACACATAAATGCACACGAGCCCGCACAGATTCACACCAACACACTAAAACATGCACAAATACAATCTCAACTCAGACACACATTCAGAGACACAAACGTGCATACAAGTGTGCACTCACCCACAAATGTGCACGCACTCGCGAATACACATGCACACCCAGCACACTAACTCAGGGGCAGCCATGCACACAAGCGTGTACACTTAACATGCACGCGTGTGCACACATAGCACATATGCAGGCCCAGAAACCCATCCATTCACGTGCCGAGTGACCACACACATGAACACACAAACACGCACAAATGCAGGCGTACACGCGTGAAGCTAGCCGCAGAGAAACACGTGCACACATACACAGGAATACACATGACACCAGCACAAACATGAGCACAAATGCACGAAAATGCCTGCACACCCGTGCAAAAGTGCCCCGAGAAGGAGGCAGACATGCTGGAGTATTCACCCATGTTCACACACAGCTGTATACCCGTGCACAAGGAGCACACGCATTCACACAGCCACTCACAAGAACACCTTTTGATTCATTTGTACAGGTTCTCTATCCAGACCTGGGGGACACGGGGTGGTCCTCGGCAGGGGAGAGGGGGCCCCTACTCTGGGGAGAAGCTGGGTCCAGGCAGCCACGGGCGGAGAATGGCTCGGAGGTCATTCCGCGGGACTCACAGCTCCAAGCTGTCTGGCTTGGCAGGGTCCGCAGTATGCTGCCTCGTAAACTTCATAGTAGCCGCCTCCTTTTTATTTGTTTGACCTTGACAGTCGTTTATGATACGCACCAGAGCCCAGCCGTCTCTCCTCCTAATTCATATACAAAGCACTTAGCCTGGCTTCCTTCTCTGCTCCCGGCCGGCGCAGGGCCCATCACTCCTCAGAATTCCTTATGGTGGACTCTAGGGTCCCTCTGGGTCCCTGGGGCAGCCTCTCTCAGCACAGGACATGAGCAGGAAGGATGCCGGAGCCTGGGGGGCAGGCCCGCGGGCTCCCTGCACCCCCTGCAGCCCCCGGGCCTGGGTGGGCCTGGGGCGGGTCCTGAGCGCCTCCCCACGCTGGTCCTCTCTCGCCTGCAGAGGAGCCCACGTTCCGCTGCGACGCGTGTGACGAGCTCTTCCCGTCCAAGCTGGACCTGCGGCGCCACAAGAAGTACGCGTGCAGCTCAGTGGGGGCCGCGCTCTATGAGGGCCTCGCTGAGGAGCTCAAGCCTGAGGGCCTGGGCAGTGGCGGCGGTGACGGGCAGGCCCACGAGTGCAAGGACTGCGAGCGGATGTTCCCCACCAAATACAGGTGCAGCCCCTCCCCCGCCCGCCTCCCTCACCCCCCAGGGGCATCACGGACAGCTGGGTCAGTTGGCTCTGGGAGCACAGGGGGAGCCCTGAGAAGGGTAGAGGTCAGCCTTGGGCCCTCCAGCCTGCCCAGGCTGAGAAAGCCAAGGCCCTAAATGGCATGGAGATATGCCTTTGGGCAGGAACCCAGCCCACTCATCTGCTCTTGGGGACAATGCAGGCCCACAAGCTGGCAGTTGGAGGTCACAGCTCACACCCTGACCCTAAAGGCCTGGCCCCTGGTCAGAGCTTCCCCACCCACAGAGGATCCTCAAGGCACCCACTGGAGCCACTGCTGCACACCCCTCATCATGTCACCAGGGCTGAGCTATGGGGACAGACTTGAAGGAAGTCAGGAACACAGGCCAGGCCCCCAGATATGCAAGGGTCAAGCCCCAGGACCATTTCCAGGGTGAGGTCCAGGGCCAGGCTGGGGGACGCTGCCCAAGGGGTTCTGGAGTGGCCTGACCCTCTGGACACATGCAGACTCCTTCCTAGACAGTGGATGTGGGCAGGAAGGGGCCACCCAGGGGTCCCTTCACCCCCGACCCCAGGTACCAGCCTCTGTGTCCCATGGAAGCCTCCACCTGACCCAGGAGACTTCACGGATGTGGGCACTGATGTCCAGCCAGCCATGTGATGGTCGGACACAGCCTCCCAGGCCCCAAGGCAAGGCAGGAGTCAGGACCTGGGAGCTGGGGACCCCAGGGGGGAGAACCAGGCCCTAAAGTCCCCAGGCTTCAGGGACCGGTGAAGACCTTCACAACCGGTGCCCGTCCTCCACCTCTGAGGATTTCCTCTGGGGCAGCCCCTGCAAAGTCAGAGTGAAACCCCATCAGGTCACTAACTGGCTGTAGGATGGAGGGGAATTGAATGCCAATCCTGTCACAGCCCCCTGGGGACGGGAAACCCTCCACCCAGAACGGATGACTGAGAAAATAAGAGTTTGGGCAAATCCCGACCGAGGCCCTTGGCAGTAAGCACTGCTCAAGAGGACCCGTGTTTTCTTTACATAAACACATAAATCACAATTAACAACAGGGGAAAAGATACAATCTGCCGGGTGCTGGAGAACCAGGCGTTTCTGATCTAAATGGATGGCTGGGCCCCGTAATTAACGGGCCGTGATGTATTGCTGCTTTGCTCATGAAGATTAACGGTCATACCTGGGACAGGAGAAGTGGGGCATCCCCCGAGGTGGTGGTGGTGGTGGGGAGGGCTCCAGGCGGCCTGTTCATCCCAGTTCACCCCTCCCCGCAGCTGTGCCTGCCTTGCCATCACATCTCACTTGGAGACCCCTTGCTCACTCCCGCCTCCCCTGTGGTGTGTCCGTGGCGGGGAGCCTTTCAGTCTGGCTTGGCCGGGGGCCACACTCTGGGCACTCAAAGGGGTGGCCTTGGGTTTCCTGGGCCACACCCCAACTCCGGGGCTCCTCTGGGACTCGTAGCAATGTTGGAAGTTTCTAGACCCATTTTTTGTTAGGCCCAAGGTTAGCATCAAGGGGAAGTTTGTCTTGAAATACGAAGTGTGAACTGGGGCCCCGCCTGGCTCTGGACACCTGAGGGTGGTCTTGGGTGAGGGCCCGAACTCCATCCATGCCCTGGCTTCCCCCTGCCATCCAACGTGGGAAGGCCGTGTCTGCTGGTGCACACAGTGCCCTGTCCAGGCAGGAGGCAGACAGACTGGCTGCCAGGCCTCTCTCCGCTCTGGGAACAGGAGGTGGCAGGGGCTCTGAGGGGCGGGGAGGAGGCCCTACCCTCCGGGCCCCTGCTGATCCTGGTCTCCCATGTGCAGCTTGGAGCAGCACATGGTCGTCCACACGGAGGAGCGAGAGTACAAGTGTGACCAGTGTCCCAAGGCCTTCAACTGGAAGTCCAACCTCATCCGCCACCAGATGTCCCACGACAGCGGCAAGCGCTTCGAATGTGAAAACTGCGTGAAGGTAACCGGGCTCACCCCGCCGGCCCCACCCGAGCCAAAACACAGAGCACGCGTGGGGACCACGGGCCCCCAGTCATTCGAGAGGAAGACAGGAAGTGTGCAGGGCTGCGCAATGGGGAAGGAGAGGGCGGCCAGACCAGGTCCTCTCGGGTTCCCACCTACATGGCAGGACAGACTCCTGGGTCAAAGACCTGGAGCTTAAAGCTTCTGAGCTCCTGTCTGGAGCACCCTCAGGGCCACAGTTCTCTCGAGAATTATTATTGAAGAACCAGAGTCCAGAGAGGCCTGACAGCCCACCTAAGGCCATCTAGCATGTCACTGCCCCAGCAGAGACTGGTCTGGCCAGGCTCAGGGCGGTGGGCAGAGCACCCAGAGAGACCCCCATCCCGTGACCTGACCCGGGGTCCACAGGGAGCGACCGACAGGATGTGACGCGCCGGAGTCTGTGTCCCCAGGTGTTCACGGACCCCAGCAACCTGCAGCGACACATCCGCTCTCAGCACGTGGGCGCCCGGGCCCACGCCTGCCCAGACTGCGGGAAGACCTTCGCCACCTCCTCGGGCCTCAAGCAGCACAAGCACATCCACAGCACCGTCAAACCTTTCATATGTGAGTGAGGGCCCGCCCGGCCCCGCCCAGCTCCCTCCCAGCGTGCCCAGGGTGGGCGTGCTTGGGGGTCAGCCAGGGGGCGAAGTCCTCAGGCTCTTCCCTGCTTGTGCGACCCCATCTGTCCAGAAAATACTTGCGGCAGCTGCCAATCCCTCTGCCCAGGGGTGGCTGCCTCCTGGCGCCACTTTATCATTACCCTGCTCCCTCGCACACTTTTACTCTGGGATCCATTTTGCTCTGGCCTCACTTTCCCCTCTTGCGCCCCTTGGGTCCTCCCTGTGGCTCACTCGTCCAGTGGCTACAGGTGGGCAGTGGGTAGTGAAGATCCCTGTGGTCCTGCAGAGAAGGACCTGCAACTTACCTTTTCCCTCCGTGCCTCCCCTTCTCCCCTCCACACGGGCTGCCCAGAGCTCCAGCAGATGTGATAATATCAGTGCTTCCCACTCACCTGCAGCCTTTGGGGACCCCAGGCTGCATGCCTGTGCTAACCTGGGTGGCAGGGGCCAGCCATGAATAACTGGACCCCTGTCCACATGCCGTTGACCTGCCAGTGGAGGAGACGGAAGCTAAACCATCACCAGGGTGGGAGGAGGGCTGGAGGGTCAGGAGGCTCTCCAGGTGCCCAAGTAGGTGTCATCTGGCCCATATGCTGGGAGGTGGGATGGTCTATGAGTGACCCAAGTTCTGGCAGAGAGCTCGAGGAGGTGGGCAGGGGGTGGGGTGAGAACGACGGGGTGCCTGCCAAGAAGGCTCATGACAGGGCACTGTGAGCACAGAAGCCTTGAGCTTGTGGTGTGTCTGGGGAGGGAAGTAATAGGAGAGGAGTCAGAGGTCACAGGGTTAGGTCCTGGGAATCTAGTGGGCCAATGCAGGAGCATGACCCTACTTCTCAGAGTTTAGGAGATATTGAAGGTTCTTCTGTCTAGCACTGCACCAAGTCATCTCACTTGAGATTGTGCTGAGTCACTGTTCACACCAACACAAAGCTGACTCATCAGCCAGCGTAACTCACCAGCATTGTCCTGGCTCATGGTTCACACCAGCATCCTGCTGAGTCAGCATTCACAGGACCTTGACCTGATTCATTGTTCACACCAGCATTGCACTGGGAGTCATTCACATAAGATTGTGCTGAGTCACTGTTCACACCAACACAGAGCTGACTCATCAGCCAGCTTAACTCACCAGTGTTGTCCTGACTCATAGTTCGCACCAGTATTCTGCTGAGTCAGCATCACACCAGCTCGTCCTGACTCATCCTCCACATCAGCATCACACTAAGGGTCATTCACATAAGATTGCACTGAGTCATTGTCCACACGAGGTTGTGCTGAGCCATCATTTTACACACATGAGTTCACAGCACCCTTACAAAACCTGACGGACCAGGGACCACACTGTGCCCAACCGAAGGGAAGTGACAGGGAAGGAAACAGTCTTGGCAGTGTGAAGTGACCAGGCCTTTGAGGCCCCGCTGCAGCTCCAGGGGCCTGGCTGCTGACCCCAGGCTGGGTGGCCTGGTACCTCTTGGGTCCCAGCACATCAATGTTGGGGGTGGGAGGAGCTAACTCTGGGAACTTGAGGACTTGGGTCTCAGTGGTTTCACCAATGTGGGGGTCTCACAGGACTGGACTGCTCCCCCAAAGAGGCCATACTTTCTGGCTGGTCAGGCCTTTGTTGAGTAGCTGGGGCTGTGCTCACCTCCTGCCCACTGCCCTGAACCTAGGCTTCCAGCTATCTTGCTAGAGGTGACTGAGCCCCCATCTCACCTGGGTCACCCACTCCTTCAGTCAGGGAAATGCACTTCTTGAGAGTGAGTTTGTGTGTGTGTGTGCACATCCTCTACAGGAAAAGAAACTGCTGGCCAGCACAAGCACTGGCCAGGGTCCCTCTGCGTCCCGCAGGGCACGGGTACGCTCCACCAGGCACTGGTCCCATGTCCAGCTCATGGTGGGCTGCTTGGGCCTTTCCCAGCCCCTGCAGGAAGCCAGCTCCCTTCACCAGATCTGTCAGCCATCACAGGACCAGGACCCACCTCGCCAGGGACCTCAGTCTCCCAGAGGCCTCTCTGTAGCCCCAGCATTTCATCAGGACCCTTTCCTCGTGTAACTGGGTGGATGGGAAGCAAAGGTCCCAGGCTCCCTTCACCCAGGCATGGCCACTGGTCCCCGAGCCACCCCCACCACACACACCGGGAGTTGCCCTGGGAGGGTGCCATTTCCAAGCTCAGGATGGCAGAAGCCACTGATGAGGTACCACGGAGCCCCACTGTGGGGGACGGAGGGCGTCACTGAGCCTCTGCAAGGGCCGGGAACGTAGCAAGGTGTCACTCGTCTGGCCAGGAGCCCTGAGCCAGGGAGTGGCCTCTCTTCCCTCGAGGGTCGGCAGGCGGCCTGAGGGTATTTATAGACCTTCCCGAGGAGCAGCGGCCCCTCTGCACCAGCCTCCTCCCAAAAAGGGCAGATTTGATTAAACGAGGCAGTGCTCTTCCCCCTCAGCCTTGAAAACGTCCCGCCAAGCCAGACAGCCAGGAAGGCAGAGCCGTTAATATAAATAGATATTGTGATTAAAGAGCACGATCAGCTCGGGGCCAGCGCTCCCAGCGAGATTCGCATGACATCAGGCCGCGAGAGTGTGCGGAGAGCGAGAAACACGTTGAAATCATTGTTTCCACGGGGGCTGCATTTAGGAAGCAAATCGTCCTGCAGAGAGAGAGAGAGACAGACAGTGTGTGTGTGTGTGTGTGTGTGTGTGTGTGTGTGTGTGTTCCTCTGTTGCTGGTTAGGAAAACAAGAAGAGAAAGAAAAACTGGAGGTTGGCCGACACTCAGCTCACCATTGGGAAAATGGTGAGACTGGGTCGCCAGGGCCTGCAGGGCCTGCCGTTCGGCTCTCACCGCCACCCTCTCCTGTTACCCACAGAGCTGGAGCAGCCTTTCCATCCCAGTCTGGGGAGGTCTCACTTTTCTCAGATGTGGAACCAGCCCCCTCGGGGGCTCCCCTCCCACCTCCACCTTCTAGCCACCCCCAGACTCTGATCTCACAGCCAGAAGCTCTGCTTCCAGGCCTGGGGATTAAGAACCCCAAGGGGCTGGTCGCTCCTGAGGCCTCCCTGTCTTGGGAGGCAGGGCTGGAGGCAGAACGAGGGGGGAAGCTGAGAGCATTTTAAACCTTAGAAGTGGGCGGCCTAGCCCAGGGGGTGTTGTTTTACTCGCTTCTGCTGGAACAGTGTGGCTGGCATGGTAGGGAGACCTGGTGGGGAGTCTGGATGGGCAGGTGCAGCTGCCTACATGAGGGTATGCCGTGTCTTTGCCCGTCTCTGGGAGCAACTTTGAAGACCTCAGTCCCACCTGACAAACTCATGGGATCAGGAGAACACAGAGCAGCAGGGCCCATTCTCCAGTGGAGAAGGCTGAAGTGGGTAGAGATCTACCCAGGCCACCCAGGGACCCCAGGGGAGGCACAGGGACATCATCACCAATCCATTTTGGTCACCAGAGACCAATCCCAGGGAAGGGTGCGTGTGCGTAGATGTGTGCAAGTACATGTGATGACACAGTTAGAGTGCAACGTGTTTGTGAACATACACACTCATGCATGACACGCTCATGTACATAAGCGCACGTGCCCATAGACCTGTGTGCATATCTACATGCATGCACACTCCTGAGCGCACACGCAGGCGCTCATACCCAGTGATGCACGCGTGCACACACATGTGCACACATGCACTCACACACACACACACACACACACATCCAGGCGCACGCCGCTCCAGGCACCCGGCCGGACCCCCGGTGCCCCAGCCCCGGGCAGTGCGGGCCCCCGCCGCCTCCGCTCACGCCGCTGTCTCTGCCCTGCCGCCCCAGGTGAGGTCTGCCACAAGTCGTACACGCAGTTCTCCAACCTGTGCCGCCACAAGCGCATGCACGCGGACTGCCGCACGCAGATCAAGTGCAAGGACTGCGGGCAGATGTTCAGCACTACCTCGTCCCTCAACAAGCACCGGCGCTTCTGCGAGGGCAAGAACCATTACCCGCCGGGAGGCATCTTCGCGCCCGGCCTGCCCCTGACCCCCAGCCCCTTGATGGACAAGGCCAAGCAACCCCCCGGTCTCAACCATGCCGGCCTGGGCTTCGGCGAGTACTTCCCCTCCAGGCCGCACCCCGGGAGCCTGCCCTTCTCCGCGGCACCCCCCAGCTTCCCCACGCTCACGCCCGGCTTCCCGGGCATCTTCCCTCCATCCCTGTACCCCCGGCCGCCTCTGCTACCTCCTACGCCGCTGCTCAAGAGCCCCCTGAACCACACGCAGGACGCCAAGCTCCCTAGCCCCCTGGGGAACCCGGCCCTGCCCCTTGTCTCCGCCGTCGGCAACAGTAGCCAGAGCACCACAGCGGCCACGGGGCCCGAGGAGAAGCTGGAGGGCCACCTGGAGGAGGCGTACGCCACCAAGCTCAAGCCCCGGGGCAGCGACCTGTCAGACGGCAGCGACTTCGAGGACATCAACACCACGACTGGGACCGACCTGGACACGACCACGGGAACAGGCTCCGACCTAGACAGCGATGTGGATAGTGACCGTGACAAGACCAAGGACAAGGGCAAGGCGGCCGAGGGCAAGCCAGAGTTCGGGGGCAGCACGGAGCCCCCAGGCGCCCCCAACAGTGTGGGCGAGGTTCCCGTCTTCTACTCCCAGCACTTCTTCCCGCCGCCCCAGGAGCAGCTGCTGACAGCGTCAGGCGCGGCAGGCGACTCCATAAAGGCCATCGCGTCCATCGCTGAGAAGTACTTCGGGCCCGGCTTCATGGGTGTACCGGAGAAGAAGCTGGGCGCGCTGCCCTACCACTCCGTGTTCCCCTTCCAGTTCCTGCCCCACCTCCCTCACTCCCTGTACCCCTTCACGGACCGTGCCCTCACCCACAACCTGCTGGTCAAGGCCGAGCCAAAGTCGCCCCGGGACGCCCTCAAGGCTGGCGGCCCCAGTGCCGAGTCCCCCTTTGACCTCACCACCAAACCCAAAGAGGCCAAGCCCATCCTGCCGGCGCCCAAGGTGCCCCCAGCCCCAGTGTCTGGTGAGGAGCAGCCACTGGACCTGAGCATTGGCAGCCGTGCACGGGCCAGCCAGAACGGAGGGACCCGGGAGCCCCGCAAGAACCACGTGTACGGCGAGCGCAGGCTGGGACCCAGCGAGGGGCTGCCCAAGGCATGCCCGGCCCAGCTGCCCCAGCAGCCACCCCTGCACTACGCCAAGCCATCGCCCTTCTTCATGGACCCCATCTACAGGTATTCACACGCTCCGCCCTCACGTGCTCTCCCTGGGGACCACCTCCCCTGCTCCCCCAAGCTTTGTCCCCCTGTCTTTGCAGCTTCAGGAGGTGCTTCGGCTCTGGGCAGGGAGGGGTCTGTGCTGCTTTGAAGTCCAGGCCCGGCTCGGCCCTTTCCTAGGGTGGGCGCCTGGCAGGGTCTTCTGGGCACACTTGGCTCCCTTTCTCAGATGCCACTGGGAAACGCACTGCCCTCCCTTGAACCCTGCCCCCAGCCTGCCCTCAGACTCCACCCCAGAGGCCCGCCTGCTGGTGTCTCCCGCCTCCCTGTCTGGACCGACTCTGCCTCCTAGGATACTCCTGGCTGTTAGGTCTGCTCCAGCATCTCTGCTTCCCTGCGACTGCCCTGTGGCCCCTACACGGGCCCCGCCCCTCTCCAGAGCCACAGCTGGGGTTCCTGTTGGCCTAGGGGCGATCAGAGGAGCCACTTATCCCCAGAGGGAGGAGGTGGAGGGAGAGAGGTGAAAGCTCTGGAAGGTTTGCAAAACATCAGCGTTCCAGCCCTCTGATAGACCTTCTGGTGAGGGGCCAACTGATTCCCCCTCCCCAGTTTCTGAGCAGGCTTTGATCAGGGGGTTTTGGCCCCCATTGCACGTGTCCCAGGGTGCTGGGAGGGCTGAGCCCTCAGGAGGGAGCTGTGCCCATGGGCGGGCCTGGAGGGGCCTGGAGGGGCAGGCAAGTGTGGTGCTTCAGCCACTATTACAGGCCCATGGTTCTGTGTGGGAGGGGCCCGTGTGCACACAGGTGAGTGTGTCTACATGGGAATGCAGAGAGCATGTGGCCACTCTGAGGGCTCATGGGAAGCACAGGGACCAGGCAGGGCCTGGGGATGGGTGTGTAAGTGAGGTCACCCCTGCAAAGGTGCAGCGGGAGGAATGATGGCAGGGTTGCCAGCGACAGGGAGGAGGGAGCATGGACCAGCCTCCTGCTCTGCCCTCCTCACCCACCCAGGTCCCCCGCTCTGCGCTCACCCAGGGCCCTGGCTGGCCTGTGTCTATAGCTGGTTCCATTTCCTGCCAGGTCTTGGCGTTGTCATCACAGGAAACCTGAAAAATGGTCCCTTGGGTGTTTCTTTAAAAACACACCATCCACAGATGGTTTGAGAAAGTGATCAGAGGCCTGTCACCACTGACGGTGGCTCACGGGCTTTCTGGGGATGAACATGCCCATCAAAGGCCCAGGGGGCAGCTGCCAATTCCAGTGAATCCGTGGGACTGGGTGTGGGAGACAGGGGATAGCTGGGGTTCAAGAGAGGAGGCAAGGAGCAAGCAGCCCTCACGTAGAGGAAGGGGTGGGACTGGAGACCTAGAGACCAAGGCTCCTGGTCAAGCCCCCCGAGTTGGAGCCAGCAGGCCTGCAAGAGGCTCTGGGTTAACTGTTTCCCTTCAGCCTCCTTGTCCACCCTGTCCCAGCTCCCCTCCCAGCCCCCAGCCCTCCTCTACCCCTCCCCTCCCCACTGCAGGCCTGGTTCGGGGCTTTGGGCCTTTTTCTGGAAGTTGGAGGGGCAGCCAGTCAGGCCTGGAAGCAGGAATCGGCCACAGGGCCCCCCGACCCTCCCCTCCTGCCCAAACTTCTCTGAGACCTGGCTTGCATCGGGCTCTTGCCCTCTGGATTTAGGGTACAGCTGCTGATGGAGGAGCTGCCTGGTCCCCACTTTCACACACAGACACCAGCAAAATGCCCCAGATATGGGGTAACCTCTCCCCACTGCCCCCTGAGCCCAGTCAAGATGAACACTCGTGGTGTCGAGAAGGTTCCCTCCAAGTGAAGGTGTGGGCGACAGTCACTGCCTGTGTAAACGATGGCCAAGGGCTAGGGGACAAGGTCCTCCCAGCTCCTGGTTGGTCCTGGGGTGACTCCAGCAAAACTCCCCAGTGTCCCCACAGGCCCCCCCAGGTGTGACCATGGACACATACCCGTAACCCTCCTTCCCCCCGGTTGGAGGAACCCCAACACCACCAGGCTGATTCCCCCCGCCCCCCTGACCCTCCTGCCCTTCTCACCTCCACGTGCTGCTGGCTCTGTGACAAGGCCAGGGACACTGTGATGACGAAAGCTGTGTACCTTGGCAGGGCGCACGTCTGCTGGGGGTCAGGGGTCAGCTGGCAGGGGCTTCACGGAGCCAGCCTGGTGGGCTGCATGAGACACAGAGGGCGGGAGAAGGCAGAGGACAATCTTCAACACCCCCTGCCTCGCTGTGAGACCCCTTCCTCTCCGCCCACACCACCCACCCTGGGGGCCTTATTGAAAGACCGACCCAGCCCAGCTTTGAACGGGGCCTCTGCTAAAGCCCTGAGGTCGCCTAGGGGCAGAGCTGAGCCTAAGAGGGGTGGGAGTGTGGCCCTGGACAGACGAGGCGGCGGTCCCCGCAGCCGTGTCTGCCTGCAGAGAGGTGGTAGGACTCCCATGTTGCCTTATATAAATCTCGACTCCCATGGGGGAGACTGAGGCGGGCTTCGTTGGGAAATGGTGAGAGGAGGAGGTCAGGGGAGGAGGGACAGCCTCCTCTTCCGCTTGCTGTGATTAGCAGTTGTACTGGCATTTGGGGAACATTCTGGAACTGTTGTCTCCAGCAGCTGTCTTGAGGTTTTAGGTAGACACTGCCTGGCTGCTGTGGGGAGGCTCTGAGACCTCCCCAGGGCAGAAACCTGCTGATCACTCACACAGCCCTGCCCGGTTGGACCCTGCTCGCTCACACACCCACCCAGTTGGACAGAGCACCTGTGCCAAGGGCTCAGCAGAAAAGGGAAGTCGGGTGCAGGTGGCAGCCCCATGTGCCCCATGTGCCCCGTGTTCCGCTGTTGGGGAGCCCAGGCACCCCGCCAGGGCCGAGCCCTCCCTGGGCAAATGGGTCAGTGGGCAGAGGCTGCCACACACGGGACCCTTAGGGAAGAGTCCTAGCTCCGGCATCAGGCGTTCATCACATGCATGGGTGCTGGCAGCTGGGTGGTTGGGGGGACACTGGGGAGACTCGAAGGGGTCCAGACCTGGATGTGGTGTGGGGAACATGTGCTCAGACAGGCAAGTGCACAGCCGGGTCACAGACCGTCCTTACGGCATCAGGTGAGACGTGGTCACAGGGCCCGTGGAAGTTGGGCTCTGAGGTGAGGCCCCCACCTGTGCCCCATCGGTCCGATGGGGCACAGGTGGGTGCCAGGAGGGGCAGGGACCACAGCCCCTCCCCGCCCAGTGCTGGGCTGCTCAGTGGGGTCCGTAACCCTCTGTGTTGCTGTCCAGCAGGGTGGAGAAGCGGAAGGTGACCGACCCGGTGGGAGCCCTTAAGGAAAAGTACCTGAGGCCATCCCCGCTGCTCTTCCACCCCCAGGTAAGGCCAGCGGGAGCCTGAGGTCCATCCAGGCCCAGCCACAAGCCCCAGGCAGGTCTCTGCTTCCCGTCCCTGCACACCCACCCATCCCTGTGAGGTTGGGGAAGATGAGACAGGGCTGGACAGGTGAGGCAGGAGGGTGGTCCTTGGCGGGGGAGCCCTAGGAAGCAGCCAGGGACACTGGCCCACAGGTGCCCGCCTCGATCCACGGCTGGGAGGGGTAGTGAACGTTGCCCCTGCAGCAGTGGGCTGCAGCTCTGATGGAGCATATCCAAACATTTGGACCACAGGGAGAATGAATAGGAGAGAGCCAGGGAGGTGTGGACGCCAGCAGCCTCTCTGGTACAAGGGACATGGGGGCACTTAAGGGGAAAGATCAGCAGAGGAGGGGCAGTGCAGAGGGCAGAGGCAGGGAGCAGGACAGCAGCAGAGGGACAGGCATCGAGCTCAGGGGATCCCAGGGAGTCGTAGACAGACGGACTGCCCTCCCCCGGGGATGCAGAGGGTGGCGAGGCCACCTGTCGAGACTAGAATCAGGAGTCTGGGAAAAAGAACCCCCAAGTCTGGGGAGTGGTCACAGACCCCACCAAGCCTGCAGGCACTCTGTGCCCCTGTTCTCACCACTTGGAGCCCGGCCCTGTCCCCAGACCCACGGGCCTCCCCTGCCCAAGCTAGAGAAGACTCAGGACTGAGTTGTGGGCCAGCCTGGACCCAGACTCCAGACCCGGGCATTGTTCTCTCCCTCTGCGTTTCCCGCCTGGGACAAACCCGTGGTTTGTGGAACCTACACCCCGCCTGGGTTCACAGCTAAACTTACTGCCTCCCATTGTCTCATGAGGGCCTCGGAGTTTGGTTAAGAACTTCCCCTGGTTTCCTCGGGCCCTGCTGGAAAAAGCAGGCAAGCCAGCCAGGCACATCCTGTGTTTGTGTTTGTCCGGGAGCTTGGCTGGGAATATCTGATCAGGCAAAGTGGGCTGGGCAGGCCGGACCCTCCCAGGCCTGAGGAAGAGGGACCTGGCAGGGGGCTGGCTGCCCATTGTCTCTGCTGCCTGCTCCCCCAACCAGCCACCCCTGCTGCCTACCCCTGAGCCCAGATCCGGGGCTGGGGGTGGGAAAGGTGACTAGTAAGTCCCCTGATGAAATGGTCTGAGGTGAGGCCATCACTCGGACAGGGCAGCTTCCAGCCACTGTAAAGTCTTGGCGGGGGGGGGGGGGGGGGGGGTCACAATGCACAAAGACACCAACATGCTCTGGTCAGCTGCCTCTCATTTCTGAGGCCCGACATGCAGGTGTGCAGCCCCTGGGGTTGCAGGGAGAGGCGGTCTGCCAAGCCACTGCTCCTCACCACCTCTGGGCCGGGGAGTCTGGGGCAGTAGTCCCAGAACCTCCCAAGGCTGCAGCTAAAACTGAGCCCACTGGCAGACGGGCAGCAGTCTGTGTGCCTAGATCCCATCATCTAGGGATGCATCTGAGGGGCCAGGCAGTGTCCATCTGTCCATCAGTGGAGACAGGTGGGCCACCCACAGCTGGAAGCAGCATGCGTCTAACGGGGGAGCATGCCCATCCCATAGTGATGGTGAGGCCCAAATCCTGCAACTGTGCAGAGCTGGCCAGGGTCTAGGTGGCAGCCCAGGGTCAAGGGAGGCCTCAGCCATAGGATGGACCCCATCTTCTGTTTGTTAACCCCTTTCTGGTGTCTTATCTAACCACTCAGTTGTTCCCCAGCCTAAACCCTGAGGGACTCCAGACACAATGAAAACTCTTCCTTTCTCAGTCTCATCCCAGCCTCCCATAGGGCCTGACTTGCAGCAGGCAGCCTCAGGTGGAGAGAAGTGTTGCTAAGGCCTGCGCCAGCTCCTTCCCTGCTTCTGTCCCCCAGCCCCAAGGCAGGCACAGGATTCTAGTCAGAACCCTGCCCACCAGGTGGAAATGAGCAAAGCCAGGAGAAAGCAGCTCCCTTCTCCACCCCAGGCAAGCCTGTGGCGTCTCCAAGGAGCAGACAGGCAGCCCCTCCGGGCCATGTCACCATGTCTTGTGTCACGTCACGTCGGCCTCAGCATTCCATGGTTGAGTGTAGTCTTAAGCTATTGAATTTCTTTTTAGCACTTTGCCTGCAGTTATGGTCTGCTGCCACTAGGTGGTGGTGGTGCTTCAGCTTTATGAGCCATTTTTAAATTTGAGATTCAGATAGCTGTCTTTATTTTTATGGGCTTCTCTGGTAGCTCAGTCAAGAATCTGCTTGTAATGTGGGATATCTGGGTTTGATCCCTGGGTTGAGAAGATCCCCTGGAGAAGGAAATGACAACCCACTTCAGTAGTCTTGCCTGGAAAATCCCATGGACAGAGGAGCCTGGCAGGCTGCGGTCCACAAGGTTGCAGAGTTAGACAAGATGAGCGATCAACACTAACTAAATTTTTTGAGCACTCAAAAAAAACGAACAAAAAAGGATATAATTCTGTTTTCATTCCAAATTAGCCATGAGGAGTGCTAGCCAGGGATCGAGCCAGCAGGGCTTGCTGGCTGGTTTCAAAGTAAGGCGCTCTGTGATCACAAGTGTCAATGACCCACGTCACCCGGGGACTGGCAAGTGATGGTCAGCTGCAGCTCCCCCAGCCTGGACCCTGGACTGTGATGGGGTTCCAAGCAAGGACCAGAGCAGGGCTGGCTGCAGGAAGTGAAAGAACCCAGCCCAGTGGCCAAGAAGAAGGAGACCACTGGTTCCAATGATAGCCTGCTTGTCCATGATCCATGCTCAGTCAACGAGGATTCCCAGGTGTGGGGTGGGTCCAGGTGCGTCAAGACTGGGGGTGCAATGGAGCCCCACAGCCTCTCTCACTCTCCTGCCAACAGATGTCAGCCATTGAGACCATGACGGAGAAGCTGGAGAGCTTTGCGGCCATGAAGGTGGACTCTGGCAGCTCCCTGCAGCCCCTCCCACACCACCCCTTCAACTTCCGGTCCCCACCCCCAACGCTCTCAGACCCCATCCTCAGGAAGGGCAAGGAGCGATACACGTGCAGGTGAGATGCGGTGAGCCCCTGGGGCAGCCCTAGCAAGGTGGCTGCAGGTGCCACAAGGGCCCATGAACCTGCACTTCCAGGAAAAAAGCTCGGTCTCAGCCAGGGCCTGGCATGGTAGCCAGTGGGCCATTGTCCCCTTGAGGTCATTCCCTGAAAATATCCACATGCCCCCCACCAAGCTGTGCTCCAGTGAGCACGAGAAAATGCAGCCTTGGCCAGCAGGTTGGAAGGTCCAAGCCGGAAGCTAAGGCTGCTGGTCCGTGTTTAACTCCGGCTCTGGGGGTGGTGGGAAGCCCAGCGCTAAGGAGAGATGGCCCATTCTGGCTGCACAGGCCTGTGCAGCCAGTGCTTTCCAGCTCGGCCCAGGCTGGGCTAGGGGCTGAGAAACTGCCTGGGGCAGGGGCACGGCCCCGAGCAGGCCAGCGTGGGCCAGCGCCAGCTGCCCAGTGGTGTGTGTCCAGCCTCTCTGTGACACTCAGCTAGGCCTCGAGGCCGAGGAGAAACTGAAATCCAGGGTGTGCAGTGGGTCACCTGCCGCCGGGTGTGGGAGAAACAGCACCAGAAAACACGTGGGTGCCCTTGTTTATGGCAAAGCGCCTGCCTGATGGATCCCTCCCCCACTGCCTCCCCCCAGGTACTGTGGCAAGATCTTCCCCCGGTCAGCAAACCTCACGAGACACCTGAGAACGCACACCGGGGAGCAGCCGTACAGGTAGGGGCCCGCCCAGTTGGGGTCGGGGAGGCAGGCTCCTGGCAGACCTCCCCTTCCCCTGCCATGGGATGGGCAGCGGGTGGGAGCAATGCTGGACCTTGCTCCAGATCACTCACTGGGTCACTCTATCCTGGCTGCTCAGCCCTCACATACCCGAGGATATTGTAAACGTCAGGCTTCTGCAAGGTTCCCGCCCACTGACCCCGGAGCGTGTCTGGGAGCAGCCCTTCCTCCTACCACTGGGTGTCAACTGGAGAGCAAAGCCAGGCCCAGGGGTGGTCTGTGTGGAGGGGGAGCCTCAGCATCACCACCACCCAGCCCACGTCCCCCCACCTCCCCACAGCCGCCGGCCATTGCTGACCTCAGCCTGGGCAGGGGACCAGGGTGAGCCCCTAAGGCAGGGTGGGCTGGCCTCAGAGAAGGAGGCCCACGCAAACTTGGATCTTCCCAAGCTGGGGGCATCCTGAGGATTCACCTAGGTGCCCCGACCTCGCTCCTCGGTGCCTCATCCCCTCCCTACAGAATGTGGTCGTAAGTGCAGGGGGGCTGTGAGAGCCTCTACATTTCATATTCACAACTGGTGGGGGCATCTCCCTGTTTCAAAGACTTGGTGCCTCGGGCTTAGAGATGCCCCTGACTTGCCAGGGTCCAAGCTCACAGCCACACTTGTTGACCATTCTGGCCTTTCCTCTTGGTGCCTAGGGCATTTGTCAGGCAAGAAAAGAGCTGAGGGTAACATCCTGGCTTTCGGGGACCCCACCCAGGGCAGGGGCCGGGAGTCCCAGGGGATGGAGACCGTGAGACAAATTGGGGGATGCTGGTCCCAACGCCAGGATGACATCCTGGGCTGTCTGGTGGACAGCGGCCATCTGGAGCAAAGGGTCTGGCATCGTTTTAAGTGGGCAGCGTCAGGTCCTGTAGTCCGGGCACACAGCTGGGAGTGACCCACGGGTCCAGGAGAGTGAGGGTGTATCCCTATCACTGGGCAGGGAGGCCACAGGGGCTTCTGCAGGCATCACAGCCCCCAGGCCCTGTCCCAGCCGAGTAAGCATCAGCTCAGGTCGCTCACCAGTCATCTGCTCAGTGCCCTCAGCTGGCCCCCAGCACACAGCCCCCCACGCTGTTCCCCTCCAAAAGTGACTTACAACTTAACAAAGGCGGGCTTAGCCTGCTTCTCTCCCGGACAAGGAGCCGTGTGTGTTTCTGGAAGGAGAACCAACCCCTGGACAGAGTTGCATATAAGAGCCCCTGGGGGTTCAGGTCCATGTTTATAGAAGGATTTAATTATCATTGATTTCTTTTGCTCTTTCAATCTGTGAGTTTCGATGCGAGTAACAATAATTGCTTTGAAAGTTGGCATTGCAAATCCTGACTGTATCTAGCTCAAGGCAGCCCCACAATGAGGAGTTTGGGGCATGGGCCTGTCTTGTGATGTCACTGGGGCATCTGGCCTCACTTTGGGAATTGGAGCGGCTTCAGTTAGAGGCAGGAAAGTGCAAGTCCATCCACAGAAGGCCAGTGCTGGCACAGGCCAGGTCACCCCAGTGACGCCAATGAAAACTGCCGCCGCCTGTCTGTACCCCACGTGTGCACTGCGTGTGTGCCCACAGAGGCCCGGCTGGTGGGTGGGTGCCCCCACAAGTAAGAGAAAGGCAGACCGCTTAGTGTGACACCCAGCAGGCACGACCCCTTAGTGTGACAGCCCTCTGCCCGGCTGGGCCGGTGTCCTAGTTTAGAGACCTTTGATGAGGCTGGCAGGTGAGGGGCAGTTGATGATGTTTTTCCAAGCTCCAGCACATAGGGCTTGTTGAGATGTGGGAAGGAGGGCGGCTGCTTCCTCTGTCCTGGAAGCCTGTCCAATGGTCCCTCCAGCACTGCCCAGAGGTGGGTGGGGAGTCTTGAGTCCCACTCTGGATGCACGTGGGCTGACCGTGGGCTCTGGGCGGGACCTGGGACTCCGGCTCTTAAGGATGCTCACCTCCCCCCATCTGCAGGTCGTTTCGTCTGTGGCTCCCCATCCTGCTAACTGTGTTGAATCCATGTGCCCAGCAAGGTCCTGTTACCATTCCCATCAGGGTTCCAGATGGCCCATATGTGTCTGTTCTTTGTTCATTTTATTGTTAAGCCTGGGTTACCTGGTAGCTCAGCTGGTAAAGAATTTGCCTGCAATGCAGGAGACCCTGGTTCGATTCCTGGGTCAGGAAGATCTGCTGGAGAAGGGATAGGCTACCCACTCCAGTATTCTTGGGCTTCCCTGGTGGCTCAGATGGTAAAGAATTTGCCTGCAATGCAGGAGATCCTGGTTCGATTCCTGGGTCAGGAAGATCTGCTGGAGAAGGGATAGGCTACTCCAGTATTCTTGGGCTTCCCTGGTGGCTCCGATGGTAAAGAATCCACCTGTAATGTGGGAGACCTGGGTTCCATCCCTGGGTTGGGAAGATCCCCTGGAGGAGGGCATGGCAACCCACTCCAGTATTCTTGCCTGGAGAATCCATGAACAGAGGAGCCTGGTGGGCCACAGTCGACTGGGTCACAAATAATCGGACAGGACTGAGCAACTAAGCACACAGCACAGGGTTACAAAAATCTCTTCTATCTTTCCTTTCCCAGTTTTTACAGTTACCTAAAGCCTATCTCTCTCTGGTGGCTGGTGGGACCCCACTAGGTCCCAGAGTGGACACAGCCACCACCACCCACCAGGGGCCATTTCACTCTCCCCGCCCGGTGCTGTGTGTTTGACGCTGCTGGCTTCCCCAGGGCGGGGACAGACACGGTCACAGCAAGGTCCCCTGGCTGCCCGCTGCCTCGGCTGGCCGGTCTCTGCTCTCCCATTCCCGTTGGGGTGCGATGGTGTGCTATTTTATACAGCACGGCCATAAATTTCACTAGCCACTTGTCAGCTTATTTACGACGCAAATTCAGCTGCTCCGAGAGCCCTGCTCCCTCTCAGCCCTGGGCTCACCAGTCCCCTAAATTTCAGATGCACTTCTCTGGGCCATTTATTTAGATTAGAACCAGGAGAGGGCCGGATTCAGAACCCTGTGACCAAGGTGAATGTGTGGCTGCTCTCCCGGCCCCTCCCGCCAGCAGAGGTTGGGGAGTGACGGTGCTCAGGCCCATGACCGAGCTCCTCATTCAGTCCTGTTTCTCACTCAGCGGTCCCACTGCTCAGAGATACTGCACGGCCACTGCTGGGGCTCAGAGAGGGTCCCTGCTTTTCCAAAGATACAGGAAAGGAAGGCTGAGTGTGCAGACATCCGTGTAGACTGAGGCAACACCCCATGCAGCCTGTGGGAAGGCTATTGGGTGGGCTGGGACCAGCTTGGCCTTGCACTTGCCCTACAGGCAAACGTGGCAGCACTGGAGGGTGAAGGTTTCAGTGGGTTTGAGGGTGGGTTGGGGACAGAGTTAAGGAGCAGGTGCAGGCAGGGATGTAAAAGTCCTGGAATAGTCCAGGAAAGCCTGGACTATTGAGAGGGGGTCGCTGGGTCAGAGCGCACCTGAGCATCTCTGCTCAGCCCAGCGGGAAGAGGGTTGAAGCCCCAGTCCCACTGCTGTCACCCCGGCTGACAAGGACAAGACAGCCACCCTCCTGATGCTGGCAACTGGGACAGAGGTCCAGGTCGAGGCTACTAAACATTACGCAACTATGGGAGGACCGAGGCCCCACGTCCTAGAGGCTCCCAGGGGCCCGGTGGCAGCTCAGCTGGCCCATCAGGCCAGCCCCAGGGCCAAAGGGGTGGCTGGAAGGAGCTCGGGGAACTAGTGCGTGGATCACGGGCAGCTCTTAGCCCATCTGCTGTGGAGGCAGCCAGCATGAGTCTGGCCTCAGGCAGCATCTGGAAGCCTCCGGACTGAGTAAATGAAGCCCCAGAATCACATCAGGGGAGCAGTCTGGGCTCCTCCAAGCAGGGCCCGTCCCACACGTATTATCCCCTGGGTGAAACTGTTAGTCACTCAGTGGGTCTCACTCTGTGATCACATGGACTTAGCCCACCAGGCTCCTCTGTCCAGGGGGATTCTCCAGGTACAAATACTGGAGTGGGTTACCATTTCCTCCTCCAGAGGATCTTCCCAACCCAGGGATCAAAGCTAGGTCTCCCGCGTTGCAGGCAGATTCTTCACCATCTGAACAACCGCTGAAGCCCTGCAGGTAGGGAGAAGCCCCCCACGAGTAGGGGTGGTAATTTGGGGGCTCTCACCCTCCCACCACAGAGAGCTGCCACCAGCTTTGAGCAGGAAAATCTCAGCCCCGGGCCCCAGGGCCAGCCTGGGGGTGTCAAGCTTCCTGTCTCAGGGACCCAGGGACACTGGGTTTGCCCAGACTCCCCAGGCAGGGCCATCTTCTGAATGTCAAGTGTCAGACCAGCACCTCCTAAGTGGGCAGGCAGCACTGGGGTGAGAGGCCAGGGCCCCGGAGTGTCCTCAGACACGTGCCCATCCGCATGGCTGAGTGCTCGTGACCACCATACTGTGCTGGAGCATGGCCACCAGCCCCTGCAAGAATGCCAGGCTGTGTCCTCAGGACAGGTCCCCGCACCTCCCAGCCACACCCTCTGAGCGGACTTAGTCTCCCGAGCCCTGCCCCGCCACACTGGCCGCATGGCCTCTGCCTCCCAAGGGCCTGCCCGGCCAGTGCTCTGCCATGCTCGCCTCTCTGCTTGTCATTCCACGGGAGCCTGTTCCCAAAACAGGGAAACAGCTGAGCTTAGGGGTGGATAAGTCAGTGCTCCTGTGCCTCTGAGCTGCGGATGGGCATCCCTAGAGACATTCTGAGACTAGGAGCACACGAGCGCGCCCACCCACACACGTGCACACCTACCACACACGCACCCGTAAGCATGCACATATGGCCTCACATGTGTGCGTGAGCAGACTGACACACACACTCATGTGCGCCTGGAGACCCAGAGCCGGAGGCCCCCTGCCATGCCAGCTGGACGGGTGGGAGTGGCTGGCCAGTGGTGGTGGCCTGGACCCCTGGGGCAGGAGGAGGCGGCCCTGTCTGCAGAGCTGTGCTGTGGGTCCTCAGTCCCCACGCCCCACCCTCTCTCTGGTTCTTGTTTCTTGCTGCTGGTGTTGCTTGGGCCCTCACCGTTGGTTCCCCTGTGATAACCTGGGACACCCTCCCTCCCTCCTCTGCCCTGCCCTGGGAGAAGCCCCACACCCACAGGGACCTTGCACACGCCGGCATCTCAGATTGCTCCTTGTGGCAACTCCGTGCTTTGCTCTGATAAACTTGGTGTCACGATACTCCGACAACCGAAGCATCTGAGCAAAGAGTGTCTTTTTTTCGTTTCCCGAGTGCTCCATGCAGCCTGGCAGCAGCTGCCCCCGGGAGGGCACTAAGATAAACCCAGCGCACAGGGCTGGGGTCCATGCACAGGAGGCCATCTGACGGGGCGAGGCTGGGAGCCCCCATCCCTGGGGCAGAGAAGGACACTAAGGAGGGCTGGTATGGCCCTGCAGCCTTGAGCTACTGCTAGTGGATTGGCAAGCTGAGTCCCCAAGGGGGATGGGTCTGCTTGAGGACCCGTGAAGAGGAGGTGGGACCAGGCCAGAGTAGGGGTCTGTCTGCCAGGGAGGAAAGCTGCAGGCAGCCGGTCTGGGCTCCTTTCCGGAAAAGCTGCTGGGAGCATCTTTCCTGGTGCTTGGCCGCCCCCTTGAGGCCGCCAGGAGCACGCCACCCTCTGTTCTGGATCCTGCGCTCGGGGGGACAGGACAGCAGAGATGGGGAGATGCCAGGAGACACCAGGGAGTCCCGGTGCTGCCCACCCCAGGACACAAGCCCCAGAGAGTGCCCTCCACCATCTCAGGGCACAGTCCCACAGCATCCGCCGCCCAGAGTCAGGGATGGGGGGACACCTGCTTCCAGGGACGCTTGGCTGGGACTGCTCCCAGCTCTCCGCCGTGGGCCAGGGGCCTCAGGGAGGCCGTGTGGGCAGGGGCTCCGCTGAGGCGCCGTGTCTTCCAGGTGTAAGTACTGCGACCGCTCCTTCAGCATCTCCTCCAACCTCCAGCGGCACGTGCGGAACATCCACAACAAGGAGAAGCCCTTCAAGTGCCACCTGTGCAACCGCTGCTTCGGGCAGCAGACCAACCTGGACAGGCACCTGAAGAAGCACGAGCACGAGCACGCGCCAGGTGGGGGAGCAGCGCAGAGGAGGGCGCGGGGGGCCTGGAGGATGGGGTGACGGGCGGGGCGGGCCTAGAGGATGGGGCGCAGGGAGGGGCGGGGAGCAGGGGGGGCCTGGAGGATGGGGTGATGGGTGGAGTGGGGAGCAGGGAGCAGGGAGGGGGGCATGGAGGATGGGGTGATGGGCAGGGCACGGGAGGGGAGGGCCTGGAGAATGGGGCGCAGGGAGGGGCGGGGAGCAGGGGGGGCCTGGAGGATGGGGTGATGGGCGGGGTGGGGAGCAGGGAAAAGGGAGGGGGGCATGGAGGATGGGGCGCAGGGAGGGGCGGGGAGCAGGGAGCAGGGAGGGGGGCATGGAGGATGGGGTGAAGGGCAGGGCACGGGAGGGGAGGGCCTGGAGGATGGGGCGCAGGGAGAGGCGGGGAGCAGGGAGCAGGGAGGGGGGCATGGAGGATGGGGTGATGGGCAGGGCACGGGAGGGTAGGGCCTGGAGGATGGGGCGCAGGGAGGGGCGGGGAGCAGGGAGCAGGGGGGGCCTGGAGGATGGGGTGATGGGTCAGGGTGGGGTGCTGGGAGCAGGGAGGTGGGCCTGGAGGATGGGGTGATGGGTGGGGCAAGGTGCAGGGTGGGGAGAGGAGGGCTGAGGAGGGGGCAACACAGGCTAGCCCTAGGGGAAAGCCTGCAGTCACCCCTCAAGCCATCTTCATTCAGGGGAACCTTGTACCCTTGAGTTTCCCTAGGGGGGTTATTCCCTAAGAGTGCCCCGCATGTGCACCCCTTCAGCCACCTGTCCCCTCCTGCTGTGCCGCAGAGGGTGGGGTGCAGCTGAGGGGTACCCTCCTCTGATGCTTCCCCCTCCCCACAGTGAGCCAGCATGCAGGGGTCCTCACCAACCACCTGGGGACCAGCGCCTCCTCCCCCACCTCCGAGTCGGACAACCACGCACTTTTAGATGAGAAGGAAGACTCCTATTTCTCTGAAATCAGAAACTTTATTGCCAACAGTGAGATGAACCAAGCATCAACACGAACAGACAAACGGTAAGAAACATGTCCCAGGGTCCCAGGAAGGTCTGGACTCTGTATGGTTCCCTATATGGTCATGCCCACAGCAGGCCCCCACCACAGCACCAGAGACCCCAGGCCCACAGCAGAGGGCAAGGCCTGCAGGCTCTTCAGCTGGCACCCTGCCACCCACCAGCCACCCCGCCTCGGCTCTCTGCATCTGCAGAGAATAAGCGCCCCGGCCGATGGCGGGTATCACACGCTCGGTGCCACCAGCACACGGGCCTCAGTGCACATGCGGCCAAACGCCAGCCAGGTGAGGGCTCCTTCCATGACATCCACCATGCCTCTGGAACTCCAGGACAGGCTCATTTAATTTGACACTCGAATGGTTTCTAGCAAGAGTGCTACTCCTTTAAACACACACACAGGCAGGAAAATGGCAGAATTGGGATCCTAAGATGCAGAGGCTGTAACACATTCCCTTGATCCCAGGCCTCCGCAGCAGAGACTCAGAGACGCGGGACTCCTAGCGCTTAGGGACGCGCTCCCCTGCTTCTTCAGAGGAAATGAGGCCCAGAGGATTGGGTGTCTGGCTCTAACCCTTCTGTCCATGGGTGGGCAGCCAGCCCAGAGCCCAGTTCCCTCCCACCCAGGATACCCAGCTTCCCAGGGGCCTGTCTGCTCCCCCCGGCGGGCTGCATCTCCTTCACCCCTGGGGCCCCTGAGGCAGAGCAGGGGCACTGAGCAGAACTTCAGGATCCACGGGCGGGCACAGGGGCTTGGCGCCCGGGCTGTTTCTGGCTCTTCTGAGTCCTAAATCCATGCCCAGGAAGGTGATCCCACCTGGTGCCTGGGTGGGCTCAGAGGAGGGGACATGGGAGAGGCTGGCCATGGGCTGCATTTCCCAGAGCCCCAGCCCTGCCAGGCACGAAAGACCTTGATATCGGGGAGCAGCCAACAAAGTGCCTGGGTCTGTCCCCAGCTCTGGTCGCATGTGATGGTCTAGTGGGAGCCCAGCCCTGCCATCTGCACCCAGGGTGGTGAGCTTCATTCTGGCAACACTCTGGGCTCCATCTGAGAGCCGTCCATGGTTCAAGTTCTGAGGTCTCCACCTTCAGAGTAAGTCATGGACCTGAGCATCCAGGAGCCAGGCCATGAGGCACATCCTGGCTGATATACGCTCCCCTGAGCTGTGGCCCCCTGTGCGCAGGGCAGAGCCAGACGGGGAGCTGACAAGGACAAGCCAGGGGCGTCCTCCCTGGGGTGGACGGCCCCCCAACGCTGTCCCTGAGTGGCAGGCCCAGCTCTCAACCATATGGAGGACACTCCAGGAGAGTCACCAGGAAAGATGGGGTGTCCCCAGAAGGAAGAGGGGCTGGCACCATCCTGACCCCACAGAGCAGCATTTCAGCCAGGGCCCCAGGGGTGGGGGCGGTAAGTGAGACTCAGACACCGGCCCCACACCCCTCAGAAAGCCCAGGGCAGAGCCAGCCCACAGACCAGGCCCTCTCCCCACTGGAGGTGCCCCCACATCATTGTCAGAGGTGGGACCGTGTTGATAGTTGACGTTTGTCAGCTAATCTACAGAAAGTGCTGGGATCCTGGCAGTTCTATTGGGGCCCAGTGTTAACACCACCCAGAACCAGTGACCTTCTCTTGACAGTCCATTATAACTCAGGAAGCCTGCCAGGCTTCCTGACCCCAGAAACCCCTGGGCCAAACCCTGCCCCCTCCCCAAATTCCTCTGTCAACATCCTGACCTCCAGCCCCTCAGAGTGACCTGATTTGGAAATAAGATCTTCTCAGGTATAATTAGTTATGATGTCATTCTGAAATCAGGTGGCCCGTATCCGATAGGACAGGTGTCCTCAGAAAAGGGAGAAATTTGGGATTTCTCTAGTGGTCCAATGGCTGGGAATCCACCTGCCAATGCAAGGGACGTGGGTTTGGTTCCTGGTCTAGGATGATCCCACAGGCCTCAAGGCAACCGAGCCCGTGTACCACAGCTCCGGAAGCCTGCACACCCTAGAGCCTGTGCTCCGTAGAGAAGCCCCACAGTGAGAAGCCCCCACAATGCGAAGCCCATGCTCTGCAACCAGAGAGTAACCCCCACTCTCAGCAACTAGAGAAAGCCCAGGCAGCAGTGGAGACCCAGCATAGCCAAAAACAAATAGACTTTTTTAGAAAAAGAAAATGGGGTGACCCCATGTGAAGGTGAAGCAGAGCGCATGATGTGTCCACAAGCGGAGGGGCCCCAGGGATCACCAGCAAAGCACCAGAGTCCAGGGAAGGGGCTGGGAGGAGGCACCGGCCCCGAGACACCTGCATCTGGGGCATCTATAAGAGGCTGAGCCAGACTTATCTGTGTGTGCCTGGGAATCTCTGGAGGAGCAATGGGTCAACAGTGGCCTGCCGCAGGGTCAGGGGCACTGGCTACAACAGTCCAAGGAGCCCTGGCATGCTGGTATAGGTCCTTTTGAAGGAGGTTGCCATAGCCACTGTTACCCCTACCGTAGTTTGGCCTCAGGCCAAACTACAAGGAGGGAACACAGACTCATCCATCAGCAGAAAATTGGATTAAAGACTTACTGAGCATGGCCTTGCCCACCAGAACAAGACCCAGTTTTCCCCACAGCCAGTCCCTCCCATCAGGAAGCTTCCACAAGCCTCTTATCCTCATCCATCAGAGGGCAGACAGAATGAAAACCACAGTCACAGAAAACTAACCAAACTGATCACATGGACCACAGCTTTGCCTAACTCAGTGGAACTATGAGCCATGCTGTGTAGGGCCACCCAAGACAAGAAGGGTCATGGTGGAGAGTTCTGACAAAACATCCACTGGAGAAGGGACTGGCAAACCACTTCAGCATTATTGCCTTAGAACCCCATGAACAGCATGAAAAGGCAAAAAGATATGACACTGAAAGCTGAACTCCCCAGGTGGGTAGGTGCCCAATATGCTCCTGGAGAAGAGTGGAGAAACAACTCCAGAAAGAATGAAGAGACAACGCCAAAGCAAAAACAACACCCGGTTGTGGATATGACTGGTGATGGAAGTAAAGTCAGATACCATAAAGAACAATATTGCATAGGAACCTGGAATGTTAGGTCCATGAATCAAGGTAAATTGGAGTGGTCAAGCAGGAGATGGCAAGAGTGAACACTGACATTTTAGGAATCAGTGAACTAAAATGAATCAGAATGGGTGAATTTAATTTAGATGACCATTATATCTACTACTATGGGTAAGAATCCCTTAGAAGAAATGAAGTAGCCCTCATAGTCAACAAAAGAGTCCAAAATGCAGTGCTTGGGTGCAATCTTAAAAATGACAGAATGATCTCTGTTCATTTCCAAGGCAAACCATTCAATATCATAGTAATCCAAGTCTGTGCCCCAATCACTAATACTGAAGAAGCTGAAGTTGAACATTTCTATGATGACCTACAAGACCTTCTAGAACTAACACCAAGAAAAAGATGTCCTTCATAATAGGGGACTGGAATGCAAAAGTAAGAAGTCAAGAGACACCTGGAGTAACAGGCAAGTTTGGCCTTGGAGTACAAAATGTAGCAGGGCAAAGGCTAACAGTTTTGCCAAGAGAACGCACTGGTCATAGCAAACACCCTCTTCTGACACATGACATCACCAAATGGTCAAACCAAAATCAGATTGATCATATTCTTTGTAGCCAAAGATGGAGAAGCTCTATACAGTCAGCAAAAACAAGATCAGGAGCTGACTGTGCCTCAGATCATGAACTCCTTATTGTCAAATTCAGACTTAAATTGAAGAACATAGGGAAAACGGCTAGGGCCATTCAAGTATGACCTAAATCAAATCCCTTACGATTATACAGTGGAAGTGACAAATAGATTCAAGGGATGAGATCGGATAGACAGAGTGCCTGAAGAACTATGGATGGAGGTTTATGACATTGTACAGGAGGCATTAAGCAAAACCATCCCCAAGAAAAAGAAATGCAAAAAGCAAAAATCTGAGGCCTTACAAGTAGCTGAGAAAAGAAGAGAAGCTAAAGGCAAAGGAGAAAAGGAAAGATATATCCATCTGAATAGAGAGTTTCAGAGAATAGCAAGGAGAGATAAAAATGTGTTTTTAAGTGAACAATGCAAAGAAATAGAATACAATAGAAACAATAGAATGGGAAAGACTAGAGATCTCTTCAAGAAAATTAGAGATACCAAGGTAACATTTCATGCAAAGATAAGAACAATAAAAGACAGAAACAGTATGGACCTAACAGAAGCAGAAGAGATTAAGAAGAGGTGGCAAGAGTCCACAGAAGAACTATACAAAAAAAGATCTTAGTGACCCAGATAACCATGATGGTGTGATCATTCACCTAGAGCCAGACATCCTGGAATGTGAAGTCAAGTGGGCCTTAGGAAGCATTGCTACAAACAAATTTAGTGGAGGTGATGGAATTCCAGTTCACCTATTTCAAGTCCTAAAAGATGATGCTGTTAAAGTGATGCACTCAATATGCCAGCAAATTTGGAGAACTCAGCAGTGGCCACAGAACTGTAAAAGGTCGGTTTTCATTCCAATCTCAAAGAAAGGCAATGAGAGAGAATGCTCAAACTACCGCACAATTGCACTCATCTCACACGCTAGCAAAGTAATGCTCAAAATCGTTCAAGCTAGGCTTCAACAGTATGTGAACCAAGAACTTCCAAATGTACAAGCTAGATTTAGAAAAGGTAGAGGAACCAGAGATCAAATTGCCAATATCTGTTGGGTCATAGAAAAAGCTAGAGAATTCTAGGAAAACATATACTTCTGCTTCATTGACTATGCTGAAGCCTTTGACTGTGCGGATCACAACAAACTGTGAAAAATTTTCTAGGAGTTGAAAATACCAGATCACCTTACCTGAGAAATCTGTATGGAGATAAAGAAGCAACAGTTAGAACCAGACATGGAACGATGAACTGGTTCCAAATTGGGAAAGAAGTACGTCAAGGCTATATATTGTCATCCTGCTTATTTAACTTATATGGAGAGTACATCATGTGAAATGCCAGGCTGGATGAAGCACAAGCTGGAATCAAGATTGCCAGGAGAAATATCAATAACCTCAGATATGCAGATGACACCATACTTATGGCAGAGAGCAAAGAGGAATTAAAGAGCCTCTTGATTAAGGTGAAAGAGGAGAGTGAAAAAGCTGGCTTAAAACTCAACATTCAAAAAAAATGAAGATCATGGCATCTGGTCCCATCACTTAATGGCAAATAGATGGGGAAACAATGGAAACAGTGACAGATTTTAGTTTATTTTGCTCCAAAATCACTGCGGATAGTGACTGCAGCCATGAAATTGAAAGATGCTTACTCCTTTGAAGAAAAGCTGTGACAAACCTAAACAGCATACTCAAAATCAGAGACATCTCTTTGCTGACAAAGGTCCATCTAGTCAAAACCATGGTTTTTTCAGTAGTCATGTACAGATCTGAGAGTTGGACCACAGGCTGAGCACCAAAGAAGTGATGCTTTTGAACTGTGGTGTTGGAGAAGACTCTTGAGACTCTGTTGGATAGTCAGGAGATCAAAGCAGTCAATCTTAATGGAAATCAACCGTGAATATTCATTGTAAGGACTGTTGCTGAAGCTGAAGCTCCAATACTTTGGCCTCCTGATGCAAAGAGCTGACTCACTGAAAAAGACCCTGATGTTGGGAAAGACTGAAGGCAGGAGAAAGGGACAACAGAGGACAAGATGTTTGGATGGCATTAGTGATTCAAAGGACATGAGTTTGAGCAGTCTCTGGAAGATGGTGAAAGACAGGGAAGCCTGAGGTGCTGCAGTCCATGGGGTCGCAAAGAATCTGACACAACTGAGCAACCGAGCAACAACAACGAATCTACTGGAGTGGAGAGGGACCATCCCTGCTGTTTGAACCATAGCCATGTGCTGTGTCAGGCTGGCCCTGGGGACATTCTGCACCCAGGCAGCTGTTTGGAGGCCTGGCCACTCGTCCTGGTTTCCTCTCTGTCTGAAGCTGTCTCCAGCCAGACTCCCGTCTCTGTCCCCGCTGTATCCATCCCCCCGCTCAATGAGCACTGGTGTTTGACGCAGGCCTCGCACCAATGAGCAGGTTTCTGTGCAGGACGAGGCACGGTGCCAGGACAAAGTGCTCACTCATGGTCGCTGCTCCCACAGAGGGGTTTATATATAAATGCACAGAGACTCAGGTTTGATTAAATGACACTCAGGGCTTTGCACTGTCCCAAGCTCCCCACCTGTGCTGTCCATCAGCACTCAGGGTGGGGGCTGTTCTCACATTCCCCAGGAGGCTGTGGGCTCTGAGATGACAAACCCCACCCATGGGGACCTGCCAAGACCCAGGGAGGGAGGCAGGACCTGGCTCTGGGGTCCTCACCACTGGTGGACAGACGTGAATCTGATGCCCAGCATCAAGGGAGACATGTTAGGGTCCTGCCTGTCCTGGAGGATAGGTCAGCTGTCAGCAACTGCACACTCTACAGTGGAAAGATGAGAAGTGAAGATGGGGGTGCCAAGAACTGAACCACCGGGGGCTTCTCAGCCCGTCCACTCAGCTCTGTATTTGGAGATGGTGACCACTAGGAGAAGACATCCCTCTTGCCTTAGTGCCCCAAGCAGGGCCCCGAGTCTCTCCCAACAGCAGGGGATGGACTCCCATGGGCTGTGTGAGGTCCAGAAGGGGTGGAGTCTGGAGGCTCAGGACTCCAATTCATGAAGCATGTGCCTTGCCCACCGTCCACCTCCACCCGTGTGTGGGACACTGCCCAGGTGGCCTCGGGCCCAACCCATGTGCGGCCACGGCACCTGGTCATGAACTTGCAGATGAACCGAACAACGCCGTTGTCATTTCCTCAAAGGAATGGGCACCCTCTTCCTCACAGCTCAATTTCTCTTTTCAATGATGAGGACCAGAATGGGAAAGGCCCCCAGCTGCAGGGACCCCTGGGGATGAGGGGAGGCGTCTGGGCTGCAGGAGAGACAGCCCAGTCTCAGAAACACACTCACCCTGGAGGGTTTCCATTGCCAACAACAGCCCAGTCCACACAGCCCAGAGCCCCAGGTCTAAGATACCCCATCTGCGGAGGGCCGCCCAGTCCTCGTGCCCTCGTGGTGGATGGGGAAGAGCGGGCACTCATCAGGAGGGGACCACACACCTCCCGCACTCTGAGCCTCCCCAGGGACACCCCTCATGCAGGGCCCAAGCCCAGTGCCAGCTCCCAGGACCCCTTGCCAGCCAGGCCAGCTGTAGCGCCCTTCCTGAACCCCTGAGTGTCCCGTGTCCACGCCAGCATGACGGGAGCCTGCTGACCAGCTTCATCCTGGTCCTGGGCAGGTGCCCGTCCCTTTTTTAATCACTCGGAACAGCAGCCGAGGACAGAGACGGGCCGCTCAGAACCCCAGCTCTGACTGAGAAGGGCAGGCTGCCGTCAGAGGGGGCTGGGGGCATCAGGGATGGGGGGGAGCCGGAGCCGCTGGAACCAAGTTGCTGCCTCAGGACATCTGTGGTCAGCTCCCTCCATGTCGTTTCAGGCCAGAAGTCCAGAACCTAGATGGCACCTCCCAGTGCCCTGGCCTGGCCATCAGGAAGCCAGAGGACGTGGAGGAGGAGGAGGAGGAGCTGGAGGAGGACGATGACAGCCTGGCAGGGAAGTCACAGGACGACACCGCATCCCCCACACCCGAGCCTCAGGGCGCCTACGAGGACGATGAGGATGAGGAGCCACCCACCTCCCTGGCCGTGGGCTTTGACCACACCCGAAGGTGGGCACCTGCCCTCTGCGGGCCCCAAGTGCCCGGGCCCCAGGCAGGGAGACAGGCAAGCACTGAGGGGGTGACCTCAGTCCCACACCGTCCACCCTGCCAGCGGGGTTCTCTCCTTCCCAGTAGGTGTTTCCACTGCAAAGGCTTCTGTGCACAGGTCAGGGTGAGACCAGGCCCCAAACTCACACACACACATGCACACATACCTGCATACACATACACACAATGCACATGTGCACACACACGTACACGTGTGGACATGTGCACATGTACACACAGGCACACGTGTGTGTGCATACATATGCGCACACATGTGTGAACACCACATGTGCAACTGTGCACACGCCCTCGCCCATGTGGGCACATGTGTATACATGTGCACACATGCGGGTGCATGTTTGTACACGTGTGTGTATACATGTGCATGCGCACACATGCTTCACCCAGTCCAGAAGCAGAGCACGGCAGGTGAAGGCTGAGAAGGAGCTGATCAGGGACCCATGGGTGGTCTCTGGCCCTGCAGAACCAGGAGCAGTGACGTCTGTCTCCAACAGGCTGTGGGTGGGGGTTGAGCACCAATGATTTTGAAAGCTGGCAGAGGAGAGCCTCTCCTGCTGCGTCCCCACTGCTCACCGCCTACATTCAGCAGCAGTGATGCCACCAGCATTCAAGGTCCTCCTGGGGGTGGCTGGCAGATCCTGCGGGCCTTTCAGAGAGGGCCCACTTCCTCCCACTCTGGGCCCTGAAAGTGGGCCCCCCAGAACAACCCAGACTTTAGGAACCGAGACCTCTGCCCTGCTCCCAGCCTGTGCTCTGTCCCCAGGGGCCTGGCGCCCTGCCTGTGCTTGCAATGTGTGTGCACGCACTGACCTCCTCTGCGTCCCCCATCACCTTCCTGTATTCATGTGGCTTCCATCCACGTGTCTGTGTGTCCATGTGTCTGTCTCCTGTGCATGTGGCTCGTGGAGACGCTGTGGTGTGCATGCAGGCACGGAGCTGGCCGTGGGCTTCAGAGAGGTGGCCGAGGCCAGACAGGCTGACAGCAGGCCCCTCTCCGGTCGTTGGTGCAGGTGTGTTGAGGAGCCACCAGGCAGTCTCTTGGCTTTGGAGCCGATGCCGACTTTTGGGAAGGGGCTGGATCTCCGCAGAACAGCTGAGGAAACGTTTGAAGTTAAAGATGTGCTTAATTCCACCTTAGATTCTGAGACTTTAAAACAGACCCTGTACAGGCAGGCTAAGAACCAGGTAGGTACCTACCAGAGCCTGCCCCCGACCTTCCCCAGACTGGATGGCAGGCCCCAGCTGTGCCTCCCCGATCAGGGACCGTCTCCCTTCTCTCTGTGGCCATCCCATGTCTGCATGGGGGACACCCAGGACTCCAGCCCTCCCATGCCCATTGCTTTGGCTAGAGAGACCCCCCAAATGACTCCCTTTCCCTGAAAGCAAGGGTGGGGAGAGGTTGAAAGCAGATGAACGAGAGCCAGACCCTCACAAGGGTGCCTCCCCAGTCCCACAGTGCTCCTGTACACGTGGGTCCTGGCCCTCACGTACCTGGAGGGCGGTGTCCACCGGCAGTGCCCTCGTGGCTGCACTGGCCTCCCTCTGCCTCTGCCCAAGCAGGAGTGATGGTAGCCCAGGGTCCTCTCAAGGGATGCTCCCCCATCGGGGTCACGGGCTCCAAGCTGCAGCTATGGCGAGTCAGCAGGGCACAGGCTGGCTGGCATGACTCACCCGCAGCCTAGGGGCTGCAGGACCCTGCTTATTTTCAGCCTGGGGGACTTGGGGTTCCACTCAGCTCTCCGCAGCTCACCCAAGTCTGAGCAAAAACCGTCTGCGTGTCTGTCTTCGTCTTTTTACTAATCCTGTCCGGAGTGTGAAATTGGGTGGACACACCCTGCCCCACCTGCTCTGAGTGGCCCCGGGTCCCATCCACTCATGCTCTGGGGGCCAAGCTGGGCTCTGGGCCAGAGGCACGTCTACTCTTAGCTCAGAAGTGCTGCACACCACGTCCCTGAAATAGCTTTTAGCCACCACCGTGGTCATCCACACCGGACAGAGCCCACTAGGCAGGGCCTGCGCTTCCTTGATGGGATCTATAACCACCAGCACCCTGGTCCCCCTGAAGAGCATGCTTGCCTGTGAATCCGTGCTGATCACCAGGGATATAGGGGCGCATGCGAGGGCGGATGTGCCCCAAAGAGGCTGAGGGTCTTAGTGGCCCTCTGCAAAGATGCCTCCTCTGCAGGCCAGCCCCCAACACCTTTGCCCCCACCTCACCTCTGGGTCTGAGGTCAGTGGGAGGGAGTGGGAGGCCGGGAAGGCCTGGGCTGGCCTGGGGTCTACAGGACCCACCCCACAACACTCACCTTCTGTCCTGTGTGTACCCTCCCCTCCATCCAGGCGTATGCAATGATGCTGTCCCTTTCCGAGGATGCTCCTCTCCACGCCTCTTCCCAGGGCCCTCTGGACGCTTGGCTGAACATCGCGGGAGCCACGCCAGAGTCTGGAGCCTTTAACCCCATCAACCACCTCTGACCGGCCTGAGAGGGGCTGGGGTCAGAGTCCAAGTGAGGCCACCAGGGACCCCGACTTCCCAACAGAAATCTCCATGGCAGAAGACGGAGGCAAGGGCCTTGGGAGCCTGTGTGGCTTGGGGCCGAGGAGACCCCTCCTTGTCACCTGTATCTGACCACTCCTCAGCGTCTGTTCCCCTCTCCATGGTCCAACTCTGACTTTTGCAATGAAAACTCAGAACCCGGCATCCTTGGAGCCATCATAGGGTTTCACTGGCTCTAAGCATCAGTCTTGAGAACGGCTTTCAGATGGTACAGCTCACTCTATCCAGGCACAGCACTGGGGGCTGCCTCACAGAGTCAACCCCATGGGCAAGGACGGGATTTGAACCCCACACCGAGGCTGGTGGGCCTCTCCCGGGCGCCTTGTGGCATCTAGGGAGGGAATGGACATCTGGGCGTGCTCTAAGGAGGGAATCGCCCTGACAATTTTTATAAAGAAAATGACAAGAATGATCCTTTTGGTAATCTTATTGACGACAGAGTCTATTTAAGCATGTGGTTTTAAAAATAGACAGTATTTTTTAAAAAAAGATCACAAAGTGACTTGCAAATTGTTTTTTAAAAGTAATTTTGCATTGCTTTGAAATCTCAGCTTCTTTGCAAACCCAAACCTGCCTGGGACCCAGCCCTGCGTTTGGGGGTGTTCTTTATACTGTAGATAATGGAGAGATTTTCTATCCCTGACTGTGTTTGTAAAGCCAAGGTGATTCTGGGCACCCTGCCCCCAGAACCGAGGGGCGGAGCCCACTCCCGGGAGCAGTTTGAGACTGTGCCTGGAATCAGATACGATGTCCTGGGCTGGCCCAAGGCTGGGACTCAGAGATGTGCCTGTCATTGTGTGACATGGGATTCGTGCCCACGTCCCCCACCCAGGGGGAGGTCGGAGCAGGGACTTGGTCCCCAGCGCAGAAGTGGCCAAGCCCCTCCGCCCTGCCCCCAACCGTTCTGCAGAAGGCAGGGCCCGCTGGTCATCTTGGGATCTCCAGCACCCACCCACCCCACCCCCTGTGGATGGACAAGGGGAAGGGGGTGGGCACCCCCATAGGGGCTGCCGTGGGGTGCACTCCAAGGCTCCTCTGCTCCAGGCTGCCAAGCTCCATGCTCACCTGAGACCCCAGGACACAACTGCCACTTTGCTCTTTGTGTGGGTTCCTGGCGGGCGGGACCCGGCTCCAGAAGGACGGGAGTCCAGGTGCGACCTCCACAAAGAGCTAAGACAGCACAGCCCTGAGGGGACGGACGGCACCTCCCAGGACCCAGCTGCTCTCCACTCGATGGGCTTTAAATTATTCCCATAGGGGCCAATATCGAATAATTGTTGTTGTTTTTTTTTTTTCCCTGATGGAATTGACCTTAATCTGTATATAACTTGTAATTTTTTCTAATTCATTTCTTTTCTTATTTTATTTCTTCCTTAACAGTATTTTTGGCATTAGACATTCTTATTGTGAAGAAATAATGTTAATATAAGTATCTAGTGAAGGACCAAAACCGTGTAATAAGGTTGTGTGTTGTGTGATCAATAACCAGGGAGTGGGGCGATTTTTAATGTGCCAAATACCCCACGTCCCCCCCCAATGAATCCTGCTGCCCGTTTTCCAGACAATCATGTGTTTTTGTTAAATTTGAGTTTCAGTTGCATTTAAGACAAGTGCTCTATTTATTTCTTTTATTGTTTGGAAGAAAAACGAAGACTAGCATCCCAAGAAGAAGAGAAAAAAACCCACCCAAGTTGCCCTAAGAAATGTGTGAAAATACAAACGGTCATGGAGTGGCCAACCGTCCAGCCGCTCCAGGCCAAGACAATCGTCCGCCTGGGCACTGGGGGTTCGGCTTCACAGTGGAGACCTGTGGATGGGGATCCCCAAGAGCGCACAGACCTGCAGATCCTAGCGAAAGGATTTGGCCTTTCCCGGATCCGGTCAAGGTACCACTCAGAGCGCCTTCCACGTGGGAACAGGCTGGAACGTGGCCCCCAGGGCGGTCAGAGAAGCTGCTGGCAGAGGAGCTGCCCGCAGCCACACCCACAAGGATTTGCAGACACGGCTGCTCACACCGCCTCAGAAGCATCCTTCACCCCACCCCCCTAGTGGACCCACCTGGTGTGTTGCAGTTTCCAACTCTCCCTCAATCGAGATGGGACCCCTTTGGAAAGTCAACCTCAGATACCACCTCCCCATTTCTGTAAACCCAAATTATATGATTTCTTCTGCTAAACAATAAGGTGTGTGCTTTTTTTTGCGATTTGACTCTCTCTGTCCAAAGCAGGATGTTTGGGCAGGTGGAGGCCTGAGTGTCTGTTCCCTGCAGCCCATCCCTTCTGTTCACCTCTGGTCTCTCTGACGGTCACGGTGGCTCTCTGCAGCTGATCTCCTTAAACTCTGACTCTTTCTTTCTTTCCTTCCCCATCCCCAAGAACCCTGACTACACATTTTAAGTCTTGTTTTTTGTCCCTCTTGAAAATGATTCGAGTAAGCCCAGTTTCTCCTCCAGCCTGGGCATTTGGCAGATTCGGTGGCGGGGAGGGTTCTGTCCTTGGACCCTCAGATAAAAAGAGCACTTATTTCCTACGCCTGGTGGGTCCATGAAACCTGGCCTCAAAGTTGAGTGTTGTCCCAACCACAGTCAGCTGTCCCTCCCCAGGTCTTCTCTGCCCCCCAGGCTCCAGCACCAGCCACCTGCTCAGACCCAGGGGGACGCCCTGGAGGCCCTGGGAGCTCGGGCTGGAGAATTCCGAGAGCCCAGCTTCATGGCACGGATGCAACTGGCGGCTGGCTGGCCAACCAATGCATCTTTGGGCTGGTGGCCAGACTCAGAGCTGTAAACTAGGAACCCCATTAGGCTAGTGTGCCGGGGCCAGGGCCCTTCATTCCAGCCTCGTCTGCTTCCCCTTTTGGACTGCTGACTCTCACCCCCAAGTGGAAATTAGGAAGGAGGCCTTCTTACCCTTCCGTCTTCTGCCCCTCAGACCCCAACTCCCACCTCGGGCCCAACCCTTTCATTCCCAGGACGAGCGGGTAGGACCCCAGGACTGATAACCCTTTGGCCAGCCAGCCCTTCATAAGGGGGACCCAGAAGCCTCGGGTTGGAACCCAGAGGCATGCATTTCTACATCCCACCTGGAACCCTGGGGTGGGGATAAGTGACTGGGGTGGGCATGAGAGACTGCCCATACGATGCCAAGAGTGCGGCCAGTCCACCCAGACACTGATTGGCCCTGGAAACCCTGAGGGCCCTTGTCCTTCTGCACCCTGGCTGCTTCCTCAGTGAACATTCGCAAAGCACTTGCCTGAACACACATCCCTTGCATTAGCCCCGAAGCCTCAAAGCACTGGATTGTGGCGCCCCCGGGCCCCAGCCTCCCCCCACTACTGCCCAAGTGACTGAAATCTACTGAGCTTATTCACTGTGCTGTCCTGGGAGGGGCAGGGCGGCACCCCCGGGAGAGCACCCCGCACTGCTGCCTGGGGCGCTGGGGGGAATGGACGGGGAGCCGGGCACCTCGCTCCCCTCCCGGCTGGGGACGCGGGGACACAGCTGCTCCTGGTCGGTGGAGGTCAGCCGGGTCTCAAAAGCCATGAATGTCTCTGTAGCGATGAGTGATACTGTGACTAAGACGTCCTCACAAGATGCCAAGGAGTGTCCCTCTCCTCCTGCCATTCCAGTGTTTATGTTTTCTTTCTTTTCTGCCACGGATTCGTATTACCACTTGTGGGGGAAAAAAAAAGTAAAAGTAGATAGAATGAAAAGGCAGCTTATGTTTCCAGATGTGCAATTCACTCACGAACAAAGTTATCCTGAAGGCTCCTTTCCACGCACCTCTCTTCCTCGTTCTCCTCCAAACGAGGGAAGCTGAGCCCCGTGTCCACACGGGACTGAGGGCATCCGTACGCGTACGCTGGTGACACTCCAAACCCGTGCGTCCATGTCATCCTTTGCCATCGTTACATTATGATTCAGTTTTTTTTCTTCTTTTTTTTTTTTTCTTTTAGAGCTGTATAGTGTTGAAAAGAAGTCAAGTGTAAATGTCTGGTTTTTCTCCATAATGTTTTTTTTAAAAAAAAAACCATTGAGAAGGAGGCTGGTGTATGTCCCACGTCCCCCGATTGTAAATTTGCTTCTGTTCTAAGTAAACTGCATGGCTCGTGTGTAGTCATTATTGTGTCTGTTCGTGAAATTTTTACGAAAAGGAAAATCCCATAGATGCACTTATTAAATATGTGATTAGAGTCTGCGTCCTCAAGACTAGGAGTCCTGAACTGCCCACATGGAAGACGCAGTTCTTAACATGGAAATCGCTGTGGGAGAAGGAAAGGAAAAGACATCAAATGTAGGAATCATTCAGAGAGTGACTCTGCAGATTTCATTTTGATGATGCTTGTGATAAAGACAAATGTACGTGTGTAGAGAAATGTCTTTAAGATGAAGCCTAGGAGAAGCTGATTTTGAGGTTGATGCTGTAGACTAGGACTGTATACCAAATGTAATCTTTCCGATGCTACAATGAATTTATACATGAGATTGATATGCAATAAATCTGTGTGCTTTTCTAAGCCTCTGTGCCTGCATGCTTCACTCAGGGAGAACAGAGGCCTCAGAGGGCTGGGGAGGGATGGTGAGAACAGACTCAAGAGTCAGGGCGTGGCTGGTGGGGAGGCTCACCAGCCCTGATGGAGAGCCCCTCGTGCCATCCCCCTGTATCAGCCCCAGGGCAGGTCCCCTTGCTGTTCCTGTTTTCCAGAAAAGAACAAGTTCAGAGAGGGCACCAACTACCCAGGACAGCCTTGTAGTGAGAGTGCTGGTCTCCAGCTGTGCCCTCCTCCAAGTGTGCCCACCTCAGGACAAGGTGACCTTTAGGTATGGCCCGCAGGTGTGCCCTGCTCCAGGTGTGGCAGCCTCCAGGTGTTTCTACTCTCGATCATAGTGGCCTTCAGGTGTGCCCATCTCCAGGTGGGCCTACCTCTAGGCATGGCACCCTACTGGTGTGTCCACCTCCAAATGAAACTGCCCCCAGGTATTCTTACCCCAACATGTCCCTGCCCCCAGCGCCCATGCCCATGAACTCCCACCAGGGCCTCTTGATGGAGGAGAAGCCCATCCTATGAGGCCAGCCCCAAATCTGCCCCCCTCTAAGAGTAGACCTCCGCACCAGCCAGCCCTCCACTTCAGCTGTGTCTGACCCACACACTGCTTCCAGCCAGGGCCTGAGCCTGACCCACCAGCAATGGTCAGATGGGTCAAGGCAGAGCAGAGGCCAGGGCTGCAGGCGGAGCAAACATAGCCCCCCAGGGCACCCTCCTTCCGTGAACCCAGGCATTCCTTCTTGGGGCCCATCTGTCAGGCTGCACAAAGAAATGAAGCGTAGATGATGGATGAATAGGTGGATGGATGGATAGATGGATGATGGACGCGTAGATAGGTGAACGATGGATGGATGGGTGGATAGTAGATGGACAGATGGATGGATGGATGGATGGATGGATGGATAAATGTATGGATAGATGTGTGGGTGGATGGATGATGGATAGGTGGGTGGATCCACGTATGAATGGATGGATGGAATGATGGGTGGGTGGGTGGGTGGATGGATGGGCAGATAGATGATGGATGGGTGGTCTGCTGTAAGAACGCTCACTCAACATGGATCTTGAGACCTCCAGTGCCTCTGAAGGGGGCTGAACCTGCGCTAAGAGAGGTAACAGAATGGGGCAAGGCCTGGGTTCCTCTAAATGGCAGCATCTCATAGCCACCAGAGGGAAGAAACTGCAGTTGACCTTGGAGCAAGATCCCTGGGCCCAGATCTGGGTACTGAGTCTTTTCACTTTCTTCACACCATCAAGTATGTGTGTCTCCAGGATAGCACTGGTTGGGGGAAGCAGTTAAACATTTTAAGGTGCTTTCTTCCCTGGTGTGACTGTCATCCTGTGATCTGAATCCTGTGGTCAGATATGAGGTTTGCCCTGGAGTTCCAAGCACAGGGATGGCTTGAGAAATAAATTTCCATTCTCAGAGGACAAACGATGCAAATCACAGAACTGGTGAATGGCCACACTTCCAAAAGCCATTCACCAAGCTGGAGTGACAGTCTCCAGCCCACCCCGTTATGCCCTCCCAAGCTCCCCAGGCAGGCTGCCGTCAGGGGTCAGAGCTCCCATCTTTGTTCAGCCCAGCAGCCTTACTCTATGCCCTCCACCCTGGAAGAGAGAGGAGTATCCCAGGACAGGAGCCTGTCTGATAAGAGCCCTATTGTCAGGGGACCTCAGAGGGAAAGAGCAGAGGCACAGAGAACAGGCTGGAAAGCCAACGCTGTCTCCCTGAATCCCAGCTCCTGGCAGGGAAGATTGAGGAAAAAGTTTCCATTTTGGAAACAAGGGGGGTGAAAATCAACAGGAGAAAACTGTGTCAATGAGAAATCTGTTTTCTGGGAAAAGAGTTGCTTTTGAATTCCCCTTCAGATTCATTCTGGGCCAAGTGAGCCTGTTGGTTATTTGCAGAGAAGCTATTTTGAGAATCGTTAACTTCATTTCTTGGGGCAACCAAAGTCTTCCCCAAGATCAAAAAGTATCTTAATTCAGGGTGAAATGGCTAGACATAGGCTGGCTTTCGTGGGAACAGATGGACTAGCAAGAGGGGCCCAGAATAACAAGATGCTCAGAGCAGGGTTCTGGGGCGGGAGGTAGCTGCTGGCCACAGCCTGCACTGTGGTCCTCACTAAGGGAAGAGCGCTGTGCACAGCACTGCTGGGCCACATCCTCCCCAAAACTTACACCCATTCAGGAAAGGGAGGTGGAGTTTGCTCCAGAGCTTCAGGGCAGAGAAGACAGAATTCCATGGTTATAAGACAGGGAGGCCCGAGCACCAGCTGTGGCCCAACAGAGAGGCTGTGAGTGCAAGTGAAGGTCGCTAAGTCATGTTCAACTCTTTGAGACACCATGGACTGTAGCCCGCCAAGTTCCTCTGTCCACGGAATTCTCCAGGCAAGAATATTGGAGTGGGTAGCCATTCCCTTCTCCAGGGGATCTGCCCAAACCAGGGATCAAACCCAGGTTTCCCACATTGCAGGCAGATTCTTTACCATCTGAGCCACCAGGGAAGCCCAACAGAGAGGCTGGGGGACCAAAATCCCAAGGGAGGTAGTTGGCTCTTTCTCCTAGGATCCAGCTGAAACCCCTGGATTCATGCGCCCACCAGGCCTTGGAGCTCTGGATGACTTCTGTGGTCCTGTCTTCAAGTTCACTGATCTTTCCTTCTGTAGTATCTAATCTGTTGACTCCATCCAGTATGTTTTTAAATGTTCATATCTTGAATATTTTTTTCATCTTTAGAATTTTCATTTGATTCAGCATTCTTTTTCTTTTGATCATATTCATTATACATTATACTTTCTCTTTTATGTTCAAGGCTTCTCTTATATCCTTGGAATAGTTATCATGTGTGCTAAGTCACTTCAGTCATGTCCGACTCTGCGACCCTATGGACTATAGCCCACCAGGCTCCTCTGTCCGTGGGATTCTCCAGGCAAGAATACTGGAGTGGGTTGCCATTTCTTTCTCCAGAGGATCTTCCCAACCCAGGGATCGAACACACATTTCTTACATATCCTGCATTGGCAGATGGGTTCTTTACCGCTAGCGCCACCCTTCATGAAGTGAAGTGAAGCGAAAGTTGCTCAGTCGAGTCCGACTCTTTGCAACCCCATGGACTATTGTCCAGGGAATTCTCCAGGCCAGAATACTGGAGTGGGTAGCGTTTCCCTTCTCCCGGAGACCTTCCCAACCTAGGAATCGAACCCAGATCTCACGCATTGCAGGCAGATTCTTTACCAGTTGAGCCACAAGGGAAGCCCTGCTAGTTGTATCATCTATGTCGTTTCTGGGTCTCTTTCTATTGGTTGCTTTTTCTCACACTTATAGGTCACGTGTCTGTTAATGTTTCACTGGGTGCTGGAGGTTGAGACCTCAGAGTTTGTTGCATTCTTTTAAGAAATTTTCATGCTGACAAGCAGTTAACTGACTTGGAGGCCAGCCTGGTCTTTGCTTGTTTCAAAAACTCTTGTTTGTCAGATGTAGAGCAGCCTCTGCCCCTTCCACCTAAGATGTAAGCTTACCTTCACCTAAGATGTGGGCTTTGTTGATCTCCAGCCAATGTCCTGGGGTCCACAAGGCCCCTTGATCCCCAATGCCCTGGGCTGCATGAGGCCTCTTGATCCTGGTGATTGGCTATCAAGTGTTTCCGAGCTTGTGTGGATGCTGGGAGCTATTCTCTGCTCAGCTTCCAGGATCTCATTCTGCACACAGAGCAGAGCATTTGACCAGACTCAGGCTGGCCCTGGGGGCTTCTCAAAATCCTTTTCTGCACTGCTGCCTTCCCTCTGAGGCTCTGCCTGCAAGGCCCATTCCCCTCATCCTCCCTGACCCCATCTCTGCCTGCCTCGGCTAGCTCAGTGAAGCCACTGTGTTCTGCTTTGTCCTGCCTCTCAGAAGAAAGTTGGGCAGGTGTGGGGCTCACCTCACTGGGTCCTCCCCCGACCCCCACTGTTCTCGGCCACATTGTGTGCTCAGTCGCTTCAGCTGAGTCCAGCTCTTTGCAATCGTACGGACTGTAGCACGCCAGGCTCCTCTGCCCGTGGGATTCTCCAGGAAAGAGTACTGGAGTGGGTTCCCATGCCGTCCTCCAGGGGATCTTCCCCACCCAGAGACTGAACCAGTGACTCCTGCGTCTCCTGCACTGGCAGACAGATTCTTTACCACTAAGCCCTGCTACCTGTTGTTGACGACTACAACAGTTGCTTCTTATTTTTGCCCAGTTTTCTATTGATTACAGTGGGAGCTGCATCATCACAGCTGGAATGTCTGTAATGCTTTGAGTTCTCAATTGGAGCAGATAAGTGCATTTTTAAAATGCCTTACCTCTTTGGAAACCTTAAATAGTCCCTAATTATGAGAGGGGGCCTGGGCTTTGCACTCAGATAAGCCTGAGCTCTCCTCTTGGCCAGGTCACTCACTAGCCAGGTAATAAAGCACAGACACTTGACCTCTGGATGAAATGGGAGACATTGACACCTTAGGGAGTTTCTGTAAGAATTCCAGAAGGTGATGCAGGAAGCCTGGTACACAGTAGGCATTTAATAGGAGGTAACAACCACTTGCTACCTTAACAGGAGGCCCAATTGTTAGCTGGGCCACAAGACAAAGTGACCGTGTGCTCCCTGAACTGAGCCTCCTGCTCAGCAAGGCCACCCCTATGGGCCAAAGAGGGAGCCAGGCCCTGCCCAGCAGCCCGGCCCCTGCACCGCCCCTGTGTCCATCTGTGGACCCCACCCAGACTGGGCCTCCAGTCAACCAACACAGAAGAGCCTCTGTCCTCAGGCCCACTCACAGCTGCCCCAATACTCAAGGTCAATGAGACCTTTCCCAGCTGCCCGCGGGCTGGACCAGGCACCCGAGGGGAGGGACACTGCAGTGAGTGGTGGGTCAGCTGGATGCCAGGCCCAGAGAAGAAAGGAGACCTACTGTGCCCTGTCCTCCAGCCCCCACCTTCCCTGCGGCTAGGGAGGTAGGGAGAGAGCGGGCACTGCCCCTTTCGCCCTCAGCACCCAGGATGGTCAAACCAAAAGGCCTCCTGGGGGGCTGCTGGCCTCAGGACACTGCCTCTCTGGGCTGTGGCCCTGCAACTGAGCAAAAGTTTGGAAGACTCGAGCAAGACCTCCTGGAGCACAGGACACCCTGGAGCACAGGACACCCTGGAGCCATAGGAAAGGGACTCCGTCAGACAGCAGGCATCGATTTCTTTGTAGGAAATCCCGAGAGCCATGGGGTTGATGATCCCAGAGGTTCGGGAAACCCCTCATTTTGTGAGTGCTGGGCAAGCTGGGCATGCAGCTGACCCACATCTTACTTTCCAGGGGTGACCATCAGTATGCAGGTTCCGCCCCCAGGACGCTGGCACAGAGCTAAGGCCCTGAGCCTGTGACAGCCAGTGGTGTCCCCTCTAAGGTTCTCATGGGGGACGGGGAGGGAGAAGACCCCAGGGCCACACAAGAGCCGCCTTCACAAGGCCTCTTCCTCTCAATTCTCAAGGCTGAAAATGTCCCCAGGCTGGTGAGGCCCAGACATGTGGGGTGAGCTCCATCTAATCGGTGCTGCCCCGTCTCCTCCTGGCCTGCTGAACGATGCCCTGAGGCCAGGCACAGAGGCACCCCGGCACACAGGAGCAGGGTGCAGGCTGCCCTCTATGGGCAGACCAGCCCCCCACCCCGGGAAGCCTGCATGCCAGCAGGAAGGCAGAAACAGGTTAGCCAAGGAGGATGCTCGTCAGAGGCAGAGACGAGATGAGAGAGGCTGGTCATCTTCCTGGGCCACTGCAATGAATGACCACAAAACAACGGAGACACATCCTCTCCCAGCTCTGTTTGAGATCAAGGTGAGGGCAGTCTCTAGGAGGGGTTCCTTCCCACCTCTTCCAACTTCTCAGCATCCTCGACCCGCAGACACACGACTCCAACCTACGTCTCCATCCACACCGGACCCCTCCCTTCTGTCTGAGTATCCAGTTCTCCTCTTCTTATCAGATTTGGGGCCTAATCAGGTAGGCTCCTGTCTCAATCACACCTGCAAAGACCCATTTTTCACATAGGGGGTACATCAATGCTGCATTCAGCTCTCAGGGCAGGGAACAGCCGGCCTGGAAGCCCGGGGCGGGAAAGAAGCCTGGGCGCCGCTGAAAGGGCCGTCTGCTCTGGGCTGACCCGGCCCCGCACACCCTGGGTCCCAGCCACAGGGTGGGAGAGTTCCAGAGACTCACCCCCCACTGGCAGATGAGCAGAGGAAGAGGGCTGTGCGGTCAGCCCCGGGTCCTTCTCCCCACGCCCGTCACAAGACCCTCAAGCTGTTTCTTTCCAGCCATCAGCCCTGGGCATGGATGCTGGGTTATTTCATGTGCCATCATCTAATCTCTGCTTTACAGCAGAGGCCCAGATAGGCAAGCCATCTGATCCTGGTCCCTCGTCCCCAACCACACGCTCAGCTAGCCAGAGGCCAGCCTCAGGTGGGAGGATGAACCATGAAATGACCGAGCCGGGTTCTGAAAGAAGGTTTTAAAGGAAAGCGTCGTGTAGGGGTCAGGAACCCTCCAGGCCTGGCTCTCCCCATCGGCCAAGACCCTCCAGGACTCCTCCAACTGCTCACTTCTGCCTTCTCGGCCTTGTGGTGTAGTACCCAAAATGACCTCTGGAGGGAAGCACGTGCCCAACTTTCCCAAGAGCTGCCTGGAAGCAGTCTGTCCACCCAGGTGGCCGCAGGGCGAAGGACTCTGCCCACAGAGGTAAGCCATTAGCCCTCACCCAACACACACAGATGGGAGGAAGCCACAGGCAGTCCCTGAGTATGCTGAGAGCGGGCTCTGCTATTGCCGCCCTGGGTTGGTGTGAAGCTGGGGTTTTGGGGTGGTGGGTGACACAGGGCAGGTAAAATGGAGGGGGGGAGGTGTGGCCCCTGCCTGGCAGACAGGCAGGTTAGTTCAAGCCCTGTCCCAGCACACCTGTCCCAGCCTCCCGCACCTCCTGCAGCACCAGGAAGCCAGATTCTTGAAACTCCATCTAAGGGACTGTTGCAGCCTCTGCCCAGGGGACTCACCCTGAACAAGGCCTGGAAAGGTCGGGCTTGGAACCCAGACTGAGCTTCATGCAGGCTAACAAGATCTGACTTTCCAGGCCTCAGTGACCTGATCTGCCAGGTGGGGATGATGCCAATGAATGCCGTGAAGGACAAGGGAGTGCTCTGAACGCTCCAGGGCCGCCCTCTGGCCGCCATTCTGCAAAGAATCCAGAAGGTGGGGTCATTTCTGCAGCAGGGGAGGCCTTGCAAACCTTAGATTCCCCACAGAGCTGGTCGGCTTCCAGGAGGGCTTCCTGGAGGAGGGGGCAGCCCAGCCGGGCCAGTAAGAAGAAATTCAGAGTCGCACTGCGGAACCTGCGTAGCCCTGGCCGCTCCCAAGCAGGCGAAGCCCAGCCCGAGGGAGTGGGCGTGGGGGCTGCGACGTTAGGGGCGGTCCCAGAGCGGCGCTGGCCTCCGGCGGGAGATTCCAGACTGGACTCAGAGGTGCGAACCCGCTCGGCTGCGAGTCACGTGGGCTCCCGCCGGCCAGGTGGGGACAGTGACGCAGGCAGCGCGGCCAGGTACCTGGGGCGCACCCCGCCGGCCCCTCCCACCGCCGGCGCTCGGAGCCGGAGCCGCCGGGCGCACGCCCCGCCCCACCTGGCCACCCACCTGGCGGGGCCGGAGGGCCGCCTCCCGCTGGGCCGCACAGGAAGTGTGGGGGCGGGGACGGGGAGGGACCGAGCGGCCGGACAGAGCGCCGGGCCGGGAGCTGCGGCCCGCTGGGGCGCGGAGCCCGGAGGCTGTACCGGCTGACGCTCTCGTAGCTCCGTCCTCCGCCCCGCAGCGCAGGTAAGCCTGGGTCCAGGTGAGAGGGGGAAACAAGTGAGCCTGGGAGACAGGTGAGCCGGGGAAGGGACGGGTGAGCGAAGTGGAGGCAGGGGGTGAGCCTTTGGGAGGGGGCTGGCCCCTTTCCTCTCCTTCGCTTTTCCGGAAAGCCCCGCCCCGGGGGCCGCGACATTTGCGGCTCCCTCCCTCCGTAGTGGCTGCTCAGCGAAGGCAGGGGGAGGGGACAAAGCCTCGCTGGACCTAGAGCCCCTGACCCCACTCCTGGGCTTCAAGCGTCCCAGCTGCCCGCTTCCTTTTCTCCTCTAAGCCCTAGGGGACACTCCTCCCCGTGGAGGGGAACCCTGCAGCCCATTGGGGCATCAGGGCTGAGAGATCCGTAGGAAGCCCCTGGGACCTTTGAAAGCAAGTGGAGGGAGGGAGCAAACGACTCTCCCAACAACTCTGGAGAATCTGTTGCCCAAACCCTCTCTGGTACCAAGTGTAGCAGCCCCAAGAATGAGGACTCCACCCCACCCTGGTGGGCAGATGGAGGGGACCTGCTCATTCTTGTCTAAGGAGGGTGAGCTCAGGCTCCTGGAGCTGTGGGTCCCACTGATCCCAAGACCCCTGTCCTCGCTGCCCAACCTCTGTTTCTGCATCCCGGAAACAAGGATCTGTTTTGAGATTGAGCTGAACCTCAGCTCAACAGGGGCCATGTTGGTGGTGGGGGTAACTCCGCATCCGACCTGAGGGTGAACAGTCTGTACCTCTTGGTGTGGGGCCTCAGGGGGTACTTGTCAGGCCAACCTGTCTACCCTGCACCCCCATTGACTAGTGCTTGGACATAAGGGCTCCAGGTCCAAATCTTAGCTCTGTGTGACCTAAGTTAGTTAAGCCCTCTGGCCTCAGTTTCCTGTCTGTGAAAGGGGAGCAGTTAGGTGCTGACTCAGCCGAAGCTGGCTCCTCTTTTAGTCGCTGCCCTGACGATGCCCATAGGCTGTAGAAGCCGGCATCACATCTTGAGCACTACCCAGGGCTTCCCTGGGTCCTCCCTGGCACTTGCAGGGGGGAGTGGCAAGCTGGCAGAGGCCCCTCCCCTTAACCCCTCTTACCTGAGCACCTAGGAGAGAGGAATGTGTGGGGGACGGAGCATGCCAGTTCCCCAAGGGCTCTGATTCCCCGGGGGCTCAGGGAGGCGGGGGATTGTCTCTGACCCTACACGGAGATTCTCTTCACCTACACGGGAGGAAACCAGGTGCAGAGGTGAGGTGGCGTGACATGGCTTGCCCCTGAGCCTGTCTGTGCGTGGCCTGTTGGGCATGGCGCTCGCCACGTCTGGGTCCCGGAATTTTAGTTTCGGTTTCTGAATGGATCTCAGCTGCTTGTCTCCTTTGCCTGTGGCAGTTGCCTTGCCCAAAGCCACTGACCACCTGTAGCAGCGTCTTTATTTCCAGGGAGAGTCACTGCTCACCCAGGCGTCCCACTGGGGCAGCGAGGATCTAGGTCAGGACGGGGCCTGGCTCCTCGCCCAGCTCTCCGCTGACCGGCAGCCTGACCCCAGCAGGTCACATTCCCTCTGCACCTGGTTTCCTTGCCTGGCAGAGCAGGGAAATATCCGCCTTCCAGAAGATCAGTGAGGGGCGAGACACTGGGGGTGTGAAGTATTTGGAAGTCACCTGTCTAGGCTGTCCAAGTCAGGGCTCTGATTTCTTATCCGGGGCTCCTCAGAGGAAACAGTGTCTGTGCCAGCCAAGCCTGTCACAGGGACAGGGTTTTCGGGGTGGCTGTATTTAGAGACAGGATGGGAGCCATTGGCCAACTGAGCCAGAAGGGTGGTTTCTGAGGTGTCATAGGTGCACGAGGCCCACCACCCGCTCCCACTGCCAGGCCAAGGGCAGCCAGGAGCATCTTCCAGCCCCCATGGAGGTGGGTGAATCTCCAGTTAGCTGAGGCAAGGTTTCTCTGCCTCATCACTGCAGACAGTTTTTCCAGATGATTCCTTGTCGTGGGTGGTCCTGTGCCCTGTAGGGTACTGAGCAGCGTCCCTGGGGCTCTACCTGCAAGAGCCCCCATCTGTCCCAGCTGCCTTTCAGACAGACCTGTGTGCTGTGTGGTTTATGAAGCCCAGTCCTGCCCTGGATTCTGTGTGACTCCCAGTCTCCAGCCTGGCCAGGCAGAATTACCTGAGCACAAGGCCATCATGGTGGGTCAAGTTTATCTGAGCAAAGATGAGGTCATGTGAATGGTGTTGGGGAGGCCGAGTCCTGCCCTCCCCCCCAGGCAGGGTCTCATCAGCCAGACCTAGAGGAAGAGATGCCCCATGGATGGAGGTGCCATGGTGACCTCACCCGAGGAGTGGCAGGTCCCACAGTCGGTGCCGTGTGGATCCTGGTGACTGTGAGAGCTCGGTGATCAGAGCCCCAGGCCAGGCAGGAAGGCTGTGCTTCTTCAGGGCAGCCCACAGGATGGCACAGAGCCTCCTGGGGTCCAGGAAGCCCATCTTTCAGGAAGAACACGGGTTCAGGGGGTGCTGGGCTGCAAGGAGTCAGGACAAGGCCAAGTGCAGCTTAGGACTGGACAGGCTGAGTCAGGTCACCTGAGGCTGCCGGAGATGTCTCTACCTCCACCTTTAGCGTCCCAGCCCCCTCCTCCCGACCGAGCCCCACGTGCCCCTTACCCAGCTCTGCATGTGCACTGGGGACACAGGGAGGCTGTGAAATAAAAGTACTGGTCGCTCAGTCGTGTCCAGCTCTTTGCAACCACATGGATTATAGCCTGCCGGGCTCCTCTGTCCATGGGATTCCCCAGGCGAGAATACTAGAGTGGGTTGCCATTTCGTTCTCCAGGGGATCTTCCCAATCCAGGTTTCGAACCCAGGTCTCCTGCATCACAGGCAGATTCTTTATAGTCTGAGCCACCAGGGAAGGCCCTTACACACCCACCCCTGTATGTGCGCTGGGGACACTCAGAGGCTGCTTAGTGGCACAGGGGGAAGCTACTGCTGTGGTTCCCAGGATCCAGCTGTGGGGGCCTCTCCAACCCCCACTCTGAGTTGAAGCCAGCAGGGCGTCACCCAGGAGGGGCCACAGGTGGGTCTGGAGCCTCTGATGGTGCTGCCCTGGCGGATTCTGCTTTCCTGAAGCAAAGTACCAAGCGGGCTAGTTCTCCACCCAGCTCACCAGGGCCTCTTCAGGGAGATGGGGTCCCAGGAGAGGAACAGGACAGGTGCCCACGATACTAGCATTCACGTGTCAGCTTGGGAATTGAGCCCAGCTGTTCGTGGGGACATGGACAGGAAGTCATCCCTGCTCCTGAAGGATGCACAGGCTCCATGGGGGAACAGAGGGACGGATAGGCCACACACAGCCCCTGCCATCATGGACACTGGTTGGGGAGCTTTCCAGGGATGCCTTTGCTGGGGAGCAGACTTGCCTCTGTGGCTCGAGTGGTCGCTGCAAGGTGTCTGGCCCCTCTCAGGGACATTGTTGCCCAGAGAACGTGGCTGGCATTGAGTCTGTGCTCTGGGCCCTCCCCTGTGCTGGCTGCAGGACACCAGGCAAAGGCCAGAATCCAGTGAGGATGATGAAAGAGAGGCTCTTAGAGCCAGTTGGTTGGAGGAGAAATCCCGAGACACAAACTCCGTAGGGAATCCCAAAGAGCCTGCCAGGCAGAAGTGTGTGCTTGTGTATATGTGCTCATGTGTGTGTGCCCACAGGGCACACAGGTCTCCCACCAGCACTTGCCTGTCTCTTAAATAGAAGCCAATGGGGATGTTGAAACAGCATGTGGAATCCTTGAAACAAGAATAGGCTTCTCAAAAAAAAAGAAAAGAATAGGCTTCTCTGCATCAAGAGCAGGAGAGAACTCTTGTTGGGACCATGAAAACAAACGTTTGGTGGAAGGCAGGAATCTCCCGCAAAGGAGGACGAAAGGCAAAGGAGAGAAGAGGTCTGAGATGAGGAGGAGGTCTCAGCAACAGCTATTCCAGAAAGAGACCAAAGCATCAGAGGTGGGAGAAATGATAAAAGAAACAGCACCAGAGAGCGTGCGGACCTAAAAGGACATGTGGCTGAGCCCGTGGCTCAGCGAGTGAGCGCGTATCGATGGCTGCATCCGTCCTGTGAGCAGTAAAGCAAGGGCCCCACCATCAGTGACCAGGGCTGGGGAGCCTCCGGTCGTGACGAGGAGGTGAAGTCAGGCCAGCGTCAGTGTCTCATTGGCAGTGGAAGCTGGAAGCCAAGGGAAGACGGCTTCTCCATTCCTGAATAAAATCATCTCCAGTGGGACTCTCCAGGCACAAAGACGACATTTTCAAAGGTCTCCTCCCGTGACCCTGCCTTGGGAAGGTGCCAGGGGGTGGCCCATAGCTCAGTGGGGAGGGAGGGAGGAAAGGGGAGGACCAGGCTGCAGGGTGGGGGCCAGGGTGCCAAGCCCTAAAAGCAGGCGAGGGACGGCCTAGCAAGGGCGGTCTGATGCCTGGACCCTGTGAGCACAGCATCCAGATGCCTGGGGCAGGGGCACTGGAGTGCATGGAGAAAATTAACGGGAGGAAAACCAGCCAGTAAACAAGAGGGAAATATTAATGGGAGGGAGGCTGGGCGGGCCGGGCTAAGACAAACACCCACAGGGTATGGCCGAGCTGGGGCTGGAGCTTCTTCCACTGGGCTGGAAACAGTGGGTGATGCCCCCAAGTAGGAGATGGAGAAACAGCAACTGAGCCTTATTTGAAATTGGGAGAAAGGTGAGAAGCCGGGAATGGTGCTTTGTGGCAGGCAGGGTAGGGGTGGGGCATGAGGAGAGGACGCCTGTCTAGGATGATCAGCCTCTTGGTGCTGTTGGACTTTTGAACCTACGCCCAGGTATCTCTGATCAGCTAAACCCAGGGAGGAAGAAGACGGGCCCTGTGACGGCTGCAGCCCCAGGAGCCAGCTCCAGCCGGGCACAGGCTCTGGGGCTTGTGCAGAGCGGGATTGCAGCCCACACGCCTGGCACAGTGCCCCCCTCCTTCAGGCCTGGGTTCCGGGCTGGTGGCACCCCAGGCCTGTGGGTGTGGCCGCCATGATTAGAACCGAGGTCACGCCTAGTAGGGGCTGGCCTGACCGGCTCCATCTGGTACCTTCCAGCTCCAGAAGAGACTTTGTCCTCTCCTGGGAGAGGCTGTGCCACTGGCCAGGTCTGGGCCAGGGCTTCAAGGAGGGGTCAGGCTTGGAGCCTGAGATGGGGAGGAGTCGGGGAAGAAGGAAGTATGGAGGCCAGGGCAGGGGGTCCATGGGCACCACAGTGTTGGTGCAGGCCTCTCAGTGCCCGCAGCGAGTTTTTATAACAGTGTAGCAGCCCTGCAGTAAATACACCATGGCTAGAGAAAAGGACTCAGGGCGTCTCCTGGACACCCACTCGGGCGCATCTGCTTCGTGTGTGTGTACACGCGCTCACATGCGTGTGTGCTCAGTAGTGTCCGACTCTTTGCGACCCCAAGGACTGTAGCCTGCCTGGCTCCTCTGTCCATGGAATTTTCTAGGCAAGAATACTGGTGTGTGTTGCCATTTCCTAGTCTAATCTGCTTCTTGGCATTGATGGAAATCTGCATTTCTCAACCAATCCTGGGTACCGTGCAGCCAAGTTAACAGGGGAGGCTGACTAGGGGAGGTATGGACCCACCCACGGCTGCCAGTGCCCAGGGAGGCCTAGGGTGGCTGCCCTCCTCAGCCTGGTGACTCAGAATGTCCCCAGGAATGCGTGGGCTGTTGCCCTGCTATGGGGGTAGCCAAGGCTCCAGGTCCAGTCCCTCCCTGCAGGCCTGGAAGCCTGAGCCACACACGCCTTCCTGGGATGGTTTTAGTGGAGAACCTATGAGCCGGGGCAGAGAGCAGGGCGGAGAGCCAGGCCTCCAAGGGAGGGGGTCCAGTTGTTCCAGCTGCCTCTGTAGGTGGGAGAGGGCAGGATGCCCCCTCCCTCCCTCCCACAGAGCTGCTGGGTGAACACCAGGGTCAGTGTCCTCCCCAGACCCGCAAGGAAAGTGGCAAGGGACTCCGTGGCGAAGCTCTAAGCCGAGGCCCCCCGCCAGCAGGGCCACCTGGGCCAGTGACCTGGATCCTTAGTTCTCCATCTGAAACATAGGCTCCCACCCTTGACTGGCCTTTGTAACTTTAATGTTCAGAAGTTCTACATACATTAATATGAGAAGCAGATGAATGGTGGCTATCTTTGTTTCCCTTAAAAGTAAACAGGAAAGAATGAAAGGAGCACCTTCCCTCTGTGTTACATTTTGATCCTGTGAGGTTCTAAACCACCAGCTGATCCTCTTGAGGTTCATAGATGACCTTCTCTTCAGCACTAGTGATCCCTCCAGCTGTTTGGTGGCCAGGCCCCCATTCAAGCGCTTCATGTACAAGCTCCCTGCCCCTCCCAACAACCTAAGGAAGCAGGGGTAGGGTGATTATTATTGGGCCCGCTTTACAGATTTTGAAACTGAGGCACAGGGAGCCGCAGAGGGAAGTGACAGTGGCAGTGGGAGAGAAGATCCTCAGGATGGATTGGTCAGTGGCCCGAGGCTGGTGCCCAAGAGGCCCAGGCTGTGGCAGATGGCGCGGACCCATCCACACTGGCTAAATGATGTGCTCCCAGACAGGATGAGCCAGTCTGTGCTGCAGCAACAAGTAGCTCCATCAAATGCTTAGATGTGCGGGGTCCGTGGGGCCCTGCTCACCCCAGGCCCATGGGACTCCATCCCTGCGCACATGCCCGCCATCCTTGCTGCAGGGGAAGGCATGGCGGGAATCTTGCAGCGGTTTCTGAAGCTCCTGCCAGGAGGGACATACATCCTTCTGCTCAGGCCTGGCCGTGCTGGGAGGAGGGAAGCGGGTGTACTGGTGGACAGATGGGACAGAGGGCTGCCTGTTGGGGAGGGGGTGGGCTGCCAGGCCAGCTGAGGGCTGGAGGATGGGGGTAGGTGGGGACGGAGAGGATGAGAGGGCCAAGGTAGGGTAGGCTGCTGGGAGGGACAGGCTGGACCATCCGAGGGGGTGCGGGCAGAGCCAGCTGTCCTCGGAGGCACCCAACACAGGCCACAGCGATGCCCAGGGAGTAGCAGTGTGTGCTGCGGGCTCAGGGTCAGAGCTCTGCAAATGTCCCCTCCCTTCTGGGTTCCCGTGCACACAGTGACCGTGCCTGGCAAGACTGGAGATGGATTGTCAGGCCTGTTCTAAGTTCAGAAGCCTGGGAAGGGTGAGCGTGTCTCGGGACCCAGGGAAACATGTAGATGACGGCCACAGTGGCTTCGCTGTGCGTGGGGCTGAGAGTCGGGGAAAGGCCCTGTAAACAGCAGACACGGTGGCTTCACTGCGCGTGGGGCTGAGAGTCGGGGAAAGGCCCTGTAAACAGCAGACACTGTAGCTTCACTGTGTGTGGGGCTGAGAGTCGGGGAAAGGCCCTGTAAACAGCAGACACGGTGGCTTCGCTGTGCGTGGGGCTGAGAGTCGGGGAAACGCTGTGTAGATGACGGCCACGATGGCTTCGCTGGGGCGGAGAGTCAGGGCAGTCAGACAGGCCTGAGTTCAGATCCTGGATCCGTCGCTTCCTGCCCTGTGTCCCGGGTGGGACTGGCCCTGGCCTCTCTGCCCAGTGAGAATGGAGACGTGGTGTCCCTCGGGCTGGATGAGACCTCACACCTACACCGGCCCCTCAGCCCGGCTCGAGCACCCCAGGGTACTGTCTGCTGCAGGCCTCGGGAAGCCCAGCAGGCAGCACTGTTCATCCTTCTCCTGTTGACTGTGGGAAATGGTGCCAGGAGGCCAAGTGGCTCTTCCAGTCCAAGTCTTTGGGGTCCCAGGCCACAGACCTGCACTGCTATGAGCTTACCCCCCAGCAAGGGGAGCACAGAGGCCTCGCCAGGTCAGCCTCTCCGCAGTCTGTGTCTACCTGGTCCCCAAAGCTCAGACAGCCTGTCGTCTACCTGGGTCCCTGCAGGTCCCTGCTGTCCCGAGCTTCCCCAAGTGCCTCTGGCCAGCTGTGTACTGACTCCCCTGAGGACTCCTGGAGACTGTGGGTGATGTGACAGCCAGCTCGGCTTCAGGTGGCAGGACCAGCCTTTGACCACCAAATGCTGGTTGACTGTACCCCAGACTCCGGCTGGATCGGGGCTGCCCTCACCTCCATCCTTTCCCCCAGGGTCCTGCGGCCACTCAGCATGTCTCAGCGGTACTCGGACAGCTCCGTGGAGGAGAAGCTCCTGGAATACCGCTTCCACTCGGAGCTGCGGCTAGATGCCAAGGGGAACCCAGCATCTGGGCTCCCAGTGGTCCGCAGCTCCCTGCATAGCAGGAGCAATGCCGCCTTCCAGCCTGACACCCCGGCACCCCCAGAGCTGGCCCCTGAGTCCCAGGAGCCCAGGACCATCATCCTGAGCACACAGAGCCCAGCAGCCCTGAAGATGGGCACACAGCAGCTGATCCCTCGGAGCCTGGCTGTGTCCAGCAAGGCTAAGACCCCGGCCCGCCACCAGAGCTTCGGGGCAGCCATGCTCAGCAAGGAGGCTGCCCGGCGGAACCCCCAGCTCCTCTCAGCCCCCAGCTTCTCCCTGGATGACATGGACTTGGACACGGGCCCCGGGGGGATGCTGAAACGAAACCTGAGGAACCAGTCCTACCGGGCAGCCATGAAGGGCCTGGGGACTCCGGGTAGTGAAGGGGGCCCCGTCCAGCTCACCCCCAAGCTCCAGGCTCTGGCTGAGGAGCCTAGCCAGCCTCCTGCTCGGCCTGCAGCCAAAAATAAGGTAGGAGGCCCATCTCTCTGGTCACTGGTGGTTGGGGGGAGGTGGGGGGGGGGGTCTGACCACACCTTCACATCATCATGCAGGTGCCCGCTTGCACAGGCTCCTGGGGGGATTCATTCCTGTTAGCCCAACAGCCAGTCTATGAACAGAGCGTGAATGTCCCCATTTTATAGATGAGGCAGCAAAGGCTTAGGTCAGGAAGTTGAAGGCATCCTGGCTCTCAGCCACAGTGGGAGCAGTGTGTGGGTAGGGCCCTCTGAGCCCTTGTCCTCAGGCTAAAGACACCCCTGGCCTGGTGGGGGAGGCGCCCCTGTCGTGCCTGCCTGAGAGCCTGGACCGCGACTCTCCACACCCACCCAGGGCCAGGCCTGCGGGGTCCTCCTCATTCATGCTGGCATCATGCCTCCAGCTGACACTTCCTGAGCCCTCAGCCACCGGGTTGACAGGCCCTGGGAGAGCTCCCGGGATGGTGAGGCACAGGGTGTTATAGGGGCACCGTGTGCTGGGCTGGGGGTTGTCAGGGTGCTGAGGGAGCACAGAGCAGAGGGGTCCCCAGGAGCTCAGGGCCTGGTGGGGAGGGGTCCAGGAGAAAAAGGATTAAAACAGAACCATAGACACAGGGTGGGGGCAGGTAGAGGGGTCAAGGCGACAGCAGGCACCCAGACCTGGAGGCGGAAGGGATGGGGGTGCTGGGCGGGGGTGGGGTGCAGGGAGCGGGACAGCAGCCAAGTGTGGCTGGGAGCACCACGGCCCTGACCAGCATGGAGAGTTTCAGGCCCCAACTTGTTTCAAGAAACCAGCTCCCTCTTTCCTGGAATCCAGGGACCTGCGAGGTCATGGGAAAAGGATCCTGGACAAGGAGGCAGGCTCAGAGCAGCAGCTGGAGGGTCCAGGGCATGTGGCCCCTAGAGCCCTGCCCATCCCCAATCATCCCTGCAGATCCATGCGCCATCAGCTGCAGGGACCCCAGCCTGTGCTGGGACTGGATGCTCGCATGCCAGCCCTGCTCCTCCTGCCTCCCGAGGTCCCAGACCTGTGGGGCACGCATGCAGCCCTAGCTCCCCACCCAGTACCCCTCATGGTCATCCCCTAGCCACAGCTGTAGTGCCCAGCCTCCCTCCAGGCCTGGTCGTGATGCCCCACTTTCCTGGGTATCCCCCATGTCTACAAGCCTCCACCTCCAGGCAGCCCTCCTGGACCTGCCCAGCCCTTGGTAACCTGCCCTACCCACTCTGAGCCCCTGTCCCTTACTGTCCTACCTGCCCTGGCCTCCGCCTGGTGGCCCCGCATCCCATATGGAGCCGAGCATCTTCTGCGTGCCTAGTGGAGCACCTCCCGTTGGGTGTGGTGTCATGCTTGGAGCGTGCAGTGGTCTCTCGGAGAGGGAAAGCTGCGACCCCCACCCACCCCTCCTCCCACTGACCACCTGTGTGTCTCTGTACAGAAGACGCTGGGGCGGAAACGTGCACACAAGGGCTCCTTCAAAGACGGTGAGTATGGCCAAGAGGCCCCTCGGACAGCACTGCAGCCAGACTGGGCTGCGGGGCTGGTCTCACTGGGGCGTCCGGGGAGGTGGTGAATGTGTTGAGTGGGATCCCTCCAGGGCCTGGTGGTCCATCTTGCCCTGCAGCTCTGAAAAGCCTAGAAAGTTCCCTTGGACCCTGCCATGCCCGGGGTGGGGCAAGGGCAGATAGAGGCCCCACGCTCACTCGCAGGAGCTGCCTGTCGAGCACACTGTGTGCACCAGGCCCTGCCAGTGAGACCAAGGCCTGGGCAGCAGTCACACTGTCCACAGGACCCCAGTGTTGGAGGCTTGGGGCCATGGGTGATGGCTGGGCGTGGCAGGGCCCAGAGGAGTGCATTCACCCGGGGTGGGCTGCCTCCAGGACCCCCTGGGAGTTGGAAGCGTAGGTGCCCTCCCAGCCAGGACGTAGCCACTGGTGGGTATGAGAGGCTCCAGCTGGACAGGCCCCTGCTTGAGCCCCAGCCTCTGTGAACAGCACAGGCCCGGGCTTGGGAAGGCATCAGGATCAGACCCCAGGAGAGCAGCAGCAATGCCCCAGGTCTTGGGGCCATGTGGGAGCGAGAGGCTTGTCTCAGCCACCACAAGCTGGGCACCTGCCTGGTGGGGCTGCCAGGCACCTGCCTCGTGGGGCTGCCCTGTACAGCCACTGCGGAGCACCCTTAGCCCCCATCCAGTCCCCTACTACCCGCCCCCCCCAACCCCAGGCCATGCAGTTTGGCCCCTGATGTGCTCTGATTTGTCCGCTCAGCCCTGGACCAAAGGTGTTTGGCACGGGGACACCCTGGGCTCCCAGCACCCCCATGGGAGCCAGCTGGCCCAAGGGGAACCCACTCTGGGGGGCTCTGCACCACCTGACGCTCTCAGGGCCTCCTCAGGGGGCTCGACCTGCAGGTCCCTAAGGGGATCAGACTGCCCAGAGCCCCCAGGCCTGCAGATGACACACTTCTGTCCCCAGACCCCCGGTTGTACCAGGAAATCAGGGAGCGAGGCCTGAACACCAGCCACGAATCTGACGATGACCTGCTCGATGAGCCCCCCAGCCCCGAGGGAACCCGGAAAGTGGATGCCCCCATCGTGGTCAAGAGCTACCGGCCCCCGCAGATCACCTGGAGCCAGCTCCCAGAGGTAGGGGCTGCAATGGCAGGGAGAGGCCATGGGTGGACCTCCCAGTGAGGGGGGAGCTGCCCAGAAGCACCACATCTGTGCTCCCTTTTCAGGGGCATCTTGCTGGTGCCTCAGAGCTGGCCTGCCCCATGGGGCACCTTCAGGGGGCTTCTGGGGGAGAGGTTAGGGGCAGTTGTCATCTGTGTATGTGTGACAGGCATCCCACAGGTGAGCTTCATGCCCTCTGCTCCCTGCTCAGGCTCACCTGTATGGAGCTGTGGGCACAGGGCACCCCTTCCCAGGGCGCTGACCCTGAAATGTGCCTGGAGGGTCCGAGTGAGGAGGCAAGAAGGGTGGGGAGAGGCCAGGCTGAAGCCACGTGCCACTACCAGGCCCCCCACCACCTTCCACATCAGAAATCGGGGTTGGTCCCCTCAAAGCAGGGCGGTGGGGTCTCGGTGGAGAGTGTAGCTGAGACAGAGGCCCCCGAGCTCTAAGCAGAGAGTCAATTCTCGCTCCCCAGGAAGGTGCAACTGGCCTGGGGCACACAGGCTGCTGCCCCATCCCCTGGGAGCCAAGGAACAGAGCTGCAGGGCGGGCTGTGGGCACAGTGGGCAGTGGGGTGAGGGCCCCTGGCTGTCCCTTCTGTCTGTGGTACGACAAGTTTCCTCATCCACACCCCGCGGGGTACGAGGGGGGCTAAGGCACTCCGACCACCTACTGAGCTCCACAACACTGCCTGCCGTGGGGTCACTGGCCAGGGAGGGCCCAGGAGAGGGTGGGGTGAGGGAAGACAGCTAAAAAGGGCTGGAAATGCATGTGTGTTTCCACCTGCCCGGGTCCAGCTGCCTGCGTGGACATGACCTTCGGGGTCAGAGCTTGGTCAGGATGCTGCACCACAGAAGGCCGTCTGAGGTTCTGCTCTTGATCACTTGAGCTCAGGGAGTCTCAACCCAGCCTCTGGGCTGAGGAGGGAGCTTGGCACTTACCAGCCCAAGCGCTGGTGGCAGCCTCTGCCCAGGCTGGTGGGGAGGGGAGAAGGATCGGGTGGCTCTAATCCTGTAGTGGGCTCTCCCAACGGTCTGCAGGGACACAGTGGGCATGCTGTGATTGAGCGGGCCACACTCTAGCCAGGGCAGCTATGGGCCAGGGGGCCTGATGGGTGGAGAACAGGGCAGTGCGCCTTGCTGGAACACTGTTAACCCTACCTCCCAGGCAGGGGTGCTGACTCACCTGGCCCAGGTGTGCCTGAGTCGTGGCCCTGCCCCCAGCACACCCCTCAGCTTTCCCAAGGCTCTTTGCCTCTCCACCACCACCACCTCCCAATTGCCACCCCAGGCAGCTCTGTAGGGCAGAGCCCCCTCCCCACTCCCAGTGCCTGCTGGCCTTTCCCTCTGGACACCCATGCTCTCTCTTGGCTGTCCCTGGGCGCTTCCCAGGGGAGGTTTCTACAGAGAGGAGAGATGTGGGTGATGGGGCTGAGCAGGGACAGGCCAGCTCAGCAGTCCCACTGTGCCAAGCCATGAGGGGCGGCTCTGCCATCCACGCTGGCTCTGGTCCGACGAGAGGATGAGCATCTGGGAGGTACATCCCGTGACTGAAGCCTTGCTGTCTGCAGGTGGTGGAGTCGGGCATCCTGGACCAGCTTCCAGCCGAGGAGCGCAAGAGGCAGGAGGTAAGGGATGGGCAGGGGTGCCTGCTTCTGACAGCCCAGGCGGAGGCAGGGACAGCAGCCATGGTGATGTCACCCACTCACTCACTGGCTGCCTCCTGGTACCAATGACGGCTGATGCCCTGGGCATGGTGAGGGTTGGGAGTGACTACCATTACCCACTTTCCACACGAGGGTGGGAGTCCTTGCCAGAGTGCAAACCCAGGAGAGCGGCTCACCACCCACCCCTGGCCCCAACAGCTGTGCTGACAGCCCCACCCATGTCCTGTCCAGAGGGCCCAAGTCCTGCGCCCCCATCATATCCCCACAGCCTGAGTGCTTGTCACCAACACACCCTGGGCCAGGCCCCCTGTGTGGTGGGGTGGCTCCGGGCAGGGCCAGGGGCACGGCTGCCCCACGTCCACTCTGCTCTCACCCCAGGCCATCTTCGAGATCCTCACGTCCGAGTTCTCGTACCAGCACAGCCTCGGCATCCTGGTGGCCGAGTTCCTGCAGTCCCGGGAGCTGCGGGCGACCATGACGCAGATGGAGCACCACCACCTCTTCTCCAACATCACAGACGTCCTGAGCGCCAGCCGGAGGTGAGGCCCGGCCCAGCACCCTGGCACCAGCCCAGGCTGTCAGGAGGGTGGGAAGGCCAGGGCTCCAAGTGACCCTGGTCTGCAGTGTGGATGGACCTACCATCTGCGGGGGCAGGAAGCACAAGAGCCTCAAGGGCCCTGCGGCCACCAGGAGCTGGCCCCAGGGCGCACAAACGCAGAGGGCCAATGATGAGGCATGACGTGCCTGCAGAGCGGAGCGGGCGGGGGCAGCCTTGAGTTGCAGCCCCGGGTCATATTCCACAAGGAGGCATCTGGGGCCCAGCCCAGGGCTCTGGTTGCAGGGCCGGGAGGTGGAGGAGGGGCTGGGTGTGCAGCTGCAGGCCTGCCTGGGCCTGTGCGTGTGTATGTGCGTGTGTGGCAGCAAGTCTGTGTGTCTGTGTATGTTTACTTCCGTGGAGGTCCAGTCAGCACCCATGTGGTCCAGCCCCGCACTGCCCTGTATCCTAGGCAACCTCATCACACCCTCTGCGGTCTCCCTGAGCTCGGCGTCCTCTCCCTAACCTAAGGGGAGGGTCCCATGCCCACCCCCTTGCAGACAGGGGCGAAGTGTGGGAAATGACCCATCTCACTGAGCATCCCCCATTCTGCTGCCCCAGGGCCCCCATGGAATCCAGGACCGTCTCGTCCCTGGGATGGCACTTCCCGTGGGACTCCAATGACCGGCCATGGGAAGTCTGAAGCCCCTGACTCAGTGAGGGCCTGGGGTGGGCTGCGCCTTCCGCAGCTCTGACCTTTGTCCTGTGTCCCCGAGTGTGGCAGGGCTGAACACATGGACCCTGCTCTCTGCTCTCCATAGACCCCAGGCTCCATCCCTGCCCCCTAGTGGGGTGTCCCGGCCTCCCTGACCCCCTGACCTGGCCCTGGTAGCTCTTAGCCACTCCCAGTGGCCTCCCTAGAAACTGGCTGTTTGGGGTCAGCTGCTGAGGGCCAGCTATCCTGTGAGAGGCCCTGACCAGTGTGCGCTGCCTGTGCACACAGATGTGTGTGTGGTCCTGCATCCAGGCAGCCAGGCCTCCCTCTCGGGGCAGGATCTCGGGGTGGGGATCCCCATCTGCCCCAAGTTAGGATTCTCAGAATGCTCCCACTTGTAGGAAGGGCAGCCCCTTCATGAGTAGAGGGTCAGGCTGGGGCCCAGTGAGTGGGGGCATGAGGATCCCTGCCCACCTCCAAGCCAGGCCTCATTCCCCCTCCCTGAGACCCTCACCAGGCTTACCAAGGATAATAAGAGTCCAGGGCCCCAGGGCAAGGAGCCACAGATTGGTGCAGTTTCCTATCCTCCTCTGGGGTTGAGGGACCTGTCACAGGTCCTGGGTGGGGCTGCTGGGGGCTCCTTGGTGTCCTCAGAATTGGAGCCTGGGCCCTCCTCCCTAACCTCTCCCTGCTCCCCCCACTCACCCCAGGAGGATGGTAAGGACCCTGCTGGACTGGCTGCCTGGGCCTGGTGGCTCCCCACAGGGGTGTGGGCCAGCCGGTGTCCCCGTGTGGGGCAGGTCTTGGCTTGGGACTCTGCTCTCTGCCCTCAAAGGTCAGCCGACTGTCTTATCTCCCAGACACCACCCCAGCTGGTCCTGGCAGCCCCACTCAATAGGCTCTGAGAGTCAAATGTGGGTAGAGAAGCTTGTAGCTTGGAGCCCAGGGTTGGTCCGAGCAGCTAACATGGGAAGGAGCCTCGGGACAAAGGGCTTTGCTCAGGGGCAGAGCTCTTGGGGTGGGAGGCCCCTAGCTGCCTTGGCCAGGGCCTGGTCATGTGATGAGGCCTCAGGGTCCAGCACCTTCTGGCTGTGCAGGGTGTGCCTGAGGCTCCAGCCAGCAGCTGACACCCCCAGTGACCCAACGCGGGTCCAGCCAGGCACAGCCGCAAGGCAATGGCTGCCTGTGGGAGCGAAACCCTAGGCAGCCCTGGGTTAGCACCAACCAAACTCATTTATCTTCATCTCCCTCCCCAAGTCCTGGATTACGGATGAGCCTCAGCAGGGACCCCAGCAGGAATTGGGGGTTTGCAATCACCTGCAAGGAGCAGAACCCCTGCCCCAGCCCTGAGCTGGGGAGAGGGGGCCAGGCCTCCAGGCAGATGTGGGCAGTTCTGACCCAAGTCCTAGGGAATCAAGTCAAAGCGACAAGTTCTTGGTCCTACCTGTCTGCATCCCATGATGCGATTAGAATCTATGCCAGAATCTCCCAGGGAGTGGCCTTGGATTTGGCCATGGGTATATGCCCAGTTACTTCAGGTTTCAGGAGCAGATCTGGGGTTTTCCCAGGAGCGCCTTGGGCAGCCAGCCCACCCTGCGTGCACTGCAGTACTTGTGTGTATGTACTTGCATGTGTGTGTGCACGTGGCCGTGGACAGACCAGCAGCTCCTGGCCCCCCACCCCCGCAGATTCTTCGAGGACCTGGAGCGGCGGCACAAGGCACAGGTGTGCGTGGAGGACATCAGCGACATCCTGGAGGAGCACGCGGAGCATCACTTCCACCCCTACATCTCTTACTGCTCTAACGAGGTCTACCAGCAGCGTGCCCTGCAGCGGCTGACGTGAGCCGGCCCCGGGTCTGCAGGGTGGGAGGGGGCTCCGGGAGGAGCAGGCCCCTTTCCTCACTGCTCACAGCCCAGCTTCTGGGGCTTCCCTCCGATTCCGATTTCTGGACCAGCCACACCGCCCACTGCAGCTGAGACCTCGGTCTCTGTTGCAGAAACAGCAACGCCACCTTCCGGGAGGCCCTGCGGGCAATCGAGCAGCGGCCGGCGTGCGGGGGTCTGCCCATGATTTCCTTCCTGATCCTGCCCATGCAGAGGGTCACCCGGCTGCCCCTCCTGACCGACGTGAGTGCACAGCCCTGGCCCCAGCCTGGCGTCGCCCCTCCTGACCTCGCTGAGTGTCTGTCACAGACTTTAGCTGCCACGGTGACCATGGCTGTCCACAGGGCTCTCTCTGCTGGGAGCTGCTCCAGCACTTGGCGGGTTTTGGTCCCTTCCTTGGTGGGTCATGAGGTGCTTTCACGTCCTGAGTCTGATTTGGTGTTCCCCAGACCCCTGCTGAGCGTCAGTCCAGGGTTGTGGCTGCCTCCTACCCAGAGCCCCTCAGTCAGTTGTCCTGTGTAGACCTGGGGTGACCCAGACACCGTCACCATCCCCAGGGGCTCCCTGGAGTGGCTCATGCTCTGAGATGCCAGCTCATGGGACCGAGGGGTTTGTGGGGGTGAAAACTACACAGCCATACACAGGTACACAGGTGTACACTCATGGCAGGCGCAGTGTGCATGAACTCTGAGAGGCAGCCTGTGGCCCATGCTCCGTGGGTCAGCGTCCCAGGCAGACAGGATATCAGACCCTCTAGGGCCCTCTGGGACATGGAGAAATAGAGGCTTTGGGCCCTTCCTGCTGGAGGAGGACAGCCAAGGACTGAAGGGGTGGGGCCTGGCAGGAGCCCTCTGAGTGTCCCCAAGGTCTGGCTCTGGTAGGGGAGCCCCTGCCTCGGAGGCCGCTGAGCCAGGGTACAGGAGGCTGCTCGTGGCTTCTTATGGATGGTGTCTTCCTGCAGACACTCTGTCTCAAGACGCAGGGTCACCCCGAGAGGTACAAGGCAGCCAGCCGTGCGCTCAAGGCCATCAGCAAGGTGAGGAGGGCCCAGGGGTGGGGGTGGGAGGTGGTATCTGAGGTGGGGACCCAGCCCAGCCTGATGGCAGAGACCCTGAGGGCGGGGCAGGGAGGGTTTCCAGGTGCTTCCTCCCAAGCTTCTTGAGTGCTGGTGGGGAAACTGAGGCCCAGAGAGAGTGAAGCTCACACAGTCAGTGGGCCTGGGCAGGATGGGGCCTAGGGCAGCCATGAGGGCCAGCACCGTGGGCGGCCAGGCCAGGCTGGACGAGTGGTGGGAGTGGGGTGCCAGGCCATGGCCCAGCCCACGGCAGCTGCTCTTCCGTGCACACCCTGCAGCTGGTGAAGCAGTGCAATGAGGGTGCCCACAAGATGGAGCGCACGGAGCAGATGTACACGCTGCACACACAGCTGGACTTCAGCAAGGTCAAGGTAGGCACCCCCGATCCCGCCCCAGCCCAGGCCCTGCTCTGAGGCCAGGGGTCACCATCCCCAGGCTGCAGGCTGGAGGCAGGCTTCTGGAGGTGACCTCCCACCCCCACCGTGAAGCCTAGGACTGAGCTCTGCCTCTGCCTCTCCAGCCCCTTCCCCACCTGAGAGCGGCCCCTTTGCCCACAGGGCCCAGCCCCAGCTCTCCTGCCTGAGGCTGGCTGGGCAGCCGGGTCTCTCTCCAGCTTGTGCCCCCACCCCCAGGGCTGCAGGAGCAGAGAGCAGACCCGGCGGCTGAGTCGGGGGAGCTGGCAGGCCCAGTCGCAGGGCTCTCTCTGGGCCAGGGCTCCTTGTTAGCTGCACTGGGAGCCAGGGCTGGATTACCTCAGAGCCGCTCAGTCTTCCCTGTCCCTGGCGGGTCTGGAGGTCTGGTGGTGGAGGTCTCGGCAGCCTACAGCCCCTCCCAAGCAGGCAGAGCTCAGACCTCTGCCCGCACAGCTCCCCCACCAGCCCACAGACTAGCCCATCCTTGTGTGGTCCAGGGGCTGCCCTAACCGCTGCCCATGGCAGTGGAACTGCTGGCTGGAATCAGGGCCTAAAGGCAGCCTCTGCCCCCCACCCCATACTGACCTTGCGGCTCTACCCCAGCCTGTCTGCAACAGAGCCCTGCGGGCAAGAGGGGTGGGCAAGACTCAGAGGGGGCCTGGGGCAGCTCGGTGGGCAGGGCCTCAGCTTATCAAGCAGACTGAGCTGCTGACCTCCAGTCTGCAGAGGCAGCTAGGCAGGCTGGAACCGGATGGGAATCTGCCATGGGCAGGCAGGAAGACTGTGGAGCCATGGAGGGGGGACACAGAGGTTCAGATAAGGGCAGCAGGGTCCTTGAGGGTGGGTCAGGGTGGGCTTCACAGGGGAGGCATTTGAACCTTTGGCCGAGGTCCTGATCCTCTCTGCAGCTGGGCAGCAGAGATCATGTTTAGAGTGAAATATGTTCCCGACCAGAGTAAAGACCCAGACTCAGGCCAGGCTGACCCCTGAGCAGGGCTTTTACCCCCTACCCCCATCTCTCAAAACTGAAGGGCTTGTGGGCAGGGCAGCAGCGAGCCCAGGTGGGGGCGAGGGGGCTCAGAGCCTGGAGGGGTGGGGTGTGGGGTGGGGCATGTCTGGGGAGCAGAGGCTGGTGGGCAGGCTCTCCCAGCTCCCCTCAACCACCCTCCTGCAAAGTCTTCTCTGCCTCCCCATCTCTCACTAGCTTAGCAGGCCAGAGCGTCAGGGCTGGCCATGTTGACGTGAGACGCACGTGGGCAGGGGCGAGGTGTCCTGCCCGCCTGTGCCTCTCACGTGTCCCCCTTAGCCCAGCCTGTTTTCTAGGCCATGGAGGGGGAGGAACTTCATTTACAGGAAAGGCCCCTGGACACCAGATGTGGTCCTGCACACCACGGGCTCTTTGCGGTCTGCATAGGTGCGGCCAAGCCTCCTGGTTCAGGGGGGCCTTCAGCAGGTGCCCAGTGGGCCCCTAGGCCTGGCTGGAGGCAGAACGGGCCTATCCTGGGTTGCTGGGCAGGATCTGGATCCTGGCCTGGCACAGAGCTACTGCCCTAAGGGGCTCCTGTCCACAGACTGAATGGCCCTTTGTTTGAGGCCTGGATATTCGCTCTCCTTTCCTCGATCCAGCCCCAGGGAGGCCTGGTCACCCTGTTCTCAGAGGCAGGGCTTTGTCCCCTCAGCTGCATATCCCTGCCCCCCAGGATTCATCCCAGGAGCCCCTGAGAGACTCACCCCAACTCTGCATTGCCCCCTAGTCCCTTCCTGCCCCCCAGGACTCACCCCATCTCTGCCCTGCCCCTAGTCCTTTCCTGCCCCCCCTCAGGACTCACCCGTCTCTGCCCTGCCCCTAGTCCTTTCCTGCCCTGCCTCAGGACTCACTTCATCTCTGCTCTGCCACCTAGTCCCTCCCTGACCCCCCTCAAGACTCACCCCTTCTCTGCCCTGCCCCCCAGTCCCTCCCTGCCCCTCCCAGGACTCACCCCGTCTCTGCCCTGCCCTCCAGTCCCTTCCCGTCCCCCCAAGACTCACCCCTATCTCTGCCCTGCCCCCTGGTCCCTCCCTGCCCCGCCTCAGGACTCACCCCATCTCTGCCCTGCCCCCAGTCCCTCCCTGTCCCCCCCAGGACTCACCCCATCTCTGCCCTGCCCTCCAGTCCCTTCCTGTCCCCCCAGGACTCACCTCCATCGCTTCCCTGCCCCCTAGTCCCTCCCTGCCCCCGCTCACGACTCACCCCATCTCTGCCCTGACCCCTGGTCCCTTCCTGCCCCCCCAGGACTCACCCCATCTCTGCCCTGCTCTCCAGTCCCTTCCTGTCCCCCCAGGACTCACCTCCATCTCTGCCCTGCCCACAGTCCCTCCCTGGCCCCCTCAGGACTTAGCCCATCTCCGCTCTGGCCCCCAGTCCCTCCCGCTGATCTCTGCCTCCCGATGGCTGCTGAAGCGTGGGGAGCTCTTCGTGGTGGAGGAAACTGGGTTGTTCCGGAAACTCGCCAGCCGGCCCACGTGCTACCTGTTCCTGTTCAATGATGTCCTGGTGGTCACCAAGAAGAAGAGGTGGGCCCCACCCCTGTGTGCCAGGCTGCATGGTCTTGGGATGGGGAGCAGTCAGCAGCTGTGGCCTTGGAGCCAGGGGCGTGGGCTGGGGCCAGCCCTTGGGAGCATCCTTCCAACTGCGTGGCCCTCAGGCTGCCCATAGACCCCTGCAGCATCTGGCCAGCCACCTCTCTCCCTACAGCGAGGATAGCTTCATGGTCCAAGACTATGCCCAGGTGGACCACATCCAGGTCCAGAAGATGGAGCCCTCGGAGGCCTCTCTGCCAGGGGGTGGCAACCGCAGCTCCTCTGTTCCGCACCCCTTCCAGCTGATCCTCCTGCACAACAGCGAGGGCCGCCGGGAGAAGATCCTGCTGTCCTGCGACTCCGCGTAAGACGGGAGGGCTTCCTGGAGGCAGGGGCGGCCCTGAGAGCTCTGTGGGGATGGGATGCCTGATCCAGGGCTCCCGGGTGCTGCACTGTGCCAGGGACAGCCCAGTTCTCACGCAGTTCACTCTCCTGGGGTTGGGGAGGAGATGCCAGGTGCAAAATGTGCGATTGAACAGTCCTTTGTGTCCAAGGAGGTGAGGACTAAGGGGAAACAGGCAGGGAATGGGGGGTCCCCAGTGGGGCCCCTGGGGAAGGAGCTCCAGCAGACCCAGGAGGACAGCAGGGCTGCAGCACAGGGTGGGGGCCGTGGGGGGCAATGAGGTCAGAACAGTGGGGGGACCAGCACACCGAGGGGTACTGGCCGTGTCTCCACACTCCACCAGCAGGGCCCCTTCCCAGGAGGGAAGCCAAGGCTCTATTTCCAACAGCAGACTGCCGGTGGGGCAGGGCGTTCCAGACCAGCGCCAGGAAACAGGGCCGCCTGGGTTGTAGGGGTGCAGCCGCTGCCCGAGTCTATGGCCAGAGGCAACTGAGCTGGAGTGGACTGGCCTGTAAATCTGGTCAGCCTGCCCGGGGGAGGCCTGCATGCTGCTCCTTCCTGAGTCTGACTTCCTGCACCTCGGCCCCACCCCAGCACAGTGGGTCAGGCCCACCAGGGGGTCCACCCACTTACACCTCCTCAGGATCGCTCACCAAAGGGTGCCCGGGCAGCATAAATCTTCATCCCACTGCCTTCACACCTTGAAAGCTGTGGGGGCTCAGGGACCCCATCTTCCCACCATGTCACACTGGCTGAGGGGCATGAAGCAGAGGTAATCAGCTGGTGGAATCAGCCTCACTCATGGGCCCTCTCCCCCCAGGAGTGACCGCGCACGGTGGATCACAGCACTCACGCAACGGGAGAGGCAGGCGCGGGGCCCCCCAAACAAAGGAGGTGAGAGCCTACCCTTGCAACCAGCAGGGCTCACAGCCCCTTCCCTGCCTGGGGGCGGGGGTCAGCCTGGAGTGAAGAGGTGCTGTCCAGCCCCCAGTCCACCCCGCAGTCTTCCCCAGGGTGACCTGCCAGGTAGGGGCCCCACCCCAGTTACGTGTGTGTCCATCTGGGCACAGAGACCCAGCACTGGCTGAGGACTTCGTCGTCCCGGCTGCCAAGTGACCGGGGAAACTGAGGCCAAGGAGCTGGAGTGGATTGGCCCAAAGAGCTGTTTCCCAGCCCCAGCCCTGCCTGGCCCCTGAGAAGCCTGGAGCGCCCTCTGCTGGTGCTGGAAGCGAGAGCAACAGGTCCTGAAGCCTGGGAGGGGTCCTGGCTTTAGTGGAGGAAAGCTGCCCAGTGACCATGTGCTGGGACACCTGGGGGCCCCCGGCCTTCACCGAGACCAGGCCACAGGGGGTGCGTTTGGACAGGAACCCTGCCCACCCCTTCCCTGGAACAGTCCTGCCGCTGATGCCTGCCTTCCCCAGACCTACTCCAGGTGGAGATCACTAAGGCCTACCTGGCCAAGCAGGTGGACGAGATCACACTGCAGCAGGCGGACGTGGTCTTGATTCTGGAGCAGGAAGATGGTGAGCACATGGTGATGGGCCTAGGGGGTCTTGGGGGGGTCGACGGGCCTGGAGGTGCACAGAGGGGGGAGATGGACCTGGGGGGTGTGCATGGGGTGGGGGGAGATGGGCCTGGGGGGTGCATGGGGGGAGCAGTGGACCTGGGGGGTACATGGGGGGTGATGGGCCTGGGGGTATGCAGGGGGGGACAAGGCCTGGGGGGATGCATGAGGGGGCGATGGGCCTGGGGCCCACTGGGCAGGGGAGCAATGGGCCTGCGGGGGTGCATGGGGGGCAATGCAGTGGGCCTGCGGGGGTGCATAGGGGCAATGGGCCTGGGGGCTGTACACGGGGCAGGTGATGGGCGTGGGGGTGCATTGGAGGATGCGATGGGCCTAGGGGGTTGCACAGGGCGGGTGATGGGCCTGGAGGGTACATGGGTGGGGGACAATGGGCCTGGGGTTTGCATGGGGTGGGCAGAGAGGAGGGGCCAGCAGGCTGGTGCTGAGTGAAAGTCTGAGAACCCTGCCCACAGTCCAGAGCACACTGGTGTGGGCAGCTGCCCCAAGACCCCTAGAGAAGCAAGCACTGCATGGGCTCACACTGGGTCCAGGGACCCCTTCAACAACCTCCCTCAAGAATGTCTTCACATGAACCAGTCTCGGGCTTGGAAGTGGGTTCCTGGGCACTCTGTGTCCTAAGCAGGAGATTAGCCCTTGAGAGCAGCTGCTTAGGACGGGCCAGGTTGGTCGGAGCGAGCTCAGCCCCTGAGGCCAGTATCGGGGCCGAGCACCTGCTGGAAGACCAGCTGTCCATGTGACCTTGAGCAAGGTCGCTGATTTGGACAGGGTCAGCTCCAAGGGATGCCTGACCCTGGCATCTTCTGGAACAGTAGCTCTGAGGGCTGAGGACCAGACTTAGGGGCCCCACCCTCACCTGCTGGGTGTCTCGATCCAGGATGGCTCTATGGTGAGAGGCTGCGGGATGGAGAGACAGGCTGGTTCCCTGAGGACTTCGCCCAGAGCATCACCAGCCGCGTGGCTGTGGAGGGCAATGTGCGCAGGATGGAGCGGCTGCGTGTGGAGACGGACGTGTAGCTGGGTCTGCCGGCACCTTGCCAGGCCAGGCTGCGGCCGTGCAGTGTCAGTCCATGCTCCAGCAAGCAGCCCCGCCTGTTCCTGGGGAGTGCAGTGGGCTGGCCCCTGGGGCCTGAAAGGTCCAAGGCCCTGTGGGCTGCAGCATGGGCTCTGGACACTTCCAAGGAAGACGGTCACACGTCCTCAGGGGAGCATCCTCCAGGCGAGCTCGGGAGCCGTGCCAGCCCTGGCCCCAGGCTGTGTCCCTGGGAGGAGCCCTGCCTGACCTGCTTGCTGGCCTCACCCTCCCCCAGCTCCTGGCTGCCCTGTCCTGTCCCCTGTGCACCGAGGGGGCAGTTAGGCAGTGGGTGTGTGATCAAGGCAGATGGCCCTGAGAAGGGCGGGAATCACCTGGAGGGATCTCCCTCCCACGCCTGTACTGCCCCAGCCCAAGTGCCTAGGGCTGCCCCATGTTCCCAGAGGTGGGCCAACTGGAGGAGGTGACCCTGCGGTGCCAGCACTGAAGTTGTGACTTTGAGACATTAAAGTATTTCTTTAACATCTGGATTTGTGCATTTGTGAGCCCCAGCAAAGGCTACAGCAGTCCCTGCAAAATTCCCAAAGTGCCATGGGCCGGAACTGGGCCCCCTGTGTGTGGTCACCTGTGCTGGGCCCCAGGAGCTTGTCTGGGCCCACATTCATGGTCACCCTTGAATGCCAGTCCTTGGCCCTGCTGATCTGTCCACCTGGAACGTCGTAGGCAGGGCCATTCCCATGAAGCCCCTTGAAGCTGAGCCTGGTCAGTGGGTCTGGGGACTCGGGGACATGGCAGAACCTGCGGCGGAGCCCCACTAGGAGCTATGGAGGAGCCCCGTCCCTCACCTCCCTTAATGGCCCCGCTTCCCAGCCAGTTAGCTCGCCAAGGACCCCCTGGTACTTGTAGGTGGGTAGAGGTGTGCTGGCCTGGCCTCAGGGCAGGGGGAGAAGTGTGCTGCTCCCCAGGAGAGGGTGATGGCCAGCTGGTGGCAGGGTTCTGCTGGGCTAGGTTCAAGAAGGATAGGTCCACTCTCCTGGGAAGCCCCCTGCCAGCCCTCCCAATCCCAGCCCATGCCCAGTGCCTCTCTGGGCCCTGGCAGTGTTGTCCTTGGGGTGGGGGCTCCCAGTGTTCTGACGATCTGCCAGAGCCCTGCTGGGGCCCTGTCATCCTTATGACAGCCGGGGTATGCATCCCTGCCGCGACCAGAAGAGGGTGACTGGGGGAGACCCGCCCTCTCCCTTCCATCCATCCCTGAGGCTGGCTGCAGGAGGAAGGCCAGCAGGGGCCTGAGCAGGGTGGAGCTCATCCAGGCCCCGCCCACTGAACCTCCTGGTGGGGGTGTTCCACACCAAGAGGGAGGGGCAGCTCCTTCCTTTAACCTCCAAGGTGACCTACAGGGCCTCCGGCCTCTGGCAGCTGGAAGGGCCGTCCTGAGCAGGGCATCTGCAGGACGGTGCGGGGCCAGGCTCAGTGTGAGAGGCATGATCATGGAGGGGAGGGGTCACCAGAGATCAGGCCCAGCTCCTCCCCCTTGGACAGGTGGGAATCTAGGGGCTCCATTCTCCTACCTGTGAGCTAACTCCCTACTGTTTTCTTGGAGCTGCTGGGGGGCAATCTGGTGACCAGGGTGAAGAGCAAGGGTGTGTGTGTGCACGCACATGTGTGCACCCTGGCAGAAGTGGGTGGACTGCGTCACTGTGTAAGCCCTGCAGCACCCCTGCCCCTTCTCTTCCCAACTCTCAGGTGGGCAGGCCAGCCCCCGCCCATCCTTTTCCAGGCACGTTTTTGGTATGATGGAAAAGCTCCGAGGCATGTCCTCGGTTACTGACCTGGGGTCTGAAACCTTAGCTGGTTTCCTTCTGCGAAGTGGACGCAGGTCCTGACATGGGACCCCTGTCTGTGCCACACACCCCCACCCACTCCCACAGTTGCCACCCGTCCTCCCGGTCACTGGAACCCAGTGGACTTGAAGGCTGACCCCGAGATCTTCTGAAACTGTGAAGGGCTTCACATCTTTTCACCAGATAAATTCTGGTATTTCTGGGGCCTGTTGCCAAGCCAAGTGGAACCTTATGTTGTATTCTGTCTACTAGTGGCATTGAAGAACTATATATTTGTACAGCTTTTACGTGTCTCCTATCATCTCTATGATTTCACGGCCCACTTTGCCGAAGTCTTAAATCCTGCTCATCTGTCTCCTGCCCTTTTCCTTTCCCCGCAGGCCCGACACCACTTACTTCTTTGTCTAAGCCAGGGCCATGTCCTGGGGTCTCCCAGGCTCTGCTGGGGTCAGGAGGAGCGAGTGATGATCTGATTCTCCACCTTTGAGGGAATATCTTCATTCTTCCCACAAGGGTTATTGGGCCTGACCCAAATCCCATCTGAGTGGCCCAGCATGACTCAAGCCAAGCCTCCGCCCCCAGTCCTAGGAAGGACACAGGCTGTCACTTCAGGGCTGTGGAGACCAGTAATGGGGGAGGGGAGGCAGGAGCCCAGAGAGGGGACAAGGAGCCCCAGGTGGCCTCCTGGGGCAGAGGCCCGGAATCCATCGCCTGCCCAGCTCAGCTCGCAGAAGACTCTTGGCACGCAGCCAGCATCTCCCTGTATCTGGTTTCTAGGAACTTTCATCAGAAAGAGGTGCGGAGGGATGGGATGGGGAGGGAGGCAGGAGGGGTGTTCAGGACGGGGGACACTCGTACACCCATGGCTGATTCATGTCAATGTATGGCAAAAAAACACTACAATATTGTAAAGTAATTAGCCTCCAATTCAACTAATTTTTTTTTTAAAAAAGAAAGGGGTACCCTCATCTCACCCAAACACCTGGGCACATTTTCTGATGTTAAAGTCCTTGTGTGGCTTTTTTCCATTTGCTCTAGGTAAATTCATGTATTTATTTTGGCTGTGCTCTGTGGCATGTGGGATGTCAGTTCCCCGACCGGGGTCCCCTCCTGTGGGAGCACGGAGTCCTAACCACTGGGCCGCCAGGGCAGTCCCCGCCTTGGGTTTCCATCAAGTCCAGGTCCCTTTGGATCAAGTGGATTTTTTTTTTTTTAATATTTTTGAGCAGCTAGTATTTTACTTAGCCTTTCTGCATACACGTCTGTAAACTTCTTTTCTCGCATTGACCTCACCTGTTGGAGAAGCCGGTTGGTACTGGCCTCCTGAAATGAGTTGAGTCATTTCCTCTATTTAGTATTTCTGGAACAACTCACATCAGACAAGTTCGTGTCTCAGGGGTCTGGCCCAGCCCCTCCACCAACATAGGATCCAGCCCTCCTAGGGTGGTGACAGGGTAGGGGGAAGAGGTGGGAGTGGGGGCGTGGAGCTGTGACAACTATTTGCGTTTACTTAAATTACTGGTTTATTCAAGTTTTTTGTTTCCACTTACACTGTTTCTGGTAGTTTATACTTTCCTGAAATGTATCCTTTTTTTTTTTTAAGTTTTCAAAGTTATTGGTACCTAGTTGTTCATCATATTCCTTTTTATATCTGACTCTCTGTGTCTATAGTTAACTTTCCCACCCTCTGCATTTTTTTCTTGCTTAATGTTTAAAAAAATATTATCAACCGTGTTAAATTTTCTTCTTTATTACTGTTCAAAGAAGAAATTTGTGTTAAATGTTCCATTATTTTCTGTTGGTTGAGTATGAAGTTTATAGACCTAAATATAGATGTGTATATGTACAAATATAAATAAGTGAATATAGGCATATATATAGCATGTGTATAAAGATAATTAAAATGTTATCATTGCTGTGTCTTGCTTTTGTATTAATAAATAGCACATTGAAAATCACCAGTTTAATTATTTCCATCTGTTAAACCCACCACTGCTTTATGAGTCTCTGAGCCTCTATGTTTCATGCATGCATACGAAGATATTTACATACAGTCACGTACTATGCTTTGCACACACCGTTTTAAAATATCAAAACTCAACGTCCAGCTTTTGGTTTACTTTGGATGTTTCTATTTCTCTCCTTTCAGGTACGTGTTTTATCAATAAAATGTTCACGAATGTTTAATGCAGTCTAGGGGCCTGACTGTGATCGTCTGAAACCATTTCAATTAGGCTTCCACCTACTTTCTTATTCTGCTTGACTCTTCCGCCTTCCCTGCCTTCCACCAGAGAGATGACATTTCCTCCAGTTTAAAAGTTAAACTTCCTATTAGTACTTCTGTGGAGGTCACAGTACCTTATCAAGTCCAGTCTACATGAGGGTTTGGCTGCCTCTGACCAGAGAAAAAGCTGGCTTAAAACTCAACATTCAGAAAACTAATATCATGGCATCTGGTCCCAACACTTCATGGCAAATAGATGGGGAAAAAATGAAAACAATGGCAGATTTTATTTTCTTGGGTTCCAAAATCACTGTGGATGGTGACTGCAGGCATGAAATTAAAAAACACTTGCTCCTTGGAAGAAAAGCTATGACAAACCTAGACAGCATATTAAAAAGCAAATGCATCACTTTCCGGACAAAGGTCCATCTAGTCAAAGCTATGGTTTTTCCGGTAGTCATGTATAGATGTGAGAATTGGACCATGAGAAGGCTGAGCACCAAAGAATTGATACTTTCAAGCTGTAATGCTGGAGAAGATTCTTAAGAGTCCCTTGGAAAGCAAGATAAACTAGTCAATCCTAAAGGAAATCAACCCCGAATATTCACGGGAAGGACTGACGCTGAAGCTGAAGCACCAATACTTTGGCCACCAGGCGCAAAGAGACAACTCATTGGAAAAGACCCTGATCCTGGGAAAGACTGAAGACAAAAGGAGAAGGGGGTAGCAGAGGATGAGATGGTTGGATAGCATCACCAACTCAATGGACGTGAATTTGAGCAAACTCCTGGAAATAGTGAAGGACAGGGAAGGAAGCATGACATGCTGCAGTCCATGGGGTCAAAGAATCAGACACAACTTGGCGAGTGAACAAGACCAGTGTCTCTCCCTTCCTCTGCTCCACCTTGCCTGGCTTCCTGGGGCCTGTTTTCATTCTCTTAAACTCTAGGTCGGGGGTCGGTTGCAAAAAGAGTCGGACACAATTTAGCAACTAAACAACAAATCACTAGGTCATATAAGAAACGTAACGATTATCTCAGGTTTTCCATTCTTAATGGAAAACTTTCTCTGAATGTAATTTCAAGTGTGGTTCTCACACGGTGCCCACTGAGGCTGTGGACACCCAGGAATAATGTCCACTTTTCTTCTCAAGGACAGTTTAGCAGGACACACAATTGAAGGCCATGAAATTCAAGTTTCAACATCTTTTCTTCGACACTCTGAAACCGAGATCACCACCTTCTCGCTTCAGTGTTTTCACTGGAGCGTCTGCTGTCACGTCTGCTGTTCGCTTTTTCTGGGCATTTTTAGAATGTCTCTTTGTTACTAGTATTCTTTAAATTCCTTAGACAATGGCTTTAAAATGTTTTAAATTTTATTTCCAATATGAGCACTTTTGGTCTGAGATCATCCAACTTGGACCTGAGAGCTTGGTGTTTTGTGTCAATGGTTCTTCCCTTCTTTTTCTAGGGCTTCAGAAGTGCTAACACTTCCCTCATCCTCTCCACTAACCTTTCCTTTGTATCTTCTCTCTCTCTGCCTCCCTGATGCCTACTGGGAGGGTCCTGAGCTGGAAAACCTGGTATCTGGCTAGATTCCTGCCACCCTCCCCACCCCCCACCCCGGCAACTCCAGCCTCCACACGAGCTCCACGCCCAGTCCTGACGATGGTCCTTCTTGACCTGCATCCCATTATCCCTGCACTGTCCCTGACACTTTCTGGGATATGGATTCTATTTATGTACCTCAAAGTCTTAAAACAGTGGCCCATTAACTCGGTTTCATCTGCTACTGCTTGTCCACTCGCTGTCCGTCTAAGGGGACAGGGTTTATGAGAACCCACCCTGCTCTGCCCCATGAGATTCTTTGCGCCTGGAGCAATCAGCTACCTGGGCTCATGCTGGAGGGGAGAGGGGGCTCCAGCCCAGACCTAAGTGTCCAGCGTGACAATCTGGGTCCAACCATTTCCGCTGGCTCTACCCTAAAGACAGGGCAGGGGAGGAGTGGCGGACACCCAAGCTGCCCTTAGCAGCACCCTGCCCTCCTCCCCTGGGGGCCACACGTCCCATATACAGGCTGTTGCCAGCACTTGGAGGGTATCTGGGCTCCATGCCCTGAAGATCACCGGGGACCAGGATAAACCCTGACTGCTTGCGTGGCACCCAGGGAGGCCCAGGGGCCTCACGGGCCTCTCTGGTCAGGCCACTCATGCCGGTGGTCCCAGGAGGCCACCACACGGAGCCCGTACAAAGCAGCAAGCACACAGGCCTCAAGGAAGTAGCTGCTCCTTTCTTAACTTACTGGGTTTCACAGGGTACCGAAGCCCCACCCAGAGGCCTGAGTCAAGGCCTCCCAGGTCGAGCAGCAGGCAGGCAGCCCTTCAGTGCCCAGGGTCTGGCTGCCCATAAATACCTTCCATAAATATGGCCCAGCCTAGCACCAGCATCTGTTTCCAGGTAAACAGACTGAACTGCAGCAGTCCCAGGCCTAGCACCAGAAGAACTTGCTCCAAGGAAGGGCCCCAGGCCCGCACCTGCCCCCACACCTGCCTGCAGTCTCACCCCGGGGGCATGGCAGGTGCGGCTTCCTCCACACTATGATCCTCAGGGTGGGCCAGGCAGGGCCTCCATCCTCCTGGTCAGAAGATCCTCGCAGAGTGGAAGGCTGCGCCACTGTCCACAGGCCTCGGAGACCAGGGTGGGGCCGGAGTCCTGGCCCCCGCACGTCCCTCCTCAGTGGACACCAAAGCCCCCAGGTCCCCTCAGTGGCCCCTGGGAGCCAAGCCTCAGCAGGGGCTGCCCCTGAGCTAGTGCTTCTCTAGGCTGCTGCTGAGCCCAGGTCTGGTGGGAGGCTGGTTGTAGGGCCACTGCAGGGGCAGGAAAGAAGTAGGTCAGCCCTGGGGTGGGCGGAAACTCTCCAAGGCTTTTGAGTCCTGGGCTCAGGCTTCCTGCCGCCCCTCCTGTCCTTCCAGCTCCAGCCTTGACTCATCTCTGAGGTCCAGGTTTTAAAACCCCCGCCACCCTGGGGGCCCAGATTACATGCAAGAGCTGGATCCCCCTCCCTCCTCTGGCCTTAGTCTGCAGGTAAGGGGCTGTAACGCCAGCAAGTGCCACCCTCCTGGCAACACAGGGATGCCCCCGGCCCGCCTACCTGGGCCCAGGGCTGGAGATGGGCTCTCCGGGAGCTGGGAGGGTCCACCTGCAGGCAGACAGATACGCTGGTGCCCCTCCCTCAGGTGGGCAGCAGTCACGGGGCAGTGAGGCTGCAGGGACCCCCACTCTCTCCCTGCACAGCATCTCCCCGCCAACGTACAGGGTGGGGAGGCAGGATTTAGGACTGGATGAAGAGGGGCTTCACTACAGGCCCTGTGGGGTCCACTCCAGGGCAGGAGCAGTGAGGCCCTTCTTATTCTCCTTCCCAGCAGGGCTCAGGCAGGGGCACCCCCAGTTCCTGACGCCCCCCACCCCCATCCCCACCCCAGGGTAAACGTCACGGCCACCTAGAATGCCTCTGGTGCAGTACCAAACCTGACAACCAGGTGCCGCTGTGAGCATCATTCTTCCCAGCACCAGACCCACAAGTTTCAGTCTCCACCTACTCAACCCCCTCCTCTTCAGGAGGTGGGGTCCCTCCCCTAAAGGCGCCTAGGGACCAGGGCTGCCTTGGGGAGGCTCAACAAGATGCACTCACAATATAAGACCATGTCTGGGGTCCCCAGGTCAAGGATCCCAGCCTGGAATCTCCACTCGCAGCCTGGCTTCCCCAATTACCCTATCTCAAGGCCTGCCTGGTACAGGCCCCAAGCCAGCCTCTGGTCTCCCCTGGTAGACACAATGCTTCCCAGGAACAGGCTGGGCCTGGGCGAGGTGACCAGGGCACATCAGAGGGGCAGAGGTGGCCAGAGGAGCAGGGGCACTCCAAGCGCTGCCTGCAGAAAGCAGGCTCCCCCAGTGTTTCGGGGGCTGAGGGGCCACAGTGCCATCACCACCCCCGACCCTGCCCGTGGCCGTGCACAGAAGCGCACACACACACACACACGCTGGGAGACAGGTGCTAGCATGCAGACTGGAGCACGTGCTGCGTGCCTAATCTCTAAATCGTGTCTGACTCTTCGCGACCCCATGGACTTCAGCTCGCCAGGATCCTCTGTCCGTGGGATTCTCCAGGCAGGAATACTGGAGTGTGTTGCCATGCCCTCCTCCAGGGGATCTTCCCAACCCAGGGACTGAACCTGCTTCTTATAATTATGTCTCCTGCATTGGCAGATGGGTTCTTCATCACTAGCGCCAGCTGGGAAGACTGGAGCACACACCTGTGCTACTGCACACACGCACCCTTGGGTAGGTACACTGTCATGCCCTGGTTCACACACACAGGGTGAGGAAGGGGTGGCCGGGGGCTGTGTCAGCACCCACCCACACTGGTTCACCCAGCCCTGCCCAAGGGGTCTCCACCCTCTGCAGTTTGAGCCCACGCCTGCCGCTCCTGGGTTGGCTGTATGCTGAGTCCCGTCCACGGTCCAGGGGCTGGAAGGTCCACACTTTGTCCAGCAGAGGCCAGGCAGACACAATGGGCATTGTGCTCAGATGGTGACATGCGTTCCACTCACCTGACCCCACGAGCACCCTGTCCCCCTCTCGCCGCCCTCCCCCCCAACCAGGAGCCCGACTCACCCTGCCGGCACATGGGCCCTGTGTAGCCGTCCACGCAGAGGCACTGCCCGCTGACAGGGTCGCAGTCGGCTCCACCCCCACAGGAGCAGTGCAGAGCACAGCCCGGCCCGAAGAAGCCCCTCCTGCAGCCTGTGGGTGGGGTGGAAGTGGTGGGAGGGACAGGCCTGAGTGCCACTCCGGTCCACCAGGGGCTGGGACCGCAGGCCTCAGGATACCCGCAGGGAGCATGCAGGAGCAAAGACCTCAAGCCTTAGATTTGTCCTGTGTGAGCCCTCACGTGGGAAAGTGCTGGGCGCCGGGCACTGGCCCAGAATCTCTTCCCCATATTCCCACCAGCCCCCAGGCCGGTGAAGGGGAGCTGGTGGTCAGGGAGGCTCCCAGGGGCAAGACGGCCAAGAGCCCTGAGGAGGAGATACAGAGCCCACGCAGGCCAGCTGGCCCATCTGGGAGGTTTCCTTCCCACCTCACCAGGGGCCCCTCCCCAGGACCAAAGCCCCCACACCCCAGAGAGAGGCCCCCCAGGGACTCAGGGGGAAGCTGTAAGGCAGGACGGGCCTCGACAACTCCGAGCAGGAACCCTGGTGCTGGGCTCTCTGTAAGCCGCTGCACCAGCAGAGGGACCGGGCAGGAGGACGCAGTGCCCAGGCCAGGATGTGACACAGGTGGGCTCCAGAAACACAGTCGATTCCACCAACAGAGACCCACACCCCTGCCCCCACCAAGCGGTACCCCTGACTCACCCAGGTCACAGGTGGTCCCTGTGCGCCCAGGGGGGCACAGACAGTGGCCGGTGATGGGGTTGCAGGGCACCCCAAGCTCGCAGTCACATTGCTGGCCGCAGCCCTCTCCGAACGAGCCCGGCTCACACCCTGGAAGGGGCACTGCTCAGCATCCTCTGTCCCAAGCCCAGGGCAAGGGGACCGGGTGGGAGTGCGTGGGGGCACGGACACTCACCCCACTCGCAGAACTGGCCATGGAGGCCAGCAGGGCAGAGGCACCGGCCGCTGACGGGGTCGCAGGGGGCGCCATGCTGACACTGGCACGTCTGCTGGCAGCCAGCCCCATGGAAGCCGGGGGGACAGGCTGAGGGAGACCCGGGTTGGAGCCCCTGACTCAGTTTGCCCAGAGAGAGCAAAGGACAGGCTTGGGGCTGGCACCCGCTTCCTCCCACCCAGGCCCAGAGCCTGCCCTTGTGGCCCTCTGCCCTGAAGCTGGGTCAGGCCTCATCGCATCGGGCCACCACAAGGAGTGACGCGGAAAGCGGAGGAGTGCGCGCCCAGGGGTGCAGTGGCCTGACCCTACAACTCACGGTGCTCGCAGGCTTGGCCATAGAAGCCGGGGCTGCAGCGACAGGCCCCCGACGTGGGCTCACAGGTCCCGTGGTTGTGGCAGGAGCACTCGAGGCTGCAGGCAGCACCATAGCGCCCAGCGGGGCAGGCTGGGGAGGGGCCGGGGAGTCAGCCTGCTGTCACAGGACAGCAGGGGCACTAGCCTCACCCAGGTGACCCTGGGAGCCTCATCTGGCCCTCCGGCAGCCGGGTGCCTCCCCATGATCGCCCCTAAGCTATGGACCTCCTCCCGCACCCAGCCCCTGCCACACCGGGCATGGCCTCACCCCCTGCGGGCAGCGACTCTCCACCTCACACACGCCGCCACCCCCAGGCTGGCCTGGACTCACCCAGCTCGCAGTGTGGCCCCGTCCAGCCCAGGCCACAGGAACAGCTGCCGTTGGTGGCATGACACAGGCCCCCATTCCTGCAGGAGCACGCATGCTCACAGTTCACACCAAACTGATTCTGGGGGCAGCCTAGGGACAAAGCGGGCCTGCTCAGAGCTCTGGTCCAGAGCCAGACGCGCTCCAGGACACTCCCACATGATCCAACAGTCATTCAACAAACACTTCCTCCCCGCCCCCTCCGCACCCCCAGGCACACATGTGCCAGGAAGCTGCACCAACCACATTCTGCCAGTTCATCCATCTTCCTCAGAGGCCAGAACTGAGCCAGCGCTGACAGTGACACAGGAGGAAAGGGACCAGGGCCCTCCAGGGCATGGCAGTGCCTGTCCACCAGGCGGGAGGGGGTCAGGGAAGTCTTCCTGGGGAGGAGGCACCCTCCAGGTTTGGAGGAGGCTGGGCAGCCCCACACGCCAGGTGGTGCTTTCAGACTCTGACCCCTAGCTGCCGTTCTCCCCTGGAGGTGTGGCCTGGATGGAGTCAGGATTCAGGACCTGGGGGAGTGGGACCAGCCCCTTGAAAAGGACCAGAGGGGGCAGAGGGCTCAGACCTACGAGGGTGTGGGGTCAGACCAAGCAGTGTGGGCACGGCCTGAGGACCCGCTGACCATCATGACCACAAACCCCACGACGGTCCCAGGGGCCACTCTGGTTGCCCCACCATCACCTGTGCTCCGGGCCTCCCTCTCCGTGGGTTCCCAGCTGCTGGGCCCAGGAGGAAGGGCCAGCAGGACCCCGTTCCAGGAGGACATCTGCCAAGAGGCTGGCTCCATCCTCAAGACGGAGCAGTCGCCTGACCCCTCCTGCTCGGGCTTGGGGGCTGGCTCTGGGACAGAAGTTATCCGACCCCCACTGGCCACAGGGAACTGGAGAGGTCAACTGATGGCCTGAGTCCTGGGGTCATGGGTCAAAGCAGGATATGGGGTGCTATCGGATGACCCAAGTAGGCATTGCAGTCAACATGAGCAAGCCCTCACTTATATCCTCAGGGTGCCTTAGGGATTAGCAGAAGGGACCCAGCTCTACCGTGACCCCATGGCTTCATTCTGTCACCAACGCTCCCCCATGGCTAATTTAGCGGCGTATGCAAAGTGCCCGAGGCAGCAAGCAAGTAGGTTCTCACCATGCTCGCAGTAGACGCCGGTCCTCCCAGGCGGGCAGGAGCAGCTGCCGGTCACGGGGTCACAGGCTGCCCCCCGCCCACACCTGCACACGTGGGCACAGCCAGGGCCAAAGTGGCCGTGTGGACAGGCTGCCGGGAGGAAAGGGGAGGGTGGCCACTCCTGGCTGGATCCCCCTGCCTCTGCTCTGTCAACCCGGATGGGACGGGACTGGGCCACGGCAGGCTGGCTGTGGAGACTCCCGCCCTGTCTGGGAAGACAGGGCGGGGCTGCCTGCTGCTGAGCCCACTGCCCGCCCTGGTGGCTCCCTCAGCTGCAGGCTCTGCGGGGGGCCGGGCCCACGCTACAGTGACTGACTCACAGTGCCCCCACCCACCTTCGCCAGCCCCAGCCCCAGACAGTCGGTTGGAAAGTCCCCACGTGACTCAGGGAGAGGCCCTTCTTTCTGCAGGATGCCAGCTGGTTTCTGCAGGGGTCCTGGTGGACACAGCGCGGGTCGGGGGCACAGCACACGGCCAGGCAGAGCAGGCCGAGGAGACGTTTTGGCCACACCGATCCCCCAGCTTAGCCTGGTCTGCAGCCGGTCCCAGCGAGGGACCCAAGGAGTGGAACGGTCTGGGGCTGTCTGCCCCGCAGGCCGGATGGCGTGGCCCTGCCTGTCGAGATGCAGGGAGAAGACACCCCAGCCACTCACCGAGGCCGCAGTCAGTCCCAAGGAATCCGGCGGGGCAGCGGCAGGCCCCGGTGACCGCGTCACAGGAGCCCCCGTTGAGACACCCACACAGCAGCTCGCAGCCAGGCCCGAACCGCCCTGGCGGGCACCCTGCGGGGGGAGGGGCCAGCTGCCAGGGGCGGGGCGCTCGCAAAGCCCCTCCCCTTTCCCCTCCATCACTCCAGCGGCCCGGCCGCCCGCCAGGCAGCACTCACGTTGCTGGCAGCCGGCGCCGTGGTAGCCGGGGGCGCACGCACAGGCCCCCGAGGCGGGGTGGCAGGCCTGGTTCTCGCCGGGGCAGTGGCACTGCTGCCCACAGCGCTCCCCAAAGGTGCCAAGTGGGCAGGCTGGGGGAGGCGGCAGGGGTCAGTCCTGGCCTGGCCCGGAGAAGGCACCCTCCCTCACCCCAGGCCCCTCTTGGGGGCAGAGCTCTGGGGCCCAGCCCAGGAGCGCATGTGGCCTGAACTGCCCCCAGGCCTGCCCACATCTGGCACCCACCTTGCTCACAGCTGGGCCCCGTGAAGCCCGGGGGACAGTGACACTCCCCGGTGACGTGGTGGCAGGCGGCGCCCGGGGGGCACTGGCAGCGCTGGGCACAGGCCTCTCCAAACCAGCCAGGTGGGCAAGCTGCGGGGGAGGCGTGGGCGGAGGTGGTGGGGAGCCCTGGGGTGGGGGGCGGGGGCCCGAGGGGTCGCCGTGTGAAGTACCCGCCCCCACCCTGGGCCCCAGCAGAGCTGAGGGCTCACCGCTGTCACACCGCAAGCCCCTCCACCCCGGGGGGCAGAGGCAGGCCCCGGTGACGGTGTGGCAGGCGGCCCCCCACCGGCAAGTGCAGCGCTCCTCACAGCGGGCTCCGAAGGTGCCCTCGGGACAGGCTGTGGGGAAAGGGGCGGGCGGGCTTAGTCCGGCTCCGGGCGGCTCCCCAGGACAGAGACTGAAGGGCCGGGGAGCTCAGGCCACAGCCCTGCCCCCTCCTACCCACTGCCCACACTGCTGAGGCCCCACACTCTGGCATGACCAAGGCCACCCCAGAGGGGCCCCAGGGACCTCCTGGCCTCCCCCATGGGTCCCCGAGCCACCAACTCACGGCTCTGGCACTTGTCCCCAGTCCAGCCGGCTGGGCAGAGGCAGTGGCCGGTGTGCGGATCACAGAGGCCGCTATTCAGGCACCCGCAGCTCTGCGGGCAGCCAGCTTCAAAGACCCCCGGGAGGCACTCTGCAGAGACAGGGCGGGTGATGCCTGGGGGCCCAGTACACCTGCCCTGCTCATGCTTCCTGCACCCAGAGCCTCGGGTGCTGGGTCCTTGGGAAGGATAGGCGCCTGGGGGTGATGACACCACAGGTCACACCCAGGGCCCTGCTCCTCAACACTAGGCAGCCGTCAGAGGGAGGGGACCAGGGCAGTGGCCTTGGGTCCCCCGAGACCCCCAGGGCCCCTCCTCCACCAGCCCGACACTCACCCTTCTCACAGGCCAGGCCGGCCCAGCCCTCTGGGCAGGTGCAGTGACCTGAGACTGGGTCACAGGTGCCCCCGTTCCGGCACAGGCAGGATAGCTGACAGTCCTCACCATAGAGGCCCTCTGGGCAGGCTGAGGCCAGAGAGAAAAGCAACCTGTGGTTTCCCCACCAGCCAGGCCGGAGGCCTGAACCCTCGGAGGGCCAGCCCACTGGACCTGCAGGCTCGTCCCAAAGCCCAACACCGAACTTTAGGGGCAGGAATGGGGGCTGCCTCCAGGACGAGCTGCCCCAGAGCTCCCCGGGCCCACCGGCCCAGTCTTTGAGGGCTCAGCGCTGAAGGGTGTGGTCCGTTAGGAGTCCTAAGGCCTCCCTCCCTCCCTGGGTGCCCCACAGCAGAGAGATGGACTTCCGTCCTCCCTGCCCAGAGAGGTTTAGATCCCCCTCAAGTCCCACCCATGTCACCCTCCATGGCCCAGGGAGGGACAAGCGTGACAGCTGGCTCCAGACTCCTGGTCAGGGCTTACCCTGCAGGCAGGTGGGCCCTGTCCAGCCAGGGCCACAGCGGCACTGCCCATGGACAGGGTCACAGGAGGCCCCATTAAAGCAGGAGCAGGCCTGGCTGCAGTTGTGGCCGAACATGTGGGCTGGGCAGGCTGCAGGAGAGAAGGGGGTCAGAGGCCGGGGGTGATGGACCCCAGGAGGGGCTGCAGCAGATGGTCCCAGGCTGCTGAGGTCTAGCGCCCCTCCTTCTGACCTGGGTGGCCACATACAAGGACAGACCCTAACCCTAACGGGCAGCACCCAAGGCTGACGGGGGCCTCACGCACTCTGGGCACAGCGGGGGCCCTGGCGGCCGGCAGGACAGAGGCAGGAGCCGCTCACGGGATCACAGGGGACTCCGGCACTGCAGTCACAGGCACGGCCACAGTCCATTCCAAAGAAGCCGGCTGGGCAGGCTGCAGGCGGGGTGGTAATGGGAGACCGCCGGGATCACGAGACCTGCCGGCACGCCACCCTCCCACACCCCTTCGGCCCACGCCCTGACTCACCTCGCTCACAGAAGGTGCCCCTCCAGCCGGCAGGGCAGGTGCAGGCCCCGCTGACGTGGTCACAGGCCGCCCCGTGCTCACACTGGCATCGCCGCCCACAGCCCGGCCCGAAGTAGCCCTGGGGACACCCTGAGACACCAGGCTCTCAGCTGGGCGTACAGTAGCCTGCCCCAGTCCTGCCCAGGGCCTGGGCCATGGGGCAGGGGAAGCCCCTCCCTTACCCAAGGCCTCTGCATCCCTCCCAGCTAGGAGCCAAGCCCCCAGCTCACCCAGACCCACCGGCCCAGCCAGGGTGGGGGTCGACACTGAAGGGCAGGGCCCTTGGTCCTTAGCAGACACTTTCCTCCCCTCTCACAGGTGGCAGGCGCCCCCTGGGGTGCCATTGACCCCATCTCTCGCTGCCTTTGCTCCACATGGGCCTTCTCTTGAGCCCAGGCAGGTAGGAGGGTGGCGGGTGGCAGGGGAGCCAGATGGGGGAGGTTGGGGGTGGGCTTAGACGAGGAGACCCCTGCTTGTCCGGGGACAGGGAGCAGGGCTGGGTCCCCCTGACACTTGTACGTGTGTGTGTGTGTATGTGTGCACGTGAGCCTGCGTGTGTGTGAGCACATGAGCATGCATGTGCACATGCGTGTGCGGGCCAGGCCGGGACTCACGCTCCTCACACCGCGGGCCCACATAGCCGGCTTCACACACACACAGGCCGCTGACGGCGTCGCAGCCCCCATGACCTGCACTGCAGTTGCAGGCGTAGCTGCAGTCGGGTCCCCAGCGGCCGCTGTCACAGGCTGCAACAGAGCAACAAAGGCTGGTCACCCTGCGCAGGTGACCACAGTCGGATCAGGGGTGGGGAGGGATGCCTGGACACCAGGCCACCTACCTCTCTGGCAGCTGAGGCCAGTCCACCCAGGGGCACAGCTGCACCGGCCGGTCACTGGGTGGCAGAGCCCATCGTTGGCACAGGAGCACCGCGTCTGGCAACCAGGTCCAAACCAGCCAGCAGGGCAGGCTGTGGGCAGAGACAGGCTGAGCATAGCTGGGGCTGGACATGGGGCCAGCTGGGATTGTGGGCAGGGCTGAGGTGGGGGCAGCGGGCACTCACCATCCTGGCAGAGGCTGCCCGTGAAGCCGGGGCGGCACAGGCAGGCTCCAGTCTCCGGCACACAGGCGGCACCGTGCTCACATGGCGGGCAGATCTCCTGGCAGCCAAGCCCCCAGCGGCCCTCGGGACAATCTAGCACCACCCCCCCACCACACACACACAGGTAGTCAGTCTCCCAAGGCCTCGCTGGGCCCACTGGGGAGCAGGGATTTCTCTTCCCAACTGAGCCATCCCAGAGGAGGGAGGGGGCAGGTCATGGGAGCCCCTAGTCCACTCACAGGCTGTAGACTTCAGGGCATTCACCCCAGGGGGAGATCCCCCGCCCCAGGACGCTCAAGAAGCAAAAGCAGGCCCCAGAAGAACCGGGAGACCCACATGCAGTGAACAGGAGCCTAGAGGACCCACCACAGGCTGGGGAGGGTGGGGGGCCATTGGCCAAGCTGTCCCCGTGGCTGACAGTTCCCAGTGTCCCCTCTGCAGGCTCAGCCACAGGGCAGCCACAGATGCCCACATCCAGACCCAAGCCTGGTGGTATGAGCTCTCGTAGCTGCTGTGGACGGGCCTGGGGTCTGCAGGGCTCCAGGGTTGGGGTCTGCAAATGTGGCCGGGCATTGTGCAACACAGGGAGCTGAGGTGACCCCGGGCCACAGCTGCCACTCACCTGCCCCACAGTCATCCCCGGTCCTCCCCGGCGGGCACAGACACTGCCCTGTGACCCGGTCACAGGGGGCGCCCCCACAGGAGCAGGAGCCTGAGCAGTTCTGGCCAAACGTCTCTGCCGGGCACTCTAGGGGTGGGGAGTGGAGAGCCTCAGGGCCCCCACGCAGAGTGGCCCTCCTCCCCTGACCTGTACCCCACCCCACATCTGCCCCCCCACATGCCTCCCCAGAACCTGTCCCCCTGAACCTGCCCTCTGCACCTGTCCCCCATCACCTGCCCCCTGGCATCTATCCCCCTGCACCTGTCCCCTGACCTGTACCCCCCGCACCTGCCCCCTGCACCTCTATCCCCTCACCTGGCCCCCACCTGCCACTCTTGGCACCTGCCACACTCTCACCTGCCCCCCCCACCTGCCTCCCTGGAACCTGTCCCCCCTCATCTGCCCCCCACACCTTCCCTCCTCACCTGCCCCCAGCACCTGCCCCCCCCACTTGCCTCCCTGGAACCTGTCCCCCCTTATCTGCTTCCCACACTTGCCCCCTCACCTGCACTCCCACCTGCCCCCTGCACCTGCCCTCCCCTCCTCCCCCCTGCACCTGCCCCCCTCATCTGCACCCCCACCTGCCCCCTGCACCTGCCCCCCTCACCTGTCCCCAGCACCTGCCTCCCCCACCTGCCCCACAGGATTGCTGGACACAGTCCGGGTCCTCAGGGTGATGAAGGCAGTCACAGGAGTGGACAGGACATGGGGACATGGGGCAGGGAAAGGCCCACATAGGGGAGCAGTGGTGACGGGTGGCCTGGAGGCCGCAGATGGCAGGGCCTATGGAGGGTGAGCCAGGACCCTGGAGAGCAGTGGCAAGCCCGCTCTGCTTGCCTTCCTCCCACTGTGGTCTACCATGGGGTCCCCATGTGGTTACCGCATGTTCAGAAGTGAGAAAAGCCTGGGGAGGAGGGGCCGGCAGCTCTGGGCCCAAAGCAGAGCTTCAGAAAAGAACACTGGGATCATGGAGCCTGACCCCACCCATGTAGGCTGCAGTGGTGGCTCCAGTGGCCTGGCAGGGCCCCTGTCCCCCCTACACCTGCTTGACCAGGGTGGTAACCAAGATGAGGAGAAGGCCCTGCTGGCCCCAACACCACGTGGCCGCTGCGATGCTGCTATAAGGAAAGTTCTGGGCCCTGGAAGGCCAGCCAGGCACCTGGAGTGGGCAGGCTGGGGTCCACGCTCCACACCAAAGAATAGACAACCCCTCTCTCCCACCACAACACTCAGCAGGACTGAGAATTGAGGACGCGCACAGCCTGGGTAGGGGGAGATGTCAGCAGGAATGCCGTGGGGTCCCAGGCCTGGGGTCTCTCTGGCCCCGGGTTGGGCTCTGGACAAAGGACACGCCCCTTGAACCCTTGCCCTGAGGGCCCACACCTACGGGCACCTGCTCGCCCACAGGACCACAGGTGGCACACACGCTGGGCGCACATGCAGGCACCCAGGCAGCATGGACTGGGGCAGGGAGGCCCAGCAGGGCACATGGAGCTGACTGCGGGGGTCTGGGGGGGTCCCCGCTCCCTTGACAGGCAGACATGTTTGGGGCACTGATGCCTTCCAGATTTGACAGCAGCGGGGAGCCCATCACTGCCATAAAGATGTGTGTCATGTCCTGCCACCCATCCCTCGGTCCCTGGATACTTTTGAAGAAAAAAGGGAAAGACAAAGAAGACCAGAGGGAAGGATGGGGGTGAAGGCCCTTTGAGTCTCAGCACTCAGGCCGCCTGGGAGGGCACTGCTGGACAGCGGCCGCCGGCGGGGGTGGAGGAAGGCGAGGGCACAGACAGAAGTCAGGGGGGTCAGGAGCCTGAGCCCACACCAGGTAGGCGAGGTCTGCCAGCTCCCACGCTGGTTCACGGATGGGATGATGCCCCTGGCTCTTGAAGGCCCTCGAGACCACAGAGCCCCCCGCCAGAGTGTAGGTTGGGCTTGTGGGGACACTTGGTTTCCAAGCTGGGTTCTAAGCCCTACACACAGCCCTTGTGCACCAAGGGAATCCCAGATCATCCTGGGGGTCTCCAGGACCACCACTGAGAGGGAGGGTCCGGGCCTGGGTGTAGAGGGACTGACTCCTCGGCTTGGGGTGGGCAGTGGCCCCCAGGCCCTCCTTGTCCCTGAGGGGGACTCAGACTGCTGCCTCCAGTGGGAGTCACACCGGTCACACTGCAGGCCCCCTCTCCACTCCCACCTGCCCTGGCTGAGGGGTGAGGACAGTGTGCCCTGTGCTGAGGGAGGTCCCGACCTGCCCACACTCCGTTGGCAGCCACAGCAGTGCTGATGCTCACAGCAAGGGCTCCCCCATATAATCGAGGACCTCCTGCCTTCAGCCTCTCCCTGCTTGGCACCCATTCACACTGTCCCAGCCTCGGCATCCACGCAGAGGGCCAACAGTCATCAATCACGCCCCACGCTGGCACCTGCAGCCCAGGCCTCTCGAGACACCACCCCTGGGAGCAACTGCCTCTGTCCTGCCTGCTCAGACCCACCAGGGAGGAGCCCCCGGCTGGCTTCCAGCACAAAGCGCGCTCAGTCTGTCCCGTGATGGAAGGAGTGAATGAGCAAGGGAGGGGATGATCTGGGAGTGGTACCAACCCTTCCAGCCACCCTGCACACGCACACGCACATACACACACACAGTGTACATGCGTATAGACACACACACACATGAGCTCCCGCCCTCTTGGGTGCACAGGGACAGGCAGACCTGTGGCTGAGTCACCACTGCATGACCAGGGTGGGGACACAGCAGTCAAGGTGCTGCCAGAGCCAGGCTTTACGGCTGACCCGGTGTCCAGCTCCAGCACTTCTGGCGCCTGGCGCCCTGCACGGCCAGATAGCCTGCACCCTACCTGGGCACTGGGGCCACTCACCTTGGCTGCAGTCCTCCCCGTGGTAGCCAGCGGGACACTGCTTCCCACACTCGCCGCTGACAGGGTCGCAGGCCACGCCCAGGGGGCAGGTGCACGTCTGCCGGCACCCTGGCCCAAAGAACCCTGGCTGGCACTCTGCAGGGGGAGAGGGGAGAGGCGTCTGCAAGGTTCCAAAGGCCCTGGGGCCTGTCCCCCTCCCCTGGGGCCTGTCCCCCTCCCATGGGGCCTGTCCCCCTCCCCTGGGGCCTGTCCCCCTCCCCTGGGGCCTGTCCCTCTCCCTTGGGGCCTGTCCCTCTGCCCTAGGGCCTGTCCCCCTCCCCTGTGGCCTGTCCCTCTCCCCTGGGGCCTCTCCCCCCTCCCCTGTGGTCTGTCCCTCTCCCATGGGGCCTGTCCCCCTCCCCTGGGGCCTGTCCCCCTCCCCTGGGGCCTGTCCCTCTCCCTTGGGGCCTGTCCCTCTGCCCTAGGGCCTGTCCCCCTCCCTTGGGGCCTGTCCCCCTACCTGGGGCCCTCCTCCCCGTGGCCCTGTACTCACCGTCCTGGCACCACTCGCCCCCAAAGCCCGCCTTGCAGGCACAGCTGCCATCCCTCTTATCGCACGCACGTGTATTCTGCTGCTCACACTTGCACTCCTCTGAGCAGCCTGGCCCAAAGGCCCACGGCGGGCAGGCTACACCCCAGAATGCACTGTGAGGGGGGCCTGCCCACTGCCAGCACCCGCCCCAGCCCAGATCTCCAGCCCCGTCCACCCAGTCGTATCTGGGACCCCACACAGAGTCGCTGGTGCCCAGAGCACCAGGCACACTGCCCACTTTGCAGATGAGAAACGCTCACAGAGAGGCACTTCCTGGCCAGGGAACGCCTGGGACCCTCACTGCCTCCCTCTGAACAGTCCTCCTACAAGGCCTCACTCCAGAAGGTGAGGCCTTCTGGCTTTTCTCCAGCAGCCCACCGCCTCTCCCTGCACCATCCTGGGCGTCTGTGGACCCAGGGAAGGGGGGCGCGAAACCCACTGGGGGCTCAGGACTTGCTCCCAGGAAATTCCAAAAGCCAAGACAAGCTGTGTGACCTGGAGCTTCCGAGGTTGGGGGGGGGGGGGCCTGCCCCTGCCCAGGCCTGTAGGCCACTCACCAGGGCGAGGGCCCCCCACCCAGATGCTCTGGCAGCCAGCACAGTCCAAAGGACTTTGAGTCTGCAGGCCCCTCACCCCAGCTGGGGACCTCGTTGAGCCCCCGTGTCCTTATCTATGAAGACTGATGGTTGAACACAAGCTGGACCCAGGCAGGAAGAACCCAGCCCACTCTATGGCCCCGCCCCACCTCAGACCCAAGCGCCCAGGGGTCAGTGGGACTCACCCAGGTGGCAGAAGCGGCCGTAGAGCCCCGGGTCACAGAGGCAGGCCCCGTAGAGGCGGTGGCAGCGGCCCCGGCTGGCACAGTGGCACTTCTTACGGCAGTGCTTGCCATAGAAGCCTTTGGGGCAGCCTGGGGGAAGGGCGGCCTCTTGACTGCCCACCCAGACACGGCCTCCCACCCAAGGAGATGCTCCGAGAGGGGGCATTAGCACCCAATACAGGAGCCTGGAGAGGCCTGGGCCACCCTGGAGGGTACAGCCATAGGGCTTCAGGGCCACCAGCAGCCCAAGGACCCTGTGCCCCAGACAGAGAGGGTCCCTGGGGGCTGGTGAGGGCATCCGGGGGCAGGGCAGGATGAGGTGAGCCCCATGAATGTGGCCGTCTGCCCCTGCAGGCCTGGGCCCCCAGGGTCTGTGGCCCCAGACGGTGGCCAGACCGGAGGCCATCACATCTTCATCACACGCAGGAGTGACTCCGAGAGCCCACTCTCTCCATCTGACCGGCACTGACAGCATCCTGATGCCTGTCCCTCAGTGGTCATTGAGCCTGGCCTCTGGAACTCACAGAAGGAAGGACACAGGCCCAAGTTCAAGGGGCCCAGGGCCAGGGCGGGGTTGTGGCCCTCCTCCCTGAGTGCTTTGCTGTGACTCAGCTCTGCCCCTGACCCGCCTACTGAAGGGCTTCAGGGACCTGCATGGTGAACCCAAGGAATGTCCACATCCTGACCATCAAGATCTCCTGGTGGGACCATCTTGAACTGTCCCAGCAAGCCTAACCCAACAAGTGTCCTTAGAAGGGAAAGGAGAGGGAGGCTAGACTCAAAAAGAGGAGGCCCGGGGAGATGGAGGCAGAGGCTAGAGGGACAGTCACGAGCCTGGGGCACCTGGAGTCTAGGAAACTCATAGAGGGGCCCCTGAGAGCTGGGACAGACCTCCTCCAGCTCACCTGCACGGGTGCACTTTACCCACAGGACCCCGACTGAGACCTAGTTTCTGGGAAGCCACACCATGTCACCAAGGAAGTACTGAGATGCAGGCCCTTTATCTGCCAGGAGTCCCATGGGTCCACTGAGGACCCATCACATACACATGAATTTAAAAGATGCTTGCTCCTTGGAAGGAAAGGTATGACCAACCTAGACGCACATTATTAAAAGGCAGAGACATCACTTTGCTGACAAAGGTCCGTAGAGTCAAAGTATGGTTTTTCCAGTAGTCATGTATGGATGTGAGATTTGGACCATAAAGAAGGCTGAACACCAAAGAATTGATGCTTTCAAACTGTGGAGTTGGAGACGACTCTTGAGAATCCCTTGGACAGCGAGGAGATCAAACCAGTCAATCCTAAGGGAAATCAACCCTGAATATTCACTGGAAGCATTGATGCTGAAGCTGAAGCTCCAATACTTTGGCCACCTGAAGCGAGGAGCCAGCTCCTTGGAAAAGATTCTCATGATGGGAAAGATTGAGAGCAGGAGGAGAAAGGGCGCAGAGGATGAGATGGTTGGACGGCATCACCAACTCAAAAGACACGAGTCTGAGCAAACTCTGGGAGAGAGTGAAGGACAGAGGAGCCTGGTGTGCTGCAGTCCACAGGGTCACAGGTCGGACACAACTTAGCAACTGAACAACAACACACATACAGCTTCCAACAGGCAGTGTGCTTTCAGCTCTCATTCAGGGTAGGGATGGCAGATCTCAGGAAAAGAAACACAGGGATGCTGACTGAGCTGAGAAGGTGACCAGAGGGAGGAAGCAGAAAGACCTGCCCTGCCACCCCACACAGGCCACCTAGGCCCTGGGAACGGTCCACCAATTATTGCCATCACTGCTAAGACAGGAAGTCCTTGATATACTAGCTATACTTGCCAGCAAAAGTAGCAGAAATGTAAAGGTCTGAAGACTTTACAATGAAGCATCAGGCACCTGGGAAACTTCTGTGGACTCCAGTTCCTCCAAAAATGTTGCAACTTCAGAGTTAGAAAGGATGTTAGTGTCATCCCAAGAAGCCACAGCCCAGGCATGCTCCCTTCTGCAAACCCCACCCAGCCATCATGTAGCTCTCCTTGAATGCTTCCAGGAACAGGGAGCTCACTACTTCTCAGGGGACCCAGTTACAAAAGTGCTATTCTTCCCACGAGTCCTCACCACCTGCGATAGTCAGGCCCTGTGAGAATAGCCAACGATAACAACTCAGTGCTTCTTGCACTAAGGGGCTTCCTCTGCACCATACGGTCACTTTCCCCACCCCTGCAGAAGAAAGGGGACTAGGAGCCAAGAGGTGGTGCCTGCCCCTCACCTCCACCCCAAGGATGAACCCAGGGGTCAAGGAGGGGCTGCACCCACCGTCCTCACAGTGGGCTCCACTGACCCCTGGGGGGCAGCGGCAGGCCCCTGTCACAGGGTCACAGGTCCCGCCGTTCTGACAGCTGCAGGAGAAGCTGCAGTTCTTTCCGAAGGTGTCCAGAGGACAAGCTGCAAGGGGGACAGAGGAGCTCAGGGTCGTCGGCCCGCAAAAGGACCCTGCACTCAGAAGCCCCTCCAGAGATACAAACACCCTCCTGGGGGTCAAGCCTCCAGTTCAGAAGCAACTTCCCAGAGCAGCACCTAATGGGACCTGTGCCCTGGAACCCCGCCCACATGCACGGCAGACATCACTCATCAATCCTGCATCCTCTCCCTCTACTCCAACAGGTCCACCTCCTCAACCAGCACTTTCAGTCACTGTGGCCTCTGATACTAGAGGGTCTCTGGGCAGGGAGTGGACATGCCCTGGACAGAGGCTGGGAGAGAGCAGTGTTCTAATGTGCTTCAGCTGCCCACTTGCTGTGTGGCCTGAGGAAGTCACCTGTCCCCCGGAGACTCTAGCATGACTGGCCTGCCCACCCACTGCTCTTCATCAGACCCCTTTTTGTCTCAGTTAGTTGTTGGCTTGCTTGTGGCTGGACCCTCATCGACTGCGACATCTGTGAGGGGCAGACACCAGGCTCTGTGAGCCCCCAGGGTCTCACAGCACCTAGAAGAGAACCTGGCGTGGAGAAGGCAGCTGAGAGACCCTGAAGGAATGAGTGAATGGAAGGACCTGGGAAGCCCCTGCCCAGGACGGTAGGAGGAGTGGACCGTCCATGCCATGCAGGTCCTACGGCTCCTGGGCCCTGTCCCCCATGCGGCCCCGCCCCCACAGCAGCCTCACTCTCGTTGCAGACGAGCCCGGTCCAGCCATCAGGGCAGTCACAGCTGTCCAGGCTGGGGAGGCAGGTTCCCCCATTCCTGCAGTCATCACAAGTCAAGCTGCAGTCTGGGCCAAAGGTGTTGTCCAGGCAGACTGGGGGACGGATTGAGAGAAGAGCCTCAGAGCCTGGCCCCTGGCCCTGGACCCTACCCAGAGAAGGGGACACACGGCATCCTCGGGCCATGCAGGTCCCACGCGGGTGAACGGAGACAAGGGGGCCACATGGGGGCCAGAAAGGGCCCTAAGTGGGCAGCCAGGCTCAGCCCCAGACACACTGGGCAGACTGAGCAAGCCTCTTGGCTTCTCTGAGCCTTGGCAAACAAGGCACTCACAGGAAGACTTCCTCATGCCCAAGACCGTAGGCTGGGCAGCAGCCAGGCCCAGGGGGTGCTGGCACAGAAGCCCGGGGACGGGCCCATCTCTCACCATACTTTTCCTGCAGCGTGTGTTCGCCCCGTGCTTCAGCCTCTTCCTCCTCAGCCCCGGCGTAGTCGTCTTGGAAGAGAGGGGGCAGCTCGTCCTGGAGCACCGCAATGTGCAGAGGGGGCCGCCCGAGGGGCAGGTGGCCGTCCAGGACCAGCTCGGGCAGCTCCAGGGCTGGGCAGAGTACGAAGGCCACTGAGCCCCTGCCGCTCACCTGTCCTCCTCAGGACTGACTCCCCTGCCCCTCGGTGCCACCCCGGGACCCCCATCTACAGACCCTGGTGCCTCTCCTCACCCTGGTCACCAGGAGCGAGCCTACTTCTCAGGACAGAGGAGGCTCCAGGCCCTGAGGACCTGAGTCTCGCCATGTCCGCCCCAGCTGTCCCGGCTCCCACACTAGCCAGAGGGACCCTGAGCGTGGAGCGGGAGTGGGGACAGAAGAGCCCTCTGCTCTGGACGTGGTCCTCAGTCCCTGAATGAAGTCCCTCCTCTAGTCAGGGAGGGGCTAAAGCTGGACCACTGGGACCCCTAACACCTGCCTGGGGGCCCCTGTCTGTCCAGCCCCTCCCACCCACCCACCCACCCCCAGCCCATCCCACAGTGGGAGGGTCTGAGGTGAGGTCCATCCAGCTGGGAAGCAGGGAGTGGGGCTCCGGTGCTGCAGAAAGACAGGGTCCCATGGGGCCAGGTGGAGACTCACAGGTGCAACCCCTGCGGTCCTCGTCCAGCTGGTAGCCGGCCTCACAGGAGCACTGGAAGGAGCCGGCCAGGTTGGCACAGTGGTGTTCGCAGCCACCGTGGCCGGAGGCGCACTCGTCCACGTCTGCGGGCAAACCCAGGGACACTGGCACCCATCCTCCAGGGGTCAGAGCCTCGGGGCGGTCCTTCCACCCCACCCCTCCCCATGGGATGGGGACCTGCTGGGTGACACCCACGCCACAGCCATCCTCCTGGCCTCCTGCTCGAGAAAGGCCAGGCCGGGGGCAGTCGGGGGTGTAGGCCCAGCCCAGAGAAGAAGACAGTGACCACACGGGGGAGGGAACAGGCAGGCCTCCACAGGCCTGCAGATGCAGGCGCTAAACCAACACCCAGAGACAGAGTGCTGGGCGGGGGCCAGAGCCCACCCCGTGTCACCCTTAGGACGGCCCACTCCCCAGCTGCCCCAGCCGCCCAGCACTCACCCTCACACCCGCAGCCATCCGCACTGAGCCGGTAGCCGGCATAGCAGCTGCACTCGTAACCGCCGGGGCTATTGGTGCAAACCTGCTGGCAGCACGGGGAGGCGGCACAGTCGTCGACGTCTGCAGGGCACACACCACAACCAGCTGGCACCAGTGCCACCCAAGTGCACGCTGTCCACAGCACGGGTGTGTGCACACACCTGCACACAGCCACACGCACACCTCACAAACACACCTACACATCAGGTGCACGCCTATAACGCAACTACCTGCACACAACCACACGCACACCTCACAAACACACCTACACACCACGTGCACACCTGCACACAACTACCTGCACACAACCACATGCACACCCACACAACCTGCACACAACCACACGCACACCTATGCACAACTACCTGCACACAACCACATGCACACCTCACAAACACACCTACACACCAGGTGCACACCTGCACACAACCACACGCACACTCGCGCACAACTACCTGCACACAACCCCATGCACACTTGTGCACAACTACCTGCACACAACCACACGCACACCTCACAAACACACCTACACACCACGTGCACACCTGCACACAACTACCTGCACACCACACACACACCCGCACACAACCTGCACACAACCACACGCACACCTATGCACAACTACCTGCACAACCACACGCACACTCGCGCACAACTACCTGCACACGACCACACACACACCTCACAAACACATATACACACCAGGTGCACACCTGCACACAACTACCTACACACAACCACACGCACACCTATGCACAACTACCTGCACACAGCCACATGCACACCTCACAAACACACCTACACACCACGTGCACACCTGCACACAACTACCTGCACACCACACGCACACCTGCGCACAACCTGCACACAACCACACGCACACCTATGAACAACTACCTGCACACAACCACATGCACACCCATGCACAACTACCTGCTGGCAACCACACGCACACACACACTTGCACATGACTGTATACACACCTGCATGTGAGTTTCACATACTCGCCCTCAATCACATAGGCACCCAGGTACATCCCCGGCCCTGCACACACGACACACCAGGACCCAGGTGGCAGCCCAGGGCTGCCCCACCTGCTGTGAGAGCAGGGTAGGCAGTGGCAGGTGCTAGGAAGTACCTGCTGATGCAGAGGGGATGCTCACATGTCACAGCACGTGGGTGTTGACCTAGCAGCTGAGCAGAACTGCAGGTGGACATGGGTGGTGGGTGCTCAGCGGGGTCGTGATGCTGTCTCTCACCAGGCCCCCTCGTACCACCCCCACCCCTGCCCGAGGCCGAGGGAACGGGACTGGGGGCAACAGGAGGGAGGTTCCCATTCACAGCATCAAACCCGAGCACTGCCCCAGGGCAGCAGCGAGCCTCTGGCTTAGGGGACGGCAGTGGGGAAGGAGGCCGCTCGCACCGATACATGTCCTCTGGTCCTCGTCCAGCTCGTAGCCACGGGGGCAGGTGCAGACGGGGCCCGCACTGCTGTGGCTGCAGCCGTGGGAGCAGCCGCCATTGTCCGCCTCACAGCTGTTCACTATCTCCATCTCGATCCCTGCGGCCAGAGCCACCAGAGACGTGGGACCAGGGCTGGGGTGACGCCCCGAGCTGGCATGGTCCTCCCGCCCTAGCTGCTGCCAGTCCCCTGGGAAACAGGCTGCACAGAGCTCCAGGGCCCAGTGGACCCTGGAACCCCGTCCTCCTGGGGTCCCTCTGTCCTCCCCCATCCTCCCAGGACCCACAATCAGCCCCCAGGCCCAGCGCCGGCCCTCAACTGACAAGGCAGTTCTGGCCCTCGGCCAAAGCGAGCCGACAGTTGGGGGCTGGGGAGCCATGTGGCGTCTCCACGTCCAGTGGTGCTGCCACCCACTGTCCACTCACGGTAGCACTGCCGGCCATCAGCACCCAGCTCGTAGCCCGCATTGCACACACACTTGAAGGAGCCGTGCGTGTTGAGGCAGCCATGCGCACACTGGGCCAGGCCTGTGGCACATTCATCCACATCTGATGGGAGAGATCGCAGGTGAAGGGTGCTCTGACCACTGGCCTGGAAGGCTGGGCCCCCAAGGGTGGTCTCCAAGGGTTCAGGGCCCAGGCATCCCATGCCAAGAGGGGCCCCTGGTGCCCTCTCCTTTGCTCTGAGCATTTTTGCTCTCACCAACACTCCAGGTGCAGAGCTGTGCTCTGTCCCAGGGCGAGGAGGGCACGGCTGGAAGTCTGGGTTCAGGCCCCACCAGCAGCAGTGGGCGCTGTTCCGCCTCTCTGAGCCCACAGTCCCTGAGATGTGTGTGTCTGCACTTGCCAAGCACCCCTCATCGAGGCCGGGCACAGAAGGGGCCTTTCGCCACCGGCCTCCGGGGGCCAGCGGGAGAAAGCACACTCTGTCATCCAGGGTCAAGCTACAGCTTCCTCCCTGTGGCCACGTGGCACTGGCCTCAGGACCTAGCATTTCCAATGACTGCTTCAGTCCCACCGCCTGAGAGTCCTTGGAATGAAGCTGACCCTCAGCCTCATTTCCCACTGGGTTCTCTGAAGCCACTGCATCCGGAATGCCAGGACATGCCCATCACATTGGCAGTGAGACCTAGAACATTTTCCTGATAGTGACGTGGAACAAGCTTCTACACTCACAGACCTGTCTCTCTGATGGCCATCGGGCAGGCTGCCTCAGGAAATGACCACATCACTTGAGAGGCTCACCCCAAGAGTCAGGGGGACAGGCCCAGGCTGCTCATCCAGAACCACGTGTAACAGGGAGGAGCAGGGACACCCGAGTCCTGAGATGGGGCAACCAACACTGCACGGTGGACGCCCGTGCAGCCATGAGGTCGGAGCATGTTCTAAAAAGCTGTGCCCACCACGCTCTGGGGTGATGCTCTATGCACCCAATAACCAACATGCCTAGAGACAACCTGGAAACTGGTTCAGGGATGTCACTCGGATCACAGTAATGACCCTTTCTCTAATAAGCAGGTTGTTGTTTAGTCGCTAAGTTCTGTCTGACTCTTGCGACCCCATGGACTGTAGCCCTCCAGGCTCCTCCGTCCGTGGGATTCTCCAGGCAAGAATACTGGAATGGATTGCAATTTCCTTCTCCAGGGGATCTTCCCAACCCAGAGATCAAACCTGCATCTTCTGCTTGGCAGGTGAGTTCTTCACCACTGAGCCACCAGGAAAGCCCTAACAAGCAGGTACTGCTTAACTAACACCTAAGAGCAATATTTAAAACTAACAAGGCACCCTGAGAACTGTCTTCCTGCAGATACGGGACTCTCTTTGGGAGCAGTTCCTTGAGCTCCTGCCCCTCCTCTCCATCTCCCACCCTCCGCCCTGCCTCCCCAGTCCCAGTCCTAGAGATGACCCTGTATCATCCCAGGTCAGCCTAGAGTGACGACACGGGAACTGGCCCCACACACAGAGGCCCCTGAAGGGGGATGCAGGGAGGTGACCCCTGGACTGGCCCTAGCACAGGGAGGGCGTCTTACCTTCGCAGGCCTTGCGGTCCACTGCCAGCTGGTAGCCTGCGTGGCACTCGCAGTGGGCAAGGCCCCGGAGCGCCCGGCACCTGTGCATGCAGCCGCCGTTCCGGTCCGCGCACGGGTTTCTCCCTGCAGTCATGGCCAGGAGGGATGGGGGCAAAGGGCAGACGTGGAGGATTCAGCAGGTTTGGGGTCCCCACCCCAGGGCCTCTGGTGAGCCCCCACCTAGAGCTCTCACCCCTCCTGCTCTGTCTTGACAGGCTGGGATGTGGACTAGGGGTCAGGGGAGCCCCAGGCACTCCCAGACTCCTCCAGAGAAGACAGAGGGCACCGCCAGGCCCGCCCTGGTCAGGCAGCAGGCACATGGCCAGCTCCCCACCTCTCTTTTTGTCAGAGCCCCAGCCCCATGAACTCATGCCACCCTGCCCTACCGCTTGCCAACACTCAGTCCTGATCCCCTGGGACTTGTAAGGCCAGGTAGGGCGGGAGGGACTCCCTCAGCACCAGCCCTGCACCCACCCCTTCCCACTTCTCAGGGGTCTCCTGGGCCTGCTCCACCTTCTCTGTCAGCAGAGGCCCCCTTCCGTGACCCACAGCCCTGGGACCCCAGGGCAAGGAGCCAGACAGCACCTGGCAGTCTCCTCTGCCCAAGGGCCAGGGCTGGGGCCTGCATGCCCACGCCAAGGACAGGGCAGGCCTCAGAACTGAGACAATACAGGATGACCTTCCTCTTCATCCCGGTACCCCCATCCTGAGCTTCCTGCCCCCAAAGATGTGAGATCCCAGAGCACAGCCTGACGGGCTTCCTCCCCAGGGCCCAGGGGGCTAGATGACGCCCCATCACTCTCCGCAGCCAAGGAGCCTCCTGTGTGATCACAGGTCAACCAAGGGCGACGACATGGACCAGACCCCTCAGACCCTCCTGCAACACCACTGGCCAAGCAGGGAGGGACTGGGGCTGCACGATCCCCGGGCAGGTCTGAGGGAGCATGGAGAACGGGCCGGGGGTCCCAGTGGAAGGCCAGCCCTGATCCCCTGCCTTCACCCCTGGGACACTCACGGACGCAGCGCCTGCCATCCTCCTGGAGCTGGAACTCGGGCCGGCATTGGCAGCGGTGCTGGGTCACTGTGAGCTGGACGCAGTTGTGCTGGCAGCCACCGTTGCCCACGGTGCAGGAGTTGATGGCTGGGGACCCGAGTGGAGTCAGGTCACCCCAGGAGGACGGCTCGGCCAAAGGGCTCTACCCCAGGCAGGCTCGGAGCACCTCCTACAGGAAGCTTCTGGCACCTCCGAGCCCCTCCCTCCTTCCTATCTGCGTCCCAGAAGCAGGGGCTTTGAGAGGGCAACACAGCTCCCGTCCAGGTCGAAGGCCTGGCTTTGTTTCTCGGCCCACAAACGGGACACACAGGGCCATGATCCGAATCTGGGTCCTCTGGCCCAGCTTGCCCCAGGACTGAGTGTAGGGAGGCACTGCAGAGCACCCAATGGAAGCCCAGCCCCCTCCCCAACCCCGGGCACAGATCACAAAACACCAGGCCCTGCTGAGGGTCAGGGCATTCGGGGCTCAGGGTCCAGCAGGCTGGGAGGCTCCCTGGAGGAACAGGAGGCCAGCAGGGGCTGGGGAAGACCCAGACACTCCACTGTTGGTCATCAGGCCAGGGCAGAGGGGCAGGTGTGGGCCTCCACGGACAGCCACTACGACCTGCGGGCCTAGCCACAAGCTCCTGTTGGACCACTGCAGCACCCGCCCACCCCAGGTGGGGCCTCACCCCCACCTGACCTCACCCAGACCCCACCCCTCTGAGCAGCTGTGGGGACAGCACTTGGTGAGGCCAGAGCCAGGGACCCCCATCCCAGTCCTAGGATGCCAGGAGTCCAGGTGTTCCCGTTCAGTCCCACCTAGAACAAGGCTCTTATGGGTCAGGCTAGCCAAGTGGGTGCCTATGTCCTGTGTGGATGTGTTGAGGCTATGCCCAGGAAGGGGGCACTGTGCACCCAGGGAAGACACCTGGCCTCTGGTAGCTCCACCAAGTTGCTGGTAGTGGCCTTGTGGTTAGGGAGGGACAGGTCCCCAGCTCTGCAGTGAAGCTTCAAGAATGCACCACGGGGAGGTGCAGATCACTGCCCAGCAGGCCTGGGGCAGAGCAAGCCTGAGTGCTGGAACTAAACACTGCGACCAGCGGGGGACAGGGACTCACCCCCAGACGCCACCTGTGCTGTCATCACAGACTTCAGGGGGGCCTCAGGGCCCGAGGCTGGAGAGGCTATTCACTGTCAGTGGGTCTGGGGTCCAGGAGCGACCCACCCCAACACTGAGGCCCATGGAGCCGGGAGCAGACGCGTCTGCACGCAGAGCAAGTGAACAGCCTCAGGGCTCAGAGGGGCCAGGCCCACAGCGTCTGCCAAGAACAAGGCTTCCTTCAAAGCAAGTATGCTCCCAAAAGCCAAAACCCAGCACTCGCCATCCTGCTGGTTCCCCAGGAGGAGTGTGTGGGGAAGGAACTGGAGCTGAGGGTACCCCGGGGCCGAGCCAGCCCTGCTCTCGGGGTGGGGTGAACACCCGGGGCGCAGTGCGGGCTCTGTCTCCTGGCCACATCTGCCTCTGCCATGTGTCGAGGGGGAGCAGCAGAGCCCCAGGACCAGGGTCAGACGGAGGCAAGCAGGATGGCCACGTCTCCGGTCCCAGTCAGCCTCTAGGCCCCTTCTGCAGCCACCCACCCCCAATTCTGCGCTGACCCCCAAGGCCCCGCCTTCCTCCCCTGAGACAGCTCTGCTTAACCCACTGGCATCAATTCCAGAGGCTTCGAAGCATGGCTTGAGCTGGCCCATTCCTGGGGCACTGTCTGTGTTTACAGCACCAACTGCATCTCTGCTCAGAGCTCATAACAAGAACCAGAAGCCCCTCCTGGCAGCGCCGGGCAGGCACACGGAGAGAGGGCCAGGGGAACAGCTGGGCAGACACTGCAGCTGCAAGGACGTCCCACAGAGCTATGGCAGGACCCCCGAGACGGGCCCAGGGGTGACCTGGTACTGGGCCCACAGGAGCCCACCAGGGGAGAAATCCCAGGCAGGTGGTGGGCCACGAAGGTGTGCAGCTCCCCATGCAGGCTTGAGCCTCCCCAACACCGGCCCGAGTCTCTTGCTCTGCTGCACAAGTCCTAACATTCCAGATGCCCCCAAGCAGTGCTGCACACGAGGGAGCCAAGTCCCATAGCATCATCTCGCACATCCTGTGCCCAGGATTCCCACAAAGCTGAGCAAGGTAGTTTTTCTCAGACGCTGGGCTGTGTTGCTCAGGGGAGGGCCAGCCTCTGCATGCCCAGTGCCTAGAGCTGGGGATAAAGCTTCCAGACCCTCAGGTCACTGTGAGTCATAGCCGTGGAGTCCACACACCATTGCTCCATGCCCGAATGGACCAGGCTCAGGGCTGAAGCTGCGGCTTGTCAGAACACAGGAGCGAGGGGGTTCCACAGCCCCTAAGGGGACCAATATTTGTGTACCCCTGGAATTCACACGTGCACTTCTAAAATTCAACCATCAATGTGACCATATTTGGAAGTGAAATAATGAACTGTGGTGCTGGAGAAGACTCTTGAGAGTCCCTTGGACAGCAAGGAGATCAAACCAGTTAATCCTAAAGGAAATCAACTCTGAATATTCATTGGAAGGATTAATGCTGAAGCTGAAGCTCCAATACTTTGACCACCTCATGCAAAGAGACAACTCATTGGAAAAGACCTTGGTGCTGGGAAAGACTGAGGGCAGGAGAAGCGGGTGGCAGAGGATGAGATGGTTGGATGGCATCACTAATTCAATGGACATGAATTTGAGCAAACTCAGGGAGATAGTGAAGGAAAGGGAAGCCTGGCATGCTCCAGTCCATTGGTCGGACATGACTTGGTGACTGGACAACAATAATTCAGGTTAAATGAGGTCATAAGGGTGGGGCCCTGATCCAACAGAATTTGTGTCTTTAAAGAAAAGATATAAGGACTTCCCTGGTGGTCCAGTGATTAAGATTCCAGGCATCCAATTCAGGGGACATGGGTTTGATACTGATCAGGGAACTAATATCCCACATGCCTTGCAGCCCGAAAAATTGAACTAAAAATATTTTTTGGCTTCCCTGGTGGCTCATACAGTAAAGAATCTCCCTGCAATGCAGGAGACCTGAGTTTGATCCAAAGATCGGGAAAATCCCCTGGATAGAAAATGGCAACCCACCTCAGTATTGTTGCAGCCAAAAAAATTAAAGTATTTGTTAACCATAAAGGCCTCCCTTTCTCTAATATGAGAAAGAGCTTAAAAGAAAAAAACAAATGGAAAAGACATAAAGCCTCTCTCTGTCTCTGTCCCCATGGCTACACGAGGAGACAGCAGGAAGAATGTTCTCATCGGGCACTGGATTGGCTGGGACCATGAGTGAGAACTGTCAGCCTCCAGAACAGTGAGAAGACAAACTTCCGTGTCTAAGCCGCCCAGTCGGTGCACTGGTTAGGGCAGCCTGAGCCGACTCTTGCCCCTTCACTTCCCAGTTTGCAAGCACCAGAACCAGGGGACCAGCAGGTTCTAACAGAGACTGAAAGTGAAAGCGTCAGTCATTCAGTCGCATCTGACTCTGTGACCCCGTGGACTGTAGCCCGCCGGGCTCCTCCATCCATGGGATTCTCCAGGCAAGAATGCCGGAGTGAGTTGCCATTTCCTCCTCCAAGGGATTTTTAAGACCAAGGGATCAAACCCATGTCTCCCACATTGCAAGCTGATTCTTTACCATCTGAGCCACCAGGGAAGCCCCGGGTTCTAACGGTGCAGGCTACAACTCCGTCTTTCGCCAGCAGGGGTCGCTCCAGCCCAGAGCCAGGTGTGAGGAAACACCCTTCTAGATGTCCTAGAGGGAGGAGGATCTACTCCATCCATGCTGGTTGGCTCGCCACTGCTGAAGATGCAGGTGGTACCACCTGGAGCCCAGCATTAGGTGTGTGTGAGCGCTGTGGAGGTGCAGGTAGGGCTCTGAACAGTTGACCTGCAAGGCGGATCCCCTGGCAAGGCCCTGGCCTGGGACACCAGCACGCTGGCACGCCCGAGCTGGTCATTCAAGGGGCTGTGCCTGGCAGGCTGCTGGAGTTAGGACAAGCCTGCTGGCAGCATGCTGAGCTCACCAGCCCACTGTGCTCCAGCCTCCAACCCCAGCCGGTGGATCGGAGCAGGCTGGATGGCAGCTTCATGGGTTCGTAATGACTGCCCTCAGACTGGCTTGGCTTGCAGGTCCCAAGAGCCTCACACCACGTGAGGTCAGCAGCCACGTACAGCCCATACTTCTAGGAAGCCCTCTGTTGGCCGTAGGGCCGGGATGGCAGGACTGGAAAGGTGTGGCCTGCCAGCTCAGCCAGTGGGGGAGACTCATGTGGGCTTGGCCCGCCCGGTACCCCTTGGCAGCTCAGTTTGCCTACAGCCGGGCCTTATGCGTCCTGCCCCATCCCCGACCCTCTGCTGGGGCCTCCACACTGCCTGGAGGGGTGGGGCACGGTTCCCCCGCAGCATGGATTCAGCCGCTCCCACCCACGGGCCATGCTCTCTCCCACCCACCGGCACCCACATCACAGACTGCACCATCCAGCACCCATGCTCTCCTGGTCCGGCCAGAGAAAGCAGCAAAGCCTGGACCCAGGCCCTGCAGCTGCCCTGCCCAGTGCCCGCCCACCTCAGGACATGCACTCACAGGTGAGGACCCGGGTTCTGCAGCTCCCAGTACACATTCCAAGGTCATCCGCACTCTCACACCTCTCCCCACTCCCACACTGTGCTCCCTGCTAGGTTCTGCCCTCATCAACTCTCTGACTCTAACCCCTCACCTCCTGAGGCCCCAGTCTGCCCCTGCTTCCCCACAGGGTCTCTGCATCCAGCCCAGGGTCTGTGGCCACTGCCCTGGCTTCCCCAGGTCAGGGTGCAACCCTCCTGCCCCCACCCTGGGCACTGGGAGCCTGCAGATACAGGGCCTGGACCTCCCAGGATGGCCTCGGGCAGGGTGGCCCTTCTTGCTCCCCGTTCAGACTCAGCGGCCCCTTGGGGCTGGGAAGGCACTTTCAGAAACTGCAGCCTGGTTCGGGCCTGGAGTTGACTTGAAAACATGCCCAGAACTGCGTCTGTGGTTTGCAGGGATGAACTCTGCCAAAGAGCCTAGCAGTCTCCACCCCTCTGCTGCCTGTGGCTTTGCCAACGAAGCCTCCGGGACCCTGGTGGCCTCCCTGCCAAGGAGTCAGGGGACAGCAGGCTGTGGGACCCTGTGCAGACACCTTGTTGTCCCTTCACCGGGGAGACCCAGGTCTGGGGAAGCATCTGCCCCGAGGCCACTTGGCACCCCTGAGGCAGAACCCAAAGGCAGGTGGGGTGCAGGATGACCCTCCCCGTACTGTGGGCACCGTGTGTGCACCCAGTTGCTCAGTTGCGTCCGACTCTTTGCAGCCCCACGGACTGTAGCCTTTCAGGTCCTCTGTCCACAGGACTCTCCAAACAAGAATACTGAAGTGGGTTCCCTTTTCCTCCTCCAGGGGCTCTTGTGGGGGCCATCTGACTCCAGACCACCAGGGGTGTAGGCTTACAGCAGAATCCTCCCCACAGTGTCCATCCAAAAGACTCAACAGGCCTGAAGCCGAGAGAAGGAGGGGACCTGCCTCTCCCCAGGGGCTGGCCCCTGGGTGTCACAGGGGCCCCTCTACTCGTTGACAGTGACATGGCCCCTCAGACGGGGTGTGCTGCTCACCATGGGCGACATTCAAGGCCAGGATCCAGGAGTCACCCTAGCCCAGAGGAGGAGGGTTTCCCAAAGACGGGGAGCAGTCTCCATGGGTCTGCCTGGGCGCACTGCGTGGCACAGAAAAGTGCAGGCTCCACCAGGCTCACCGCCCAGCACAGCCCTCTGCAGCTCCATTTCCCACAGTTTGGGGAAGGACAGGGGCCAGCTCCTCATCCTTGAGGGTGAGAAGCAGGCTGGACCAGCCCTCGGCCTCTCTCTGCCCACCTCTTCCCACCCCAGAGCCTGCTGGGGCGGGGGTGGGGACAAACCCAGGGGGCTCCCTGGAGCTGGAGCACCCAGGACACCAGGCTGTTTCTGCTTCTTTCTCCTGGGGCCAGGCTGGACAAGAGCAGCCAAGGTCACACGTGAGGCACTCAGGGGCTTTGAGGCTGATGGTAAGATCCTTCCATCAAATCTTCACTTTAAAAATGGAAACTTTTTGCATGTTATTTGCAAGGGGCCTTTTACAAAGTAGGGGTACAGGAAGACTGTGTGCTTTCTGTCTTCTCCCTGCCTCTAAAGCAACTTGAAAGAGTGTTTCAAGTCTCCCCTTGTCTGTTTCAAGGCTCCTGTTAAGCAAAACCACCTTTGAAGACTTCCCAGATCCCTGGGTGCCATGATGCACACCAACCTGAGAGCTCCCAGTACGGAGGGCCTTCCCACCCTGTATGGAGGAAGGCCTGTCACATCCCTGTGGGCACCTTCTTTACTCTCACCCTCTAGCATTTCCATAACCCTCATTCCAAGCTGCTGAAGGGGAAGGTGCCCGGACCTGTCCCCTGCCTGCCCCACCAGTCCCAGGAGAGCTCAGAGCACCTCTCCCGTTGCCCAGAGGATCCCAGCAGGCCCCAGGGAGGGGGTCCAGGGCAGCTGTGCTCCAGCTGTGCAGCCCACCTGCAGCTGGCCTGCGTGGGGGAGGGGACAACTGGGGAGGGGCCCAGTTCTACACTGATCTTCCCATCAATGTCTGCTGAGACCCTAGGGGGGGCTGGGCCCAGAGGGTGCCCCCACTGTGAACCTCAGACAAGGTCACCAGCTCCTCCCCATACCCTGTTCCCTGGGAGTCCTGGAGAAGCAGGGAGGGCCCACACCTCTCAGCAAAGCAGCAGGGACTTCCAGCAGCCTGGCAGGGGCCAGGCAGTGCCCGTCACCGGGCCCCACCTGGACCCCCTCATCTGGTGCTCGGCTGCCCTACCCATCCTAGGGCCGTAGGTCAGGTGCTCTGCTACCGGGGAGGGTCCCTCCACAACCCAAAGGGGCCGTTCAGGGAGAAGGGCAGGGTGCCCCTAGAGCAACTGCTTCCTGCTCTGCCTGGGAGAAAGTCCCCAGGAGACCCCTATTTGCTCTGGAAACTTTTTAGCAAAGCCCAGCCCGCCCACAGGGAAGGCAGCCCTCAACAGACCTGGGCTGACAAACCCACATTACTCCCAAGAGACCTGGGGGATGGCCTGCAGGTGTCAGCTCCCAAGAATTTCAGACACTCAGAATCTGCCCACAGGTGTGCGTGAGTGTGAGTGAGCGTGTGCAGGGGACGCAGCGTGTGTTTCCCGCTGTGACTGGAAGTCGCGGAATGTGGGTGCTTCACCTGCCCCCTTTGGCAGGAGCAGCCAGGAGGTGGGCACAAGCGCCCAGGAGAGCTGCAGACCCCCTGAGGTCCTGGGGACCACACAGTCTGGGGGTGCAGAGTTGACGGCGGTAGGCAGAGGGGGCGGTGATGTCCCAGCAGCCTCATACCAGGCTATGCAGACCACACTGCGGGGCCTGGCATCAGATCTTTAGAAGACCAGTGTTGTTACTGGTTTTCAGTCGCTCAGTCTTGTCCAACTCTTCGCAGCCCCAGGGACTGCAGCACATCAGGCTTCCCCATCCTTCACCATCTCCTGGAGTTTGTTCAAACTCATGTCCTTTGAGTCGATGATGTAAGCAAACACCACAGATGGAGACTTCGAGAGCCCCGAGCCCAGGCGTCTCCCAGGGAAGGGCTCCAGCATGGTGAAGGGCTGGGCTGGGCTAGGGGACCAGGAGCAAGGGTTTCCTCCTGGGCTGCCTGAAGGAGGCTATCCCCCTCCAAGAGCGGGGTATTCCTCCTGGGCTGCCCGAAGCCAGCAGCTCAAGGCCACTGTTAGAGATTGCCACAATCCTCCCAAAGCCCTGACAGGCACCCTCCCCTTTGCGTGCTGTTTACCCATTCTGGCAGCTCAGTGAAGACCACTATCGGGTGGACTAGGGGGATCCAGGGAGACAGGAGGGCGTCCCAGCCCAGCCCACCCTGGACCAGCCCCCAGAGATGCCCTTCTCCGAGGGGAACCTGCCCCAGAGAAAGGGAAAATACGGGGGACCCGGGGACCAGCAGCCGGGCTGCACCCCGTTGCATTCGTCCTGAAGTACATCACAACATTCCTGCATCTGTTTCCACTTTCCAGCTCTGAAACTTTACAGGGCAGCAGCCTCGCTCCCTGCGTGGCGGCCCGGACATGTGAGCTTGTCTGCCCGGGAGGGCCCCCCAGGGCTGGCAGGCCGCCCTGCCACATAGCAGTGAGGCGTGCAGGAAGGAGGCTGCTCAGAGCCCACCCGGGCCCGCTCTGGGTCTCCAGGGTGGAAAGAAGGGGCTCCCTGCCACAGCCAGGGAAAGAGCCCTGGCCAGGGAAGGTGACCACAGGCCCAGCCCCCAGAGAACAATCCCCACGCAGCCTGCCAGACAAAGTGGCCAGCAGGGAGGGGCAGCCATGCCTGCGACACCTGTGTCCAGAGCAGCCGGGATTTGGGGGTGGGGGCGTGAGGGCGTGAGGGCAGTGGATGGCCACTGGTCACTGCCAGACTCCTGGACTCTACACTCTACGCTCTGCCCAGTGAGCACTCACACTCCCCTTCTCTCCTTGGAGCCAACCATCAGTGGCCCCAGACGCCCCCATTGAGCCCATCCTCCACAGAAAAAGACCCCACAGAGGAAGTAAGGGCTAATACCCTACCTCATCCCTAATACCCTAATACCCTAATACCACATCCCTGCCTGTCACGCCCCTACCCCCAGGCTCTCCAAGATGGATGGGGGAGCCTGAGCCTGGGAAACCCAGCTCTGCAGACCAAGAGCAGCCCTACACTGCCCCCGCCCCATGCAGGGCACCCCCACCACCAACCAGCAGGCACCAAGTCTCCCCACTTGGGGCAGCACAGCTGGAGCTGCATCCCTGCAGACAGACACCCAAAGCCTTTGCAGCAGAGGGCCCTGGAGGGGACAGAGGCCCAGGGCTCCTCCCCACTGCGGGAGTCCCCTGGGAAGTGGCCTTGGCACCCCGGCCAGACTCGGCTGTGACCACTGAGGGTGCTCAGCCCAGGTCACAGTGCCCAGGGACCCAGGGGCCAGCCTCAGCGTAGAGCCCCGGGCCCAGGACATGTTCTTTCACCACCTGAGTGCCGGGGACCTCACAGGAGTGGTTCTGGCAAGGGCCCATGATGTGTGGCGAGGGCCCCTTGGCACGCCATGCTCGGCAGGACGGAGCCACTGTAACGGCAGCTGCACTGAGCAGACAGGCCCCCTGGGGCCCCTCAGTGCAGGAGGGCAGGGACCCCCTAAACCTGGGCACACCCAGAAGGGTGGGGTGACGGCTGAGGTTAGGAACGCTGGCCCAGGAGAATGCTTACCCAGGCAGGTCCTGCCGTCCGCGTGGAGACGGAAGCCGGGCTTGCACTCGCAGAAGTAGGAGCCTGGGGTGTTCACACACCGGTGCTGGCAGCCACCATTGTGCACCTGGCACTCGTCCACGTCTGCGGAAGCGGGAGGACACGGGGCCGGGGTTAACAGAACCACACGGCGGCCTCGCTCTGCGCTGGCCCCAGGGAGCAGGTCCGGCCCCCTTTCCTCAGGACATCGCCCCTGCCCAGGTGTCGGGACTCCTCCTTCTCAGGCCACGCTGTCCGCCACAGTCCCAAGTCCCTCACCCATGCTTGCTGGAGCAGAGCGGAGAGAAGGCAGGCCAGTCTCCAACACCTGAGGCCCACCTGGGAGGAAGAGCCACCTCTAATTCTGCTTAATGATCCCCCAGGTCCACACTACACGTTGTGACTGCACCCTCCAGCTCTCACTCATCATTCCCATGAAAACACCTGTAAGGTCGGACCCCGGGGGCCATGATGGGCCGCCCCTTCTCTCCCCCGCCGGCGGGGGACGTCCCTAACGGAAGGAGCCTCCCAGATCTCGGGGACCAGTGACAGCACACTTCGCCAGCTAAAGCCGCCCCATCCCAGTCACGCAAAAGGACCTATCAGCCGGCGATGCCTCGGCCTGGTGACCTATCCGAACCCCCGTCCTGACCATCCTCACAACAAACTTACATAAGCCGCTTCTAACACGGTCCGGGCGTGGGCTTCCTTGACCTGCCTCGTTCGGGTCCAGGAACCCCACCTGGTAGCACTTCGCCATTAAAAAGCATGTTAGACTGTTGCTTTGGGGTTTTTTTGGTGTCCTGATCGTCTTTTTACCTAACAACACCCACCTTTGAGGCCCCCCTCCTAAAGCCCCAGCCACCCGAGCACACCTCTGCAGGGTGTCAAAGGCACAGGGCCAGGGCTCCTCCTGGGGAATCCCCAGAGCCTGCCCACCAGGTCGTGCCTCCCATGGACAGAAACCCTGACTCCATCCATGTGCCTGTCCCTCCAGGAACGACCCAAGACGAACCTAGGAGGCCTGGCCTCTGCTCCATGCACAAGCCATAACCACCCTGGGAAGAACCCAAGGGTGCCCCTCAAGCCCCAAGGCTGTTCAGAGAGGAGATGAGACCAAGAGAACTCCTCCTTGGAAACAGGGTGACCCGGGGAGTCCTCCTTGGAATGAGACCAGAATGATTAGCAGGTGGAAGATTGAAGGTGAAGTGTTTTCAGCCCCCAGCGGAGCCCCAAGGAGTCTCAGGGGCCAGAGGACCCAGGGCACAGTGGGAGGTATCAGGATCCAGGGCCTTCCAGTGAGGGAGTCAGCTGAGTGGTGGTGGGGGGACCGTGGGCTGACCCACACCTGCTGGGCAGCCACCACCCAAGGGGCTCAGAAAGGAGACCTCATCCCCTCTGAGCTCAGATTCCTCTCTCTGTGACCCCTTCAAGGTCCCTGAAACGTAAAGCGACTGCATGGCGAACAGCACTGCGCATACAGTAAGGGCCCAGCAGAGTCTGAGCGCCCCACGTGCGCTGAGAGGGTGGGCGGACTGACTGGGCCTCAGTGTGTCTCAGTGGCCTCGCTGGGCAGGACAGAAGGGCATGACAGAGGCTGTCATTTCCAGACTTGGCCCTAGCAGCAGGTGTGCAGCAGACCAACCAACGGGGACACTGGCTTCCCAAACCACCTCTCAGCTGGTCACCTCAGACGCTGGCCTTGGGGAGTGGCTGAACCACAGTGGCACTGCACTCTCGAGCCCTCAGGTACCTGGCTGAGGGGGAGAGCCCATACAAGGGGCCCCGTCCCTGAGGGGATGTGCAGGGAGCCAGCAGCCCCGGGGCCACAGAGACACCAAACTGACAGGCAGTCTGGGACAGCAGGTGGGGGAGGTGGGGCCGGTAAGCCCGTCATCAGCAGGGCTCCTTCAGGGGCAGCGCTGATGGCTGGCCCCCCTCCACCCCCACCCACGTGACCACACTCTCAGCGCCCTCCTGTGGCAAGGACGGGACGTTTAGACCTGAGAGGTGTCCCCAGGCTCCTGCCTAAATCCTGCCAGACCAGCCCCTCCCTGGGAGCCCTTCTCACCTCCAAAGCTACCCTGCCCGCTACAGTGACCGTCATCAGCAGCACAGGCAGGGGGCCATGAGGCCCAGCCAGGCTTCCCAGTGCCCATGGTTTGCTGTCAGCCTGTCCAGATTACCTGAACCCAGCGGCACAGCTCAAGGCCTCCCCCTCCACCTCCCGGCTTACGGGTAGGCAGGCAGATGACCTCCTGCTGGGGTCCCTCCATCTCTGAGATCGAGGCCCCTCTACTGAAACAGCTTACTCAGAAAGCAAGGCAGGACTGAGTAACCGAAACCTAGCTGGCCCCACTCCCAGGGGGCCCACCTGGTGGGAAGTTAGAGCTGCTCTGAGCCACCACCCATGACCTGGAGCCCAGACCCAGTGACGACCTTGTGACTGCGACTGCAGTCATTCTGTGACCCGAGGAGCCCAGGCTCAGTTCTTAAGGAGGGTGTGGTCAGCTGAATAACGGGCCCCCCAACCCCGCAAAGAGGATGAGATCATCATAATCCTGGAGCCTTACACAACAAAAGGGACTCTGCAGGTGAGATGAGGGATTATCCTGGAGCTTTCAGGTGAGTCCAAGGTCATCACACAAGTAAGCGAGGGAGGAGGGCTCCATACAATGGAATCCTCAGTTCAGTTCAGTTCAGTCGCTCAGTCATGTCCAACTCTTTGTGACCCCATGAATCGCAGCACGCCGGGCCTCCCTGTCCATCACCACTCCCGGAGTCCACTCAGACTCATGTCCATCGAGTCAGTGATGCCATCCAGCCATCTCATCTTCTGTCGTCCCCTTCTCCTCCTGCCCCCAATCCCTCCCAGCATCAGAGTCTTTTCCAATGAGTCAACTCTTCACACGAGATGGCCAAAGTACTGGAGTTTCAGCTTCAGCATCATTCCCTCCAAGGAAATCTTCAGAATGGACTGGTTGGATCTCCTTGCAGTCCAAGAGACTCTCAAGAGTCTTCTCCAACACCACAGTGTCAAAAGCATCAATTCTTTGGCGCTCAGCTTTCTTCACAGTCCAACTCTCACATCCATACATGACCATTGGAAAAACCATGGCCTTGAACAGATGGAACTTTGTTGGCAAAGTAATGTCTCTGCTTTTGAATATAATATCTAGGTTGGTCATAACTTTTCTTCCAAGGAGTAAGCGTCTTTTAATTTCATGGCTGCAGTCACCATCTGCAGTGATTTTGGAGCCCCCCAAAATAAAGTCTGACACTGCTTCCACTGTTTCTCCATCTATTTCCCATGAAGTGATGGGACCAGATGCCATGATCTTCGTTTTCTGAATGTTGAGCTTTATGCCAACTTTTTCACTCTCCTCTTTCACTTTCATCTAGAGGCTTTTTAGTTCCTCTTCACTTTCTGCCATTAGGGTGGTGTCATCTGCATATCTGAGGTTATTGATATTTCTCCCGGCAATCTTGATTCCAGCTTGTGCTTCTTCCAGCCCAGCATTTCTCATGATATACTCTGCATAGAAGTTAAATAAGCAGGGTGACAATATATAGCCTTGATGTACTCCTTTTCCTATTTGGAACCAGTCTGTTGTTCCATGTCCAGTTCTAACTGTTGTTTCCTGACCTGCATATAGGTTTGTCAAGAGGCAGGTCAGGTGCTCTGGTATTCCCATCTCTTTCAGAGTTTTCCACAGCCGAGAGGAGCTACTCCCGCCCGAGGCCAGGCACAGTGGCCAGGAGGAGCGACCCCACGTCCAAGAAGTGGTGGCTGCGAGGGCGCCAGAGGGGCTAGAGGAGCTATTTCACGTTCAAGGTCGGGAGGGCCAGTGGTGAGGAGATACCCCTCATCCAAGGTAAGAAGCAACGGCTGCGCTTTGCTGGAGCAGCCGTGAAGAGATATCCTACATCCAAAGTAAGAGAAACCCAAGTAAGATGATAGGTGCTGCAAGAGGGCATCAGTGGGCAGACACACTGAAACCATAATCACAGAAAACTAGTCAATCTAATCACACTAGGACCACAGCCTTGTCTAACTCAATGAAATTAAGCCATGCCCTGTGGGGCCAACCCAAGACGGCCAGGAGTGGTGGAGAGGTCTGACACAATGTGATCCACTGGAGAAGGGAATGGCAAGCCACTTCAGTATTCTTGCTTTAAGAACCCCATGAACAGTATGAAAAGGCAAAATGACAGGATACTGAAAGAGGAACTCGCCAAGTCAGTAGGTACCCAATATGCTACTGGAGATCAGTGGAGAAATAACTCCAGAAAGAATGAAGGGATGGAGCCAAAGCAAAAACAATACTCAGTGGTGGATGTGACTGGTGATAGGAGCAAGGTCCAATGCTGTAAAGAGCAATATTGCATAGGAACCTGGAATGTCAGGACCATGAATCAAGGCAAATTGGAAGTGGTCAAAAAGGAGATGGCAAGAGTTAACGTCGACATTCTAGGAATCAGCGAACTAAAATGGACTGGAATGGGTGAATTTAACTCAGATGACCATTATATTTACTACTGCAGGCAGGAATCCCTTAGAATGGAATCCTACTCAGCTATAAGAAAAATAAAATAAAAGGAAACAATGCCATTCACAGCAACGTGGATGGACCTAGAAATGGTCATACTAAGTGAAATAAGTCAGATAGAGAAAGACAAATACCATCTGATATCACTTATACGTGGAATCTGAAAAAAAAAATACATCTGAGCTTATTTACAAAACAGAAACAGACTCACAGACGCAAAAATAAACTCATGGTGACCAAATGGGAAAGGGTGGGAGAGATAAATTAGGAGTTTGGAATTAACATACACATTCCCGCATAGAACACAGATAACAAGGACCCACTGTCTAGCATGGGGAACTATACTCAATATCTTGTAACAACCTATAGTAGAAAAGAATCTTAAAGACAGTATATATGTGTATATGTGTTCAGTAGTTAAATGTGGCCAACTCTTTGTGACCTCATGGACTGCAGCCCGACAGGCTCCGTCCATGGGATTTTTCAGGCAAAGAATACTGGAGTGGGGTGCCATGTCCTACTCCGGAGGATCTTCTCCACCCGGGGAATGAACCCACATCTCCTGTGTCTACTGCATTAGCAGGCAGATTCTTTACCACTGAGCCACCCGGGAAGCCACGTGTGTGTGTATGCGTGTGTGTCCATGTAACTGAACCCCTGGTGAAAGGAATGGCAAGCCACTCCAGCATTCTAGCCAGCCTGCGAAATCCCAGGACAGAAGAGCCAGGGGGTGGCAAAGAGTCAGACACGACTGAGCACACACATTACTTTGCTGTACACCTGAACATTGTAAGTCAACTATACGTCCATAAAAAATTTAATATCTAAAACAACAACAAAAAAAGACGCTGCGCTGCTGGCTTTGAAGGTGGAGGAGGGGCCACAGCCAAGGAGTCCGGGTGCCTTTAGAACCTGGACATGTGGGAAAGCAAATGCTTCCTCAGAGCCTCCAGGAGGGACCAGCCCTGCCAGTTCCTTCATGTTAGCCCTTCTCAGACTTCCAACCTCAGAACTCTAAGGTACCAGAGACCTGGGTGGTTTTTAGCCATCAGCTTGGGATACCATGTCCCAGAAGCCACAATAACTGAATACAGAGGGAATAACCATCTAGCAGCCTCTCCAGTGTCACAGAGGCTCAGACAACCCGACCTGGAAATCCAGGTTCCCAAAAGACCACTCTGGCCAGCCCGGCATCCTGACACCAGAGGAGAGGGCTGCTGTAGTCTCGGCAGGTGTAGGGGAGGGAAGGGGGCTGGGGGCACTCCCCTGGGTCCCACGCTGCAGGCTGCCCTCACCTCCATGCCACATACTGCCTCCACCTGGCGACCCCAGCTGAGCACTGGCCCCCTGGACCCTGAAACTACCGCAAGTCATCTGTTCCCTAAGAGACATGGGCCTTGCTCAGTCGTCCTCTGGGCCAGTCTGTGCTGCTCTCCACGCCAGAGGGCACACGGAAAGCCCACCCAGACAGCATGGAGGGGGCCCGGTCCCCACGGCAGTGTAGCACCCCCAGCTGAAAGGGAGCTTGTAGGCGTCCTCCTCTGCCATCCTCCCCTCGGAGCATCAGGGGATGAAGCCTGCTCCTTCCAGACAGAGCCGCTCCCACCCGCACCAAGGGCTCCAAAGCCTCAGGACAGCCCCAGGCTGCACCATCTGGTCGCTGGGAGCAGGCAGGTTGGGGTTCAGCAGGACAGTCTCTGGGGTCTCACTGCTCCCCTCAGCTGAGACATGTGAGTAGGGAAGCGCAGCCTGGGGATGGGTCACACGCTGGCACTCAGGGCCATTGCCCTGGGAGCCTATGGGACTTGCTGGGCGATGGTGCCTCTGAGGGTCCATCGCCACACTGATGGGAACCCAGGAGCACACAGCCCCTGCAGAAACCACCCCAGATGAGCCCATTCAGAAACCTCAGCCACACTTACAGGAAAACCTGAGCCCCTGGGATCCCGCCAGAAAGGTCCGCTCAGCACGCACCAACTTTGTTGTCCTGTTTCCCCCAAACATGACGCAGGGTCCTCGGCCCGGACAGCCCATCCCATCACCCACAGGCCCTCTCTTGGCCCCTTCACATGCCCATCAGTTCTCAGAACAGAGCCGGGACACCTGACTCCCTAAGCCCAGCCCTGCCCACTCCTGCTCAGCCCCAGGCCCTGGATGCTACAGGCCCTCACAGGCCCTCAGCATTTAGTGCCACCAGTGGTGGAGTGACAGTGCCAGCCTGGACTGAGTCACCCAGGGAGAGGGCTGCCTACCCTGTGGGGATGGGGTCTGGCCCCAGAGGGCGAGTGAGAAAGCCAGGGGAGACAGCGGACTTTGTCACAGACCAGCCCTGCTGCTCAGAGATCTGTGTGTTCTCCGGTGGAGAGCAGCACGGACTGGCCCAGAGGACAGCTGAGCAGGATACGTGTCTCCACAGAGATCAGATGCCCTGCACAGAGCCACACTCAGGGGCCTGGGAGGCCGTGGAGGGGAGCCCAATCCTGGCCCTGCTTTAATAGCCCCACTCTGGACCTGCCTGCTCCTGCCACACAGACGGCTGCAGCCCAGGGGCAGTACCGCGGGCAGCAATTGCACCAGGGGCTTCAGGCTCCTTGGTGTGGGGAGATGAAGCCTTGCCCCACGCCAGGTGTCCAAGCATCGCAGGCGATGACTCACGGCACACCACACCCCTCGTCACATTCCTGAGGTTACCAGACTCCAAACTCCATGGAACCCACGGACACTCAGGAGCTTCCTGCAGGAGGCTGGCCCAGCATGGGTACCAGCATGGGAGAGGCAGGATGGACCCGGGACAGGGGTGCAGCTGCTTCCCAAGGGCTGCTGGGGTCCTCCCAGCTGACCCTGCCACTCACTGGGCTGACTACAACTCCCCAGCCTTGGGGGGCGGGGTAACAGGACAGCACCTGCCACATCCACACACAGCCCCCAAGGGGCCAAGGCTCTGGGGACCCTGGAAAGGGAAACTCTACTCCAAGACCCCAAGGCCTTTCTCTTGGGCCTGCCCTACGCCTGCTGCTTAACCCTCAGAGCTGCTGGTACTGCAGGGGAAGTGCGGCCCTGGTGCCCACCGGCAAACACAGTTGCTGTACTTTTCTCCTCCCTCTGGTCGAGAGGCTGAAATGCTGTCAGCAGCCCACTCAGCCAGGCCAGAGACGGGTTGGGAATGTCCGACGACTCAGGGCACACGGGGCCTGTCCCAGAGGCAGCGGCTGCCTCCCCGTCTGCCCCAACCCCGCTCCCTCCAACCTCGGCATCAGCCTCTCGGGGTGCAAACTGTGAAGGAGGAAACAAAGGCAGCTCACGCGGGACAGAGCGCATCCAGCCCGCCCCGCGCTGAGTCCGCCGCTCCCACCTGGCCTCGGGTCGCCGGCGTTCACGGGGTAGCCAGCCTGGCCCAGATGGCACGGGTAGCAGCCCCTCCACAGGTAGCGGTAGTGCATGCCCGCGACGTGCGCCAGGCTCGCCAGCAGCCCGAGGTACCAGAGAGCCGCCAGCCCGCCGCGCCTCCACGGCGCCTCCATGGCCCATCCGCTCCCTCCCGGGTCCGGGCAGCGCGCACTCGGGTCTCCCCGCTCCGCTCCGCTCGGCGCCGCTGGAGCGGCTCTGGTCGGGCGCGCCCCGCCCCTCGCCTTTCTGGTCTCCGCTTTCCCTCCGCCCCCCGCAGGTAAGGGCCAAATCCTCGCCGCAGCCAGGCCCCGCTCCGCCCCGCCCGGCCCCGCCCCCGATTCTCAGAAAGAGCACGGGCCCCCCTCCGCGCCGCCCGCCCACCCGCTCCGCACATTCCTACGCGCGCGCTCACGCAACCGGCACACACCCAGACCCATTCACAAGAGCAACCACCTCCACGCAGACACGTGCACAAGCAGACGCACGTGTGCAAGACGTACACAAGACACCCAGAGTCCTGCACGGACCTGCATGGGCACATCGATACACACGGGCGCTCGCGCAGGCAGGATGCCTGAGCCGACAAGCTAAAGAAAACACGCAATACAGAGGTGGATGGAGGCCACCCTGGCAAGGCCCCGGGGCTCCGCAGAGGCAGCTCGATGGAGGTTGCGGAGAGTGGGGAACCGGCGCACTTTGAGGCCACACCACGGTAGTGGATGTCTTGGGGGTGAAGACTCCCCCAGGCCCCCAGCCCGGTGTCCCTCATCTCTCCACTGGTCCAGGGCCAGTATCTGCGGGAGCCTGGTAAGGCACCACTGCACCCCTATAGCAGATGGGGGAGGGTCCGAGCCTGCAGGGACAGTGAGCCCCAGGGGTGAGGCTGCCGAATCATGGACACTCCTCCAACCCTAGACTGCTGGGCACAGCCTGTGGTCCCGGATGTGTCAGGCAGCTCTGCTCAGGGGTGGTGGCGTCACACTGGCTGTGCACTCGAGAGACCTGTGCATTCAGGCCTGACGAAGGCTGGGCCCCCAGCCCCCCATCTCGTGTAGGCTTTGCTGATCCCCAATGGCTCACCTATGGCGCCCTGCCTGACCCCAGCCCTATCCAGAAACTGCTGGCTATCATTCTTCACAGCCCACCTGTGGGCAGGGTTCAAATGGGCAACCTCAAGCTTGTGGAGAAAGGCACTGTCTCGCCTTGTCTGGTCCTGTCTGCAGCCCAGAAGCCAACTCATCCCACTGTCTCCCCCCACCACCTGCCCGCCAGGTGCCAGGCAGTGCAGAAACAGACCTGCCTACCTGTCTGCCCCAGCCTTGGGGGTAAGCTTCTCCCCACCACTCCCGGGGTAGCACCGCAGCCTGTGGATCCCAGCCTGTCAATGTAGGGAGCACACATCTCCCAGGTGGACACACTGCCCCGTGGCCATTTGAACAGTGCCTCCCAACAATGCGCCAGCTCTGTTTATCATTGCAACATGTATCTCATTCGCTGCCAACAACACTAACAAAAACCTGAGGGTCCCTGTGCAGCCACCAGTCAGGCTGCAGGGAGCAGGGGGTGATGGACGCAGGTGCGGGGCCTCAGACACTCTGCTCCAGACACTGCCAAGCATCTTGCTGCTCAGCCTGGCAGGGGGGTCTGGCACGCAGACCTGGTAACCGAACTCCTTTTTTAATTATAAAACATTTGTGGTTGGGCTGGATCTTCGTTGCGGAGCAAGGGCTTCTTCCTGCAGTGTCTTCTCTTGTTGCAGAGCACACGCTCTAGGCACACGGGCTTCAGTAGCTGTGGCACTCAGGCTTAGTTGCTCCACAGCATGCCACCGACTCTGGCGACTTCCAGCGGAGCTCTTTCCTCACTGTCTCATGGTCCCCTTTTGAAGCAGGTCTGTGCCTCCCAGACGCACCTATAATTAAACCCTCATTCTGCCCAGAAGGGAATCCTCCAGCCAGGTGCCCACCTAGGCCCTGCCCTTTGCACACAGGGTCCTGGACGTTCTCGTAGTCTTTATCCAGGGGATAAATGACCTGCCCAGAGTCACACAGGACAAAGGGGACCACCGACAGGGATCAGGTCTGACCTAAACCCTGCCTTCCTTGGGCGCCCTCCTCCAGGCTCCTGGAGACATGCCCTCTGCAGGTACCCAGTGGCTCCGTCGGGGTTGCCCAGTGGGTTCTGAGTGGTTGGGGGGGGGGCAACGGCCCAGCAGGAGGCAGTGCCCCTGTGGTGCTTCTCCTGCTCTCTCACTGCCCTCCCACCACAGGGCCCCAGACTGTCGGCCAGAACTCAGTGCTGGGCTCCCTCAGCCCAGGCCACCAAAGGGCTCTCCACGTGGACCCTGGGCACAGCACTTCCAGGAGACGCTGGCTCCAGACCTTGCCTCTTCCATCCCTCGTGGGTGGCCTGGCCCTCCCAGCACCCCAGCTTCCACAGCAGCCAAGATGCCCACTCTTCCTCCGACCTGCAAACAGCAAGCTCCTACACGTCTGTTGAGTGCCAATCCCAAGGGGCCTTCTCCGCAAAGTTCCCCAGCCCGCTCCCTCAGAGCCACCACTGCCAACTCTGCTTCCCCTAAAGCGGGCCTGTCCCTCCTTCCCTTCAGCCCTCACTCCCTCGCTCCTTTCCCTCAGTGAGGACCTGAGTGCCCGCTCTAAGCAGAACCCAGTTCTAGGAGGCAGAGCTGTCTCCCCCGCAGCCCAGCTGAACCCGAGACAACTCGTGACGTGATGAGCTCAGGCGGCACCTCCCTAAAGGACCCGGGGTGGGGGTTCGATGGCTCTGGGCCTCCATACCCACTAGGCTGGGCACAGCATGATGGTGCCCAGCCACCGCAGCCCAGGCATGGCCCACTGGCCTCCCCGGTGCCACCAAGCACACCCAGGCGCGCGGCTGTGGTCTGGAAGCTGTTTGGGAAATGCTTTCCCGATGCGGAGACTGGGCTGGTGTCTCTGCCCGGTGGAATGTCTGTGTGTCAGCAGAAGGAGCAGACCACCCCCCCGGCCAACCCGCCAGGCCGGCTCCAGCTTTCCTCTCCAAGCTAGGCAGCCACCAAGCTCCTCTGCCAGGACCTAGGCTGGGAAGAGGGCCCCATGCTGCCCCTGCAAAGCTACAGCTCCCCCTTAGTGCTGGGCCCGTCCCAACCTAGCACCCTGAACTGGGGCTTCAGGGCCAGGACTGCCATGTCCCTGGGGTCAGCAGGAAGCAGAACAAGGCACGTTTCCTCCCCACACTTGTGCTATCTGTCCCTTGGTGCTATGGACACTTCCTCCAGGAAGCCCTCCAGGAGAACTCTCAAGGTCCCAGGTCGCCCTGTGGCATTCTGCCAACATGCTGAAAGGGAGGTCATCTTGGCCTCTGGCTGTAAAGCAGGTGCTGGGGGAGCCTGGCTGGGCCTCGGGGCACTCGATGCCTGCAGGGGTTGCGGGGGTGGCCTTGCATCTCCCACCCAAGTTCCTAGGGACACGGGACAAGGAGGCCCCAAGACACAGGACAAGAAGGGCCTCCAGTGGGACACGAAGAGACCAAGCCCCACCCAGGCCAGGGGGGAATCTCTGACTCTTCCTGTCTGGCTGGGGGATGGGAGAAACTAAACTTCTCAGGAGGAACTAAATCCTCTGGAGGCAGGTGGGGCTGTGTGTGTGACAGAGAGGAAAGACTCTCAGAGAGGTCCCAGAGGTCACCGCCCTGACGCCAAGGTGCCCTTCTTTCGAGGGTGACAGTCCACGGGCACAGTGGATGCTGGATGGGGTAGTTGTCACTAGCCACCCACTGACCACCTACATTGCCCTCTGTGCCGGGCACTTCACGGGCTTGGCACCAGACCGTGCCCTCTCACAAGTGGACAGGCAGACCCAGAATGAAGCCGCATGAGCTGGTGGGGCGTAGGGGAACTGCAGGCTGGGGCCCTGCCTCCACCAGTACCTCCTGCTGAAGTCAAGTCTCACGTGACAGGCTGCAAGGCTGGGGGCGCTGGGCAGAGGCTGGCTTGGAGGACCCTGATGGCCAAGAAAGCAGTGTGGGAGCCATCAGGGGGCTGTGAGGGGCACTGGGGCCATGAGAGGGACTGGCCGGCGATCAGATGGCCCCCCAACAGGCCCCCAGCTGCAGGGTAGAGGGCCAGGAAGGTGCTGGAAGGAGGCCTCCCTTTCAGGTTTCTCTTCAATCTGCCTTGGGGGTCTCAAGGCCTCTCAGCCCAAAAGTCCCCCTCCCCACCTCCCAGTCCCCCAAGGGGACAAATGTCCTGCCTGGTTGCTTCCAACCTAGATGGCCAGAGCCCAGCGCAGGCCAGGAAGTCAGTTTTTGGCTGGGGTCCATTGTGGCCCCACACAGGCCCAGGAGGACCACCCCCAGAATGTCCCTCCCACCGCCTGTCCCAGGGCCGCCACTGCAGCGTTATTTTGGGAGCGGAGGCCGGGCCTGGCCTCCGAGTCGTCCGGGCGTCAGCCTCATGGTAAACTCATTACCCACTCTGGGCCCTCACTGAGCCAAAGGAAGGAAAATGGAAACCACGGTTGTTTCCGAGAGCCCAGCTGCTGCTCCTGGCTGCATCTGCCCTGGGCTGGGGCCAGGTCCCCTCCACACACACGCACGCAAGCACGCACGCACGCCCCGGGAGAGCCCAGGACAGAGCAGTCACTGCCACACACATCATCCTCCAGAGACAAGCCGGCTAAGGGGGAAGGCAGGCCCTGTCCTGTGCCAGGAAACCAAGGCCTGGCTACCCCACTGAGGCACCCCCAGCGGGCCAGACCCGGGCCTCGCTGGAGGCCCCCGCATATAAGTACACATGTGCACGCATGACGAGGCCCTCTCTGTGGCTCTCTGCTGCCTCCAAGCAGCGGCCTGAGCCATGTGAAGGTCAGGGTAAGGCCAGGTCTGACCCTGGGGGCACCTGAGAGCCCTGCACCACTGACAGCCCCACCACGGCACAGCCCCTGAGGCCTGACTCTCATGGGGGACATTGAGCTGCCCGGGAGCAATGACTACAGAAGGGGACAGCCCCGGGGCTCAAACTGCACTCGGCGGAAGAGAGTCTGTGAAAGCAGTGACGAGGCTTCCTGGAGGAGGTGGCCTTTGGACACGTGCAGGGCGGGACGTAAAGATGGTTTGTTGGAGGGCTTTGGGGGCAGATGCAGGGCTGCTGGTTCAGAGGCAGGAAAGGCCCAAGAAGGTGAGTGCCAGACAAGGGGTCCGGCCAAAGCTGTGGGCCTGGGCCTGGCCTACAGCGAGCACCTAGGAGGTCTGAAAACACCAGCAAACGGAAGGCCCACTTCCAGCCCCCACAGTCACTCCTCCACTGCCCCTGTGCTATCCAAAGGCCAAACCTGTTCACAGAACACTAGGGTTGTGGAGGCAGCAGCCAGGTCCGGCCAAGTACCCAGGTCAGCCAGCACTCGCCACCTCCCAAGGTGCCCAGGCTGCAGCTGCCACGGCTGCCACAGCTGCTCCTGCCTCTGAGGCCCCGACGGCACCCCCTGAGTCCTCGGGGCCACTGCTGCACAGGCAGAGGTCCAAGCCGGCCGCCGTCCACATCAAGTGCAGAGTGCACTTTCTAACCCACAGGACCGGCCCTCCCACCCCCACTCTGAGCACCCATGCCCACGCCCCACACAAAACCTTTACACCAGGGCTGCACCAGTCCCTCAGGTCTCATTACAAGCATCTCGCAGGATCTTTTCATTGTTTCCTCATCAGACAGAAGGCACACCCTCCCCTCTGCATTCTGGGGCAGGTTCCCCGCCGGGCCCCACCCAGAGCTGCTCTGGCCAGACCCCGGGGAGCGATGAGATTTGACCATGGGATTTGGGGGGTTGGCTGAGGGTTCTGTGGGGTCAGGAGTCCAGCTACCCAGCGGGGTGTGGAGCTGAGAGGAGATGAGAAGATGGGGGTGGAGGCCTAGCCCAGGTCAACAACCTCGAAGAATGGGGGTGGGGAAGCTGGAGAAGATAAAGGGTGTAGCCAGGAAGGTCCAGCCTCATTACCGCTGGGAGAGACAGGGACAAGAGGCAGCCAAGAGACACAGACAGCAGGAGAATCCAATTAGGAGGCCAGACGCCGAGGGAAGAGGGCTTGTTGGGACCACTGGTGATAGACGAGAACTTTCCCACCCACCAGACAGAGGCAGGGCAGGGGCCCGCCTTTCCCGGAGCCAGGCAACGAGGGCCTGAACCATTCCTCCTTGTTCTTCCTGCCTGCCCCCCTCCAGCCCAGCCAGGAGGGGCTGCTTCCACTCTCAAGAGTCACAGAGATGGGGAAGTAACTGCCTTCCTGAGGCTGCAGGCCCCTGTGAGCTCCAAGTTCCCTGAATTGCCCCCATCTCTCAGCTGCAGCCCCCGGACCACTGGGAGCAGAGCTGGGACCCCTGGGATACAGGAAGACAGAGGCTGCTGGAGCCTCCATTTCCCTAGCCCAGGCGCCCCCCACCCCCGATCCAGCTAACTCCTCTGCTGGGGCCCCTCCAGCCCATCTTCTCTGCTGGTCCTCCTCATGGCAGCCGCCCCAGCCATAGGGTCTTGGGCACTTTGGGATTCACTGTTAGGATGTGTCTACCTCCTCCCACTGAGCCCCAAGTCTGAGGGCTATGGCCTCTGAGGGCCACACCTGTTCTAAGAGATCACAGCCCAGGGAGAGAATCGGCCTTTCTGCTCCCATGTCCAGTCCTGCAGGCGGCCGTGGGCACCCAGATGTTGACTACACAAGATGCCTGCAGACTGCCCAACCTGGGGCCTCCGCCTGGGCTTCGGGGATCCAGGCAGGCCTGAGGGGATGGGCCTCTCTCCTGTCACTGGCTGGCTCTGACGGCTGATGTTGAGGGCTGTTGTCTCCTGCCTTGGCCTTAACCAGAAACATACCTGCCAGAATCTGCTCATGAGAGGGACGAGTGAGCCAGAGTTGGGAAAAGACAGCTCTCAACCTCTCAGCACCTCTGACAGTGGAGGCCCTGGGACAGTCGCCTCTTTGGAAATGCTGCCATCCTGCCTGGAGGGACTGCGGCCGGGGCCAGGCTCCTCACTTGTGTCCAGAGCACAGCCAGCCAGACAGCCTGGCCTGGAAAGGCCCAGATCCCAGGCCTTGCAGGAATAAGGCTAGGGCTTTGCATGCTGAAGGCCCAAGTTCACTCACGCTGGGCTGCTTGGCCCACATGAGTGCAATGAGCCCGCCAGCCAGCGTCCCCCCTCGGTCTCGTCTGGAAGGGGCAGGTCACTCAGTAGGTATTTGCGGATGCCCACTCTGCACTGGACACTGCTAGTGCAGGCCGTGTGGAATCAGCAGGCAGCCCCTCCAGTTCCTCCAGCTCCCGAGAGGCTGGCAGGCCACCCCTAGATGGGGCCTGAGCACTGGCTTCCGTGGGACCTGGGGCCAGGGGGGCCCATGACATCACTCTGGGCTTCATCCGCCTCACCCAGCTGTGTGACCTGAATGCACTCTTGCCCCCTCTGGGCCTCTTGCTCCTCTGCACAAAATGGGGACCACGGGGCACTGTGAGCGCTGAGCAGACCTGGGACCACAGGGCGCTGTGAGCGCTGAGCAGACTGGGGCTCACGGGGCCATGTGAGCGCTGAGCAGACTGGTGTGTGGGGCTACAGCCAGAACCTGGCGTGGAGTGCGGGCTGGGCAGGCCGGGCACTTCTTCACGTCCCCACAAGAGTCTTGCTGCCCTCCCCACTCTCCTGACTCAGGCAGCTGGGTCCCCAGGAAGTGAAAAGTCCTAGCACTAAAGGCTCTGAAACCCCCTGTGAGGAGGCATTGCCACCTAGGGTTGCCCCAGCAGGAGATTCAGAGAAAGCCCCCACGAAGGGCCAAGGGAAGCGCAGGTGGACTCCGGCCAGGGCGCCAGTGTGAGAGTCGATAGCGGCTCCCCTTGCCCCCACCCCCACGGCCACAGGGCAGTACAGCTGGCTCGGCTCAGCCCACGGCCCTCCCAGCCCAGGCGGCAGCCCCAGGGGCTTCCTAATCAGGACACGTCACTTCCCACGTTCCTGACTCTCCCTGGGGACAGACGGGACCTGGCAGCGGCCAGCTCGAGCGAGTGTGAGAGAGGATCCCCGTCAGGTCGGACGAGGCTCAACTGCATTCCCACCCGGACCCAGGCAGGACGAGCCCATGGCAACAGCCGAGTCAGACAGGGTGAGGAGCGCAGCCCGCACCGTCCTGAATGCAAGGCCTTGGAGCAGGCCCTTTCCCTCTTGAGAAGGGTCGGTCCCATGGTGGGGACCACTCAGACGCCAAAGCCTGGGCCGGGGGGCTGGAGTACAGGCCATCTCTACTTTCTGAAAGCCTTGACCCCTCCATGGGCTTCTCACAGACACCCCGTTAGAGACCCTAGCTCTGCACTGGACACCCCCATAGCCAAGGAGTAGTGGGGATTGGGGACATGCTGAGCCCCCAGGCCAGAGCCAGCCGTTTTCATGTTGGACTGAGGACTCCCGCTCAGGCCCCCACCCTACCCCCACCCTACCCGGAGAGTCACCTGCTGCCCCATTTCCCAGCCCTTCCTGACCTCCTGGAGGGAAGGAGCAGTGGGGGCTGGGGACCATCGAGCTGGCTCAGGAAGAATTCCACCCCCAGCACCGAGGGAAGACTGGCCCTCAGGCCTGGACCTGGGAGGCAACACCCCCCGCCACCCCTGGAGTCTATCCCAGGGAGACACCCTGATTTTCCCTAATCGACAAGATTAATTTCCCCCTCACAATGGGACTGAAAACCCCTCCCCACAGCAAGGTCCCTGAGACCTTCAGGCCACACCAGCCTGATGGAAGGACCCACCTCACTGAGGGACTCAGCATCCACCCAGCCAGCACGGCGGGAGGGAATGAGGAGGGGGAACATGCCTTGGGGAGGGCAAGGACCTGCCAGGGCCCCTTGGGGGTTCTGGTCCCCATCATGGCCTTGGATGTGGGTTCAGGCTAGTCCCTGCAGACCTTGCTCAAGAGGAGGCAGTAAGGCTGGGGTGAAGGGCTCATGGCCTCAGGCCAGCGCGAGGGGGTTCGGCTCAGGTTGCGGCCCCCCTTATCTCCCTCCCTCATGCCCCCCAGGAGTCCCTGAGGGGTAGGGAGCCTGCTGCCGATGCTGAGTCCTCTCAGGGGTCCTAAGAGCCAAGGGTGTCATTCGATCCACTTTCCAGAGGAAGAGGCTGACGTTGAGAGCTCCCCAAGGCGCTGGGCTGAGGCTGACACCGGAGTCTGGCCCTGGGGGGGGGCCTCCCCAGAGGGGCCGACATGGAAAGCCAGACGGTGCTGGGTAGGAGTTCAGGGCCCCGGCAGCTGGGACGGGAGCCGGACAGTGGGGTCCACATTTCTCCAGTATCCACCTCCTCCATAAAGCACAGGTTTGAGCACACCTGCCCGTGGGTCTGGGGGGAGGGCGGGCACCGGTCAGAGGCCGCACCCTACGAGGACGCTGAGGGAGCAGCAGTGGGCTACAGCCTCACCTGGCAATGTGCCCTTTCCCCGCACCTGTGCCCCCCAGGAGAAGGGAGCAGGGCTCCTGCCATCGATGCCCCGCCCAGAACACGACCGACACACCGGCCTGGCGCTGTTCCCCGGGCAGGGGCCTGTGCCAGTGCTCCGCGTTGCATGGCGTCGGTCAATCACGGGGGCAATTTCCGGGTTCACCCCACCGGCCACTCGGTGCACAGCCCTGTGTGTGAGTGGCCAGGGCTGGCTTGTCCTCCGCAGTAACATCTTGATTTCCTGTCCGCTTTGCTCACATTCAGCCAGCTGGCTGCCCCCCAGAGCCCCGCTCACTGGCCGGAGCTGAGATTTCAGGGGTGGTGGGGGCTGGCTGAGGGACAGAGAAAACAGCAGGCACTTGGCTCTCGGCAGAGCGCTCTCAGCCACGCGGTGACTCAGAGCCTCAGCCATCCCAAACACGCAGAGCCAGTCAGCGAGCTCCTGGGGGGCCGTGGAGGGGCCGTGGAGGGGCCATGAGGGAGGAACGGGTGGGCACGCCAGGGTGAGGGCAGCCCCCTGACTGGCCCCCTCCTGGTCCTCTCAGTATCCCCGCCTTCAGCCAACTGACGGGTGGCGACCACCTCGCCCACCTGTCCTTGAGACCTTCTAAATCAAGGAATTTCAAGGAAGGCATTGTGGCCGGGCCTGCTGACCCTGAGCTGGGCTCCAGTCAGTGGCCAAGCTGTGCTCTTGTGTTCCAGGACCACTTCTGGCCACTAGGCCCCAGGTCAGCACTGAGTGGCCTGGAGCACACATCAGAAGACACCCAGCCCTGGGGCAGCCCCAACATGCCCCCCAGGCCCTGGCCCAGAGCTTCCTGGGCACTGACAAGGGGCTGGGTTGCATACCCACGGACTCTGGGGACTGAGGGCCAGAAGGGTCAGGGACGGGAAACCCATGGGCCAGTCCAGACCTATCTGTAGGCCACAGAGCTGGAAACGCTCAGAGAGGCTGCGAGGTCGGCAGTGCACCAGCGGTAGTGGTGGGCAGGAGCAGGGCCCTCACCCCAGGGCACCTGCAGTGGGTGGAAGGCCAGGAGACCTCCGTGTGGGAGCATATGTTGAGGGGATGCTCTGTCTTGTGTGCAGGCATCCCTGGGGCTCATGGAGATCAGGAGGCTGGGAGTGGATAAAGGGGCTGAGGCTCCTGGAGATACTGCCCTGGGCCTGGCAGATTTTAGGCCCCTGATGCCTTCCCAACATCGGGGCAGCCACCCTCACTTCAGGGGGCACTGGCAGGAGAGTGGACACAGGTCCAGGAAGGGGCACTCCTTCCCACCCCCAACTCCACCTGCACTCAGTGTGCCCTGAGGTGGGACTGCAGGCCATGGAGGGTCTTGCCAGCCCAGCGGGGCTCCGTTCACAGAAGGGGAAACCGGGACGCAGGTGGGTGACACGGTCTGGTTCTGTCTGGTTCTGGTTCTGTCTGTGACAGGTCTGTGCTCCTGTCACCCAACAAGCACAAGGTCCCCGGGTCCTGGGCTGTGAGTGACAGGTCAGCCACCTCTCTGCTGCCCCACCCCCAGTCTCCCCTCCAGTGAAGACATGCTGGAAACGGTCTGCAGAACACCCCAGCCAGGGCAGACTCCCCCCGGCTCCCAGATCCCCAGTCCAGTGGGCTGTGATCCTGCCACTACCCCCAACCCTGAGGGATGGCTCACAGCTGGTCTCTGGCAGAACCAGACAGTGTCCTCGTAGTGGCAGGAAGTTCGGAGAGATGGGGGATGACAGCGGCTGTCTGACATGATTCAGGGTAGGGAACACTGATGCCCGCCAGCCCCCACCCTGTGTGAACTCAGGGGCCAAGTTGCCAACCAGGTCCTGGGGTCAGGGGCCTGGTGGGGGAGCACAGGTATGGGAGTGTGGGGGACAAGGAGGGATGGCATGTCTTCTACCCCATCCCTTGCCTTCTCCCAGCCTCAATGCTAAGCTAATCTGTTCCTCTCTCTCCCCAAATCCAGGAAATTTCTGTCTGTTCTTGGTTTTGCTGACAGCCTGCCAGCGATGGCAGAGACCTGCGACAGGACAGGCCCAGAGCTGGTGACCACTTCCAGACTGGCTTCAGCAAGCCCTTGCAGGGGTAGGGTGCCCCCCAGCATCCCCATGCCGCCCAGGCACACAGCCTGCCCTCTGACCCTCTTGGAGGCCATGCAGCTATACTCGGGCCTGCCGGCCGCCCACTCACCCTCCCCAGCTGCATCTCCGACCCACCACCTGCCTCTCCCCACCTGCGAGCAGAGCAATCGCCCCCCCAACACGGCATCCAGGGTGCCCTCCACCCACATCAGGCTCTCTGACCCACCGAGGCTTGTTTGGGGGAAAATGTGGATTCCCCAAAGGTGCAGAGAGCAGTCGGGCAGGGAGGACGCAGGGCGCTGGGTGCCACTCCAGGACCCTAAGCAGAGCAGCCCAGGGGTGGGGAGGAGGCAGCCCCAGGGAGCAGCCAGGGCAGGGATGCTGAGGCCACGGCTGGGCGGGGGGTAGGGGCCCGGGCCGGGGACCTACCTCGGCAGGTCTTGCCATCTCCCTGCAGCTGGTGGCCAGGCGGGCAGCGGCAGTAGAAGCCCCCCACGGTGTTGCGACACTCACCCTCACAGCCTGCGTTGCCAGTGGCACACTCGTTCACATCTGTGAGGGGGAGACGCAGGTGAGCCCAGCACAGGAACAGGAGGAAGCTCAGGACCCCACGACACAGCAGGACGAGGCCTGGCAGAGACGGGCAAACTTACCCCTCCAGACAGGCCTCACAAGAGAGGGACCCGCCAAGTCAATCCAGCAGCTGGGGGGCTGCCCCGCCAACCGGGTCCCTCCCCGCGCCCAGGACCCGTGGTCCTGTGGTGTCCCGGTGTGACCTGGCAGGAATGTCCCGCAGGGACAGCTCGGCACAGGACTGGGCCCTGCTCCCTAAGGAGCCACCCTCACTTGCCTGCGTGCCCCCGAGAATGGCCCCTGTGTTCTGTCCAGCTGTAGGTTTGCCAGAGAAACCAGGCCTCCCCCAGCATGGAGGCCAGGAAGAGGCCCCCATTGTCATCCCACAGCTGCTTGAGATCTGGCAGTGGGCTCCATGCGCCCCCGTCCCGGCCCAGGTCTCCCCCACTCTGGTCTGCTGGAACCCTGTGGCATGTGAGTCAGGCCTGGGGAGTGGGGGGATGCCACTGGGCTCTGGCGTGGAGGGCAGAGCAGACAGGAGACTCCACCCATGAGGCCGCACTGCCCACAGCTCCCCTGTTCTCTGCTCGGCCTTTGTGGGTGCAGGACGGTAGCACGTCCCCGGCCGCAGGAAATGTGGCCGGGGGTGCCCAGGACACCCACGAGGGGCTGGTGGCACCATGGCCCCAGAGACCCAGCCGGGGCCCGGGGGACTCTGGTGCCTCGTTTTCCAGAACACCTCTTGGGCACAAGGTGACAAGGGGCCCAGGCCCTGCTATGTGGCAAGCCTGAGGTCTGAGGGGGCCCAGCTCTGTCCTCCCAGCACCTCAACATCAAAGGCGGCCAGGGGGTCCCCCAATCTCATGGGGAATGTGACCCAGAGGGAAGCAGAGACCCCCCAGGAGCCACAGGCCACAGACGGCCAGGTGCCAGGACAGCCCACCAGGCGCAGTTGCTGGAAATGCCACACCCCTCCTGGAGGCTCAAGGCCCAGACCAGCCTGGGCTGCAGTCCCCAAGCCCAAACCACCGATGTCTTCAGCTCCCCTCTCCACTGGCATGTCCTTGGGAGGGTCCCTGGGAGACCCCGAGCCGGGTTCAGGCTGCAGGGGCGGCCAAGGTCCCACGGGAAAGGCAGCACTGGAATGTCACCCTGAGCCCCAGCCTGTGGGGTTAACACTGGGAATTTTCTGGGAATTCCTAGAGAGTTACGCAGGGCCAGTCCACACTCAGCCCAGCCCGGGGGTCAGAGCTTGGGTGCCCAGGGTCTCCCTACCAGACTAGCCTGGGGAGATGGCACAGGGGCGAGGCCCTCCAGCGGGCAGCAGCCAGGTGCGAGCCCCCCCCCGCCCCCGCCTTCAGGGCCTACCCTGATACTTGGGCTGTGTGGCTGGGCAGCTAGTAGGGCAGGAGGCCAGCCAGGCAGGGCTGCAGACAGAGGGTAGACGCCCTCTGGAAGCTGCTGACATGGCAGGGCCCCCAGGGCCTGGGCACCACCTCCAGGGTGGGATCAGCCTTATAGCTGCCTTCCAGCACCCTGCCCCAACTCTGTGGATGCTAATGACGAGACCAACGTGACCGGGAGCCTCCAGGACTCCCACACCCAAGGAAAGGGCCTGCGTGCTGACACTCAGGGTCTGGAACTCACAATGGCACCTGCTGCGTCCCTCCAGCCGCATCTGGATGCCATCCTACAGGTGCCCAACCATGTCTGCCTGGCCCTTACTGCCCCTTGTCCCCGGCATCTCCCTGCCAGGCACCTCAGCTCAGCGGAGCATCCACCTCCACCGCCTCACCGAACTGAGCCCCTTGTGTCTCTGCACTGGGAAGGCTGGTCAGCCCCTGAGTCTGCTCACAGCTGGACCGTGCCGGCCTCAGTGTGGGGGCTGGGCCTCCCTAGAGTCGGAGTCCCAGGGCCCAGTCAAGGCTGGCAGCGAGGGGGCCACAGGATGCCTTGTGACTACCGCGTCACCTCCAGGGCCTCCTGGAGAGAAGCAGAGCAGGCAGGGGGCTGGTCCTCCTGCCCCCAGGCAGTGGCAACGCAGACTGAGAAGGAGGTGACCCTGTCCAGGGCCAGGGAGGGGCTGGGCAGGTTCAGCAGGCTCCCCTCGGCTGAGCACCTGCCCTGTACACGGCTGGAGCTAGGGAGAGGGGGAGATACAGAGGTAAGGAACCCACCAGTTAGGGCAGGGGAGAGCTTGGGGAACCATCCAGACTGCATATCAGGTTCAAGTCCCTACTGGGGCGGTGGGGGTGGAGGAGAGGAATGGGACCTTGTTTGACTTCCCCAGCAGCTACAGGCCATGCTTTTAGTTCACAGCATCCATGGACCAGCACCGCTGTACCCCCAGCCCCTCGGGACCCATGTCTCAAGGGCATGGGTCTTGACCTTGTTGGCTCCTTGCTATAACTCCAGCATCTAGCCCACACAGCAGTGAAATGAACTGGTAAGGATAGCTGCCCCTCACCTCCTGTGCCTCCTGGGTACCTGAGGGGAAGGGGTTGCTGTTGTTGTTCAGCCACTAAGTCATGTCCAACTCTGCCATCCCATGGACTGCAGCACGCCAGCCTTCCCTGTCCTTCACTATTTCCCAGAGTTTGCTGAAAACTCATGTCCATTGAATCAGTGATGCCATCCAACCATCTCACCCTCCGTTACTCTCTTCTCCTCCTGCCCTCGATCTTTTCCAGCATTAGGGTCTTTTCCAATGAGTTGGCTCCCTGCTTCAGGTGGCCAAAGTACTGGAGCTTCAGCATCAGTCAGCATCAGCTTCAGCATCAGTCCTTCCAATGAATATTCAGGGTTGATTTCCTTTAGGATGGACCGGTTTGAACTCTGCACTGTCCAAGGGATTCTCAAGTCTTCTCCAGCACCACAGTTTGAAAGCATCAATTCTTCAGTGCTCAGTTCAGTTCAGTTCAGTCGCTCAGTCGTGTCTGACTCTTTGCGACCCCATGAATCGCAGCACGCCAGGCCTCCCTGTCCATCACCACTTCCCAGAGTTCACTCAGATTCATGTCCATCGAGTCAGTGATGCCATCCAGCCATCTCATCCTCTGTCGTCCCCTTCTCCTCCTGCCCCCAGTCCCTCCCAGCATCAGAGTCTTTTCCGATGAGTCAACTCTTCTCATGAGGTGGCCAAAGTATTGGAGTTTCAGTTTTAGCATCATTCCTTCCAAAGAAATCCCAGGGCTGATCTCCTTCAGAATGGACTGGCTGGATCTCCTTGCAGTCCAAGGGACTCTCAAGAGTCTTCTCCAACACCACAGTTCAAAAGCATCAATTCTTCAGCACTCAGCCTTCTTCACAGTGTAATTCTCACATCCATACATGACCACTGGAAAAACCATAGCCTTGACTAGATGGACCTTCTCAGCCTTCTTTATCATTTGACTTTCACATTCGTATGTGCCTACTGGAAAAACCATAGCTTTGACTAGACGAACCTTTGTCAGCAAAGTGACGTCTCTGCTTTTACGATGTTTAGGTTTGTAATAGCTTTTCTTCAAGGAGCAAGCATCTTTTAATTTCATGAATGCAGTCACTGTCCACAGTGATTTTGGAGCTCAAGAAAATAAACTCTGTCATTGCTTCTACTTTTTCCCCATCTATTTGCCATGCAATGATGAGTCTGGATGTCATGATCTTAGTTTTTTGAATGCTGAGGGTTTTTTTCACTTTTTAAAATAAATTCATTTTTAATTGAAGGATGTTGTTTTAAGCCAGCTTTTTCACTCTCCTCTTTTACTCTCAAGAGGCTCTTTAGTTCCTCTTCACTTTCTGCCATTAGAGTGGTATCATCTGCATATCTGAGGTTGTTGGTATTTCTCCCGGCAATCTTGATTCCAGCTTGTGAGTCATCCAGCCTGGCATTTTGCGTGAGGTACTCTGCATATAAGTTAAATAAGCAGAGTAACAATATACAGTCTTGATGTATTCCTTACTCAGTTTTGAACCAGTCCATTGCTCTATGTCCAGTTCTAACTATCGCTTCTTTACCCACATACAGGTTTCTCAGGAGACAGGTAAGATGGTCTGGTATTCCCATCTCTTTAAGAATTTTCCATAGTTTGTTGTGATCTGCATGGTCAAAGGCATTAGTGTAGTCAATGAAGCAAAAGTAGATTTTTTTTCCTGAAATTCCCTTGCTTTTTCTATGATCCAACAGATGTCGGCAATTTGATCTCTGGTTCCTCTGCCTTTTCTAAATCCAGCTTGTACATCTGGAAGTTCTTGATTCACGTACTGCTGAAGCCTAGCTTGAAGGATTTTGAGCATTACTTTGCTAGCATGTGAAATGAGCACAATTGTACAGTAGTTTGAACATTCTTTGGGGCTTCCCTAGTGGCTCAGATGGTAAAGAATCTGCCTGCAGTGCACGAGACCTGGGTTTGATCCCTGGGTTGGGAAGATCCCCTAAAGGAGGGCATGGCAACCCACTCCAGTATTCTTGCCTGGAGAATCCCTGTGGACAGAGGAGCCTGATGGGCTGCAGTCCATGGGGCCGAAAAGAGTTGGACATGACTAACACATTCATACTTTGAATATTCTTTGAGTGAGACTTCCTAAATCCTGTATGAATCAGTATGGATGATTCAGAAACCAAAATAAATAGCAGATCTTTCAGGCTGGGGGCAGCCCAGGGTTGTGGGGGCAGCTGTAGGTCCTGTGGGTACCCCAGGACAGTCAGCAGCCCTGCCTAGGGAGGGCCAGCAATGATCCCCCCACCCCAGCCAGCCTCCAGGTTGGGGTGGGGAACTTCAGCAGCCCAGAAGCTGGGCCTCAGCTGAAACCCCAGGGAGGCAAGCAGCAGAGGGGCCAGGAAGGAGAGACAGAGAGGCACCCCAACCCACCTTTCCTTCCTGACCCAAGATGGGTGCGTGGGTCTTCAGACCTCGGTGTGCAGACTGGGGCTGCCTGGGATTTCTGAGAGCTGACTCTGGGGAGTCCTGGCCCAGGTCAGCTGCAGCACAGTCCTCAAGCTTCCAGAATGATCTGTCTGTCTGTGGGGCATTGTTGTTGTTGTTGTTCAGTCGATAACTCGTGTCTGACTCTTTACGACCCCATGGACCGCAGCATGCCACGTTTCCCTGTCCTTCACTACCTCCCACAGTGTGCTCAAACTCATGTCCATCGAGTCGGTGATGTCATCCAACCATCTCATCCTCTGTCGCCCCCTTCTCTTCCTGCCTCCAATCTTTCCCAGCATCAGGGTCTTTTCCAATGAGTTAGTTCTCATCAGGTGGCCAAAGGATTGGAGCTTCAGCTTCAATATCAGTGCTTCCAATGAATATTCAAGACTCATTTCCTTTAGGATTGAACTGGCTTGACCTCCTTGCTGTCCAAGGGACTCTCAAGAGTCTTCTCCAACGTCACTGTTGTGAAACAGATTCCAACAGCTACTCCCTGCAGCCCCCACCCTCCCCGAAAGTGACTCAGCTGGCCAGCCCATCCCAGCTCCCGGCTGTCAAACACAGACTAGAATTATACAGGGGTGATGACACAGCCCAGAAAACCACCCAGGGACCGACCACCCTTCTTGCTCACAAAGCCAGTCTGGGGGCAGAGTGTGCCCTGAAAGCCCAGTGGCCTGGTCACCTGAAAGGCTGATGCTCCAGCTTGTCAAAGGGGTGGCCTGAGCCCAGGCAAATCAGGAGATCGAAGGTCAAGCCCTGGCCTGGAGCTGGGGCCAGGGCCCATCTGGTCACTGGCGGAGGGCGTTCTGCTCCAGGAACTGTCAGGAAGCACTTAGGAGGCAGGCGCCCTGAAACCCTGGCTTCTTAGATGACCAGCCCAGGAGCACCCCAAACCCGAGGGAGGGGGTGTGGGGTCCGGGCAGACGGAGTTTCCTCCGCTTTCTGGAGTGAGGCAGCAGCTTGGAGAGGCATCTGGCCCCCAAACCAGGCCTCTGGTGAGCATGGGGTATGGATGCTGACACCCAAAGCTGGCTCTCAATCCTTCTCACCTCCCCGTCCACAGCGCAATGCAGGAGGTGGCAACACAGCTCTGTGAGTGTGCTCGATGACACTGACCTGCATGCTGCAGAGGGGTCGATCTTGTGTTACACAGATTTCACCCCAAAAAAACGGCCTTGAACCGGCCCCCACGCTGCACATACATCTCCAGGCATTTGCTACAGCAGGAAAGGGGGCCCACGCCCTGGCCCCTGGACAGCACTGGCCCTAGCACAGGGCCCTCCCTCCAGTGGCAGCAACTCTACAAAGACCCTAAGTCGCAGCAGCCACCCAGCCTGGACGAGGGCTTGGAAGCTCTTGACCTTTCAGCAGACCGGGTGACCAAGGGATGCAGATTGAGGAGCACATGCCCCAATCTCCCAGGGGAACGAGAGGGGCCCCCCCGAGAGAGGCGGCCTCCACACGCCCCATCCACCGGCACCCTGGGTGCAGGGCTGGGGCTCCCCAGGTGGGGCAAAGTAAAGATGAAGTGAGCTCAAACAGCCGCCTGGCAGTCTCTCTCCCAGGAACCAGGAACCCAGAAGGGAATGCGGTCCCTTCTGGGACAAACCTGGCCTGGCCTGGGGCCGATGGTGTGCCTGGGAGCCCCTCAGGTGTGAAGCAGGTCAGAGGAGGCATGTGGTTCCAGGGCAGGGCATGGCCAAGGGACCCCCACCCAACCTGTGAGGATAAGGAAGTTTCACCCCGAGAACAGAGACCAGGACCACACAAGGGGAGGCTGCCCAGCCCACCAGGCGGGGACCTGGCCAGGCCTTGGCTCACCGGCTCTGTGTGACAGTCGGCCCTCACCCCCACCGCCCACCCAGGCTGCAGGCTACCTGTCGGAGCCAGGATTTACAAGGCCCTGCCTGCCGAGGAGGCCAAGAAAATCCTCCTTGCCTACAGCCAGGTGTCACCCGACAGGCCAGGGCTGCTCCCAAAATCTCTGTCGGGACGAGTGATGAGAACCAGCTGGACCAGAGTCGGCAATGTGGGGCTACAGGAACAGAGACAGAGGAGCTGGAGGTGGGGGTGGTGGGTGGCCCTAAGCTCCAAGGGGCCTGGGAAGGCAACTCCCCAGGCAGGGCTGGCGGCTCCTTACCTTCCCGGCCCTCCTGAAGGAAGAGGAGTGTCCAGGGCATCCCCGCAACCAGCACAGATGGACCAGCATAGGGAGCCCCCTCCTAGGGCAGGATGCATGGCCTGGACCCACCAAGTCTCTCTCCCCAGGGATGCTACCCCCCAACCCCCATATCCCACCGGCCCCTCCCCCCAGGGGGCAGGGGACAAGTGGGGCTCCCTGAGCGAGCTTGCTCTGAGGCTGACATGTCTGCTCAGCGCCCCGGTCTGAGCAGGTCTGGGCCTGCCTCGGAGCATGTGCACCCTGCCCCAGCCCAGAGACCCCCTTCCCAGGCACCTACTCTGTGTCGTGGGCAGGGGTTCCGGCCCCTGAGACAGGTGAGGCAAGACCTCTGCGGGGCTCTGAGCCAGCCTTGGGGGGCAGATGCCACGGGGGATACATGGAGCAGTGATGAACATGGAACTGGCCCTCACCACCAGCCCATGGGGGAGAAGGTGGCTCCCAGCAGTGCCAGGATGGGAAGGCCAGGAGGGCCGAGGAAGAGGAATCCACGGTGGGCTGGGGGCAGCGCTGCAGGCGAGCCTTCGCTCTAACCCAGGGGAAGGGGATATTCACCAGGAGCCAGGCCAGAGCCCCAGGGTGTCGGGCCGCCGTCAGAGGTGCTGGCAGAGTGTCTTGGCTGCCGCAACAAAGGACCACAGAGCTTGTGACTTAAACAACAGACATGTGTCCTCATTTGCCTCTGGGCCACAAGTCTGACATCAGTGTTACTGGAGCTAAAACAGGTGTCACTGGGCCCACACTGCCTCATGAGGCCTGAGGGGTGGATGTCCCCTTGCCTCTTCCACCAGCCAGGGTTCCACAGGTCAGAGCACATCACTCCCACACCCAGACCCAGGCCTGGACAGCAGTGCAGGAAGGGGGCCTCCCTCCGCCCTCTGACACTCTCAGTCAGAACCTGGGTGGGCGGCACCCAGAACAGGTCGGGGGTCCCCAGGACACGGTGGGGGTCTGGGCTGGCTCGGCATCTCAGCCACTGGGTGAACATGACCCACCACAAAACTCTTCTGGGCCTTGGAGTCATCATGCCTAAAACGGGAGAAGGACGCAAGGCCAGGGGATCCAGGGGACACCCTCCAAGAGGACTGAGTCTCATCAGCATTTTTAATTCCATTTGGGTCAGAAATGAAAGTTCGAAGTTGCACAGCCCCAGGGCCGGGTCTGAGACCCAGGCCCGCGACAACTGAGGCTGGACTCCTGCTCGTTCTAGTGGCCCCTGGGCCCTTTACAAAAATGCAGAGGCCTCAGAGGGCTGCACAGAATCCCCTCCACTTCCTCCCGCCTCCCCCAGCTCAGCACAGCTGGACCAGGCACCCGCCTCAGCTTGTCCCAGAAGATCCCTAACCACATTCCCTCCTGAGCTCCTGGCTCCTGGGGGAGAGAGTGCCAGGTAGAGTGGGGATCTCAGCCCGCTGCCAAAACCAAACCCGCCCCTTCCTCTGGCGGAGGAAAGAGTTACCACAGAGGACCTGCTTGGCACCCTTCTAACATTGTTTTTGTGCAAACTGCTTGAAACAAGTGAAGTGAAGAAGTGAAGTCACTCAGTTGTGCCCAACTCTTTGCGACCCCATGGACTGTAGCCTACCAGGTTTCTCTGTCCATGGGATTTTCCAGGCAAGAATACTGGAGTGGGTTGCCATTTCCTTTTCCAGGAGATCTTCCCTATCCGGGGATTGAACCAGGGTCTCCCACATTGTAGGCAGATGCTTTACCATCTGAGCCACCAGGGAAGACCCCACCTCAAAAAGCTGTCCCACCACTGCCCTGGGCCTCCCACTCAGAAGGACAGAACCCCAGCGGTCCAGGGAACCAGCCATAAGTGGTGTGTGGCCAGCGGAGCCAGGTTGCCTCAGCCTGTCACGGAGGGAGCAGCCTGCCTGGTCTGGGCACCAATTTTGGCCGTGCCAACGGGCCACCCTATGAGTCCATGCTCAGTCCCCCACCCTACCAGGAGTTCCCAGCATGGGGAGCAAGGCCAGATGGCCCATAGCCCTGGTCCAAAGAAGACCCCCTTCCCCACCAGGAGCAACCGGAGGCAGAAAATGTCACACATGCTTTACAAGGTTGCCATGGTAACCGGGAGATCCAAAGCTGTCTCATGGGATTAAACTCACACAGTTACTCTCGGAGTAAGAGTGAGCGGGGTGGGAGAAATTCCCGCAAAGACCAGACGCCTGCTGCCTCCATCCGACGCTCACATCAGGCTCCCCGGCGCTGCCCTCTCCGCAGCTCGGGGCCCGTTAGGAAGGCAGCACGTCATCCAGCCATGGATCAGCCTGCAGCCCCACAGAGGACGCTTGAGAGGACCACCAACTACACAGGAAACTTCCCAGACCCAGACGGTCCAGAGCGGCGGCCCGTGAGAGCAATGGAGATCCCAGTAACAACGACCCGAGGCAAGTCTACATAAACCCTGCAGATGCTCCCGGGTGCGAGAACGTTACAGAAGGCCCCCGGCCTGCTGCAGGTGGCTGGCAAGGCTGCCACTGTTCTTTCTGTTTAATCTTTAGTTACTCCGGCCAATAAAATCAGGGCCCCCAAGGTGTCCACACCCCATCTCCGGATCCCCAGAGGACCAAGTGGAATGGCGGGTGCCAGTCAGCCTATTTTACAGTGGGGGAGTGTCTGCAGGATGCGGGCGGGTCCGGCGGCATCACAGGGTCAGCATGAGTGGACGAGCAAGGCCAGGGCGAGAGTCTGGGGAGAGAGCTGAGGCCGCGGGAAGCACGGGCAGGCGGGTGCCTCTTTGCTGGCTTTGAACGTGAAGGAAGGGGCCACAAGCTAAGAAACTCAAGTGCCCTCAGAGCCTCCAGGACGAACCCACCCTGCCCAGCACTGAACTTTAGTTCGGGAAGACGCGTGTCGGACTTGTGAGCGCAGAAGAGTGAGATGATACATGTGTGTCTTACTCCCCTAAGTCTGGGCAGTCAGTCACTGCAGCAGATGAAAACCAATAGTCATCGGGCACGCATCACCTTTAAAATGGAAAAAAATGAAAACCATTTTATTAGAGAAAGTGCTTCATGCTGCTCTGGGCTGTAGCTTGCCCTTGGCCCAGGGGAGGAGGGGGCATCTCGCCCAGTTGGGCCATCCCAGGAGGTGCCCCCAAACTGAGAGAAGCCACTCTGTAAGCAAACCCACCGCCGGGCCAGGGCCCACCTGGCTGGGTGGTTATCTCTCTCGTGTGGCTCGGAAGTCTGCCAGCCAGGGCAGCCAGAACATTCCAGTGCAATTCCCATCAGCCCCCACCCCAGCTCAGCGCTCGCCAGAGGGCTGATGGGCCCCCTCATCACTCACTCCCCTCCCACAAGCATCTGACAACGGCCAGCCCTACGGGAGGACACACCATCTCTGCTTGCAGGGCCCTGTCAGCCAGGCAGAAAGACTTCCAGGACTCAAGGAGACGGAACCCAAACGAGCAAGCAGAAGGGAGCACAGACAGGAAAGCCCGGGAGGCCTCCTGGAAGCAGTGTCCCTAGGGCCAATGCTACTCAGGCTCTGAGGAACCCCTGGGTCTTCCCAAGGGGCACTGCTGGGGCAGATGCAGGAGACACAGAGGCCATGGAGCCCCTGCTCCAAGGATAATCCCTGAGCACCAAGGCCTGTCTGCCAGCATCTAAGGAATTCCATGGGGTCCTCTCCCACACAGGACGGACGCTCTGCCGGGTGACCGTCCCCACCACCACCACCACCACGCTGCTCTGCTGCCCCTGGGGGTTCAGGATTTATTGTCTGGCTTGGCTAAATTAGTGAGGCGTTCTCATCTGGACCCTGTGCACGGTCTGAAGGACACACAGGTCCTGCCCACCCTCGCCTGGACAGCAACCAAGCTGGTCTAGGGCCCCCCCTGGCGGTGGCTCAGCACTGGGGCAGGAAGCAGTCCCCCTGCAACCCCTCTCCTCTCTCTGTCTCTCTGGACAAGTTGCAGGGAGGAAGCTTGCTTGACTGTAAACAAAAGTGCCTTTGTTCAGCTCATGGAGAGAGAGTTCATCCCTGCCCACCTGTGAACAGAAGAGATTAACACACCCCTTGGGAAGGCTGGCCATTCCCTTGGAGATGTTTTGCAAGACTGAAGACACTTTCACTTTACTTCCCCACTGCACCTCCCCCTCTATTCTGCCTTTTGACTTTAGTTCCTCATTGCCTTTTTCTCTCTGATCTATAAAAGAACCTGGCATCCACACACCAATAAGATGGTTATTTTGAGTCTCTTCTTTCCCTCAACACCTCATCTCTTGGATTCACTGCCCTATCGTTCAGTGAGCAGGGTGAGCTTGGACTCAGTAACAGACATCGCCACCCTGGCATGACTCACTGGATAAGACCCTGATGCTGGGAAAGATTGAAGGCAAGAGGAGAAGGGGGCAACAGAGGATGAGATGACTAGATGGCATCACTGACTCAATGGGCATGAGTTTGAGCAAACTCTGGGAGATAGTGAAGGACAGAGGAGCCTGGCGTGCTGCAGTCCATGAGGTTGCAAAGAGTCAGATACGACTTAGCAACTGAAGAAAAATTGGTAATAAACACACACATGACTCCTCAGTCTCCTTTCTCACTTCCTTCTAAAGCTGAACACCTTAGAAAACCTCTCTCTGCCTCTCACCCCATCACTGCTGCACCTGGAAGGTCTGCAATGAAACCAACTCCGTCCAAACCCAGTGCCTGGGAGCCAGCAGGCGAAGAAGGAACTCTGTGGGCTTCAAACGTGACTGGGATGGGGGTGGTCGGTGGGCCCAGCTACTTGCTCCCTAAAGGAACCTCGGTCTTGACCATCACTGTAAGGCCATTGCATTCCAGTGGAAGGTTTCTTCTAGTTTGATGGAGAAACTGGCCTTGCAACAGAAAGGGTCCTTCTTGCTCAGAGGCTTTAGATGGACAGCACTGGGACCCTGGATGCTTGATCCCTCAATTCAACTTCCAGATGTCTGTAACAATGACAGTTAGAAACCAGTGGCTCCTGAGGAAAGAGGGGACCAGACAGGGAACCAGAAACCGTGGAGCCTGTCCTCAGGGGACAAAGTAAGTGAGGCTTCTGAAGGTACACTAAGCAATATGCCAAGAAAACCCAAATAAAGTGCAGAAAGAAACTGAGGCACCAACCCCACCCAGGAGACAGGGGGCATTCTCAGGACGGGGTCAGGCAAGGCCAGTCCCCAAGGCCCAGAAGGCTGGGCTCTTTCTTCATCTTTTTGTTTGGAGTGAATAGATTTTATTTCTTAGAGCAGTTTCACGTTTTTGGGAAAACTGAGCAGAAAGCACAGAGCGTTCTCTGTGATCTCGTCTCCCCGGTGCACATGACTTTCTCTATTACTAACATCCCATGTCCGTGTCTACATTTATTGCAGTACATGGACCCGTACCGAGATGTCATTGTTAACTAATGCTGGCAGTTTGCACGTTCTGTGGGTTTGACAAATGCATGGGGTCATGTATCCACTATGACAGCGAAGTATGGAGGAGCTCTACTGTCCTGAACGCCTCTCTGTGCTCCACCTGGTCTTCCCCTCCCCCAGGTCCTGGCAGCCATCCGTCTTTGTGCTGCCTCCATGGTTTTGCCTTTTCCAAAATGTCGCTGGCTGGAAGCACACAGCACGTATCCTCCTCGGACGGACTTCCTTCGCTTCAGAGCATGCGTTTGAGAACACTGAGCTGCTTACAAGTTTTTCCCAGGGGAAAGCGCCCTGAGGGTCAAGGATTCCTTCCCATGGCCAGTCAACCCCCTCCCCATCTGTGGTTTCCAGGGCAACCATGGAAACCAAGATTGGGTTGCCCAGAAACAGTCAGACAGGCCTCACCTGCTCTGTATTTCCAAGGTCACCATGTGGTCCCCTCTGGGAGAAGGTCACAGGAGCAGGTCGAGCGTGGGTGGTTGGCTTGGGCTGCCCACCACTGGGCTCCGCTCCCGCAGGCCTCTCCTGTCCTCAGGCTCACCTGTCCTAGGAATCCAGAGGCTCTGCGGGGCAGGCCCAGCTCTTGGCTGCTCAGTGCTCCCCAGGTGCAGAGGTGGCTCAGGGTCAGGTGAGGCTGCCAGTTCTCACAAAGTACTTGCCTCCAGAGGGCAGGGAGTGCGGAGCAGACCCCATCCGGCAGGAGAGATGGCCTTCAGAATGGGAGACCGCTTGCCTTGCCACTGGCTCCATGGAGGACGAAGGGACCTCAGGCTTTGGGGAGCTTTGGGGAACCCAGTAAAGGGAGGGTTAGGGCTTAGGGGGGACTCCCACCACCAGTCCAGCCAGCCCCCCAGGCCCAAGATGGGGTGGGGGGCAGGTATCATGGGAGGTCAGGCAGAAGGTGCTTGAGCAGGCCCTCACAGGCAGTCGGCACAAAGTTATCATCATTAAGGCCCTTAAGGTCGTGGAGCAGCCCCGGCAGGACCAGAAGGGCTCCGTCACCCCCTGCCCTCGGCCCAGGCCCCAGGGCCCGACTTCGGACAGTTTCTCTGTTTACTCTGAAAGTTATCGGGTCTGGTCTGTTTATACAAATCAGCCTCCAAAAATGTGGGAACGGGGATATTTTTTCCATTTGTTTCCCAGAAAACAAGACAAAATGTAAAAGGCCCAGAAGGGAGCCAAGAACATTCCTTGGTTCCCCAATGTCCAGGTCTCCACTCCCCCTCCACGGCCGAGTTCCTGGGCTGTTTCACGCTCTGGTGGAAGGGATGGGGCTGCAGCCGGAGGCTGGCCTCTGCCTCTGCTTCTGAGCTGCCCCACAGCAGGGGGCGAGGCTGGGGAGGGTGGTGTGTGCCGAGCCAGGCACACTCTCAGCACACGCCCTCCGCATGTGTGTGTGCAGGAGTGGGTGCCTGCGTGTGCACATGTGGGTGTACGCCTGTGTTCACGCGTCGGGTGCGTCTGCATCTCTCTCTCTCTCTGTACCAAGAACTCTGATTCCTGAGCTTGTGTGAGGTCCCCCAGAGCCCTTCTAGTCCCGAGCCCAGTGGCCTGCACAGCATGGTCCTGACCACGGAGGGAGGGCCCCGACACTGGACAACACTTTCTGTTCTGGACGACAGAGTGCAGTGCCCGCTCTGTGCCTCTTTCTAAGTCAAGATCAGGAAGAACTGTGGAGGGGGCAGGCAGGGGGGAACTGGCTTTTCTCTATCATTTCCTGAAGCAGAGCTCAGAACCCTGCCGGGAACCGGGCTGGGGCCACAGCAGAAGCCCAGTCACCCTGGGGTCAGAGTGCTCGGCTGGGCTCCAAACCCTGGTGTGAAATCCAGAGCCTGGACACTCTTAAGCCTCTGGCCAGCCAGGGCCCTGCCCTGCTGGGAGCCCCTCCACACCAGACCTGCCCCTGTCCAGACAGGAGGCTGGCTCCTGAGGAGGTAGCTGGCCCCTCCTGGGCCTCATTCTCTGGCGGGCCGCTCACTCTCCCCAACAGCTCCGGGGTCCTGGCTGGGAAGGCTCCCCAGAGCGGTCCCCTCCAGGACCTGGTGTTAAGCCCCACACTTGGTGCCAACAGATCCCAGAGCTACGGGCTCAGACAGATGGACACATGGAGGGTTTGGGAATTCCCTGCAGGGTGGCTGCCCTGCCCCGACCCCGGGCCAGGTCCAGCTTGCACGTCCCCTTCACAGCCTCCATCACACCTCTGGAAGTGGGACTTCTGACCCCTGTGAACTGAAGGTCCCTGATATCAGGCCATGTCGGCTCAGCAGCCACGGCATGGCCAACCCCCAGCTGTGCCTGGCACATGATAAAAGTCAACAAATAAATTTGGAAGAACGCTTGCTGAGCGAAGGAACATTCAACAGTGATGATTACTTTGTCTGAGATCTGGATTTGAGCGGAAGTTCTGTTTTCTGCAAAGAGCCCTCCTGCAGCTCCCAGACAGCCCCGAGGAGGAGAAGTGAGCTGATGCTCGAGTGTTAGAATCCACAGGGCCTGAGCAGGCCAGCGAATCCAGCCTCCACCCTGCAGATCGGCACACAGACCAGACAGCGGCTGGCGCATCCGGCAGCCTGGGCCCTGCAGTGCCCTCCACGTCTGAGAAGGGAAGGCTGCGGCCTCTCCCAGGCACACACCCAGATGCCCGCTCCTCCCCAGGGCTCGGGGCAAAACCCCTCGGCCAGAGGGCCCCTCCTGGCACAGAGGCCTAAGTAGAAGCCCCGTGTTCCCATCAACTGCTCCCACCCTGGTCTCCCCGAGTTCAGAAATCGCTGCTCTCCACCCCATCTCCTGGACCAGACCCCAGGAGCCCCCTCTTTCTTTCACATGGAGCATCCCCTCGTCTGGACACACAGGGACTTCCTCTCCCTCCACGCTGACTCCTCAGTCTCTCTGCCCTGGCCCGGGGTCAGCCTCGCCACGAGCCTGGCCTCAGCATGAGCCACCATGGCTGCCTGACTTCCAGCCTCAGCACTCGGGAGCCTGCTCCCCCATCCCGAGGCAAAGCTCTCAGCATCCTGAAGGAAGCGCACGCACCACAAATGTGCAGCAAGCAAGGTCGCTGAGGAATGCCCGGTCATGCCCCAGCAGGCCCTTGGCGACCCAGCCGCCAGTGTTGCCCTGGCCCCCATGCACAGCTGAGTCCCTCGCATGGGGCCTGGACACAGCAGGTTCAATGACTGCTGGGGCGGATGGATGAATGAATGAACCAATGATTGCCTGACTGAATGCAGGCCGTGCACCCAGGCCGCCCCCTCCGCCTCGTGCCCCTGGACTCCTGGCCAAGGCCTCAGCCTCTCTCTCCCAGTTGTGTCCCTCGGCAGCGGTCACAGGTGACACCAGCATCCCCCGCGGGGATGGCAAAGGGAGTGGAGGAGGAGCTGGCGCCCACGTTGACCGCAAACTCCCGGCAGCCCCCTGAGCCTGTGCTGGCATGTCAGTGCCACCAGAGGGCGTCAGTGCACCACCCCGAGGGGAGAGCAGGTGGGCCCCTCCTCCCTGCACCACCCCCAAGCTGGGGCAGGAGCCCTTCCAGGAGGCTCTGGGGTCCCTCACGCCTGGGCTGTTCTGGGCCTACCTGTAGCCACAGAGGCCTTGGGAGGGCAGGCAGGGCTGGGAGTCCCTGGGGGCAGCTGGCAGCCCCGGGTTGAGAGTCTGGGGGTCCACAGTGGGGGAGAAGAGGCCCTGTGTGCTTGGGTGACCACATTCCCAGCCAGTCCCTGGGATTTCCCCCCAACTCCTCTAGGGGCTCCAAGAGCCGGGACCACACTCAGAAGCCGGCGCCAGCTGGGGGCCAAGGCCAGTGCCTAACAGAGAAAGGTCAGGGATGCAAGGCCTGGCCCCAGTGCACAACACCTGCCTCGCACAGGGTGAAGCCCAGGTGGACACTGCTCAGCTCACAGGGCCAGCTGCCCACCCTCTCATCCCACTGAGCATGTGCCCCTTTGCACACAGGTGGCATCTTCCTGGCCAGAGCCTGATCTCACTTACCCACCTTGGGTCCTCCATCACCTTCCAGTTGCCCACCCCCGTGGGTCCAGAGGAAGAAAACAAGGTGTTGGCAGGTATGGAGTGGGCCTAGAACAGATCCCCATGTTATCCACCCATCCATCCATCCATCATCCGTCCACTGACACATCCATCCATCCACCCAAACAGTGCAGAGGGCCCAGCAGGGAACACCTGCCCTCAATGAGCACACACAGAGAGGGCCCCTGGGCAGAGGCACCCCCTCTCTGTGCCACACTTAGTCTGTAAAAGGAGGGGCTTGGACTGGGCAGCGTCCATTGGCCACTTCTGACCTGGGGCCTAGGTCCTCAGGCTGGAGCAACCACCCGGAAGAAGTAGCACCCCACAGCATCAGGGGAAATCAAGTCCCCACCCCTGGGGAAATGCCCTGCTCAGGAGTCATGCAAGGCAGCTGTCTAAGGCATGGGGCCCAGCTCTCTGTCCCATTCCCGGAGCCCTGGCCTTGGAAATGGCACAAGTCAGGCCCCTCCACACCCGCTGCCGGGAGCCAGGTGGGATGACTTTATCTGTGAGGGGCAGCCCTTCCGACACTCCCCTCATTCCCACCTGACTGGGGGTGTGAGATGAGGAGCAGTGGGCATCCATGCCACTCCTGAGGACACTCGGCCCCCATCCCAATGCCATCTGCCTGCCTTTGTCCACCCACACCAGGAGCACATGTGTCTGTGACCTCCAGGGCCTGGGCAACAGGGGAGCAGGCAAGTCTGTGACCTCTGGGGCCAGGGCAGAGCTGGCCCCAGGCACTCCGGCAGTCCCAGGCTCCAAGGGCACAGGACACACCACCCAGGACCCTGCAGGCCAGAGCCCAGGGGCTCCCCATCTGGCCACAGTGTGTAGGAACGAGCCCTCCTGCTTCCCAAGTGTCACAGCAGGTGCTTAACCACACGATGGCCAGCATTTCCTAGGCCTCCCAGGATGGCTCTCCTAGTCCCTAGGGACGTCATCGTACCCACAGGGACAGAGAGACACAGTGAAGACCACTCACCCCACCACTCAGGCTCTGCACCCTGCTGGCCGCCTGAGCCAGACACACTGTCCCACAGCCCACCAGGAAGACGGATGTGATGGACTGGGGCCCAAGTTCAGGTCCTCCAACCTGAAGGCCCAGGCACTCGGGGCTCTTCCTAACGGCTTTGTGTCTGCAAATCCAATAGGTACATCCTGGGGCTGGTGAGTTGGGGTGGGGCGTCCCCACCACAAGCCACAGAAAGAGCCAGAAGCCCCGACACCTTCCCTCTCCCGTGGGAACCCAGACGCTCAGCCAACATGGTATGTGCTTCTGGAGGCAGGAGGGCCGGGGGGCTGTGAGCAGAGCAGCCAGTACGGTCTGCAGCCCTGCTGCGTCCATACCCGCCCCCTCTGCAGTTCAGCCAGGCAACAAACAGGCCGCCCGGCTCAGCCTGAGCCAAGTCCCTCAGATGCAGAACGGGGCAGGAGGGTGGGCCCTTGGAAACCCTACAAGCAGAGTGGGACACGAGGGCAGACCAGCTCTGGCTGGGGTAGGGAGCTAGTCGAGTTGGAGTTTAGCTGAGAAAGTGTGAGCACCCACGGAGCTACTGGGTGCACCTGGGTACCCAGTCCTGGAGCTCTCATGGTGTCTAGAGGGTGACGACCGTGCACACAGTTCCCCCTGGGGTCAGGCAGTGTGAGCCCTGAATGCCCAGCCACCCTCCCAGCTGGGGTGCAAGAGGAAGGCCCTGGTACGGGCTGGAGGCCTGCACTGGGCACTGGCTGCCTCGTTGGTGCCACCTCTTCCACAGGTACTTCCACCCTGCCCGTGGTCCCTCAGCTCCTGGAAGGCACCCAGAGAGACCCAGCCACGGGGAGAGCAGCTCAATCACCCTGTGAGGTGGAGGTCGGTCCTGAATCCAGCCCAGAGCTGGCCTGCCCTCGTGTCCAGCCTGCCTGCCCTCAGCCTGGAGGACAGCCCATGGGAGGGGCTGATCCAGAGGTGTGGGAGCAAGCACTAAGGCCGTAAGGTGAGGTGGTCCTCGGGGGTGAGCGTGCCCCATGGGAGGGGGCAGAAGAAGGGGCCACACAGGAGTGCAGGGGCAGCAGCCAGCTGGGACTGGGAGCCAGAGGTGATGCTGAACCTCCCCTACGCCCCTCAACAAACACAGTAACCAGTGACACCCAGAGGGAGTCCCGAGGGAGGCCTGAGCTCCCAGACCTGCTACCCTGACCTCCAGGTGGGCAGACCCAAGGTCCAGATGCCGGAGCCAGAGTCCCCAGGAATGGCAGAAAGGCCCAGGGGATTTGAGAGTCCAATGGGACACAGGCGGGCCCCTGAGGCCCAGCCAGCACTGACAATGCCATCTGCCCCACACTCCCCACCCCGGACGCAGCTGGAGTGCAAACGTCCAGGGGCCATGTGGCCGCACCCTTTGTGTGGGATGGCCCCTGTCGGGGATATGCATGGACGCGCTGGCCGGAGAGGAGCTCAGCCTTTCCCGGTGAACGGTCCGGTCGTCCTGGCCGAGTGTGCTGCCAACACACCCTCTCTTTCCCTGAGCAGGAAGGGCACCTCCAGCCCTTTGGACAGGAGCCCACGGATGACAAAGGCAAAGCCAGGACGTTGGCGAGCCCAGTTCACACTAAGAGCATTCCGAAATGACCTGTAGGGCCCGACTGTCTGGGTCTCCTCACCGCCAGGTTCACATACTGTGGTCTGCGCACGCCAACACGCACTGTGGTTTCCTGGGAGGGGGGCGGGTCCCCAGTCAGGGCTGGGGCAATCACAGCTGTGCATGGGCATGTGGGCCACCTGCCCCAAGTCCTGCTCCAGGAACGGCCGGCACCCCCTTCTGGCCTCGTGGTCCTGCGGGACCTCAACGGCAGCAGCCTGGGGCTCGGCGGGGGTGAGACCTCCTCCGTGCTGTGACCCCTGATTCCAGGGCGGGCTAGCCTCCCTGGATGGCTAAACTCGCCCTGACCCTGAATGGTGGGTGACGCCTGTCTCCGCCGCTCCTGGTTCCCAGCACAGCAGATGTTGGCTGGGAGATCGACCTGGACAGCGGCTCCTCCACACCAGCCGCAGCTGGAGATCAGTCCAACAGGCTGTCGGCGCCCTTGGCCGCCACCTCCTCCTCCTGCGGTTACTGCCCGTAATCAGCTGGCTGGGCTCCGCGCGATGCTGCCCAGGCCTCGGTCCGACCAGGGCTCAGAGGCCAGGCCCTGCTCTGGAATGCGGGGGGCCGCCAGAACCCGAGCCAGATTCCAGGATGCCAGCTCCCGCGCTCACAGACCCCTCATTAATTATCCTGCCAGGACACGGAGGCAGGCACAGCCCCAGGAATCCTGGAAGTGGGCAGTTGGGGTCTTTCCTGGACTTTGCACCACACGACTCAATGGACATGAATTTGAGCAAACTCAGGGAGACAGTGAAGAACGGGGGAGCCTGGTGTGTTGCAGTCCATGGGGTCGCAAAGAGTCAGACACAAATTAGAAACAGAACAACAACTACAACCCTGGCGGCCAGCGCTCGGCAGGCAGGCGCCACAGGTAGAGTGGACACGGGGATGAGACACCCGTCCAGGAGCCCAGCCAGTGTCGGGGGCTCTCGGCTCACCAGAGCCCGCTGCCTCAGAGCCCCCTGCACGAAGTCTCAGGGCACTGTCGGACTGGGGGACAGGGGCGTGGTCACCCAAGCCGAGGGGTCCAACTGCTGGTGGAGGCAGCACCAGCCCCAAAACGGGCTCCTGAGCACCGGATGGCCCCAGGCAGGAATTCTCCAGGAATTGAGACTAACAGCTCTGCTCTGCAGCTGCTACATTTTATTGACTCATTTAAGGTGCCAGGGCTCCAGGGTGAGCAGTGAGTGCCAACCACAGAAGCTCCGACTGTGGGGGGAGGAGCAGACTTCTGGGGTAATGAGAAGGGGGCCCGACACAGTAGGGGGCGTGGACCGTGGTCCTGGATACCCCAGGGGGTCCTCGGAAGGCGCCCCCTTCAGCAAGAGCAGAACAGTGTGTCCACACAGGGCTGGAAGGTGGGCTCATGCTTCATGTGTGAGTTCCCTTCCACACACGATTCTCGGGGAGCAGTGACCCATGGCCTGCCTGTGAGAGCCTCTCCCTAGTGCCCAGGCCAAGCGCCCCCAAGTAAAGGGACCCCCATACATCACACTCCCCTCCTGGAGCCCCTCCAGCCCCCTCCACTGCCCCCGTGCCCCACCCCCGATGTGCACTGCCCCTGATGCCCAGCCTTCAGCCCCTCCTGGCATGGGTGTCCCCACCCAGCCCAGCACACAGGGCCATGAAGACTCAGGGGGGCAGGCCCTGGTCTTATCGAGCTCTGGGCCCTCAGCTGGGCTCCTCTGCTCCCCTTCCTTGCAGAGAAAGCCTGAGCCAGTGTGGGTGCAGGAGGACCAGCAAGAGGCGTCTGAGCAGAGAGGGGTCTCTGAGCCCCCACCCCTGGTCCACCCAGCACGGCCCAGCCATTCCTGTGTCCAGAATAGAAAGTGCCAAGCCACCCACCGCAGCCAGCCAGTGGCTAGAAAATCAAGCACCACAGCCCCTTGGCAAGTGGGCAGCTGCCTGGCTTTACCAGCCCAGCAGACTACCAGAAAAGGTCAGCCAAAAGCCCAGGCAGGGCCCCTCAGCTCCAAACACATCCAGGGCTCCTGCACCCCGATTTTTGTCAGTCCCAAAGCGGCAACGGTCAGAGGACCCACAGTGGGCATGCAGGCTGCACAGATGCCTCACAAACTCCCCAGGCTCCCTCACCCCAGCAGGACCTCCACGTGCAACCCACCCTGCCCTGCTGGGACCAAGAAGCTGTCGGCCCACCCTGAGCACATCACTGACCCTGGCAACTCAGGAACTGCCGGGGCTCAGTGGTCTCATCTATAAAATGGGACAAGCCCCCAGCCCACCCCAGGGCACATCCAGGAAGACCCTTGCAGCCCAGAGGGCATTTCACTGGGAGGGTCTGAGACAGCTCCCAGGGGCACAGACAAGCTCTGTGGCCGAGGCCAGGGAAAGGCAGAACGCTGGTTCCCACGGTCCTCTCAGGAGCCCACCCAGGAGGAGGGGCGGGGCTCCAGCCTACGGCATCCCTGGGCAAGTGAGGCTGGGAGGCCTTGTCCTTCTCTGCAGACCCAGCCTCCATCCTGCCACAGTAGGTCCCGCGTGGGCAGGGGCACTTGTGCCATCCACTTACCAAACACCCAGTGGGGAGGCATGAGGAGGGTCGGGGGGCGAGCTCACAGGCCCCCGGGGCCCCAGAAGGCCTGCCTCTTGCTGGATCCTGCTGTAATTATGTCATTAAAAGACCACCCCATCTCAGAGGCCAGCCCTGGGAGAGGCCCACAGCCCCACTGTGTGCAGAGCGGGCCTGGAGAACAGTCATCGGAAAGACAGAGGTGCCTTTGTGGGTTGAGGGGGGGCAGGGGACAAACCTGGTAATTAAAGGATTCGTGGAGCGAACATGAAGGCCCTTCCCAGAGTCAGACACTTTGAAAGGAGTTGGGAGTCTGCCTGCGGGGGTCTCCAGGCTGTCCTGGAGCAGGCAGTCTGGAGACCCACTGCCCTGCAGAGACACGGACCCCCGAGTACAGGGCAGCAGCCGCATCTGTCCCAGCTGACGGTCAGGCCAGCACGGCCAGAGGGCACAGCCACAGCCACCCACCCCCTCCATTCATCCCAACAACCACCAGCAGATGCCCAGCGCCAGCTCCCGCAGGGAGTGGAAAAATCTCCCTGGAGATTTCGGGAACTGTCCTCAAAGGAGGGGTTCAATGTAGCTAAATCGGGCATGTGTGAGAGCCAAAGGCCACAGTGCCCACCAGGGTGGGGGCAAGGGAAGGGCAGAGCAGGGCAAGGGGCCTGGGGGAGCTGGCAGCTCTGCACACCAGTCAGGCAGAGGAGAGCCAGGTCCCAGGCCTGGTCCCGGCCAGTGGCCAAGAGCAGCCCTCGGCGGTGTCTGGACCTCGAGCCAGGGGTCAGGCTCCCACCCTCGGATACAGTGGGCACCACTGAAGGGCAGCCCGGGGGCGGCTTCCTCTCCATTCATCAATTATCCCAGTTTAGAAACAAAGTCATCCTTGAGCCAAGGCCAGGAGCTCAGGACCCATGGGCCTGCCTCTCACCCCCACACCCTCAGGGGGAGCCGCCTGCTCCCAAGGCCTCCTGGAAGAGATCAGGGCCTCCCCTTCAAGAACCCAAAGCCACTAAGGGCCACTCCCAGGACCCCACCCACCCATTCCCTGCTCCTGTGGGGATCGGGCTCCTTCCTTCAAAGGAGGAGGCCTGGGCCTGAGGCTCCAGGTAGGACCAGGGACACCTTTCCTTGCAGACAGGGGGTTGGGGGAGCGGCAGGCCAGCCTGGGTTCCCAGGGCTGCCCCTCTCCAGGTTCCAGGTCATTCCAGATGGCTCAGAGGTGAACCCTAAGTCTCTGATTCTGCCGTCGGTCCCCACCAGTTCCTCTGGGCCAAAACGACTCCCTCTCTCCACTCTGCTCCTCTGCCCCTGTCTTGCTCCCACCTGGAAAGGCCACTCAGCCCCACCTGCACCTCCAAGCCTAGCCCACAGGGCCACCTCCTTCAGGAAGCCCTCCAGACCACTCATCCCGCTGCACATCAGCACTGGCGCCCTGAGAGCTCCATGGACCCAGGAGCAAGTCCTAGAGCTGCCTGAGAGACGGACCCAATCTGACCATTTGACAGCTGAAGTAATGGAGGCCCAGAGGGACCAGGGCCTAAGCTTGTTGAACTAAGAAGTACCTAGAGTTTATCCAGGTCTAGGACCTCAGAGGCCGCTCTCCTTCTCTGAGGTCAGCAGAGAACAGGTCACAAGAAATGACCAGCGGCTATTTATGATACTAGAGAAAGATAAATTAAGACAAACCTAGACAGTGTATTAAAAAGCAGAGACATCACTTTGCAGACAAAGGTCCGTCTAGTCAAAGCTATGGTTTCTCCTGTAGTCACGTACAGATGTGAGTGAGAGCTGGACCATAAAGAAAGTCAAGAGCAGAAGAATTGATGCATTCAAATCTGAAGACTCTTGAGAGTCCCTTGGACAACAAGGAGATGAAGCCAGTCAATCCTAAAGGAAATCAACCCCGAATATTCATTGGAAGGACTGATGCTGAAGCTGAAACTCTAACATTTTAGCCACCTGATTCGAAGAGCCAACTCATTGGAAAAGACCCTGATGCTGGGAAAGATTGAAGGCAGGAGAAGGGGATGAAAGAGGACGAGATGGTTGGATGCCATTGCTGACTTAAAGAACAAGAGTTTGAGCAAGCTCTAGGAGATAGGGAAAGAAAGAGGAATCTGGGGTGCTACAGTCCAGGGGGTCACAAAGAGTCAGACACAACTTAGTGACCGAACAGCGTTCCAAAGTGTACTCTTTTTGCCTGTTTTTCCCAAAAGATTCAAGGCCAGTCGGCTATGACAAGATCGTCCCCAGCAGATCTGGGGGATGGGCGGGAGGGGCCTCTGCCATCGCTCACTCCAAGCCGCACCCAGCTGTACTCCGGGTGCAGAGGGAGGACAAAGCTGTATTTTCAGAGGGTGGAAACCGTTCCTAGTCGGGCTGATGGAACGGATGCTATGATAGGATCCTTGGAGCCCACTTAGGGTCAGGGTACCCGAAGGTGCCAGTCCTCAGGGCAAGGAGGCTTGTGGTCCTAGGGGGTGTCCTGACCTCAGGCTACCCCAAAGGAGAGGCCACATGGGCACCACTTGCCCACAGAAGCTCAGGCATCCTGTGTGCAGGGACCCCAGGACAAGGGGCCATCACCACCCTCCCCCCACCCCCATCACCCATTAGGTCTCTCAATGGCCAGACCTCTGGGGAGAAAAGGCCACCACCACCCTGCCAGGGCACTCTGCCCCTCCCCTGCACTGGTGCCTGGGACCTGCACAAACATCCCCCTGTTCCATCCCCACCAAACAGAGAGGGGAGCTGGAGTCTGGCACGTTACCCTGAGGCCCACAGGCACATCAAGATGATGAGATGCCTGGCCTGGACAGACAGCCGTCCTTGGCCGGACTGCACCGAGGGCCTGTGCTGCCCCAGCCTCCAGCCCCAGCTCCAGGCCCCGCCAGCACAGGCTCCCTTTGTGCTCCTGAGGCTCCTGCCCAGTCTTCCAGGGAGGGGAGGGGGCGGCGGGCAGAGGTGGGCAGGCAGGCCCAAGGTAAGGGGAGGGGCACCAGGCAGGGGAAGGGCTCTTCCTCTCCCACTGCTCCCCACCATCAGAGGGGTTCCTTTCTCCCTTCCTTACTCTTTTGTTCAAATGAAAGTATTTGAGAAAGCAAAAAAATATATGGCTTTTATTTTTGAAACTGGAATCAATTATATTTGGGGGGGTGGTGAGTAACATGCCCAACAGTGCCAGGTCTCAGGTCTGCCGGCTCCAAACCCAGTGTGGATGGACCGGAAGAGGATGGAGCAGCCCTGCAGGGGCACAGGCCTCACAGCAGGTCTGCACACACCAGCCCTGCACACCACCCCTGCCCAAAGGCCTGCACACCAGCCCTGTATACCCAGCCCAGTCCTGCACACCCACCATGCACCAGGTCTGCACAACAGCCCTGTACACCCAACCTAGTTTTGCACACACAGCTCTGCACACCCAACCCAGTCCTGCATACCCAGCTCTGCACACCCACCCTGCACACCAGCTCTGCCCACTCAGCCCTGCACATTCAGCCCTGTATACCAAACCCTGAATACCAGGTCTGCACACCAGACCTCACGCCTGCTCTGCACACCAGACATTTCTTGCAGGAGATGGTATCCTAAGAGGAGGCCTAGGGGCGACCCTACAGCTTTGTCTACTACGACTGGCCATTCTCCCAGGAAGGGCCCCGACCCTGGAGGGCCAAGGGCTGTCACAGGCCAGCCCCCTCACCCCTCCCCATACAGATGCTCCAGCCTGGGTGGTGGACAGGGAGGGGTCCTGGGGATCCAGCCCTCTCCTCCCAATCAGATCTCAACAAGGCTCTGCCCCCATCAAGGGCCAGCACAATGACCAGAGATGGCGTGGCCAGAAGGTTCAAGGTGCTCACTGGGCTGGACCAGGCTCCAGCCCCAGCTCTGCTGAGCAGCCAGACCTCCCTGACACCAGATCCTCTTCCACGAAGCAGATGAGGCTAGGGCTCAAGGGAGGGACACAGGCAGAGTGTGGGAAGGGACAGGAAGGTGCCCCCACCCCGAGAGGCCATCCCTAAGTGACCTCGGGAGCAGGGCTGCTCTGGAGGCAAAGCCAAGCCTGGAGCCCAGACTCAAGAGACCAGCGAGTATGTGAGGCTGTGATCACGGGCCCCTCCCCACCAGGAGCACCGAGTGTGGGTCTCCGAATCCAGCGGCTGGTGCTGCCCTAGGGGGCCCCCAGCTGGCTGCAGAGCGCCTGCTGGATGACAAGCCCCCCACCCACCTCACCCCTGCAAGCCATGCACCCTCTGGTACCCAGGAGGCCGAGTATCACGTCTCACAGGAAGGGGGGTGCTGCTCAGGACAAAGGGAGCACCCGTCAGTGATGTTTAGGGCTTGGCGTCGGAAAGAGCATCAGGGCAGGAGTGGTGGGAGGACTAGTGGCCCCAGAAAGCATGGCAGAAGGGGAGGGGGCTAGAGAAAGCCTGGTCCAAGGGCAGGGGGCAGGTGTCCTGGCTGCTTCCTGAGGACGAGGCCAAGGACAGGCCACACTGCACAGTCCTCCTCACTGCCCTCCCTGGGCAGCAGGGACCCCGGGGCTGCTGACTGTCAAGGCACAGCCCATTCCCAGGGACCACCCCACAGCAGCTCGAGGCCAGATGTCCCTCTTGCCCTGACCACACAGCCCAGCATCTCCACACTCACCCTCGGTTATCAGAAAGGCCCTGAGAAGAGGTGATGCCTGGCAGCTGAGCCCCTGCACCCCAGCCTGGACCCCAGCCTGCACTAGCGTGGGGTGGAGTCACCTCTGTCCAGCCCACAGAGGTGCTCAGGCTCTAAATCCACGTGGAGGCCTGACTGAGGCTTGGAGCACTGATGGTCCAGGGTACGCGGCCGGGACCCTAGCATCTGGAAGGGAGACAGCGGTCCTCATGCCGTGGCCGGACAGCAGCGCTCCAGCACCCAGAGCCCAGGAAGCAGGACCTTCTGCCTCACAGAAGGTATTCAATGAGCAGTCAGAGCCTGCTGACTCTTTCCAATGATGCCAGCACCCCGGGCACCAGTGCCAGGCTCAGAACTCGACCAGCACCTCCCCAAGACCCCCGCTTTCAGCCCCACTTTGGGGGCACACGCATGTGAATGCACAGGGAACAGCAAGAGCACGGGGGTCCCCCCTACAAATGGGGCCCCGGTCCCTCATAATTTCCTGGTTTCCTTCCGGTTGCCTGCTGGCATCCAGAGCCTTAAAGCACGTCACAGGATGTACGCCCCAGCGTCTATGGGGAAGAGGCCCCCAGCTGCTCAGCAGAAGCAAGTTCAAAGCAGGGGAAATCATCTCAAGCATTTCGACAGCGGCTGCAGCTCCATGCCCTGTTCCAGCAGGACCCTCAAGCTACACGATTGGGTAAGTAACTCAAACAAAGCAGAAGACCACCAGGGAGACTCACGCCAAGAAATTAGGAAGAGGTCTGCAGGTTCTTTGGACGACTTTTCATGTACTCATCTGTATTTCTTTATAAAATTTCTATTCCCCTTGTCCCTCGCCCCAGCACCTGCTTTAAGCTCATCCACACCCACAGTGTCCCCACAGGACATTGCCAGGGGACGGATCGTCAGTGGGTCAGGCTCCAGTCTGCAGGCGTGAGGATAGGACCCCATGTCCCCCAACTTCCGACATGAAGGACACGAGAGCCCCTGGCAGGTGGGTGTATAGCTCAGGGACCCCTGGGGCGAGCCGCTTCCCAGCTGACCCAGGGACCCTGGTTCATGCCTGTTTGTCTCCATGCCCACTGTCCCCACCCACAGAGGGTGCTATTGGACGGGATGGACTCTGATGATGGGGCAGAGGCATCCATGAGAAAGGGGGCTGCAGGGAGCGGGGTCAGGGCACCAGAGACCCCCCACCCCCAACCATCAGAGACTCCTCGGCATGGAGTACCTGGAGTGGGCACCACTCACCATGCTGACAGCGAGGACCCTGGAAGCCAGGGGGACAGCGGCACGGCTGGGCTGAGCCGGACACGCAGTGGCCGCCGTTAAAGCAGAGGCCGGAGCTGCACACAGCTGTGGAGGGAGGGAGAAGGCGTGTGAGGAGGGGCAGGGGCCTGGGGGCACCCCTGGTCCACTGCCAGGACACAAGGTCCCTAAGTCTCCCCACAAGGTGCGGCCTCAGGCCTAGACAGGACCCAGACCTCTGGACAGACAGGACAGCTCCCCACACCCCCACTGCAGCCCTGGAACCATGTGGTGGCCTTGGGGAAGGGTCCCACAGCCAGGCAGGTCACTGGCTCCGCTCTGCCATCCTGGGTCACACACCATTCCTCCTCCACCAGGGCTTGAGCCATCTCCGCCAGGTCTGGGTTCAGTGAAGCCCCTCTAGGTGAACCAAAAAAAACCCACTCACTTCAGTGGGACATGGAGTTCCAGGGCACTTTCTGGGGGAGGCCGAGGGGGAGGGGGTCGTGGGAGGAGGGTGGGAGGGGCAGGGGGAGCAGCCCACAGTTGAAGGAAGCTGAGAGATTGCCTGAGGCCCCCTCCCTGCAAAATTGCATTGGTGGAAATACCCAGACTGGTTCCACCCCCGAGGAGGTGCAATTCTGTGGGCGCCCAGGCCTTGGGATAGCAAGAAGAGAGGGTCCAGGCAGGTCAGGGCTGAGAGCAGCTGGCCTCCCCTGCCTTCTCCAGAGGAGACTCCCTGCTCCCAGACCCTCTCCCCACACCCCAGCCCCAGCTGGACCCAACCGGTCACCCTGGGGGCAGCTGTGTTTACACCTAAACCCACTGCCTGGGGGTAGCCTAGGGTTACTGAGCTGCCCCCTCCAGTGCCAGGCCACTGCATGGAGGAGGCAGCGGCCAGCCCAAGAGGCAGGGGCCCTGGATGGAAGGGCAGGTCTAGTCCCAGCCCCATCACAGAAAGGACCCCACCCCAGGCTGGACCAGGTGCCTCCAGGGGCTTCAGCATGAGTTTTCTTGGCTCTGCAGCCACCCCCCGCCCACATCCACACAGGGGAGGGCAAGGCCAGGGCAGGGGGGCTCTGCCCCCACCCCCACAACACCAACAGCCAGGCCCTGAGTCCAGAGATGTCGGGGTGCTCACTGGCTGAGTGGACACTCTGAATAGTGGCCTGGACACTCTCCAGGCACCCCAGAACCCAGCACGACGAACAGGTCAAGCAGGGAGAGAAGCTGGAGGGCAGGAGACCCTGAGGGTAGGGACGCCGGCCGGGCACATGGGTCTGAGCATCCCCTGGACCAGGCGCTGCCCTTGTTGAGGAGACTGGGGCTCAGGGACGTGCGGCACATGGCCCCAGGTCACACAGCCGCTGAGGAGGGACCAGTCCACGAGGAACCAGCCCAGGACAGATGAGCCCAGGGCTTTCTGACTTAGAGTCAGGAAGACTGGCCGAGGGAGACACGGGTCTTTTCAGGGAGCGTCTTCTTCCTCCTCTGTCCCATAACCGGGCTTCTGTCCCAGCCCTGGAGGGACCCCTCCTTTCAAGCCACCCTGCTGGGGTCCCAGCTGGCTCTCCTCACACCTGGCAAACTCCCTCAGATTTCTGAAAGGAGGTGGGAGTTGGGGGCTGGGGGACAAGGCAGTGCCACAGGGGAGCAGGAGGAATCACGTGGTGACCCTGGAACCCACACAGGTGAGTCTGGGCGCGGGGCCAACCCAGGTCATGTGGCACCAGAGTTCCCACTGCTGAGAGCCCCAAACCTGTGGACCTGGGCGACTTTGTGGAGGAAGGGAAGCCAGCTGTGTTTACTTTTCACATCTTAAAGAAGTCTTCACCGTCCTGCAGACCTTCAGCCTTAAACCACCACGATGGGCCACCCCTCCAGTCAGGGGGGAACCAAGTATCCAGGTTGGAGCTCACCCCGGGACTCTGCCCACCCCAGGAACCTCTGCAGGCTCTGCCAGCTCCATGCCCAGCCTGGGGGCCCTCGTGGACAGCACCCTGCCTGTGCCCACCTCCATGGTCAGTTCCAGAGCTCAGGGGGAGACAGCACCCCACTCCCTGCTCCCACACCTCTCCCCTGACCTGGTGCACAGCATCACAGCCAAGGGCTCAGGCCAGAAATGGGGAGCCGGCCTCACTCTCGCCCCAGGTCCAATCCAAAGCCAGACCATCGGCTCCACCTCCCTTGCATCTGGAGTCCACACTTGTCTCTGTTGTCAGGCTGGACGAAGCCACCTCTAGAATCCCCTTGGAGTCTTCTCAGCCGGTCCCACTCACCCCGTCCTTTCTCAGTGGTGCAGCCATCGTGTTGCTTCATGGCAAGAATCAGATCATGGGCCCCTGGCTGAAAACCCGTCTGTGGCTTTCCCATCGACCTGGCACAGAGCCCCCTAGCCACCCATCAGACCCCGAGAGCTGTGTGCCTGGACAACAGGTCCCTTCCGCAGGGAGCCTTCCCAAAGAAAGAAAGAAAGAAAAAAAAGTGAAGTCACTCAGTTGTGTCTGACTCTTTGAGACCCCGTGGACTGCAGACCGCCAGGCTCCTCTGTCCATGGAATATTGCAGGCAAGAATACTGGAGTAGGTTGCCATTTCCTTCTCCAGGGGATCTTCCTGACCCAGGGATCGAACCCGGGCCTCCAGCATTGCAGGCAGATGCTTTAATGTCTGAGCCACCAGGGGAGCCCCAAGCCTTCCCAAGCCGCCAGGCAAATCAGTGCCCACAGAGCCCTAAAGTTTGCAACGCTGCACCTCTCAGTGTACCAGCCCTTAAGAAAGGCGACAGCTAAGCTCCCACCCAGGCCTGGGCTCCCTGGGATCAGGGCACAAGCCGCCTCCAGCACCATCGCCTCCCTTGGTGCCACCGACACACCCACACTTAGAAGGCACTCCATAAACTTTGTTGAATGAAAAGGAAAGAGACAAATAAATGTCAGGCCAAGTGAGACGTGAGAGTTATTTGTGGGGAGGCCCTCGGGGGAAGGCAGGAGCTCAGGATCCAAAGGGATGTCTAGGGCAGTGCATTCTCAGACAGAAAAGAGAAAAGGCTGCACAACAGAGGTGCTCAAAGCTAAAAGCAAAGGTGCTCAAGGCACCCAGACCAAGAATGGTGCTCCTAGTGGCCCCAGGCTTGTATGATGCTGGAAAGACAGGGTTACCACAGAGAGAAGCCTGGGACCGGGGGTTCTGGGTGGCATGGGGTGGCGTTGGGCACATCCCCCTCGTGGCAAGATGGGCACCCAGAGCAAAGGGACAGGGCAGCATGGTGGAGCACCTGTGGGTCCCCATCCCTCCCCTGGGTGGGTGATGGTCAGGGACACCTCCGGGAGCCCCCTACTCCTCCCGCTGTCACTCAACACTCCCCAAGAGAACCCCTCATAGGTGAGGAAGACCACAGGCAACACTCACAGCATGGCTGTGGAAATGGAGCTTGGGAGCCACAGACTAAGGCTTCGTATCAGGATGTTTGCTTTCCTCTACAAGAAAGAGGAGCCATGTGTGTGAAGAGCAGGCAGGTAGGAAAACAGACCCAGGGGACACGTGGAAAAGAAAAATGTCAAAGCTCTATGTGGCGGCTCCTACATGCTCAGTCATTTCTGACTCTTTGCGACCCCATGGACTGTAGCCCACCAGGCTCCTCTGTCCAGGGGATTCTCCAGGCAGGTATACTGGAGTGGGTTGTCACGTCCTTCTCCAGGGGATCTTCCCAACTCTGGGATCAAACCCAGGTCTCCTGCATCGGCAGACGGATTCGTTGCCTGGGAAGCCCATCAGTGGCTCAGACAGATTCATCTATTGGACTAGCGTTTGCTGAGCATTTGCTACACAAAGGAAACTATTATTACTACAAACACATGGTACACCTAGTGGGCAATTTGATGACTCTTCCCTCACAGAGCTCAAATGCTAGCAGGCAGGGTGCATGTCCAACTCTTTGTGACCCTGTGGCCTGTAGTCCCCCAGGCTCCTCTGTCCATGGGATTCTCCAGGCAAGAATACTGGAGTGGTTTGCCATGTCCCCCTCCAGGGGATCTTCCTGACCCAGCGATCAAACCTGGGTCTCCTGCATTGCAAATGGATTCTTTACTGCTGAGCCAGTAGGGGAGCCATGCACAGGTGTTAAATGGAAGAAGGATGGATGCTTTGGAAACGGTTTATAGATTGTTAAGTACCAAATCTGCCTTATACTTAACATTGCTATTTAAGTCACTAAGTCATGTTCAACTCTTTGTGACCCCATGGATTGTAGCCTGCCAGGCTCCTCTGTCTGTGGAGCTCTAGGCAAGAATACTGGAGTGGGTTGTCATTTCCTCCTCCAGGGGATTGCCCCAACCCAGGGATCAAACCCACATCTCCTGCTTGGCAGGTGGATTCTTTACCATTGTGCCTGCCACCTGGAAAGCCCATACTTTTTAATGAATTTTATCAGCACCTACTGAGTGCCAGGGTGACAGCAAGGGGTAGGCTTGGGGACCTACCCTCGTCACTGGTCAGCATGGCTGAACCCACAGGACCCTCAGGGACTCCGGAGGAACTGTCAGAACCCACAAGTGTGAGAAACTCAAGAGCAGGTGGAGGTGAGCTGGGGAGGGGGGAGCACTGTGCCCACAGGGTCTGCAGCTGCCAGGCAGCCGCATCTCCCAAGGCTGGAGGACGCTGCCCTTCTTCACTGGACCCCCGCTGCCTTCCCCCACCCCACCCAGATGCCTTCATGGGGCAAGGCAGCTGGGGCTCTGAAGACCTACATTTAAGTCCCAGCCCTGATACTCATCTGTTGGTTGGAAATGTGGGCTAAGCTCCCTGCCATGTGTCAAATGCAATATCTTCATGGACCCTTCACACTGTCAGAGTGCTGCCCCCACACAATCACCTGGAGCTGAAGAGCCACACGGCCCCGCAGCAGCTCAGGCCCAGGGCCACCATCTGAACAGAGAGGAGGAACCACCCCCACCAGGTTATAGACAGGGAGCCGAGGCTCAGAGACGTTGACCAGGCCTTTGCCTTGGGGTGAAGCTGGGTGGACTCGCCCACATTCCTAACACCAAAGGCTGGGAGGATCCTTAGGGTGTCCAGTTCCCAGGGGGATCCTGGGCAGGCCCAGGAACGGGAGGACAGATTTAGGGAGAACAGTCCACAGGGAAGGGTACCACGTCCAGGCATCGTCTGTGGCATCCTGACGCCAGCCTCTTCCCCTCACTGGGATAGGCAGGGACACCCAGGCCCAGCCAGACATCAACTCCACTGGCCATGGCGGCCCCAGCCTCACTGTCCCAGGACAGGCTGACCCTGGAAATGGGACCTGGCTGTTCTCTGAGGGCTTGATTTCTGCAAATTCAGCCCCCCGACCACCACCCTGGACCTAGGCTTGGCTGAGCCTGAGCCTCCTTCCCTCTGCCCCAAGAGGGGCTAGTGGAAACCTGAGTGACCACAGGCAGGAAAGGGTGACCCAGACTGACACCTTTGTCCAGCCTGCCAAGCCACCCGCCCACATGCCAAGGTCACCGAAGGCGGGTCTGGAAACCAGCCCTGCAAGTGAGGGCTCGCCTGCATCCCAGAGACCCTAGCAGGGAGGGCGGCTCAGCTCAAGGTCACGGGCAGGCAGGGTGTCTCCCGTCTTATCGCCCAGGCTGCAGGGCAGCGTTTCCTCAGCTTCACCCCAGCCGCTGATTAAGAGCTGCCGTGCGTAGGCGGGCAGGCATGGGAACCAGTGCCCACCTCAAGTTGGCAGTGGTTCAGGAAGGGAGGCCACTTCCCTGGGAGCCCAGGGGACAGAGCCGGCCTGAGCCCTCCTGCCTTGTCCCTCTGACTCTGCTCCTGCCAGCCTTCCACCCGACGCTGGCTGAGGGCTTGGGGCCCAGATCACATGCCCCACCAGACCTCTCCCACCAGGACCCTTGCTGCAGGGAGGGAGTCACCTCAGCTCTGTGCTGGGCACCCAGGCTCCAAGTGCCCGAGAGAGTGGCATGCCCTCCAGGTGGTGCCTCAGGGTCCTGTGCCTAGAACAGCACCCACCACACGGGGGAGGGGGATCTCAGAAGACAGGCGGGCAGACTCCCTCTACCCAGGGTCAGGCCCAGCTCCCAGAGCCCCCACATGAAGGCAGGCCTGGCACAAACTAGCCACACTGACTTTGGGACATTGTGTCTGGTCAACACAGAGGCTGAGGCACCCTGATGACAGCGAAGCCCACAGCCCCCTCCAGGCCCACCCTGGGCCGCAGAAGCCCTGAGAGCACACCTGGGTGGGGCAGCCTCCTTCCTGGCCCCCACCATGCCCACCTTTCTGAAGGCAGTCGGTGGGGAGGGGCCGTGCACCCAGAACCTTCCAGAAGCTGAACTTGGTCCCAGCTCCCCTGGGCGCACAGAGTGCTCTGGGCCCCTGGTGACAGGGGCACCTCCGTGTCTTGTCACCGGTGCTCCCCACTGCATCATGCCCCCAGGAGAGCATGCGTGTAGGTGTCTGGGCACCCACGGAAGTGTGAGTTCATGCACGTGACTGTGCACACACACGTGCGATCAGGAGCATGGGTGCACACCTGAGTGAACAGATGTGATTGCCCGTGTGAGTAGGTCACACGCGTGTGAGTAAACCCAGGCACAACGTGTGTACACCTGAGGGTATGTGAGGCTGTGTGGTGAGCTCCTCTGGGTGGGCTGCAGGCCCAAATGTGAGTGTGTGTGTGAACGTGTGTTGGCCACAGGGCCGGGCCAGTTCAGGTGTGAGGCATGGTTCGGAGAGACCAGGCTGCGGGGGGACACAGCAGGACAACATGCCCTGCCCCCAATACCTTGGTCCACACCAGAGACAGGAGGCCCGGGGCACCAGCTCTGTAAGTTCCCCCACTGGGCGCGGGGTGGGCGCAGGGCTGCCATGCTGCAGCCAGAGCGGGAAAGGACCAGTGAAGGTCAGAGACCGGAAGCTGAGGAAGCCCCACCTCAGGGGTGGGGGCGTACGCAGGGCCGCCTTCCTGCAGCGCCTTCCCTACAGCCCCAGCCAGCCAGGGACCACAGAGGAGGCCAGAGGGAAGACAGGCCTGCCTGGCAGTTCGAGAGCTGGACACAGGGGTGCCAAACCACGCTTTGCCCTGTGCCCCTGGCTGAAGGAGCTGAGGCCACAGGCCCAGATCCAGACCCAGGGCTGGGCTCCCGGGGTGGGGACAATGGCTCAGCCCTGTCCAGTTCCCACCACCTCGAACCTGCCCTTCCCTCTGTGGTGGGGCTCTTCCCTGGGCACCAGTAAGGCCCAGCACTCACATCACACAGGCCACCACCGCCCTGGGCACAGAGGCCTCCTGGACGCCCACTAAGTTAGCACCTCCCTTCCATGGGCCCTCTCTGGCCTCATTTTTCTCTGGAGCATCCCCACTCGCCAGCTTGGAAACTTCCTTCTTCCTTCCTCTCCCTCTGCACGGGATGCAGTTTCCAGGAGAACAGGGCCAGAAGCCGCCGCGGGTCGCAGCCCCTCCCACACCCGAGAGCAGTGCCAGGCGCCCTGTCAGCCTCTACAGATGCCTGTCGAGAATGGATCACTAGCAGACTCCCCAGTACGTGCTCTAGGAACACTGTTGTATTACTTTGACTTTCGGCTTCCTTTTTTTCCCTTCCTTTCTAAAGAAAGAATTCATTCTGAAAATACTGCACAGCACGTGTCAGCAAACTCCAGGGTACACTACTGTATTAAAGGCTCTGAGAAGTCCTGCAAAAACAACCCCCTTAACTGTACTTGACTCAGAGCTTCCTGGACCACAGTATCCCTTCCCAGAGCTCCTGGCACCCACAGAGCTGGTGCAGTCTCTGGCCCCTCCTTGGGCCCTGCTTCCCCGTCCTCCAGCCTCTGATGGACTGAGCCCAGCCCACATGGAGAGAGCTCGAGACGGAGCCACGGGTGGTCTTCCTAGCATGGTCTCGGCACCCATTCCATTTCAGGGTCCGCACGCAGGGGTCTGAGGGGTTGAACTGCTCCAGGCCAGGCGCCTCCCCTGGGCACTCAGTAAGGGTGGCCAGGACCCAGGGTGACCATGGTGGAGATATGGGGAGGGGCCAGCAAAACCTGTCATCTGATTAGGATGGAGGTGCAGTTCAGAGGCCACTGAACAAGAGGACAGGCACCCCAGCAGCAGAGCCCATCTGCCTCCCCGGGGAAGGGGCCCACAGATCGGGGAAGGCCCCGGCCATCGGGCAGCCCCCTGCTGGCACTTCTCCTTTTCAGTCACCTCCAGGTCACACCTGCTGCCATGCGGGTCTTGGAGAAATCCCACCGAACATTAGAAGCTTCCTGCTGTCCTCCGGCATGAACACCATGAGGACCTGAGCTGATCACACACACGGCCAAGTTTCCAGGTCATATCCGTGGCTGGTGGAGGGGACAGGGCCAGCAGGAGTCAGTGTCACAGGGCCCTGCTGCAACCTGCCCACTTCTCAGAGCCCCAGAACTGCAGAGACCCTAGACTGGATACAAGGAAAGGTGCTGAGGAGGCTAGACTGGGGAGACAGTCGGGAAAGAATGGGGCAGATAGATGGGGAGAAAGGGGGAGAGGGGGGCAAAGCCGGAGGAGTGGATCCCAGGGGCCCCTCTGCAGGCAGGGAAGGCCCTTTGCCTCATCACCGGCCCCTCCACTCGCAGGACCTCGGAGGCGACACTGACCCCATCTGCTGGCCTAACGCCTGCTGACCTATGGCCAAGAGGGGACCGAAGGCAGCCACCCACTCTCACCTGACCCCCGAGGCAGGGCTTCCCCGGGGGCTAGGGGCTCTGGCACCTGTAGGGACCCTGGGTCCCCCAACCCCAAGATGGGTGCCTGATTCGATTCTGCACCTGCCCCAGGTGCCCCCATGAGAGCCCGGGTGTGAAATGCACAAAGGACATGGGGAAGGCTCTGGCCCCATGAAGCTGGGAAACCAGCCCTGAGCAGCTACAGGCAGAGGGACCCCAGGGGCTCAGCTACAGCATGGGGCAGCTAAGAAAGGCCCTGGCCACCCACCTCTCCCCGTTCCTCCTCCCCCCAACCCAACCTCCTCCTGCTCTGGCTCCAGTCACTCCACACAACACCAGTGCCCATCTGGCTGGCCTGGTCTGCCCATCCTCACACATCAGGGTCACTCCAGCATCTGCCAGCAGCAGCTGGCCTCACCACAGACCTGAGTCCCCCACAGACCTGAGACCCCCACGGGCATGTATTGTCTGTAACCTTAACCCAGTCCCCCTGAAATTTCAGTGCTCCAGATCAGCTGAGCACAAACTGAACGAGTGAATGGATTTAAAAAAATGAATGAGTGTACCAATGAGCTGGTGCTGGGGGCAGGATCCCAGCTCTCTCCCTGCTCCTTCACATGTTGGCCACCCAGACGCCGGGGGGACAAGTGAGTGTCCCAAGAGGTCAGATCACATGGCTTTTCCCAGATAATTAAAGCAAACAGATACAAGCCAGGTACATAAATAAATAAATCCCACCCTAAAAATGAATTCTTAAAAATTAACCAAGAAAGCGAGAGCCTCAAGTTCAAGATACACGTGGGGACCCTGTCCTGTGTCTGCCAGCTGACATGAAAACCTGGACCTCCAGGGCCTGACCCAGCCACCGAGATGCGTCCCACCTCCCCACCACCTCAGCCCTGCCCCCAGCCAGAGGCACTGCCCAGGCTGCCCTGGGAGGGTCCCCGCTGAGACCCGTCCCTGCACTGAGAAGCCCCTAAGGTAGGCCCCTTAGTCCTGAGCTGGTTCAGCAACCCCTAATTCCCAAGTGGTGTGGCTGCATCTTCCTCTTGCCAGACAGCCAGCCAGGGCAGGGCCACTTCGAGCATCCTGGCTGCGGGCACAGGCAGAACCACAGGCTGGGCCCGCCAGGCTGGAGCTGAGACTAGCAGCTCCTGGTGCTGTGGACTCAGCCCGATGCTGGCCCCCTGTTCCTGAACAGCCAGCACTGGACCGTCTCCACAGTGGGCCTCCAGGGGTCTGGACGGCCCTTGGGCCCTCCCACTCCCCCCACCCAATGCTGGGATGGTCACTCCAAGACACAGGTGACACTGAGGGTCACCGGGCTCCAGATCAGGGGTGCACAGTGGATGACAATTGTGGGACACTGCTGTGCAAACCTTCCCCTGCCCCTACCCCTGCCCCTACCCTGCCCAGAAGTCTTCACCCCAGGCCAGCCACGTGGTGATGCACCCACGTCCCTTCCCATAAACCCAGGGGATAGACCTAGACCCCACTTCCCCTTCCACACAGGTCACTATTGTGATCAGACAGCCACGGAGAGGAGGGCCATCAGAGCTGGATGCTCCCCACACTCCAGGGGCCGCTGGCCAGCACCACCTGCCCCCGCATCATCCCCCCAAGGTGCGTCTGGTCCTCTCCCCCCTGCCCCTTCCTGGAGAGAATTACTCATTTCCTCTCCTGGACAAACATCACCACATCCTCTACTTTCCCCCTTTCCTGCTAGAGTCCACAGAGCGCATCTGTGGCCCCTGTTTATGGACCCCCCTCCAGGGGCCAGAGGACAGGCAGGGACACAACCCGGGAAGTTCAGTTTCCACCCCAGACACAGAGCCGCCCACACGAGGTTAACCCCCACGCCGTGGGGAGCCATGAACCTGCCACCCTCCACGGTGCAGCCCAACCTCAGCCTGTCTGGATGCCCCAGCCCTGTTTCAGGGGCTGCCCAACCTGTGGGCCAACCTCTCAGGAGGACGGCTGCCTCCTCCAACCCTGCCAGCTTCACCAGCAGGCTCGCCTGTGCCAACACCCGCAGACCAGGAACCCTCCCCCAACACCCTCGGCAGCTGGACTCCAGCCCCATCTGCTCCATTTACAAAGCAGAGGTTCACAGCCGCCCGCTAGGATCAGAACCCAATTCCTGCCCCACCTCTGGGACCCTCAGTGGGGTCCTGAGGGGGGTTTCAGGCTGTCTGTGGTCCTGTGCAGACACCTAGGGGCTGCTCCTCCCCCTGCATCCATCAGGACCCTTCTCTCTGAGGGAAGCAGGATTGACATTCTATCCAGCAGAGAGGAGACTGAGGCCCAGGGTGCCCACAAGGGGTTGGAGCTCCTCGCCCAGGCCCCAGACAGAGCAGCAGAAGGACCCAGAGAGCAGGGCGTCAGCGTGGGCACACGGGGTAGGTGGGCAAGGGGTTCACGCTCTATAACACCAACCCCAAACCAAGCTCAGGGGCGTCTGAGCCCACTGACACCCAGACATGGCCCTGGGGCCACCCTTGGCCCCCTCCCTGGTGCTGCGCAGATGGCCCCCTGCCCTCCAGCTCTGCACCTCCACAAGTCCCAACTCTCTCCCTCTGCAGCTCCTGCAGCATCGGGCCAGAGAAGCATCACTGGTCCTCCCCTTCCATCAGCTCCTGTGAACAGTCTCTGGGGAGCAGAGTGGCTGAGCCAGTGGCTCTGAAGTCTCTCCCGCAGCCGTGAGATGCTTCATCGTGTGTGGCAGCGGGACCAACCCCCCGGAGACTGACTGAGGATGTAGCCTCTGTGTGGAGAGCGGGAGTTGGGGCACTCACGGGAGAGGCAGCCCTGGCTCCCTGGCTGCTGGCTCCACCCCGGGCAGCACCGGAACACCGTCTGGGCCTCCGTGGAGTACACCTGCCTGTAGCCCGTGTAGTAGATGGTTCTAGAAGAGAAGAGAGAGGGAAGCATTACCGCTGAAGGACCAGGCTCCAGGCATTTCCATCTGGTGCCTCTGGCTCCGACCTCTCCTCATCTCCCAGACCGACTCCCCCACTATCCCCAGTTCACAGCCGAGCAGGTCAGGGCACAGAGGCAGGCGAAAGGTCTGCATTCCTGAGGCCGTGTCATATAAATGAGGGGAACTGGGGGTGCACAGCCATCCTGGAACCAGCAGCAGGGCAACACGCCAGCCCTTCCCTCTCACCCCCATGGTGGGCCCAGCTCTGAGCGACCTCGGGACAGGCATTGTGTCCAGCACACAGCTCTCATCATGCGGCCAGTCTGGAAGGGTCTGAGGGTCAGATTCAGGGCCCAGCCCAGGAGCAAGAGTGGCCCCTGGGATGACCAAGTGGGCCGAGGTGCCCAATGCTGGCAAGCCGTGCCCCAGGCTCCCAGCCCACCAGTCTACCAAGGAGCCGGGTGGTGGGCTGGTCCTGGGAAGTCCCCAGGGACCGGCCCCTTCCCCACTAAGGGCTAAGCCAGGGAGACAGGCTGACTGAGGGTCAAGCATCTGTGGGTAGCAGCAGGACCCAAGTGTGCTCAGCACACAGCACTGAGGTCAGAAGGGACAGCTGGGAGGCCTTCCTGGAGGAGGGTGCTTTAGAGGCCAGGGTTCCCTGGGTCCAAGGCTGGTTCCCGCTCCAATGGGACTGTTATGGCCTCACAAAGGCTGAGCAGAGAGGGGCACAGTCCTGCTTCCAGGAGTTGGAAGCAGGCAGCCGATTCAGCCAGCCTGGGGCCTGGCACAGGGAGTGGCCACAGGAAGGTGGTGCCCACGTCAGAGAGAGACCAGCCCCACCCAAGGGGTAAGGGCCTCTCATCTGTCCCTACCCCAGATCCACAGGCTGCCCCTGGCCACCTGCGCCTCCAGGTCCCCAGAAGCCCAGCCATTCAGGGCCACCTTCTGCCAGTCCAACCCAACCTCTGCTCTGTATCGCCAGCCCCCACAGCGGGCAGGCTTGGGGGAGTAGTCCAAGAGGGTCCACCTCCCCCAGGCTGGGACTCCCCTGCAACCACGAACCTGGAGCAGAAGCTGGAGGGCGGGGTGGGGGTGCCCTGGTCCTACTCAGCCCATCAGACTGTCCTCCACCTGCAGCGCTCCTCCTTCCAGCCACACCCCAACTCCTGCGTCCCATCTGGAGACCTCTGTGTTTGTTGCTCCAGAGAGTGGGCTTTAACAATCCAAGCAAGGATCTGCCACACCCCACCCACCTGCCTGGGGAGCCACTCCAACTCCCTGCTTCAGCCCCCAGCCCAGACGACAGAGAGTGGAGTGGCAGGAAAGCAAAGGGACAACCCCAAGCCTACCCTGCATGAGCGACCTCCAGGCACAGCACCCCACCCTGCTGCCATCTGCAGGACTGCTGCCCAGGGCCTGGCCTGGTTGGGTCCAGGGCCCTTGTGGCATCAGGAGGTGTGGGGGCTTGGGCTGCCAGCTCCAGGTCAGGGAAACAACACCCCTGGCACTGCCTGGCTTGCTCTTCCTGGCCCTCAGGAGTAGCGGTAAGCTCCTGGTTGCTGAGGGGACCTGGACCCCTCAAACCAACCAGGGCCGCTTCCCAGAAGCGTGAGCACGTGCGCATGACTGTGTACATGCATCTCAGGGGAGTCTGCAAAACGCCACTTTGGCAGGACATGAAACCACTTGCCTGGAGAGAGGCCTACCACGGCGCAGACAATGTCTGGCAAAGCAGACGGACCCTTCCGCCGTAAATATTTACCCGCTCCCTGGGCTACGTGCTGCTCCTCCCAGTGACCGGGCTGGTCGGCCACCCTCCCCTAAAGCTAATGACCCTTGGAGACAGCAGGTCAGACTGCAGCCCCTGCTGCAGCTCACATGGGACACCTCACGTGGGACAGTCACATGGGCCCCCGCCACTGCCAGGAGCCAGTCTTCGCAAGGCCAGGGTGGACAGGGGGTGCGGCTACCAGGCTGATGCCCACCCCTCACTCTGTGTGGCCCCTGAGAAGCCCAGGACCCAGCACACTGGGGTAGGGGAGGGGCCTGGTGGGGGCTCACGTGGAAGCTTCATGCTCGAGCATCCTCTCCCTCCTCACCTGTTCCTTCGTGCCCGTGGGGGGCACGCAGCCCGAGCTCCCCAACCCTGGGGCAGCCTGTGTTGGGTTTGTTGGGGAAATGCTCACTGGGGGGACACGAGCAAGACCCCTCGTCCAGCCCCTCAGGCGGCGTCACAGCCTCGCCTGCTTGGGGCCGGGATGCAGGCCCGCGCCACCCCACCCAGCCCCACCAAGGCCATGCAGCAAGCCCACCAGCCCAGGGATCAGACGCAGCCGCCACTGCGGCTGCAGGAGAAACAGCAGCCGCCACAGAGCTGCCACACGTGCGGCCTGGCCCGCGGCTGGTCGCGTAAGAGTGGACCAAGGAGGGCTGGACGCTGGTCCGGCAGAGGGGGAGGGAGGGCTGGGAGCTCAACACGATAAAGCTGGAGCCTCTGTGGGGTCTTATAGGAGTGGGCCAGCCGCAGGAGCCTCCTCAACACTTGCAGAGCTGGGTGGGGCGGGGTGAGGAGGGCCTTCCGCCCCTCTCTCCTCTGAGGGGGTGTGCCATTCAGCCTCTGGCTAGGCCTTCAGGACGTGAACCTGCTGGGTCTGCCCCAGGGAGTGGGGGCTGTGACCTTTGTTTTAAATGTTGGCTGTCCCATCACACCTGTACAGTCCTCACTGTGGTTCTCAGCTGGGGGTGGTTCATCTCCCTCCCCGGGCCTTCACAGCGTCTGGAGAGTGTGGGTTGTGGAAGTTGAACTGGGAGGATGGGGCAGGTGGACAGCCCCTCTACCACGACGGTCCTGTCCCAGGGTCAGGAGGGCTGAGGCTGGGCCCTGAGAGCGAAGGGGCCTGTCGTTTCCTCAGAGATGTGCATCTCTTTGTCCCGTCCCCACGGCCACCCACCCACACTCCAGCCCAGGGACCACAGGGCTTCTGGCTGCTTCCAAAGTGGTGCCCTTTCCCCGAAAGCTATAGGGGGTGGGTTGCAGCTGATGTCACCCCATTCCTGTTTTACAAACACACCTAAACACACTAGCCACAGCCTGCACGGCCACGGGAGGGCCAGCTGGACGATGCATTTGGGAAACCTCCCACAGCTGGCGTGAAGGCCTTGGCCATGAGCATCGTGGGAGGGAACAAAACACACTAACAAGGCAGGGAGCCCTCCAGAGTCGAAACAAGGCTGAGACGCCCACATACCCTCGGCACTGACCCCAGGAAACTCTACAGGACACTGACCGCCGTGGGCACCGAGGTGGGAAGGTGGTCGCACTCACCTGGAGTGAGACAGCCCAACAGAGGAACCTGCACTCCAGCTCCAGCCCGGAGCCAAGCAGATGGGACAGCGGCCGCCACAGAGCTGGGGCCCACACTGCTCCCTCGGAACCTGGAGGTGGCCCTGCTGGATTTCGGGGGGTAGGGTCCCAGATACCGGGCTGGGCAGTGCAAGGAAGGGATCTAGAGCCCTGCCTGAGCCTTCCCAGGAAACCAGGACCCAGAACACGGACCCCTGACACGGGCTGCACACGGCCAGGCAGCACAGCCCCCCAGCAGATGGACGTTCCCCAGCAGTGCCCAGGCACCCTGCCAGGAAGCTGAGGCACCAGTCACCTTGAAAACCCTGCACCCGCCCTGCCCAGGACAGCCTGGAGAAATGGCCAGTCACAGAAGCCCCCCCAGCACGGCCACCCACCCACCCTCCAGCCCAGGGACCACAGGGCTTCTGGCTGCTTCCAAAGTAGCACCCTTTCCCCGAAAGCTATGAGGGGTGGGGATGCAGCTGATGTGACTTCATTCCTGTTTTACAAACACACCTACACACACACACGTGGGGCCAGGGCAAAGAAATGCACGTCTCTGAGGAAACGACAGGCCCCTTTGCAGGGCCCAGCCTTAGCCCTCCTGACCCTGGGGCAGGACCGTCGTGGTAGAGGGGCTGTCCACCTGCCCCATCCTCCCTGCTCAACTTCCACAACCCACACCCTCCAGATGCTGTGAAGGCCCGGGGAGGGAGATGAACCACCCCCAGCTGAGAACCACAGTGAGAACTGTACAGGTGTGATGGGACAGCCAACATTTAAAACAAAGGTCACGGCCCCCATTCCCTGGGGCAGACCCAGCAGGTTCACATCCTGAAGACCTAGCCAGAGGCTGGATGGCACACCCCCTCAGAGGAGGGAGGGGCAGAAGGCCCTCCTCACCCCGCCCCACCCAGCTCTGCAATCAGGCAGATTCCAGAACCTGCCAGAAGAGGAGAGGTAGGCAAAGGCACTCCCTCCGCTTGATTTTGAAATAAAATCTTGAGCAATAGAGGTTTCACACCGGCTCGGGGGCAGGCAGCAGCTGCCTGTAGGCGGGACCTCAGCAGGCTGAGCGCCCCGCTTTCGCCCTTCTGCATGGATGGCCAGCACCTCTCCCTGCACGGTCCCCTCCTCCTCCTCACAGGCCCCTCCCCACGGGGTCTGCCCCCACCCACCAGGCCCCAGGTGGCCGCTGAGCAGGGGTGTACAGTCTGGGAATAGCCTCCATGGTAGCCACACCCCAATGGCAGTGTCAGGGGCCTTGACCTCAGATGTGGGGCACTGGGGCGGGCCCTGTGCCCTGAGACCAGGACAGCCTCGCCCCAGCCGCACTGCCCCCTCCCTGCACTCCATGCTGCAGCAGGGGTGAGCTGAGCCCCCACCCCTACATGGGTCCTTGGAACCCCTGCACGTACCTGCGCTCATGGCTGACACACCAGGCCTGCCGCCCACAACCCGGCCTCCACACGGGCACTGTGCGGCTGAAGGCCCGCACACAGGGCTGGCGGCGGCCCACCAGGGTCAGTTCCTGCTCCGCACACACGTGGGGCCTGGGATAGAGACAGACAGTCAGCACCCCCGTCACCAACTCCAACCCCCCTGCATGCTCCCTGTCAGGGGTCCAGCTGTCCAGACCTGAGGGCAGGCCCCGGGTGAGGGCACCCAGCGCAGTGCCCACCCCGGGCCTGCACAGGCCTGGCCTCGAGAGCACGGATATTCAGGAGAAAAAGGATGCACAGGGCTGCCTCTGAGCCTCCCCCTCAAACCTCAGCCACGTGGCTGAGGGATGCTGACCAGCGGGATGACCAGGATGAGGCGGCACAGCAGCCCTTCAGGCACATCTGCTCCGGTCACTCTCCCGTCCACTGCCCCTGTCCTCACCCCCTGAGGCCCCTGCGTGACTCTGGTCCCCTAGGCCGGCAGGCAGGCCGCCTGGCTACTGCGTGCTGAAAACCGTTCAAGGGAGGAGGGGCGAGCCTGGAACGACTTTCTCCTCTGGGAAGTTTCCGGCACCTCAGAAGCACAGGCGGAGCTGGCTTTTCCATTTGGAAAGAGGGAGGAAGTGGGGGCGGAGGGAGGAGGGCGGAGGGAGGAGGGCGGAGGGGGAAACAAAGAGGCAGGTGGGAGGAGGCACAGAAAAGACTCCCAACGATGGGGAGCAGGGCGCAGGGCGGGCGGGAGTGCTCCGGCCCTCTGCTCTTGAAACGAACCCACTGCCCATCTGGGGGATGGGAGGTGCTTCCTCAACTGCAAAGTGAGCAGAGCTTTGTAGGGGGCGGTGCTCATCCCAGCATGGGCCATCTGCTCCCTGGGGCAGAGCAGGGCTCCTGGAGCTGCAGGTGAGGGTAGGCGTGAGACTCGTCCCTCCGGGGTGGGCAGTTCCTGGACCCCAAGAACTAGACGCCAGGGTGAAGAGGTGAGGACGAAACCGGGGCACAGGGCAGGGGAGGCAGTCATCCACACGCAGCTGAGGAAGCCTGATTGCACACACCCCCGGGTCTAGGAGGGGGCTGGGTTGCTAAGAAGTGTCTCTGTCCTGTCTGTTTTTACAGGCTCTATTTATTAGTGGCCTCCTGGCTTGGGTGCAGTATGCACAAGGGGATGCTCAGCGCTCTGAGGATGGATGAGCCCAGGTCCAGCCTTGAGGTCCCAAGGATGCTGTGACCTGGGCAGACCACCCTTAGACACCAAGGTCCTCCCACCAGACAAATAGACAAATAATCACAATGTCAAGCTCACGCCCAGCACCAAACACACAGCCTGGCCGGCATGGGGCAGCTGGTGAGGGGAGTGCCCCTTCCCTGCCTTTTCCTTCCACCCAGCATGGCCTCTGCCCCCAGGAGAGACGGACAGGCAGGGCCCAGTGACTGGGAGCTGCTCACAGGCCACTGAAAGTACAGTTCAGCTGTCAAGCTTCCTGACCAGTGAGCAGGGGCCTTCAAATGGCCGGAGGAAGCCTCAGTGAATGGGGGCCACGCAGTGCTCAGGGTCAGTGGGTTTAGAAGTCGTTTGTAACCGGGGACTTGAGCTTGGAGGGCCTGTCCCTCTCCAGGTGGGAGGGGTCAGTCTAATGAGCTGATTCGGGAGTACTGGACATTTTCCTAGCACAGCTGCCCAGAGGACTCCAGCCCCAGAGAAGCTGGGCTGTGGGAAGATGCCTCCTCTGAGCCTTGCAGCCTCGGGCTGAGGTAGGTCAGAGCTCCCTGTGCCCAGACACTGCTCCCACAGGCTTGTCTTGACCAGCCCGGCACACTGTCAGCAGTCAGCCCAGGTCCTGGGGAGAAAGGCCAGCATCTTTCAGCAGCAGAAGAGGTTCACTTCGGAGATGTAAATAAGTAAATAAATAAGTGTTGGTTTGTTTGGAATCTGGACCCGTCAGCCAGCAAGAGCCAAAGGACCAACCACATCACCCTGCAGGTCCCCAGGGTCCTGGAGCCACCAGTCCGTGGGAACCCCCCTTAGAGCATCCTCCCGCCTCACCTTCCCACAGGCCCACCACAGGTTTGTTGAGCCAGCCAGGGAGGGTGGAGCTGCCCGTGAAAGGAACTGACACAGAGGTCAGGACCTTCTGGGGCCCTCACTGCTCTCCAGGTCCCCCTTTTGAGGTGCAGGCAGCAAGAAGCCAATTCTGGGGCCTCCAAGAGCCCACTGGCTCCTGCCTCCTTTCTGGGCAGAATGAGCTGCAGGATGGGCCCATTCACAAGGTTTCTCAGAAGTCTAGCAAAAGAGCACCCCCAATCATTCAGCCAGCCAGCACACCCACTGTGGCCCCAGCGAGGGTCTGGGAAGGTGGCAGGTGCTTACAGACATGACTGGGAAGGTCTGCTCCCAGGCAGCAAGGAACTCAACATGACAGGGGGCATCTGAGAGTGGAGTGACTGCGCCCCAGGACAAGAAACATGGGCACAGGCCCCAGAGGGCAGCCACCCCCCCCACACACAGTTGGGAGGATCCCCAGGAGGAGAACTGGTAGGCAAGGCCTTGAAGGGTCTGAAGAGCAGAGGTGAGGGGCAGGGATGAGGCTTTGGGAAAAGTGGGCCCGAGGAAGTCTGAACTCTCCTGCAGTCCTCTGCCCACTGGGAGAAAGCCCTCCCAGGGCTGAGTGAGCCCTGGCTAAATGGGCACACCTCAAAGGACAGGCTTACTCCCCGGGGCTGGGGAAGGGCAACCAGTGGTCCCCACCAGCCCACTGGGGCAGAAGCCCCTCTTAAGAGCAGAGTCCTCTGTTCAGCATCCACCCTGACCAGCACCCAGGGATTCTGGGGAGCCTGGGCCAACCATGTGAAGAACAGGCAGGCTGAACGGCCTAATGGCCCCATGTTAATCCCTCTGAGGCCACCGCTTCCCCTGGATAAACTAAACTCCCTGGGGTCACAGCAAAGAGTGATGTTGGGGGAGAAGTCACGTGTGGAGTCGGGGCTCAAGCCCCAGATCTGGTCCTTTAAAAGGCCACAGAGAAATCTTCTTTCTTGGAGTAAAGCAAGACCCCGGGGGGCCTGGGGTCATGGACTTGCCCCCTCCCCAGCTCTGGCTGGAAGCCTGTCCTTTCCGTCGGTACAGCCAGGTGCACCCAGCCCTCAGGGCTGGCGGAGCCCAGCACAGGAAGCCCCCGCCAAGGCCCCTCGCAGCGCCCCCCCTCCCCGCCCCGCAGCCGCTCAGCAGCCTTTCCAAGCTCCGAGGGCCCCAGGCCCAATACCCTGCGGGAGCGCGGGGGCGCCAGCAGGCCCTCCCCCCCACCCTCCTCCTCCAGACCCGCTCACTTCGCACCAGTTTTCCTCTGAGGCCAACACAAGGATCGATTTGCTGTTTAAAAGAGACCGCTAAACGGCCCGCTGGGGAATCATCTTTCAAAATTAAATTCATCTCGGCTGGCTCCCTGACCCTCTCTTCCTGCCCATTCTGTAACTGAATTCCTTCTCCTGTCTCCCAGCCCCAAAGCCCGCGTATTTAACACAGAAATCAAGCCCAAGCGGCCCCCTGTCTGGGCACAGGACCCCGGCCCCAGGAGCCAGGCTCTGGAAGGAAGTGGGCTCGGGCTGCTTCCTCTCAGCCTTCTCCAAGCCGCCCGGCCAGACCTGCCCGGACTCCCTCACCTCGCGGGGCGCCGATTCCTCCCAACGTGCAAACCCGCAGTCAGAGTTCAGGCAGACGAGGAAGGGGAAGGGGAGAGGCCGGGTGGCCCTACCAGGGAAGCTCCCCCCGACCCAACCCCCGACCCTTGTCTCTTAACCTCCCCCTCTCCAGTTAAGGCAAAGAGAACTCAGTTCTTAGGGGCCCGGGGGAAAAGCCGCCCAAGACTTGGGGTCTCCGGACGTCCTTCCCGCCTCCCGCGCCCGCCTCGGCTACTCACATGCCGGGTTGCAGGCGGAGCAGGGCGCCAGCGCCCGTGGGCATTGCGGGGAGCAGCAGCACCAGGGCCAGGGCTACGGCGCGCCCCGCCGCCCCCGCCTCCGGAAGGAAAGGCATAGTGCACGCGGCGCCGCGGCGGGTCCCTCCTACGGTCCCGCGCTCACAGGCCGCCCAGGCGGGCGCTTGGAGCCGCCTCCTCCACGTGCGCCATGGCCCGGGGGACCCGGCGGGCGCAGCCACAGGTGCCGCGCCCGGTCCCGCCGAGCGCGAGGTCGCCGCAGGTGGGCAGGGCCCCGGTTTCGAGCCCGCGCTGGATGGCAACGCGGAGTCCTGTGCGCCTGAATGCGTCCAGCCACACACCCGCCCCGGCGCGGGGAGCCCAGTGCACGCCAAGCCGGGCGAGGGAGACGCGGCCCACCTCCGCCACGCCCCCTGCTCCGACCCCAGCCCCGACTCCGCCCACCGCCCAGATATACCCGATCCCTCCTACCCGGCCTCGTCCCGCCCCCGGCACACCGCCGGGCCCGGACCCCGGCCCACAGCCCATCCCCGCCCAGACGCTCCGCCCCACCCCCGCCTTCCTCGCCCACAGCCCCGCCCACAACCCCCGCTGCCCACTCGCGCTTCCCACTCCTCTCCGGCTGGAAGTCTCAGGTTCCGTGCGACTCGGGAGACCAAGGGGTGGAGCAGCAAAGATCTCGCCCCTCAACCCTAGAAAGGCAGTCCTCCAGGACGCCGGGCCCCAGCCCCCGTTATCCTGGGGGAGGTGAGTCTCTGTCGGCCGGTCCCGCTGCCACCCTGCTGCACAAACAGGGAAACTAAGGTCAGAGCGGAAGCAGCCAGCACGCCCAAGTCGCCCCTAATAAACTGCAGATCCTGGAACTGGACAGGGCGAACTGTCTCTGGGACCGTCACTAAACCTGTACATCTAAGAAAACCACCAGATCTCGGAGAGTAGAGAGAAGTCCGGCCAGTCCAGTGGCCCCTCAGGGTGTCTGGGTCATCACAGACAGTGATTTATCTCTTTGTGGACACTGGACTCCCAAGGTCAAGATGCTGACTCTTGGGTTCCTGGGGAGGCCCTCTTTCTGACCTGCAGAGACTGCCTCCTGGTGTGAGCTTGCCTGGGGGGCAAAGGGGTGAGAGAGACAGCAGCTCTGGTGTCTGCTTCTTAGAAGAAGCCAGACACTTGGGACCAGAGCCTCACCCCATAACCTCATTTAAGTATAGTCACCCTCCTTGGGCTTCCCTGGTGGCTCAGCTCATAAAGAATCCTCCTGCAATACAGAAGACCTGGGCTGCATCCCTGGGTTGGGAAGACCCCCTGAAAGGAAAGGCTACCTACTCTAGTATTCTGGCCTGGAGAGTTCCATGGACTATATAGTCAATGGGGTCTCAAAGAGTCGGACACGACTGAGGGACTTTCACTTTCACCTCCTTAAATGCTGGGCTCCATATACATTCCATTGAGGAGTAGGGCTTCAACCTATGGATAAGCAGAGACATTACTTTGCTTAGAGAGGTCCATGTGGTCAAAGCTATGGTTTTACCAGTAGTCATGTATCGATGTGAGAGCTGGACCATAAAGAAGGATGAGCGCTGAAGAATTGATGCTTTTGAACTGTGGTGTTAGAGAAGACTCTTGAGAGTCCCTTGGACTGCAAGGAGATCAAACCGGTCAATCAATGGTAAAGGAAATCAACCCTGAATATTCATTGGAAGGGCTGATGTTGAGGCTGAAGCTCCAATACTTTGGCCACCTGATGGGAAGAGCGGACTCATTTGAAAAGACTCCGATGCCGGGAAACATTGAGGGCAGGAGAAAAAGGGGACGAAAAAGGATGAGATGGATGGATGGCATCAACAACTCAATGGACATCAGTTTGAGCAAGCTCCAGGAGATGGTGAAGGGCAGGGAAGCCTGGCATGCTGCAGTCCATGGTGTCAGAAAGAGCTGGACATGATTGAGCGACTGAACAAAAAAACAGTTCAGTCCACAGCAGGGTGATTTCACGATCTTCTGAAACCCCAAACACAGGTCAGCACCCCTGCTTGGTGATACCCCAGACATGATCCTGTGTGCCCTCCGCTCAACCTCACCCCCCGCCCCCCACTGGCATCCCAGTGGCAGGACTGGTCCACCCTAGGGCTCATGCTCTTTCTGGGCTCCCTGACACCTGGTATCTTGCGAACCTACCCTAAGAGAGCCCTTGAGTTCCAAAGTGAATGTGAGGCCCTCCCTGGGGTTCGAGTCCCTCCACCAGAGAGTTTCCTGATGGCCCACCTGCTGCCTACCTTCAAAGACCTGACCCCCTTCCCCTCCAGAGCTGCACTTGGCATGAAACAGCTGGATAAGTGTGCACTGAAATGAGTGAGTGAGCAGCTTCAACTGTTTACCAGCTCCTTGAGGGACCCCACCCCAGCCCTCTCAACATAAGCTGAGGGGTCTGCATCCTTTCAGAACATTCTCCGGCTCCTCAGAGGAGGGAGGAAAGAATCTGGCTGGGTCCTGTGGGTTAAAATGGAGGCTGCTGACAGGGGGGTCCCCAAGTGTGATGGGCCCTAAAACAAATAAGATGGGTCCTTCTGTAAGGAAAGAACTGAACTGGATTAAATAGTACATATGTGTCCATTGTTGTTGTTTAGTTGCCAAGTCATGTCCGACTCTTGTGCCTCATGGACTACAGCCTGCCAGACTCCACTGTCCATGGGATTCCCCAGGCAAGAATACTGGAGTGGGTTGCCATTTCCTTCTCCAGGGGATCTTCCTGACCCAGGGATCAAACTCGTGTCTCCTGCACTGGTAGGCAGATTCTTTACCACTGAAGCCCACATATGTGTTTAGTACACTTTCATAAATGGACTCAAACAACTTTTTTTAGTAATCCATCTAATTAGAATGCAATAAATATTCCCTAAGAATTTTCCATCTTTGCCCATTTTCATGATAAAGTGACAGTTTATGGGACATGGCAAACATTTTCCTGGTCTGTAGTTTCAGTCTTGAGGTGGTCAGTTATGCTTCCAGACAATGTAGGTTTCTGAGTGTGTGTCCCCAAGCCTACAGTCTGCCCCACTATTTCCCCAGTGCCTAGAGATAGGCACTGAGTTGGGGAAGATCAGGAATACAGTTTTCTTTGTTAATGTCACCTTGGCATGCAAGAAGGCTTTCTTATCTCTCCTTGCTATTTTCTGGAATTCTGCATTCAGTTGAGTGTATCTTTCCCTTTCTCCTTTGTCTTTCACATCCCTTCTTTTCTCAGCTATTTGTAAGGGCTCCCCAGACAACCACTTTGCCTTTTTGCATTTCTTTTTCTTGGGGATGGTTTTAGTCACCACCTCCTGTACAATGGTATGAACCTCCGTACATAGTTCTTCAGGCACTCAGCCTACAAAATATAATCCTTTGAATCTATTTATCACCTCCACTGTATAATCATAAGGGATTTGATTTAGGTCATACCTGAATGGTCTAGTGATTTTCCCTACTTTCTTCAATTTAAACCTGAATTTTGCAATAAGGAGCTCATGATCTGAGCCACAGTCAGCTCCTGGTCTTGTATTTGCTGACTATATAGAGCTTCTCCATCTTCAGCTACAAAGAATATAATCAATTTCATTTCATTAGTGGTCAATTGGTGATGGCCATGTGTAGAGTGGTCTCTTGTGTGGTCAGAAGAGGGTGTTTGCTGACCCTCTGTTGATCAGCCTGTTCTCTTGACAAAACTCTGTTAGACTTTGCCATGCTTCAATTTGTACTCCAAGGCCAAATTTGCCTGTTTTTCCAGGTATCTCTTGACTTCCTACTTTTGCACTCCATCCCCTATGATGAAAAGGACATCTTTTTTTGGTGTTAGTTCTAGAAGGTCATGTAGGTGTTCATAGAACCAATCAACTTCAGTTTCTTTGGCATTAGTGGTTGGGGTATAGACTTGAAGGCAATCTTGGTTTGCCTTGGAAACAAACTGAGATCATTCTGTCATTTTTGAGATTGCACTCAAGTACTGCATTTCAGACTCTCTTGTTGATTATGAGGGCTACTCCATTTCTTCAAAAGGATTCTTGCCCACAGTAGTAGATATAATGGTCACCAGCATTAAATTCACCCATTCCCATCCATTTTGGTTCACTGATTCCTAAGATGTCAATGTTCACCCTTGCCATCTCCTGCTGGACTTCTCCAATTTACCTTGATTCATGGACCTAACATTCCAGGTTCCTGCGCAATATTGTTCTTTACAGCATCAGACTTTGCTTTCACCACAAACACATCCACAACTAAGCGTCATTTCTGCTTTGGCCCAGCCGCTTCATTCTTTCTGGAGCTATGAGTAATTATCCTCCAATCTTCCCCAGCAGCATATTGGACACATTCCAATGTAGGAGGTTCACCTTCCAGTGTCACACCTTTGTGCCTTTTCATACTGTCCACAGGGTTCTCACAGCAAGAACACTGGAGTGGTTTGCCAGTGAGCACGTCCTGCAGGTGGCCCTGCACAGCATGGCTCAGAGACTCACCGAGACACACAAGCTGCTTCGCCATGACAAGGGTGAAATCCGTGAAGGGACCCGCTTCACCCTTATTTAACTGCAAATTATGCTGGGAATTTTCACCCATCTTTCTTCCAAATAAACTTTGGAGTCCCTTATCCAGCACCTTCAAAGTTGCTTTGGACTTTTCATTAGAATTTTGTTAAACATACTCAATTCCAGAAGATCTGGCATCTTCATAGTGATCTAACTCGGAGAAAGTCAAGAAGCATGGGGGTAGATTTACTCTGACAGTGGAGGCGACGTGCATGCCCCACCAGTCCACTGAAGCCCTCCGGACCCCGTGCCTCACCCACGTGGCCTCCATAGGCTAAGGCTTCATACTCTCTTTGAGCTGGAGCTAGGGTGCGGGGGATGGGATTCTGCTCAGTCCAATTTCCCATCTCCGAGGCCATTAGACCAACTATAGCCAAACCTCCCAACTCCAGCCTGGGATCACTGGCTCAGTTTACAAGGTGCAGACGGGAAGCTGGTAGTCAGGATCCCGAGTGTTTGCAGGGACACAGGCCCAGAAGGAGGCCCTGAAAGTGAACCTTTTATGAAGAGCACTTTTAAAACACAGTGCATGCTGATGTTTTGGTCTCATTCTCTGCTGGAAATGATAAAAATAGCTTTTGGCCCAAGGAAAATAAAGTGGGGTAGAGGAAGAGGCGTGCTCCCATCCTGGCTGGCCCCTCACACAGCCACCTGCTCCCTCCCCCATGCCCAGAGCTGCAGCCCCTCACCTCCTCAGTGGTGCCCAGTCCCAGGGAATTGGCAGACAGGGTCCTGCAGAGATGCCCTAGCACAGCCTCTGCAGCTTCCTGAGCTGGACTTGTTTGCAATCCAAGAGAAGAATCCAGTATTCTGTCTGAATTTTTACAGACGTCTCTCCTTGACAAGAGAGTAAGCAAATTACTTAGTGCCAAAAGCGTTTTCAGGTTCCAGAAGAGAGGGCCTGGTATAGGCAGTGTCCACAGGGGTTGGGCACCTGCGATAGTGTATGTGTGTGTGTAGAGGGAAGCCCACCATTTCTCACTGGGAGGGAACCTCAAATCCAGCATCACCCCTCTCTGGACCAAATGACGAGTTAAGCAGAGCATCCAAAACCCTACGCCAAACACCTCTCCAGCTGGATGGACGCTCTCAGCTCTGCTTCCAGAGTCCAGTTCTAAACCTCCTCTTTCACCCCCAAGAGAGACTGACACCAAAGAGGCCACCCACACAAACACAGTCAGGCTGTGCAATGGGGCCGGAGAGGGGTGGGTGGGCCAGGATTCTGCAGCAGACACCAGGGTCAGGGCCCCTCTATTGTGCAGCCCTGGGTGAGGCCCAGTGCCTCTCTCTGCCTCCATCCACGTGGTGGGCCAGGAACGGCAGAGTATTGGCCTGGAATCCGGTTCCTGCTCGGCCACTGATCTGATGGCCTATTGGCTGGACAGCAAGTTGACTACTGCTCAGTGGACAGCAGGGTTGGCCCACCCCCTTCACCCTTCCCTCCCTTTACCTGGGGTGAGGGAAGGGGCATCAAGAAGGGGTTACAGACCCCTGCCAACCTTGAGAGCAGAAAACCACCCACTCACGCACCAGTGCCAGATGGAGGTGTATGCCCTGAAAAGTCACCTTTTTAAGCCCTGGTCCCCAGGACCTGCAAATGTGACCAGACATGCGAAAAGGGTCTCTGTAGATATAAGCTAAGGATATCAGAAAGAAATTGCCCTGGGCTTACCCTCAGCCCAGCGACAGGTGTCCTTGTAAGAGAAAGGGAACTTCCCTGGTGGTCTGGGGCACAGGTTCGACCCCAGGTCAGGGAACCAAGATTCCACACACCGTACAGCCAGAAATAAATAAATACCAAATAAATAAAAGCCCAATCTGAGGTTCCTTAAGGAAGCTTCCAGAAAGGAGATAGAAGGAGGAGACCTGAGACACAGGGAGACAGGGGGGCAGTGTTGTGGCCACATGCAGGCAGGATGGGAGGGGCACACCCACAAGCCCAGGGATGCAGGAGACTGCAGCCACCACCAGAAGCTGGGAGAGGAGCACAGAGAAGACACTCCCTGCAGCCTCCAGAGGGACCAGCCTGGCCGCTCCTCCTTCTCAGGCTCCAGCCTCCAGACTGTGAGAGAGCAGCTTTCTTTCATTTTGACACCCAGACTGTGGTGTCTCACAGCAGCTATAGGACACACGTACAGCCATGACGAGGCGGCGCAGCACCTGCCCTGGGGGTCCACAGAGGAGGTGGCAGAGCACGGGGCACGCTGGGGGCCCCTCCTGCCCGCCTATTCAGACGCACTTATCCTCAGGGCGGATAAAGGCTCCTCCTGACACCGAGTCTGGGAGACGAGGGAATTTGCTGTTGCTGGACACGCTCCCCGTGGTGCAGCCCTTGCATTTCTCAGGAACAGTCAATACATATACCCCTTCCTGTCATCCCTTGACTCCCAGGCAGATGCCCCAGTCCCAGGCGATGACCTTTCCAAGACCTCCTGGCCTTCAACCCTATCCTGGTGCACCCAGTGACCCTCCTGAACCCACTTGCCTGAGGGCAGCACATCCATGTGGCCAGACCTTTCCTGGGTTCCATCTTTACACCTCAGCTCCCGCCAGATGGGCACAGGGCACTAGGGGTTCCTGGGCGTGGTGAGGTGGGCAGCAGGGCAGCAGGGTGGGGGCAGAGGGAGCCCGTCCTCTCCATCAGAGTGCAGGACGTGATGAAAGTTACCATGGAGACGACTCAGCCTTTAGATACTGCAGGAGTACCATGTCCATGTCTTCCTGTCTCCCCATGTCCTGCTCATATGCCTTAAAGTCAGGAAGTTTGGAAGCCCGCCCCCTCTTTGCCCAAGGCTAGGGCTTCCCCCAACCCTGTCTGCTGGACAGGGTGTTTGTTTGTTGAAAGAAATCTACCAAGGATCAAGAGCAGTCTCTCCAGTGCACCACACAGCGGCTCTCAGGTGGGTCTCCAGGGCCAGGGCAGCCAGCAAGCCCTGTCTGGCCTCTGACCAGCCCTGAGTCCATAGCCTGGTTCCCCAGGAGAGACAGGCCTCGCCCAGAGGGCAGCTGTCTCTGGAAGGTGAGTGTGGCCCACAGAGTAGTCCCTGGGCCATGCCTTAACCTCTGACACAGAGCCCCAGAACCCCTGGAACCTGGCAGCTCTGAGGTCCTGCCCCTGCAGTTCCCACAGGCGTGCACCTGACCTTCCTTTCCATCAGAAGCAGACGTCAAAGGTGAGATCCTTGGATTTGGTTAAAAAAAAAAACACTAAGCCACAACATCTGGAGTTAAGATAGGAATCCACACTTCCAGCTGAGACTTGGCGGCCTTCCACTCACCTGGGGAAGAGATGACCATCATCTGTTTGCTCACAGATACCCAGGCGCAGGACGCTGCTCTGAAGGCTCCGTGTGGGCAATCCTGCCACCTGCTGGTGGGAGCGGGAACAGCCTTTCAATGGTCCCAAGAGAGACAGCGCAAACCCAGGGGGATGCGGCCAGGGATGGGCAGCCACAGCCAGACCCGGCAGGAGTTCCCTCCTCCCTCCCCGCACCCCCACGGCCACTGTGCGCAGGTGGACAGCGCTGAGCACCATCTGAGCCCCCTCGCTGTTTGCACGTGCCCACCCCTCTCACAGGGAGACCTGGGTCACCTCCCCAGTCACACTCGAGCCCTAACCGCTGCTACTCGGTATCCTTGGCCGTGTTTGGGGGTGGAGTCTTTCAGTATCCGCGGCTTTCCCAGTCTTTGCAGGTGTCATCAGGTTAAGATGTGGTCACCTGGGCGGGTCTGAGTCCAACACGGAAGAGGGGAGAGAGTTAACAGGAGCAGGAGGAGGGGGTATCAGGGTGACCTGGCCACCTGCTCAGGACCTCTGGCAGCCGCCAGGGACTGGAAAGGGCAGCGGAGAGTTTCCCCTAAGGGTTTCAGTGGGGAGCATGGCCCTGCAGACACCTGACCTTGGATTTCCGGCCTCAGACTGTTGTTGAAATCCCCCAGTCTGCGGTACTTTGGGATGATGGCCCCATGAGGCCAGCACAACAACTGGTGCCAGGTGTCCAACGGATGCTCAGTGACCAACCCAGCCATCTCTCGAGTTTGTGGATGTTCAAGTTACCTGCCCCACTCCCTCCACATCCACTAAAGGCTCAGACACCCAGTCAGCATCTTCACCATCATGCCTACTCCTGCCAGCATCCTGGGAACTCAGGGCCCACCCTCTGTCAGGTCCTGGCCCCTGCTCACCCATCACTGGGGACCCAGTCCAAAGACCAAGACTCAGTCCTTGTTCCCCTGCAGAGCGCTGTCTCTGTGACACTTTCGACTCCAGCACCCACTGTATCCTCTGGCGTCCAGACGTCAGGCCCTGTTCTCCATCCCTCCACACTGCTGGTTTCAAAACCAGCCACACGCCAGGGCAGCGAGAGACCGAAGGAAGAGGCAGATGCTCCAGATGGGCTGGGGGCAGGTTGACAAATAGGGGTTGCTCCTGAGGCTTGTCTTGGTCACTGCAGGTCCAGTGAGTCTCCATACCCACCTGCCAGATCATAAAAGTTCACGCAGAAGCCTTCACGGAGCTCAGTCATGTGACTGTGGTCTCACCGGCACCTTGCTGTCTTAAGGCTGCTTCTGAATATCTTAAGGACAGATGTTCAAGGGGCTTCCTGATGAAGGGAATCCTCACATGCCCAGGTCTGGGGAAGTCATTCTGGCTCATACAGGAGCTAGCTTGAATCTGATGCCAACTAGGACAGCCTGTTTGTGGCAGGTCATATAATTATTTTTTTAATAATTTTATTTTTGACCGTGCTGGGTCTTCACTGCTACCTCGGCTTTTCTCCAGGTGCAGCGAGCGGGGGCTTCTCTCTAGTTGGGTGTGCTGCTTCTCATTGCAGCGGCTTCTCTTGTTGCAGAGCACAGGCTCTAAAGAGTGCGGGCTTCAGTCGTTGCGGTTCCCAGGCTCCAGAGCACAGGCTCAGTAGTCATGGTGCATGGGCTTAGCTGCTCTGTGGCACGTGAGGTCTTCCTGGACCAGGGATCAAACCCGAGTCCCTTGCATTGGCAGGTGGGTTCTTTACCACTGAGCCACCAGGGAATTCCTGTCTGCTTTAATCCCTGGTGGCTCAGATGGTAAAGCGTCTGTCTACAATGCAGGAGACCCGGGTTTAATCCCTGGGTCGGGAAGATCCCCTGGAGAAGGAAATGGCAATCCACTCCAGTACTCTTGCCTGGAAAATCCCATGGACAGAGGAGCCTGGTAGGCTACAGTCCATGGGGTCCGCAAAGAGTCGGACATGACTGAGCGACTTCACTTTCACTTTAAATATTAAAGGGAACATTGACCAGAAGTAAAGACTACCCATGTTAAAAATGAAGATTAAACACCTCCCCTCGTGGGACACCAATGCTGGTTACTCCCTCCACAATAAGACTCCCTTCCCAGTTGCCAAGGCCACACTGAAGCCCCTGCGTGCGTGCCGGTCTGTTTTTTGAAACCTTGAAGGAATGTCTCCCTGAATCATTTGATGTTCTCTGTTCTGACAAGACAGAAAACTGTGCTGAAAATCCTGCTTCTCCGGAGCAGTTCCTCTGAGTGATCTGACAGGCAGTCTTCCGGGCTACAGTTTGGCTCTTTTCTGTTCCTATATTAGATAGCTCAATGATTATTTTCGTCAACACTCCGATTGCCTGGGTCCAGCTTGAGAGTCCACAGTGGTCCCATTCTCTCAATAACCTCCTCCCGGTCACCAGTCCCTATTAGATCTGCTGACGCCTCCCTCAGACCAGAACTAGACTCAAGGTCCCCTCCATTGACCTTGCTGGGAAATTCTCCTACACATCCTGCAGGGGGCGCAAGGAGCAAGCGGCAGGCCCTGACCGCCCTGCCTGGGGCCGCTGGTCACAGAGCAGCCCTGAGGGGAAAGAACCAGGCTTGCTCACAGGCGCGTTTCTCTGCAATGACGCGGCCCCATGGCAGCATCCCATAGGAGCTGGGACTCGGGGCGCATGCACCATGCTGACGCCCTGGACGTGGCTTCCCTGTGGATAACAGTCCATCGTCTCTGACCCGTGGGTCACCTGTCTTCCACAGCATCCCTGAAATCTTGGCAGCTTAGCCTGTCAGCTGCCAACTGACCCCTCACGGGCCTTGGCAAATACTCACTTATAGGAGCTCGTCCTCCCTTTTCCCCTTGTCTTCGGCCACAGCTGCCCAGCAAATTCCAGTCCAGCTACTGGCTTCTCCCACTCCCACTAGCTGCTGGGTGGAAGGCTCCACTGAGAACCTGCCTGAGGACTCCCGGCAGGCAGGCTGGTGGTCCCCACGCCCACCTGAAGCAACTCCTCTCTCGCCACTGAAGAAAGCAGATGTCCCAGAACCGCTCCATGCCCCTCCCCCACTGCATCAGCACCCCACCACCTGTCTACCCTCAGCTCTCTCCATCTATCCCTGAGCAGGTGCAGCCCTCCTACTCTAGCTAGACCCAGACCCCTGGGCTCTAGGTTCCGCCCAGCACACTGCTGCTGCCTGCCAGCATCACTGCTGTCCCCTCTTACCTCCCCTCTCCTCACCTTCAGCCTCATCCTTTAAACCACGGCCCCTTCTCATCCCTCCTTCCTTGGCTGAGTCGACCCTGATCAAGGTCATTGTAAAGTGATGCCATCAGCGCTCGACCGTGTCTCCCTGGTCATTGTGTCTGAGGGTGCGTGAGCATACATGGACTCCTGGTGAATCCAGTGGAGGACGGGTCTCCTCTGCCTGTTCTCATGTGCCACCAGTGCGGGGGCGGGGACACAGGCCCTGCACTCCAGGGCTCTGCGTGACCTTCGCAAAGTGACAGCCTCTCTGGGACTGTTTTCTCCTCGGTTGAATGAGACGTGCACGTGTGGGCGGAGCAAAGACGATATCTGCAGCACGGGAGGCCCCCAGCCGTGGCTCAGCGAACAGCATGAACATGCTTAGCACTGAGCTGGCTCCAGGTCTGGCGGGGCACTGTGAGTCCCAGGTCCTCACTCACAGACTTCTCCCAACAGCCATAGGAAGCGGGAACTGTCATTATCTCCGCTCAGTTAAAAAAAGGAGACTGAGGCAGACAGGGCTTGAGGGTCCCAGTTCAGTGGACAGAAGCAGGGGAGCCGGGATCCAAGTTCCTATGAGGCCACTCGCCCAGCTGCCATTGCTGAGCCCCCGTACTGAGGGGACTCAGGAGAGGCGCCAGCAGGTCTCCTAAGCCTAACAGCTCAGGCTGACCCTCTGGGGCCTGATTCAGGCCCACCCTGCAGGGACCAGCATAACAGACTCAGCTGGAGGCTCTGGCTGCCAGAGAAAGCAGCTACCTCCCACTGAGTATGACACGGCCCCTGGTCCCCCAGGGGCAGCAGTGGCTGTCCCTATACCATCTCAGCAGGCTGGCAGGGCTAGAAGCCCTTTCCTGTCTCTGTACACTCAGCCGTCTCTGAGCCCTTGGTCTTCCCAGGAAGTGAAGTACCAAAGCTGTTAATATTTCAGCATCTGTGATATTTTCATCCCTCCTGTTTCTGTGGATGACGATGTCCAGGTAGAGTGGTGAGGGGCTGCCAAGGACCTGCTGTGTGTACAGCTCGGCGACTCCCCTTAACCTCCAGAGATGCCCTGAGAAGGAAGGCCAGCCACCCTGGAATCCTTCACGAAAGCCCAGGAGTGCACCTGAGTCTGCAGAGGCAGGAGAGCCATGGCTGACCATCTATGCCAGCTATGCAGCCCCAGGGCTCCTGAGCGGCATTCTCCACTTCTCCAGCTGCAGCACATGTACAAGAGAGGGGTTACCTCCCCGGGCTCTTGTGAAATTCAAAGGATTGTGAATTCGGGGGTTATAAGCCCCAAAGCGCAGTCATATGCCAAGGGCTGGTTTCTTGAAATTTCCTAATAGGATATGCGCATGTGCACACGAGCACACACACACACACACACACACACACACACACACACAGGATGACCTAACAAACACAAGTGAATTATACACAGGACACACGCACAGTAGGTGACTGGATGACACCGCAAAGAACTAGCAGTGATGCAGTTAATGGCAGTGCCTCCTTGGGAGGGGGCGCTAAACCCCAATATCAGAGGATGGACACAGCAGGACTGAGGCAAGAAGCCTTTGGGGGTGGGGGGAGTAGCTGGAACTGTGACTACAGGCAGTGGAAGGACAAAATGACCAACCAGGTCAGGATCACAGGAGCTGCTGTAAACTGTCAAGGCTGCAGCCCTTGGGTTTCCAAGACTACGGGGCAAGGTGGATGTAGATGAGGTTGCCTTGGGGCTTGTAGGCGCCAAGACCGGGGAGCTGAGGTACCTGGCAGGGACTGCGGATGCCCAGGGTGCCGCTAGCCGCAGGCAAGATCAATCAGGGCAAGAACACATCTAACTCTCGGGAGGACAAGCGGAGAGCGACAGCAATGAACCCTGGTTCGGCCCTAAATGGAGTGACGACGCCCGGTGCCTCCACATTGTTCCCTTCCGTGGTGCAGGGTCGCAGCTCTGCTTCCCAGGCCGCCGGGAGCACGCCTGCATTTAACACAGAGCTGGGGGCCATGTCCACGCTGCCGCATCCCTGAACCCGCGGTCAGAAAGGCGGAGGCGCTCAGGAAGGGGCTCTGCTCCGCCGGCCTCCTCTCCTCCAGTCCCCGAAGCCCGCGCTCCCCCTGCTGTGCAATGCGGACCCCTGGGAGGGGCAGAACTAATCCAGGGGATGGTCACCATGGGCGGGGGCGCGTCCAGGCGGCAGTCACCCCGGGCAGGAGGTGTGACCAGGGAAGCGGTCTTCCCCATCAGGGGTCCGCATCCAGGGGGCGGTCGTCCAGGGCGTAAGGCGCGTCCAGAGAAGTTATCAGCTCTAGCGGGGGGCGCGTCCAGGGCCGTCACTCTGGGCAAGGACCGGAGTCCCTCCCCGGAGGTCCGCTGCACTTCAGTCGAACATGAATAGAGAAGCGTTGACCAGGTGCGCTAAGGACCTGACTACCCTCTCCTCGCCGGCCCCCCGCGTCGCCTTGGCAACCGGCCTAGGCCCCCGCCCTTTCCCGGTAGCGTAAACAGGAAGTGGGCGTGAGCGCGGGGTGCGCTTCCGGCGCAGTGAGGGGCGGGAGCGATTGTGAACGGCGACTAGCAGGACCAATCGTGGAAGAAATCTGAGGGAAGAGCCAATCGTCAGGCCCGGAGCGGGCGGGAGGGACTCGAGACTGAGGCGGGACTGGCGAAGCGGAGCCAATCGCGGCGGGCCGCGGTGCGGAGCGGGCCCTGGGGCGGGGCCGAGGGTCTGGCGTAGGTGGAGGTGGAGGCGGCGGCAGCGGCGGCGGCGGCGGCTGCTATTGCGGCCGCGTCGGGCCGGTCCGGGTTCGCTCGGCTGCGGGCGCGGTGATGCTGCAGCTGCGGGACTCGGTGGACTCGGCGGGCACGAGCCCCACGGCGCTGCTGGCCGCCGGCGAGGAGGTCGGGCCGGGTAGTGGCGGCGGCGGCGGTGGCGGGGGGCGTCCGGGGGCGGGCACGCCGCTGCGACAGACGCTGTGGCCGCTCAGCGTCCACGACCCCACGCGCCGCGCCCGCGTCAAGGAGTATTTCGTGTTCCGGGTGAGGCTGGGGGTGGGGGCGGGGGCGGGAGAGGGCGTGGGCCTGTGGGGCCGGGGGCGGGGCGGGGCGGGCGAGCGGGCGTGAGCCTGTGGGGCCGGGGGCGGGGCGGGGCGGGGCGGGGCAGGCGGGCGGGCGGGACCTGTGGCGACCTCTGCCCCGGCTCCGCCCGCTCCGCGCAGCCCGGCACCATCGAGCAGGCGGTGGAGGAGATCCGCGTAGTGGTCCGGCCCGTGGAGGACGGAGACATCCAGGGGGTGTGGCTGCTGACCGAGTAAGGGGGCGCGCCCTGGGGAGGGGCCCGGGCACTTGTGCGCGCCGCAGCGCCGAGTGACCGCTGCCGCCCGTAGGGTTGATCACTGGAACAACGAAAAGGAGCGGCTGGTGCTCATCACCGACCAGGCGCTCCTCATCTGCAAATACGACTTCATCAGCCTGCAGTGCCAGCAGGTGGTCAGGGTGGCCTTAAACGCGGTGGATACCATCTCCTACGGAGAATTCCAATTTCCCCCGAAGTCGCTCAACAAGTAAGTCTTTTCAAACAACCCTTCCAAAACCAGCCCCCAGTGGACGTCTTGCTTTAATATCAGTAGAGTTTAGAATAGACCCGGGTGACTTCTGCCCAGCAGGGTGCATTAAAAGGCATTTTGGCTCAAGAGACAGCTATTAGGCTGGTAGTAAATGAATTCAGGGTACGTTAACATAGGCCTGACACAGGTATTTTTCAGATAAGAGTGAACTCAGCACTTTATCCCTGCCAAGAAAGGATTGGCAGCTGTCATGTCAAACCCTGTTGTGGTTAATTTTTAAAAGAAAAAGGTAGCACATCGCTTTGGTTTACAGATATTATTGAAGATTAAATTTGGAATGTTTAATGGCCAACTTTCAAGAGCTGATCTTCAACTGTTAGGGAGCTTTCTGAATTATGAGAAACCTAGACATGAATATACTCAGTTGAATTAAATGGTAAATTTAGGGTTTTGATGTGGAGATTTGGGTAGGAAATTCAGGAAGATAAGTTCAAAATTCTAAACAACAATAAAATATTCTGGAAAAAAGGATTTGAAGTTGGAAAAGTATTGTTTGTTTAGTTAGAGCACTACATGTTAAAGTTTATTAACCGTGTAAAGATTAGCTTAACTAAGTGTACTCAGTTTGTCCTGTCTTAAAGTGCTAAGAGCTGTGATTATTAGACATTACATTCCTGTCCAGACCCGTGGCTATTGTGAAATGGCCATCATCAGTCTCGTCTTCACTGGTGGGACCGCTTTTTGTTCCCACACCCAGCACCAGGCAGGTGCTCTGGGGCACAGGCCTGCCTGTGAAGTCTGGTCCCTGTCTTCTGACCCTGCAGGCGAGAAGGCTTTGGTATTCGCATCCAGTGGGACAAGCAGAGCCGCCCATCCTTCATCAGCAGATGGAACCCGTGGTCCACCAGTGTGCCATACACCACGTTCATAGAACACCCGATGGCCGGTGTGGATGAGAAGACAGCCTCTCTGTGCCAAGTAAGGACACGGACGGCAGCAGTAGCACTGCCCAGCGGGGACAGGCACCTTCCAGGCCTGCTCTGCTCAGTAACGGTGGCCACGTGGGGCTGCTAAGCACTTGAGCGGTGGCTAAACTGAGAAAATAAACCTTTAAATTTTTAAAAACTTTAGTTATGTTTAGATAGCCCTGTGTGGTAAGTGGGTACTGGTCAGTGTGGTGCTGTGATGTGGCCCTGGTGGCTGTGGTCATTTCGGAGAAGGGCCCAGAAGGGCTTTGGGGTGTGGCAGCCGACCCTGGCTCCTGCTAGAGCTGGGCAAGCTGCGCGCTCAGCAGGAGAGGAGGCCTGGGGGTGATGGGCATGGGGTCTGGGACTGGGGACAGGCCCCCCACTTCCAGCTGCGTGCCTTGGCTTGCTGTCTGCCTGGTGGGTGGTGGGGAGGATCAGGTGGGTCACCGTGGCAAAACGCCACAGAAGAGGGAGGTCTGTGAGGACTAGCTGTTGTCTGTCACAGGTGAGCCCAGAGGTGAGAGCCACACCCAGTTGAGCCCATGGGCTTCTGGGTGTGGCTGGGAAGGCCTCTTGTCCAGGGGTAGGGGACCTCGTGCAGATCGTCTGCTCAGACTCCATGTTTTCTCTCTTTGCAGCTGGATGGTTTCAAGGCTCTGTTAATCCAAGCTGTCAAGAAAGCCCAGAAGGAGAGTCCTTTGCCAGGCCAGGAGGGCGGAGTGCTGGTCCTGGAGTGTCCACTCCTCATTGAGACCTACGTGGGGCTCATGTCCTTCATCAATAACGAGGCCAAGCTGGGCTACTCCATGACCAGAGGCAAGATCGGCTTCTAGATGCGGCACGTGAGTCTCTTGCCAGGAGAGGCGGCCACCAGGACTCCGGGAGTGACAGACCTTGGCCCAGCTCCACTTCTGCCGGCAGGGTCCAGGCCCCCTACCTTCAAGGACCTGGGCACCACGAGTGCAGTCAGGTGGACTGAATACTGTAGCTGGATACTGGACAGATGGTCACGTGAGCTCCAGACACAGCAGAGGGAACCTGTCAGCATCCCGGCCAGGATCTCAGTCTTCAAGTCCCCTGTGTCTCCATTTGGCTCCCTGTGGTCCCTCCCCACAAGCCCTGGAGCATGTTTACAATAAATGTCACGTGATTAGCTACATAGTTTGCTCCATCCAGAGATGTGCCTGGGACCCAGTGCCCATGGTTGCAAGTGTGTGTACGGTTGGTGTCCAGTTTTGCATTTTGAAATTTAATCCATCTTCTTAAAGCTAATACAGAAGCCAGCAGACCACCAGCTCAGCAAAAGTTGGCCTGCCTTGTCAGCTCCTGAATGGACTGTTGCTTTTGTGGAAATGCGTGCTTGACCTGAAGTCACACTTCTAAAATTTATCTATATTGTGTGAATAATACTGATGGCATCTTTTTCAGGCCCACCCAAAAAGCTTCCCAGAAGATTATTTTAAGACAAGTCATTCGTTTCAGAAAGTCACATTGGTAAGTTCTTTACACACAATGCTGATATCTCTGTTAGGTTTGTCCTCTCATGGCATATTTTAAAAAGGAATTGCTTAATTTGCCTTTAAGGAAGTGCTTTCAGAAAGGAACCATATTAGTCTCCTGAAGCAGCCTGCCCCACCTGAGTTCCTGCTGCTCCATGCAGTCATTGCTCACCGCCCCCGCCCATCCACAGTGGTCTGACTGCTGGTCCCCAAGTTCCTTCCTCCTCACTGCCCAGGCTGACAGGTCTAGTCAGCATGGATGTGATGATCCTGATGCAGGGGCCTGTCCACATTGAAAGGCTGCCTTACAACTCTGCCTGGGTCTTGAGCTTTTGCTTTTGGTCTTCTAGTAAAGACATTTAGAATCCAGTAAGTGGTGTTCCTTTTTGAAAGTAGGCGCAACAACCAAGAAAGGGTCTTGTTTGGTGAGAGCATCTTAGAGCCGAGATGTTCTCCCCCCCTGGATTTGACCCCGGCCATGTGCACTCTGGGGATTTGCACAGCCTGCTCCCTTCACAGCCACAGGGTTGGTGCCCACCGTCCAGCCCCTGCCCAGGGTGAAGAACCCTTATTCCTCCAGTGTCCTTCTTAGCCCTGGCCGACCGCCTTAAGCACCTGGATCATTCCAGGCAGACACTCCCTGCAGAGACCTGACCTTAACTGAACTGCCCTGGGACCCACAGCCCTGGCCTCCAATTCTGCTCCAGCACAGACCCACGTGACACACAGGCCATGCTTTAGAGTGTTAAGGGACAGAACAGAGGCTCTTTGCAGAACGGGTCCTGTGTCAAGGGTAGGGTGGGGTGGGATGGGGGACTGGCCACTTGGGGTGCAGTTACTTCCCCTAAGACAAGTGAACCCCAAACTTAAAACTGACCTGGAAGACTTTCCTGTGACTTAAACCTTTTTAAAAAGTAAGCATTAGCCATTTTATAAATGAACAAATATTTATTTTAAATAACAAAAATTACAGTTTATTCCATAGATATTTACAAAAACACCTTGCTATAGCAAAATGAAAGCAAATCCTTTCCTCTGGGCCCTGGAAGGAAAACTCGCCCAAGATGCTCTGCTTCTGTCCCATGGCCAGTGTGTGCCACCTGGGTCTGACTGTGCCCGGGTCCTATGTGCAGTCGCCCCGCTGCCCGAAGGCCACACGCACCCCCTTCTCCATCTCCAGGAAGCACAGGCAGAAGTGGTCCTTGCTCAGGAGGGCTAGAGAGTCCCCGCTCGGATGCCAGCACAGGGAAAGCACCTGGAAGTCACCTGGAGAAGGCAGGCGGCCAGAGGTTAGGGGAGACCCGGGTCCTAGGGTGACCCAGCTGGAGTCCCGAAGTTCAGCAGGCGGGCCCAGAGCATCTGCTTGTGTCCCTGCCCACGCTCACCTTCCCCGGGGACCTGCACCGACACGCAGCCTGCCGGCGACCACAGGTACACCTTGCTGCCCCCTGTGCAGATGGCCAGCCGGGGCTGCTGTGGGCCCCACTGGAAGGCGCGCACAGTGCAAAGCTGCTCCAGCACCGCCAGCAGTCTCAGCTTCCGGATGTCCCAGATCCACACGGCGTTGGGGACGCTGTCTGAGGAGGAAGGGGCACCCAGGCTCACGTTCACCCCTCGCTGCTCTGCTCCAGTCCCCAGCCTTTCACCAGTGAGGATGCTCATCTTCCCCAGGGTCATGGGGCGGGGCGGGAAAGGGGGGCATATCCTGTGGGCCTGGAGCCCTGCTCTTTCCCAAACATGGAGCAGAGGGCGCGGAGGCTTGGGCTTGAGTGGCTGCTGCTCTGATGGGGCGACGGGCCCCAGACACTACTGCTGCAGGATGTCCACCCTGCCAGCAGCAGGAGAATGAGAAGTGAGCGCGGGAGGCCCGGGCCCCGGAGGAGGCTGACAAGGGGAAAGCACACACGGGACGGGCCACTGACCGTTCCTTGTGGCCAGGAAGTAGTTGTCAGGACTGAAGGCCAGTGCCCCAACGCCGATCCTGGGGTTGGCTCTGTCAGCGGCCGGCTTTAGGGTCTGTAAGGAGACCGGCATCGAGGCAATCTCGTCTGGGTGGGAAAAAAAAGCGCTCTGAGCCTCCCTGAGGGTGAGTGGCCTGGGTCTGCGGTGCTGCCCGCAACGGGAGAGGAGCTGAGTGTAACTACCCGTGGGGCGAGGAGGCCAACAGGGGCAGGCAGGGTCTGACAGAAGGCAGGGCTGTGCAGGCACCAGGCCCACCCTCCCACGCGAGGCTGTGGTCCCAGAGCTGTGACAGGCCAGGCAACACCGCAGGGCCTGGTGGTCGGCCCAGGCCCAGTGGCTCTTCTGATGCCCCAATTACTCCCACTTTATGATGAAACTGAACCAGAAGTGACCTCTGCGCCCCAGATGCAGCTGCAGCTCCTCCCTGAGCCCTCTGATGGCCTCCCACTCACCCAAGAAAAGGTTAGCATTCATTAAAAAAAAGTCCTCTCAGGACCAGCCAACAATCAGGAGACCCAGGGCATGAATTCAATCCACGGAGCCAGAGCCCAAGCAGCCTGCTGGCTCTCAGATGAGAATACTGTCCACCAGGTATCACCGGAGAGGAAAAGGATTGAAAGGAAAAAAGGGAGTATCTGGAGTCTCTCTGGACCAAGAGGGCTTTTTCTCATAATGAAAAGAAAGGGAGAAAGACAAGGGCGGCACCACTGGCCGAGCCGCTCACATTTGCTCTCTGAGGACGTCAGGGGCCCGGTCGCTGCTCGGGGTGGAGGGAAGGCCAGGTGGCCCAGTGGTGGACTCTTCTCGGCCTCCTTGTACACCACCTGGAAGAGAGGTGGCCTGGGCAGCACGTGTGGCCGTGGTCCCTCACTGTGCCCTCCTGGACCTTCTCCACGAGGTCCCGCCTGCAGCCGGCATTTCAGTGGAGACAGGTGACAGACGGGCCAGGGCCGGGGCACGTGTCACCAGAGGCCGGATGGGGAGGACGAACGGCCGTGGGGTAAAGGACCTGAGGCGAACCCTGTGAGGGCTCGTGTCAGTCCCACTCCTGTACCTCCAGTGGGTCCTCCAGTCACCGCCCATGTCGGGATGTCCGCCCACTCACAGGCTCCCCAGAAACCCACCCAGACCCCAGGGCTGTGTAGTGGCCCACCCCCTGCTTCCTCCTCACCCCACACCTGTCTTACTTGGGTCCCTCACCTGCGGGCAACTCACCAGGTGTCTGCCCCCATCCCTGCCCTGAGGCCGGGGTGTCTGCCCTCATCCTCATTGTCCTGCCCCCCACCCCGAGAAAGGCTGGCTGGCTGGGTCCCTACGGTCTCCCGCACCTTGTCAGGGGCCTGCTGAATAAACAGAGCTCAATCCCTCCTCAGGGCCTCTGCATTGCTATTCTGTTCGCACTGCCTGAATCGCTCTTCCCCAGACCCTGCACCACTTCTCCCAAGGGACGCCCCTGGGCCCCTTGGCAGGCAGCCTTCCCACCCTCCCAGGGAAGGCTCCAAGGGAAAGAAGCCGCCTACTGATCTCTGCCTGGCCCAGAGCTGCTGGTCCCAGAGTCGTGGGGCTGGGGGTGGAGGAGGCTGGGAAGGACACCACTTGGGACCCTTTGGGAACATGGCGGGAGAAACAAGGGCCACGGGAACGTCTGCGGTTAGAGTGTTTCAGGATCAGAAGACCATGGGACATGAGCCCCTGTAGCACTTACACTGATAGCGTAAAGTGAAAGAGCAGCTTTCTATCCCTTCCTCAAACACACTTCCAGACTTACTATTTTGGGATTATTGACGGTTGCAGGATGCCCAAACTCCGTGATCATTTTCCAAGTCACGTGGTTAAGAATCCGCACCTGGGAGAACCACATGGTCAGAGCCTCTGGGGCGCTGGCTGTGCATGGGCTTTGCCCCACAGGCCCCCTCCCACCTTTCCATCGTAGCTCCCGATCGCCAGGAACTGACTGCTGGGGCTCCAGGCCACGGACTTGATGCCCAGGGACCACTCGTAAGCACAGAAGGCAGACAGCAGCCGGCCATCCAGGGAGTAGAGCAGGACCTTGTACTGCAGAGACAGTGAAGGCATCACTGAGCCTGTGGCGTGCGAGGCAGCCTCCCCAGGGGAGTGAGACTTGGGCAGGGAACCTGCCCTCCTCAGTGGTGGGAAGTGGAGACGGGGACGGTACTGGAGGAGCAGAGAACATTGTGGAAAAGGGGAAGCTGGGTCTTAAATCTAAAGACTTGTAATAAGAGCTCCTCAGCTCAACATCTGAAAAAGGCAGAGTTCACGCTTGAGGCGTTCAGAGAGCGTGAGAAACACACAGCAGTGCTACAAGAAGAGTGCGTCCTGAGTGGGCTCCCTACCTCCAGGCAGGAGTCCCAGACAGCCAGCACGCAGCCGTTGGGGGCCCACTCGATCCCTGCCAGGTCCTGAGTGTCCGTGTCAAAGTGCTTCCCAGGCGGGCGGCGGTGGGGGGGACAGATGACATTGAGAACATTTTTTTCAACAAATACATGAACATCTATCTCATACCTGATGCGTTAACACAGGATTTAATCTCCTCATCTAGCCATGAACAGAAACACCAGCTGTGTGCTCCTGCCATTACAGGGCGAGCCACACGCAGCCACGATGCGGCTCAGGACTCAGTGCGGCTGAGTCTCACCCCTTTAAGATCAGCTCAGGGGAGACCCTCCCAGGACATCACTGCCGTGGTCAAGGAGGCCGCCATCCAATAGCATCCGGGATCCAGCCCAGCCTCCTGCCCATCCAGGCACGTGGTCAGTATTAACCTGCAGCTCATTCCTCCTCCTGATGTGGGCACATGGACGCTAATACCACTGAGCCAACAAGCCTAGCAGCTCCCATCTGGGGGACTGTTAACCACTAACACTCTCTGAGCCCACGCGGTCTCACTGGATCCTGTGAACACCTGCCCGTGTGTGTGCCATGGGGTAACAGGCAGCACCCACCTTTGAAAACATGGAGCTGCCTTTCTCACACCACCCTGAAGAGCCTCTGGGATCTTCAACAATGCACCTCCGCCCCACCCCGCCCCAGGGTCACAGTGCTCCCGGTGTGCGCCTCACCCGTAGCAGCTGCCAGTCACTGCAGACGAAGATGCTCACATAGTCCCTGCAGTCCCGCCTCTCTGCCAGCGCCAGGTAGCGGCCGTCCCTCGTGAAGGTTATTCCTGCCGAGAAGAGGGAAAGGTCCTGGGATCGAGAAGCAGTAGTTTTCACGTTAGAAGGAGAGAGAGAAGGCAGAGGTCTGAAGAGGGGCCGCAGCACACAGACCTTGAATCTGCGGCAGAGTGTGGGCACATGAGGCAGGGTCCCCATACCCTCGATCAGGCTTCTGACGTACAGAGAACCTGTGAGACACACAGAGTGCCCTGAGCCCCGATGAGCCCCTAAATGTTACTGGGAAGTGTGGAGCCCTGCGGGATGCTGTATTCTCAGGAAATCAACTGCAAGAAGCTCAGCTGGGTCAACGCAGGCTCGACACCACAGCTCCTATTTTTACTTTTGAATTTAAATTTGGAAGAAGTCAATTTAAGGTGAGAATCTGGCTGAAATGTCAGACTGTCCCTTCCAGGTCCACATCAGTGAACTGAGTCCTCAGCCACACTTCACACCTCAAGAGAACACCTACGTGACAGAGCTGCTTTGGGGAACAGCTTGCTTTTCACCAAGAAGCATGCGTGTCATCTGGAGAGACACTAACACACAAACTAACATGTGAGCTTCAAGCCGCTGGTGGCAAGAGAAAGAACAGAAAAACCTCTCAAATCATGTGATGCTTCCTTCTGTTTATTAACTAGAAGACAATCAAGTAATTTCATGATTCAGGAGGGGGGCATCGACGAGCTCTCAGGTTCAGTTAAACGTGCGTGAGGGGTTAACTGAGGGCACAGTGGACACACGCCCTTCATCCCTCCTCTGAGACATACGGATGGGATAGGTCACTGTTCCCCTCTACAGAGCTCAGAGTTAAGTCAATGGAGGATTCATTTCAAAATCCGCTGTGTGGGGTGGGGTCCCGGGACTGACGCAAACAAGAAAGGATCTGACACCCAGCTCTGTGACAGATATACAGGATTTGCATGTAAACCCTTCTTGACATCTGTTAAACAACATTCTCTTTAGTAGTTGTGATCACAGAACAGGGAAGCCCTGCTCTTCTGGAGATGCAGGTGGGGGAAGGCTTACAGAGAAGTACTAGGGGATCTAGGATGTACTTTAAGACAATCAGCGGGAGGGGTGGGTATAGAGAAAAAAGATTGGCTATGAGCTGAAATACAGTTGAGGCTACTTTTGTCTGTGTTTGAAATTTTCCAGGATAAAAAGGTCTCCAAACCCTGAAACAACTACAGAGAAATGGCCTCTGAGTAGCTCTAATGACTCACCCTGCTGACAAGCCTTAGGGTATTTGATGTAGGACACGGACTTTGTGCACAAGGACCACACAGTTATCCGCAGCTACAGGGGAAGGGGGAGGAAGAGAAAGGAAACCGTTAATTTAGCACTCTCGAAAGACTGTTGCGAGTCACTTAGGTCCAGATTGCCCGCACCTAAACAAGAGATTTACTGAAGTAAAAGTATCAGGAGTCCCACGGTGTTTTCTGTCTGAAGAAGTGTGTCAAACTCACATCTACAATTGCTAAATGTTTTTTTTTTGGTGGTGCTATGTGGCTTGCAGGATCTTTGTTCCCCAACCCAGGACACGGAGGTGAAAGTGGTGAGTCCTTACCACTGCACCAGCAGAGAACTCCCACAATTGTTAATTTTAATGGGCTTAGTGTTTGGTTTTCATTTTGTGACAGTATTATCTGAGTGACACAAAGTTAAATATAAGTGCATTTTAGTTCAAAGTATAGTCAGCACCCCTTTCTGCCTGATAAATTAAGCTTTATTACAGGCACAGCAGTCCATGGAAGGCCCAGCATTTCTGGGGGATTCAGCATCCAGGGGTCCAAGAAGACATGCCCTGGGATAACAGGCCAGGGGTGCTACAGTCAAAGTTTTCATATAGTAGTGAACCTAAAAATGTTTCTCAGAGAAACACATCTGAGAAAGCCACACAAGATGCCCCCCAGTCTCTTGAAGCAGTGAAGCGGGTGAGTTGCTCTGCCTTGCTAGGTGGCTAGGCCTGGGATCGGCAGGGACAGGGAGTGGCCTGACTGTCTGAGTGGAGGCTCTGCAAAGGATTTCTGGGGGACCCACTGCAGGCACATCACACGCAGGGGCTGGAAGAAGCTGTGCCAATGAAGGACCAGGACGTCCAAAGCCCCCATGGTCCCCTGACGTGATGTGTTTGGGAGGCACAGGCACACCACCCAAGCTGTCTCTGATTTACAGTTGGATGTCACAGGTTCTTCTTCCCACTCAGAGCTCCTGCCCAGGGTCCTGCATCCCAAGGGAGCCCAAGGCTTGAGGAGCAAATGAATGAGGAGGTTAGAGACACACAGATCAGATGTCTCCAGGGCACTCAGAGCTCCTGCCCAGGGTTCTGCATCCCAAGGGAGCGCAAGGCTTGAGGAGCAAATGAATGAGGAGGTTAGAGACACACAGATCAGATGTCTCCAGGGAAAGATGTAAATTCGAGCATTGTTGCTGTTCAGTCGCCAAGTCGTGTCCGACTCTGCGACCCCCCAGTCTGCAGCACGCCAAGCTTCCCTGTCGTTCACTATCTCCCCGCGTTTGCTCAGACTCTTGTCCACTGACACAGTGATGCCGTCCAATCATCTCATCCTGTCACTCCCTTCTCCTCTTGCCCTCAATCTTTCCCAGCATCAGGGTCTTTTCCAACCAGTCGGCTCTTTGCATCACTGAAGTTCTTTTCTATTGTTGAATCAAAGGACCTGTCTAAATCCTTAAAGACACAATTTGAGATGTTCTTTTTAAAAACCTTTTTTCATTAAAACTGGGCAAAAAGATTACATAACAACACTCATGGGCTTATAATGCTCTAACCATTTATGACATACATCCTCCCCACTAGACCACTCCCTCCAATCCTCCCAAGTGATCAGGACAAGGGGTGAGGGGTGACTGTCCTGTGGCTGAGGCAGGTATTTGGGGTGTCCACTCACATGGAATTCCGTCGTGTTGAGGATGTGGCGCCCGTCGGGGCTCCAGCAGGAGGCCACCAGCCCCGCCGAGCCCTCGTCTATCTTGCAGTGCCACTCTGGCTGCTCCAAGGACCACACCTGGACTCACAAAAGAGATGAATCCGTTTGCTACTCAGGCTTAAGAACAACTGGTGAGCTGCGTGGAAGCAAAGATGGGCAAACTCTCAGAATCCTTCAGTGTGAAGGACAGGTCCTGGGTTGCACCATACTTCTCAGTGATGTCACTCTGTTGTGGTCCGAAGGGTTTATTCCCTTTGCTGTCTGAGACCTCACTTAGTTAAGTGTGGGGTCTATAACAAGACACATCTCAGCACTCCCTAACACAGGAACCAGCTGGGCTGCCTGCTGAACACTTCCTGTTACAGAATGAACTAGGGTACGGATCAAGGATATTTACATGCTTTCTTGTTTTTAAAAGTACTTTAACTATTAGAGCACTATTATAATGTTAAAAGAAAACAGGCTCTGACCTGTGCAGCCTCTTCCTCCATACCAGCAAGGCACAGAACAAGGCCCTGGGTGGGGGCTGTGCTTAGGGGGAGGAGGGAAATCCATCCGGAGGTACCTGCACGAGCCCCCGCTTGTACAGGGCACACAGGATGAAAAGCGAGTCGGCCGACCACTCGAGGTGCTGGATCTGGTCCAGGCATGTGTATAGCTGGAGGATCTGCAGGGTGTTCGCATCCCTGACCACCAACCGGTACTGGACGCAGGAAGCCTGGAGGGGGAGAGAGGTCATGGCGGGGTGGGCTCCAGAGGAGGGCGCTCTTGGGACGGCAGGGTGCTCTTGGGATGGCAGCGTGCCCTCCAGTCAGGATGGCTGCCTCCTCTCCCTGTACACATGCTTTCCATCTAGATGGTCTTGTGTTTACCATGTGAACAGCCTATTCCGAACAAAGATGAGTTAGCAGAAAGATGAAGCGTAAATGTAAAACCAGGTGCCCAGCTGTGAAGCCCCAGGAGGAAGTATTACTGCAGAACTCTACCGGCGTCATTTCTGTGCCTGTCTTCACTGCATAACAAATGCTAAAGCAGGGCATGGCACTGGGCAAAGGCCCTCTGAGAACAACCAGCTCCCCTCTGGTTCTACCACCTGCAAACAAGCTGTGTGTGAGGCGCGAGGAGGGGACTGCAGACTGCCGGTGAGAACGATCCAGGAACACAGCTCCCTTTGGTTCAGTGTCTAACCTGGACCTAAACCAACAGAAAGTCAATATACAGGTCTGACATTCTGCAAGTGTAAGGACACATCATAAATGTCCATTTACCTGTGATGAGAGAACAGATAATACACACTGGTGTCTCCCCACAGGTCCTGACACAGGCTCCTGATGAAACCCTCGGAAGTCCTGGGGGGCGGGAGCATCTCTTATTCTACCAAGGCAACTCTGGGTGGGCTCCTGGGGGGAACTGTCACCAGAGAGACCAAGCCAAGATTAGAGGCTTGAAATTCTCAGCCCTGCTCTCTTCTCTTCAGCAAAAAGGGCTCACAATGGAGTGAATGATCACCCAGGTCTATGTGGTGAAGCCTCCAAAAAAATCCCAAAGATGCAGGGTCCAGAGCTTCCAGGTGGGCAAGCACACCCACATCCTGGGAGGGTAAGTGAGTGAAACTCACTCAGTTGTGTCTGACTCTTTGTGACCCCATGGACTATACAGCCCATGGAATTCTCCAGGCCAGAATACTGGAGTGGGTAGCCTTTCCCTTATCCAGGGGATCTTCGCAACCCAGAGATCAAACTCAGGTCTCCCACATTGCAGGCAGATTCTTTACCAGCTCCACGGGGACAGAACTCCTGCACTCGAGACCCCCAGATCTCACCTTCTTTATCTCTTCATGTGCCTGCTCACCTGTTCCTTTATCACACCCCTTAATAATATGGTAAATCTGTTTTTCTGAGTGCAATGAGTCACTCCAGCAAACTAATGGAACCCAAAGAGGAGGTCATGGAGCCTACATCCAGTTGGTCAGGAGCAAAGGTGACAACCTGGACTTTCAATTGCAGTCTGAAAGGTGGGGGGCAGTGTTGTGGGGCTGAGGCCTCCACCTGTGGGCTCTGTGCTCTCTCCAGGTGGACAGTGTCAAAACAGACTCAAACTGTAGGACAGCCAGCTGGTGTTGGGGAGAACTGCTTGGTGTGGGGAAAACCCCACACAGTAGGTGACCGCACGTTTCAGAAGTGTTCAGTATGGCAGTCGTTTGAGAGGAAAAGGGACTGAACAGAGGGAGGGCTGGGGGGTTCCTTACACACCCATTAACGTTTTCCTAACCCTGAGTTTGGAAACATTTAACTCCTAATATAGTGTTCTTAAAGATACAGTTACTTTATGTCCGTATTTGTTAATAATACCCAAATCCAAGCAAATGAGTTCTATGACTGGTGATACTTATCTGTTAACCAGAGAGTGCATCATCATTCAAAAATCAAGAACTGACTTCTGAATGTTAATTGCCTCATGTTGGTACTTATCAAGGTCAAACTGGATTGTTAGGTTTTTGTTTTATGAACTTTCATTTTTAAAAAGCCAATGAGTTCCACCTGGGGAAAAAAGAGTGTGAAATGGACTGCTGATTAGAACAAATATCCTGCTTTTTTTTTGGTCCCTGCTTATTTTCTCACTTTGTAGCTTTGAAAGCTGTGATCAGTTACCACAAACTCCCAGTAGGCATAAAATGAAATGTCTGTAGCAACACTTGGAAAAACTGTATCAAATCTGTTGCAAGATGTTAAAAATGGCAACATGGCCCTACTTTTCTCAGCTGTTTAGGACAGAGCTTTGAAGAACATGGTTCCAGTAACATTACTACCTAGGCTCACAATTTTAATCAGAATGTAAAACTAAACCGTACCATAACTAAATGAGGAAATGTAATCTTTGTCTCCTTAATTCACTGGAAGTTTCATGTCAGTGAGTGAAAGTCACTCAGTTGTGTACAGACTCTTCGGAATTCCATGGCTATACAGTCCATGGAATTCTCTAGGCCAGAATACTGGAGTGGGTGGCCTTTCCCTTATCCAGGGCATCTTCCCAACCCAGGGATCGAACCCAGGTCTCCCACATTGCAGGCGGATTCTTCACCAGCTGAGCCACCAGGGAAGTTTCATAAATGACCAAAAATGGAATGTTAACAAAGCTCAGACTGAAAAGACAAAACAGGAAGCATCAGTTAATAGTTAATGAAAATAAGTACAGTTTTTAAAAAGCATTTTTTTTCTTAATGTCTTTCCAATGCCAATTATCACCCACCCACCACATCTCCCCCCAAGATTCTGAGAATGTACACTGATCATACTGGTATATTTCAAAACTTACATTTCACGTATGAGAGCTCAGTGATGTGAGAACCATTCTGCCATCCACGGAATGAGCAACTCAGATACCAGGAATGTGGACCACTCTCTTTATCTGAGCACAGAATGCTAGTTACCTAAGTCATTCATCTGGCGTGTGGTAGAGACCCTCGAAGGGGGCTGGAAAAGGTGACAACAGCTAGCTGCAGCACTGCACCGTTTTATAGCCAACAGGACTACATACCTGCCTTTTGTTACAAACAAACATCAAAGCTATGGTTTTTCCAGTAGTCGTGTATGGATGTGGGAGTTGGACCATAAAGAAGGCTGAGAGCCAAAGAATTGCTGCTTTTGAGCTGTGGTGTTGGAAAAGACTCTTAAGAGTTCCTTGGACAGCAAGGAAATCAGGGCAGTCAATCCTACAAGAAATCAACCCTAAAAACTCATTGGAAAGACTGATGTTGAAGCTGAAACTCCAATACTTTGGCCACCCGATTCGAAGAGCCAACTCGTTAGAAAAAACCCTGAAGCTGGGAAAGATTGAGAGCAGGAGGAGAAGCAGATGACAGAGGATGAGATGGTTCGATGGCATCACTGACTCAAGGGAGCAAACTCCAGGATACAGCGAAGACTAGGGAAGCCTGGCGTGCTGCAGCCCAGGGGGTCAGAGTCGGACACGACTGAGTCTGAACAAGAGTCCACGTTTACTGTGTCCTCAAGTCTGTGAAGACAGTGTTGCTTTACCTGCTTTTAACAAATGGAAACCGAGGTGCAGGCAGCTTCCCGGGTTCCCAGAACGCAGCAAGTGTCCAGGTACCCTGCTCGGAACCACTGCCCAGGTCACCTGCCCCGGGCCCACACCTGCTACCTCCTTCCGGGCCCCAGGTACGCCCCACCCCCTTGGTTCCTCGCCGCCCCGTGCGGATATGCGCCTCCTCGCGGAAGGCGCGCCTTCGGCCCAGGCCCGGCGGCCGCTCACCAGGTACTTGCCGTCCGGGGAGAACTTGCAGAGCAGGCTAGAGAGCTTGAACACCTCGGAGAAGTTCATGGCGGCCGCTGCACCCGGGGGGCCCGCCAAACCCCGCCGGCCCGGCCAGCCGCAACCGCCCCTCCGCGACCGGAAGTGACGGAAGGGCGGGAAGCGTGCCGCAGCCAGTCAGGGCCCCGGGTGACGCGCGGCATTGTGGGGCTTGTAGTTCACTACCCCGCCCAACGCGCGCAGCCGCGCCTTAAAGGAGACAAGGTGTTTCGTCCCACCCGGGATTTCCGCCGGTGCTCGCGTGTGGGAAGTCCCCTCCAACTAGGGTTGCCACATAAAAATGCAGAAAGTGCACTACAGCTGAATTTAGATAAACAACGAATCATTTTCTAGGATAAATATGTTCCCCAATACTACGTGACACATATGCTTAAAAACTATCCGCTTGTCTGAAGTTAAAACGTGTCGTCCTATGTATCTGTGTATTTGTATTCATGTATTTGCATACACACATGAATATGAAATATGGTGCATAGTACGTATATTATATTCTATACATAGAGTATGACTAAATATTCGTTGTTCTTCGTTTGTCTTTTGGCTAAGTCCGGCAACATGCTTCCAGCGAGGCCCTCACTTGGCGATTAGGAACTTCTCTGATCCTAGAGAGAACGAATTTGGCGCTCGCACCGCGCAGAAACCTCCTGGATCTTGCGCGCCCGCTTGTCCATCACACGCGCGCACCTGCGCTTGGACCCGCGAGGAGAACAACACCCTGGCTGGGACCACAGCCCCGCCGCAGCCCGCACGGCACGGACTGGAGCGAGCTCCTGCGTTGGCGCTGGCTCTGCTGGCCTCGCTCGCCGCCCCGCGCGGGCCTGTCCTCTTGCCCACTAGGGACTCCTGGTCCTCTTCGCCCTCGCGAATCTGCCAGGCCCTGCCGGCGCCTCTAGATCGCGCGGACCGGGACATCCGCCCCCGCTCTTGCGTCTTGAGATCCGAGATCCGGCCCGGGTCCTACTCGCATCCGCGCGAATCCGGCCTGGTCCTGTGCCCTGGGGAAGCCCCCTCCAGCTTCCCAGAACAAACGGGTAGGGGATGAGTGCAGGCGTCCTGTTGGCCGGTACCAGCCGTTTTTGTCCCTGGCCAGATCAAACCCTGTGTGTGATTCGTCTTTGGGTACCCCAACCCCCATACCCCGCACCTTGCAAGTAGTAGGTGATCAGTAAAGGTGTGTGGAAGTCAGCCAGATGGGCCAGGTGAGGTGCGGACCCGTGCACCAGGCCTGGCTGCGCGCAGTTCCAGGGCAACTCTGCCGCACGGGTTCCTGTGGCCTTGAGGCAGGTAACGTTGAGCGCCAGAAGGCAGCGCACAGCAGGTAACCGCTACCTTGAGCAGTTCAAAACTCGCCAGCCTGTTGGTTTCTTCAGCCAAGGCCCTAGGACTAGATGGATGCGGGGGCGACTGGTCTATGGAGCCCCAGGTGTGGGCGCCCTAGGAAAGTCTTGGTCTGAAGCGGGTCTCTGCGCGTAGAAATCAGTTTCCAGTGCACTACTCACGTGTCGCCGTGGACACCCGCGCATACCGGCGCAGCGCGGAACGAAACCCAGCTCCTAGCGCGCGAGGCGGTGGCCGGGGGAGGGAGCAAGGTGCCGGCTTCGAAACGCGAGTGTTTGTGTTCGGAATTACTCCCCGGGTCCTGTGGGCACATCTTCCGCTGGGCCGAAGGAGTCGCGTCCAGAGAGTATTCCCGCAGATCCACAATGCGGACAGGGGCGGGAGCGGGGCTGTGACCTCGGCTGGGTGAGCGATGTAGGTGGCGAGCCCGCCAGGGCGGAGGAGCCCGGCTCGTACCACCCGGAAGCGGGCGGCTTCACTTAATCCCGGGTCCTGGGGTTGCTACTTTCATCTCCCCAACCCCCGCCCCCGCCGCAGGCCACAGCCAGTGCGAGCACTCCGCAGACCTGGGTGGCCGCGCTCCTACGATGCCCAGCCCTTCCCGTGCCCCGTGGATCCTCTGCTCCCGGCGCGGAGGGGTCCCGCGCCCGTGGGGGTGGAGGACGGGGACCCGGAAGATGCGACGTCCCGGGGACAGGAAGGCGTCGGGCCGCGGAGTCCGCACCTCTGCCCTCCACGTGCGCGCCCCTAAGCCGGCCGAGAGCCACTGTCCCGTTTCCTCAGCATTAGGACCCCAGGGCCCGGCCCGCGTCCAACCCGAGGTAGGCGGCCCCGCCGGGACCGGGAGGGGCGACGCGCGCCAAAAGGCGGCGGGAAGGAGGCGGGGCAGAGTGCGCCCCAGGACCCCGACTCGGACGCGGCCAGCTGGGGGGGCGGAGCGCCGGATGGCAACCTTAGCCCCAGCCTGGCGCTGTTGCCCCTTGCTCCTCTTGCCAACGGCTGAGCGGCCCGCGCTGCCTTCCCGCCGGCCGGCTGCGGAAGGCGCTAACGCTGGCGGCCACCCCTCCCCGCGGCGCCTCCCCTCCCCGCGCCCATATAACCCGCCTCGGCGGCCGGAGCCCGCCCTGCCTCCGCGCCCGCGCCCGCCAGGCCGCACCCGCCTCTCGTCCCGCGCCCGCCCTGCGCGCACGAAGGGGTTACGCGGCGAAGCCCGGGCTAGCGCCAGGCGATTCCCGGGGCTCCGACGGCACCGGGTAAGCAGCACGGGGACCTGGCGCAAGGGGCCTGGGCGTGTTTGGGCTCCGTCGGCGGGGCCTGAGTCCATAGCCGCGGGCGCATGGGCTCGCGGCTCCGAAGCTGGGGGTTGGTGAGAAGAGACCCTGTGCACGAACTCGAGAAAGGCTGACCTGGGGTCTCCCTCGAGTACGAACAGCTACTGACACTGGGCGCGGTGAGGCGGCAGGGAGCCAGAGTCCAGCCGGGGAGGAGATGTGGGGTCCTGCCCCCAGCGTGGCGGCCTTTGGGCCAGGATCAACCTGGCTGGGATTCCCAGAGGGCCTGCCTCAGGTTAACCCCTCTCCAACCCAGCTTCAAGGGGAGGTGGGGAGTGCGACCCCCGAAGAGGCTGGCTGGGGGGGGTGCAGGTGCCGGTAGCTGACAAGCCCCTCCCCGCCGGGCCCCAGCCGTCTGCACTCTAGAGGGCTATTAGCAATCTGGAGGCGTTAGCCACCCTACCCCGCAAGGCCGAGGTCTTCCCTGGACCAGGGGAACTGGGCATAGCCCCTAAGCTGGTCCCAGGGGTGGTTTACCAAGGGACCAGGTTCCAGAGTAGCATCTCTGGGTGGCCCTGGGTTGGCTGGAGTACCCACCTGTTTTCTGAATCTGTTCCAAACAGGGAAAAGAGGGGTCAGAACTCGGCCCTGGGCCGGCCTGGCCAGAGATCACACGTCTTTCCGGGACCCCCTCTCTCCTAGTCCTCCTTGCTTTGCAGTCACCGTCCTTTTAGGCCTTAGACTGGGGCGGGGGCTGGGGGGGGGGGCTATTATCGCCTTCTTGTTGGTGTTCAGTCACTCAGACTCTGAGACCCCATGGGTTACAGCTTGTATTTTCCTTTGGTCCCTAGGCGGCTTTGCACAAAGTATACACGTGTCTGCATAAATAAATGGGTGATGGGTAAACCACTACGAACCAGCAAGGGGCTGGGGAAACAGTACACCGTTCACTTCTGACCAGAAGTCATTTCGTTCAAGTATACTGTGGCCTGCTTATTGAATGCTGTACATTTGGGAGTCTTGAAACAATTGTTTTCTTCTGGTTTTTTTTTTTTTCTTTCTGTCATTGTTACTGTTTGTTTCACCTTAATAATTAGCTTTTGGGCAAAAATACACTGTTTACTGGAAGTCTAGCACTCATCTTTTGACTTACTCAATAAGTTAAAAAAGAATTGTATCGAGAACGAAAAGTCAAAGTATTTAATACTTTGCAACATGTGAATGTATGATCATGCATGTGATTTGTAAGAATAAGATAAAAAGTTGGGCTGGTACCAGAAGCTGCCAGGGTGTCAGTGGGGTGCCACCAGGAGAATGGCCACAGAAAGCTTAGCCTGATTTCAAAGTCCTACTGAGGTTCTGGGGGACAGGGTGTTGTTGTTTAGTCTCTAAGTTGTGTCCGACTCTTTGTGACCCCACGCACTGCAGCATTCCAGGTCTCCCTGTCCTTTACTATCTGCCAGAATTGGCTGGGAAAACAGGAGAACAGGGTAGCTGTCTACAAATTCAGCCTCCAAGGACAGCCCCATGGAAGGGCCAGCCTGGTGCAGTGGTTAATCGGGTAGGTGTGGAGGTTAGAACATTAGGGTTCAAATCCCCTCTCCGCCACTTACTTGTCACAAACCTCCAGTGAGTTACCTAACCGCTTGGAGCCTCAGTTTACCCAACTATAAAGAAAGATAATAATGGCCTCTGTCCCAGAGGGTTGGAGGAAGAGTAACCAGGATGCCATATCAAAGTGCTTAGAATGACGCCTGCTGCCCACAAGTGGGTCCCAAAGAGCTGGCTGTTGATGCTGCTCCAGAGGCCTTGGTAGGGTAGGGGACATGGTTCTCTGGGAGCCAGCAGGTCTCCCCTTGGGAGTGGGGAACGGCTGGCAGTGAGGCAGGAATCTGCCTGTGGTTTGGATGGAAGCTGCCAGTCTCTGTCGAGGGTACTGGAGCAAGGATGCCTCCCTGAGTAGTTATTTGTAGAGAACTTGGGAACCGGACCTGGGGAAGGTCCTGCCTATGGCCAAGGATGGCATTCACCCGGAGATTCTGACACCTTAAAGGGAAATCATGAGTGGGTGAAAGGAAGCTTCATTTTCATCCAGCCAGGAGACTGCTTCTGTACAACAAATTCAAGGGGAGTTTGTCCTCTAAAGGCTTGTATAAAAGACATCGAGGATACACACAATGAACTTGGAGTTTGCAAAAAAAAAAAAAAAAGCCAGAAACTTTCTTCAGTTGTGTATTTCTTCTACCCAGCCCCCATAAAAGGGAAGGGCATGCCTTTATTTTCCAATTTGGACATTTCTGTGGGAGTGCTGAGTCAATGTTTAAAACTACTCATTTTCTGATGATTTAGCTTTATATAGCAAAAAATGAAAAAAAAAAAACTGAGACGAGTGTTTGAGCAAGTCCTAGTTCCCTTGGCCCCTGACCATGCTTCTGTCTGGATGCTGAAAGATTTATTGTTATGAGAACTGTGCCCCCAGAACACTGTGTGCCAGTTTACCCATGCAAGCTGCTATAAAGTGTTTCTGTGCCCTACCGAGTTGTCTGGAACTGCTGCTGCTGCTGCTAAGTTGCTTCAGTCTCGTCTGACTCTGTGCGACCCCATAAATGGCAGCCCACCAGGCTCCTACGTCCCTGGGACTCTCCAGGCAAGAACGCTGGAGTGGGCTGCCATTTCCTTCTCCAATGCATGAAAGTGAAGTTGCTCAGTTGTGTCGGACTCTTTACCACCCCACGGATTGTAGCCTACCAGGCTCCTCTGTCCATGGGATTTCCCAGGCAAGAGTACTGGAGTGGGTTGCCATTGCCTTCTCCTTGTCTGGAACTAGCAGCATCCATTTATGTGTAGCCAAAATATACAAGCCACCTGATGCAAAGAACTGACTCATTTGAAAAGACCCTGATGCTGGGAAAGATTGAAGACAGGAGGAGAAGGGGACGACAGAGGATGAGATAGATGGATGGCATCACCGACTCAATGGACATGAGTTTGAGCAAACTTGGAGTTGGTGATGGACAGGGAGGCCTGGAGTGCTGCAGTCCATGGGGTCGCAAAGAGTCGGACACGACTAAGCGGCTGAATTGAACTGAAAATATACAATATCTTTTTTTTTCTTTAAGTTTGCCTTCTTAAGTAGGTTACGTAGGACTCCTGGAAAACCCTTTCTGAGTGTGTTATGCAGAGGAAAATTGATTTTTTTCTATACAAGAAAAGCTCCCTCTACTCATTGGGGCTCGAGTTAAAGACACTTTCACTGCAGCCGGCTCTGAGAGTCTGCACGAGTGGGCGGGCATTGACTTTTCATCTGCATCCCCTGCTTCCTGTCTGCTCTCAGGCTGGTATTCCTTTGCAGACCAGACATTCGCTCCTCAAAAGTATTTTCTTTTCCTAGAGATCCTTCCTCAAATCAGAGACCCAAAGAGAGCAAAAATTCCTAAAGGAATCACTGATATTTTCATTGTGTGTGGCAGCTGCTGTGGAAATCTCAAAATTTCGTTTGTTCTTGTCACTGAGTTGAAATAGTCGTCAGACCTGCTACCCGAAGCCCCATAATCACCATATCACAAATTGGCTTTTATCTTATTTTGGCCAAACCATGCAGCTTGTGGAATCTTGATTTCCCCAACCAGGGACTGAACCAGTGTTGTCAGTGAAAGTGCGGGTTCTTAACCACTGGACAGCCGGGGAGGGAATGTCCCTAATTTTGCTTTTAAGTATCATCCTAACTGTGTTAGCGTCCTGGGGCACTAGCAGACAATCAAGAACGAGGGGGCTGAAAACAAACGAAAAGGACTTATTCTTTCATGGGCTGGAGTTCAAAAGTCCAAAACGCAGGTGTGGGCAGAGCTGGTTTCCTCCGGAGGCTCTGAGGGAGAGCGCGTCTGTGTCTTACCCCTCGCCCCGAATCTTCCTGGACTTCTACACACATCACCCCAATCCCAGCCTCTGGGTTCGCATGGCCTCTCCTCTGTGTCTCCCCTTTTTTGTCTCTTATAAGGACCCTTGTCATTGGATTTAGAACCACAGCAATCCGGGAGAGCCCATCCTGAGATCTTTATCTTACGTGTCTACAGAGGGGAGGGGGGTGCCATTGAACCCACTAGAATAATCGTGATTCAATGTAGCTGAATTCCCTGGTGGCTTAGACGGTAAAGCATCTGTCTACAGTGCCGGAGACCTGGGTTAGTTTCGTTTGTAATTTTTTGCTTGCCCGTACTGCACACGCGACCTCTGGAACCCCCAGGGCCCAGGGCTCCAACCTGGGCCACGGCCGTGGAAGCACTGAGTTCTAACCACTGGACCACCAGTGAACTCCCTGAAATATGTTTCTAAGAAGTGTTCCTCAGCCTTTGGGCTGCCCAGGGGCCGGGAGGTAAAAGGTGAAGAAACTTCTTCTAACCCACACCCCTCTGTACTGAAAGAGGAACTGGACACCCCTCCCCCCAGTCTGTTCCAGGGCAGCCAAAGGTGCAGGGAGCCACTTCTCCAGCCTTTGTGGGGAGTTCTTCCCACCACTATCCCGCCCACCCCACCCAAGTCTACGTGGGCCGTCACAGCCCCCAGCGGTGGGAGAGAGAACAGACACACTGGGCGGCTTTGGGCCACCGGTGGCAAAGAGGGGCTTAGAGGTGGGCAGGCATCAACCTGGGGGAGTCAGGGGAGGAGGGGCGGCATCTCTGAGGGAACTAGACCAGGAGAGAGACCAGGCAGCAGGGAGGGCACTGCGGGGCTTGGAGAGAGGAGACGGGGCCTCCCCGAGGGCAGGTCTAGGGCCATGGAGTGGACATTTCGGGCAGCTCTAGAGGGTCGGTGGCAGTGACACTCTGGCCCTTGGGTTTAGAATCTGGTCCCACAAAGAATGAGCCCCAGAGGGACCTGGGAGCCAGAGGGGTGGGGGCACCGGAGTGAGGACTGCGCTTCAGTCCAGACTGCCCAGTGCTTCTATCCTCCCACCCGTGTTTTGGGGCAAGGGTGAGTTATAACCCTGACAGTAGACATTCATAGTGGCCCCTCCACCAGTGTACATGCCTACAAGCGTTTACCGCACTTGTAGGTGGGCACCGAAGCCAGAAACCTCAGACCAAGTGATTAAATCAGATGCAGGTGTTGCCTGGCCACCCATGCCTGGCATACCGCGGGCAGAGGGTACAACGGGCAGAGCCCTGGGCTGGTAGTCCAGACAGTAGTCCAGAGCAGACCTGGCTCCTCCATGACCTTGGACTAGTCCCCAGGCTCTTCATCCATGGGCGGGGAACACCCACCTGCCTCCTTATTGTTGGAACTGAAGCCAGGGCTCCACTGAGTGGCCCACGGGGACACACCTGAGAGCCCCAGAGGGCAGACTCAAGGCGCCCAGGGAAGACTGGTCCAGCCCCTCCCTGCCCCATCAGACAAGTCTGCCTCCCACCAGCCAGGGTTCGGGGGCCTGGGCATCAGGTCTGGGCTGGGTGCCCAGGGGTCCCTCCTTTGTGGTCCTGCTCAGGGTGGCTGCATGTAGAAGGGACCAGTCCCTGGTGAGCCCCGCCCAGTGCCAGCCGGCAAAGCATTCCCTGAGGCCCTGGGTGCCTGTGAGGAGAGGCGGGTGCTCTAATTGCTCACCTGCCGCTCCAAGGTGCCAGGCCCGGGAGGCGGGCATCTGGGGAAGCCTCTGGCTAATTGGGCGGGCGGCTTCTCCTGGGGCAAGGATGGACTGGGTCCTTCAGAGCAGGCAGCGAAGATGCCTCTCCCCCTCCCCCCTGACTTCCGGGGCTCTTTTCTCCGTCGGGGCTGAGAAGTGAGAAAGATCCAAGGGCCTCTCTTGGCAGCCTTGGGCCTCCGAGCTTGCTTGCGTGGTGCCCACCTGCCAGACAGAGGCCGCTTCTGTGTCCATCCAGCATACATGCCAGCCTCTGGGGGACGGGCCAGAGTGGGGACCAGGAGGGCAGCCTGGGGCTCAGTGTGGGTCCTGCCATCCTCCACAGTGATGGAGGGTGGCTTTTGGGAGGGGTGCGTCTTGATGAGTCTCTGCAGAACTGTTGGGGCTACTGGAGGGGAGGCTATGCTTCCCTGTGCTTTGTGTGTGTGTGTGCGCGCGTGAGCACACGCGCTGAGTTTCTCAGTTGTATCCCTCAATTTTTGACCCTGCGGACTGTAGCTCACCAGGCTCCTCTGTCCAGGGAATTCTCCACGCATGAATACTGGAGTGGGTTGCCATTTCTGTCTCCAGGGGATCTTCCCGACCCAGGGATCAAATCCTCCTCTCTGCCAGGCAGGACACAAATAAACAGATCTAATCACCCCCTCCACACTGGGCGGTCCTGCATTTAGGGTCCTCGATCATTTGCATTATGTGCAATGCAAATTTAGCACAATTCCCCAAAAGACTGTGGGAGGGCAGGTCATTAGTATGCAGATCAAAAGAGGATCCCCTCGGTATTTTCTGTGATCTGCAAAACCCAGTGATTAGAGGCCCCTCTGCTTTTACTCACCTCCGTTTCCCCCACCTCTGCCCTCCCTCCCCTCACTCAACCAACAAAAGCCCGGTTAATTAGGAGACGCTCTGTCTTTTTTTTTTTTCCTTGAGGAGCCAGACAAGCTGCAACTTGCTCCAGGCTTCTTAGCTTCTGATCAGGGGTGCTCCTTGCCTAATTACTTGGCAGTAATGAGCGAGGAGGACGCAGGTTGTCAAAGTCCCCCCCGGCTTTTAGAAGGAAGCTGCAAATTAAAAATGAGGTATTGGTAAACAAGATGTTAATTGGATTAATGTGAAAGTAATGAATTCTGATAAAAAGTAGTCCAAATAGACAGTTGGAAGATTGAGGTCGTTGTGATGCCAAGAGCACTGTCTGGTCGTCATCTGGTCCATATGATGTTTGAAAGAATTAAGATACTAGGAAGCGTCTGCTCTCGCAGTGGAGTGTGCAGGTGGAGGAAAGTAGAAGAGCCCCGTGTCAGCAGAGTGTGGGGAAGCTGCGTGCTGTCTTTTCGGAGTCTGGGGGAGTCTCTGGCCAGACAGGGTCATGTGAAGTGGTCAACAGAACCTCAAGTTGCTGACTTTCTCGTTTCTTTGCTCTGCTGTGACTAAGCCTTGGTCTGTTCTGTTTCTCTCCTCCTGATAAATCTGCTAGGTGTGTCAGCTGCTGTGCTCCCAGACGGGAGCCAGGACTGGGACAAACGGGGTTGTGAGAGACCGGTGTGGCTCTGCCTGAACCTTTTTGAACCTTTTGAAATTTGTGCTACTCAGTAGTGCTTCATTGACAAAATTAAAAAAAAAAATCCACGGAGGTAAAAAGTGATGAGAGTCATGGTGAGGGTATCAGCTAGCCCAGATCTGCTGTGTGAAGGTTGGCTTTGGTTGATGAGTGGGAAAATACCTTCCCCATATAAGGAGAGAAAATGGGGCCTCCCAGGTGGCGCTAGTGGTAAAGAACCTGCCTGCCAGTGTAGGTTAGAAGTAACAGTAACAGACACAGGTTCGATCTCTGCTGGGCCATGAAGATCCCCTGGAGGAGGAAATGGCAACCTACTCCAGTATTCTTGCCTGGAGAATCCCATGGACAGAGGAGCCGGGCGGGCTACAGTCCCTGGGGTCACAAAGAGTCAGATATGATTGAGTGACTAACACAAGGAGAGAACGTGAGGATGTGGCCAGTTCAGCCCTTGTGGTCCCAGGGAGGGACCCTTTCCCGACCCCTTATCTGGGCATCTCTGGTTATAACCGGGCCGTGGGGATAATCAAGCCGTTGTGACTGCCCTAACTTTATGGTCCAAACTAATCCTGAGCCCTGATATTTCATAATTCAGATTACTTTTTTCCATTTTGCCTTCCCTGATAACTCAGTTGGTAAAGAATCCACCAACAATGCAGGAGACCTGGGTTCAATCTCTGGTTGGGAAGATCCCCTGGAGAAGGGAAAGGCTACCCACTCCAGTATTCTGGCCTGGAGAATCCCATGGACTGTATCGTCCACGGGGACGAAAAGAGTTGGACATGACTGAGCAACTTTCACTTTCACTTTTTCATTATAGAAAAGTAGCATAGTGTCTGAATCGTCTGTATTGTGATACCACCAAGAGGTCTGATGGGAGCACCCATGTTTCTGCAATGACACACATGGATGTTTACCCTTAAACATCAACAAAGACCTTGGGGAGTCTCGTGTCTGTCCACCCAGCAGCGTCAGCCACAGACGTAAGGAAAGGCTTTCAGTCTTCTGAGTTTTTTGGATCTCAAAGTTCAGAAAAGGAATGTGGAGTGGCTTAAATCAGTATTCCACAGGGTGTCTAACTCTTTATCCATCCATCCACCCATCACTTGTCATTCATTCCTGAGCACCCACAGTTTCTAGGCTCCGTTCTGAGGGCTAAGAGCCCACAGCCTTGCCTCCCAGTGATATCAACCTAAAACCAAAATGACCACTCCTCGGAGACCAGGCACCAGGAGGGGAAGCAAATACGCAGGGGCTTGCCAGAGCCCAAGCTTCCCCCTCCTGAAGGTCCTGGGCGCAAGCCATGATTCAGAGCTTCCTTTATTTAAAGACATGGGTGGGGAGAGGTCTTGACCACCAGGGGCAGGATGGGCTGTGCCCAGAACTGAGACAGCAGGCCCTCTGGGCAGCTTTGGGGCACCTGCTCCTCCAAGCTGTCTCACCTGCATTTGGAAACTAACACGGTGCTGGCGTCGGGGCGGGGGGAGCGGGTTGCGGAGAAGTTGGGAGAAGATTTCAGGACACACAGCAGGTGGGTCAGGAGTTTGGTTCAACTCCTGGAGTCTCCTGAATCTGATGGTGGTGGTTCAGTCCTGAAGAACAAGCACGTCCCAGGAAACATGGCACATGCTTTGCCCAGGACGCGTCTGGAATGGGTGGTTTAGTCAGAGGCTCATCTCCTGCTGGTTTTTAGGCCCAGCTGTGCTGTGTGTCTTTCCTTAGTCTCCCTGTGCCTCTGTATCCTCACCTGCAGAATGGAGACAGTAATTGTTCTCCAGGGCTGACATGATGACTAAATGATCCCTGTTTGTAAAGTGCCTTTTCTGGTGCCCAGTGCTGAGGGAGTCACATGTCGGGTATGGCACTGAGGGTTCACGGGGATCTGGCTACTGTCTGTCGACTTTCTGACACACTTTTGGGAATGCACCCTGAATGAGCAGGGGCTCCTGGGAAACGCTGAGAACTGGAGGAAGGATCCTCTAACAGTGGGAGGTGGGATGGTGGGGGGTGGCCTTGAACATGCCTCTGCTGCCTCCTCCCCAACCACACAGTTGCTGCCCCAGCAGGAAGCAGGGGTTTCTATTTCCTTTTTTGTTTCTTTCTCTCTCTCTGCACTAGGTCTTAGTTTCAGCATGTGGGATCTAGTTCCCTGGCCAGAGATTGAACCCAGGACCCCTACATTGGAAAAGACTCTGCTGCTGGGAAAGATTGAAGGCAGGAGGAGATGGGGATGACAGAGGATGAGATGGTTGGACAGCTTCACCGACTCAGTGGATATGAGTTTGAGCAAACTCACAGGAGTTGCTGAAGGTGAAGGGAGATGGTGATGGACAGGGAAGCCTGGCGTGCTGCAGTCTACTGAACAACAACAACCCCTGTCCTGGGAGCTCAGAATCTTTGCCACTGGACCCCCAGGGAAGTCCAGAGGTTTCTGTCTAAAGATGCAGGGCTGTTTTAGCTGACCCCCCATCCAGGGCCCCCAAGATGTGTCTTGGAATAAAGGGCATTTACGGAAGGCAGAAGAATGTCCCCCCAAAGCATCCATGTCCTGGTCCCTAGAACCTGCGACTTATTTCACAGGAAGAGGAACATGATTAAATCAAAGACTAGAGGCGGGCAGTATCTGCTCCTGGGGTATCTGGGGTATCAGTGTCATCACAAAGGTCCCTCTAAGGGGAAGGCGGCTGGGTCAAAGCAAGATGGAGGAAGAGGGTGGAGGGAGGAATTTCAGGATGGAGGAGGGGAGGGGCCAGGAGCCAAGGGATGTAGGCAGCTTCTAGAAGCTGAAGAAAGAAAGGAACAGACATTGTCCTGGAGCCTCCAGAAGAAACACCTTGATTTCTGGCTCCCAAGACTCTTCCTGATGCCCGGGACTGTGAGGGAATAACAGAGGGCCTGTGGCCATCAGTTCTGGCTGCAATAGGGGAGTGAGGCAAGCTCACGCCTCAAGGGCCCCGCCCTCTGCTCCCCTCTCCATGCAGATAACCAGAGGCCTTGCCCCGACTTCACACCTGGGCCTCCCAGGCTGACCTGGGCTCCGGCCTCAGCAAGGAGGGCTTTTCTGATCGCGTCTCCTGAGGGGAGAAGGGGCCCAGGATGCTCGTCAAGTGCCCCACCCAGAGCTGGTGGCTGTTGGCCCTTTGTGCCAACTGCTCTTTAGCCAGAGGCCCAGCTGTGACCACCACTCAAGGGTCAGCCACCCATCCTTTGTCTCTGACTTCCTTGTTCCTGCTGAGGAAAGGCAGGGTTTGTCACCCAAGAGCCTGGGGCTGTGGATCCACCGTCCCAGTTCTGACGGTGGGGCCTAAGCCTTCTGGAGCTCAGGACTCTCCTGTCTCCATAGGGGAAGAGAGGCGGCAGTCAGGAGGTCACCCCACAGGAGCCCAGGGTGAGATCACCCATTTCTCTTAAGAATGGGCAGCAGGGGTCCTTCCCAGAATTGCATGGCTTCCCTGAGGACATGCCTACTGCAGCCATCAGCTGGCAGAAAGTGGCCTGGCAGAGCCCAGAATCAGGGCATGGGGAGCCCTCAGCATCCCTCTGGCTTCTCCGCCTCTTTTACAAGGACTAGGAAACACCTGCCTCCCTCCTCCACTCGCTGTTGTTTTATAGCATGTGTGTGTGTCTGTGTGTGAACATACGTGTGTGTGTCGGTGTGCAAGTGTCTCTGTGCATATGCCTGAGCACATGTGTGTGCACACACGTATGCATGCATGTACACATGTCTATGCGTGCATGTGTGTTGGTGCGTGTGTCTCTGTGTACGAGTGTGCACAGGTGTGTGTGTGTCCATGCTTGCATGTGTATCTGTATGTGTGCATGTGTGTGCATGTGTTTGTGTGCGACGTCCCTGAAGGGCGAGGACTTTGGCTCCCAGGACGGTGTTGTCTTCAGTCACCTTTCTGTCCAGCCAGGGGCTGCTATTCTGTAAAGCGTCTCTCACCCCAGGGATTCCTCCTCAGACTTACTGCCATGCTAATGTCTGTCCCTGGGGCCCTGACAAATGGGAGATCTCTGCAATGACGTTTCCCAAGCTTGTGTTTTGTGAAACTGTTATCAGTCTCCTAGGCTGCTATAAACAAATTGCTACAAATTCAGCCACTTAAGACAACGTGCATCTGTTTTCCTACAAGTTCTGGAGGTTAGATGGCTGAGGTCAGTCTTACTGGCCTAAAGTCCAGGCGCTGGCAGGGCTGATTTCTTCTGGCGGCTCCAGGGGAGAACCTGTTTCTTGCCTTTTCGGGCTTCTAGAGGCGCCTACACTCCTTAGGGCGCAGCCCTGGCCTCCTTCTGCAAAGCCACATCCAGGCACCTTCCCTCCACCCCGACCTCCCGCCTCCCTAGGAGGACCCTTGTTGTTACCCTGGATCCACCCAGATAACCTAGGGCTGCCACCTCCAGGTCCTTTATCCCACTCGCAATGTCCCTCTGGCAATGTCTACCAGGAGCTGGGCTGGGCTTTCTGTGCTGCTGCCTGCGGTGGGGGAGGGAAGGGACAGTGTGTGGATACAGATGAATGTCCCAAATCTGTGTCCTCCTCAAAGTCCTTCTGACCAGCAGTTAAAAGTTGGGCCTGGAAATTCAGAATGTGGTACTGTGGCCGCATATTACATTGAATTATCTGAATTTATTCTGTGAGTGTGTGTATGTCTGTGTGTGTGCGTGCACCTGCACGTGCCTATGTGTGTTGGTAGGACAGAAAGAGCTGAGTATCAGCAGTTTTGAAATAGGTGTTGAAATAGGTGGATCCTTATCAGTTAGAAGCACCTGCTTCTGTATCAAGGGCTTCCCTGGTAGCTCATATGATAAAGAGTCCGCCTGCAATGCAGAAGACCCAGGTTCAATCCCTGGGTCAGGAAGATTCCCCTGGAGAAGAAATGACAACCCACTCCAGTATTCTCGCCTGGAAAATCCCATGGAAGTGTTGGAGGAAGTGGGGAGGCCCCCCTTCAGGGCCCCAAGAGCGGGCTCTTGTCTAACACTCAGAAAAGAATTTTCTGAGGAGACACATGTGCTGAGAAAGCAAGATATTTTATTGGGAAAGGGCACCCACGCTACTGGAGAGCAGTAGCGTAAGGGAACCCAGGAGAACAGCTCTGCCGTGTGGCTTGCAGTCTCGGGTTTTATGGTGATGGGATTAGTTTCTGGGTGGTCTTTGGCCAATCACTCTAATTCAGAGTCTTTCCTGGTGGCGCACGCATCGCTCAGCCAAGATGGATGCTAGCAAGAGGGATTCTGGGAAGTGGACGGACACGCGGTGTCTCCTTTCGACCTTTCCCGAACTCTTCCAGTTGGTGGTGGCTTATTAGTTCCATATTCCCTACCAGGATCTCCTGTCATGCGAATGGTTACTAGAGAGCCGGGCCAGGGTGGGCGGTTGCAGTCAATGTGCTCCCCCTAACAGAAGGAGGAGCCTGGTGGGCTGCAGTCCATGGGGTCGCAAAGAGTAGGACATGACTGAGTGACTGACAGGTGAAACAATATAATTTGTAGAATAGGCTTTGGCTGAGGGCGGACCGATGTTGAGACCGGAGGACAGATCCATGGGTTCACTGTGCCATTCTCTCTACTTCTGAGTGTGTTTGGAAATTTTGACCAAGAGGAGCAGAAGAAAAACCCCACGAGCAGGAACACGAGCAGAGTCAGTGGCTGCGATCTTGCTCCGCCGCCCCCAGTTCTGCTTCCCGCCAGGTGGGGCTATTGTCGGGTCCCTTGCAGAGGGCGATGCGTCCACTAGAGCAGGGGGCACATGCTGGCCACGGCCCCAGGGCTCCAGGCCATGCTCCGCCCCGTCTGCCCTGAGGCTCCAGGCGGCCACGCTGCTTCCGCGGCTCCAATGTCATCGCCTAGGCGACCGGGACGCTGCCGCCACCACCGGCCTGCCCAGCCACGAGCTGTGGGCCTCCCAGCTGCCTCCCCTCTGCACGGACCCTCCAGGGCCCAGGCTCCGCCAAGGTAGGCTTGGCTCGGGCTGGCCCTCGTTCAGTTGCCGGTTGGGGCTCTTTGGAGCCACCCCAGGGTGCAGAAGCCCCTTCTTACTAGCTCCCCACCTGGCACTTGGGAACTGGGTACCCTGGGGGCGGGGGTGGCAGACGGGCCAGTGCGAGGAGGCCATGCCTGTGGTTCCCCTGATGGGGCTCAGCCACTGTTGTGTGGCACTGCTATCTGCCCCCAGGGGGGTGGCAGGGAAATTTGCATGGCCCGGGCAGTTGGGGGAGGGACAGAAGTCACTCTAGTGCCGCCGCCTCCCCCCTTGGGTCCACCAGGAATTCTCTCCATGTTCTGCCGCAGAGGCCTGGAGTGGCTGCCCAGTCCTGGCCCCAGCTGCATGGCCAGGCTTGTCCCGCTGGGGGCCACCATTCTTCAGCCCCATGGGGCCAGCCCAGAGCCGGTTTTCCCCGGTCTCTCCCACCCACCCTGGCTGCCTCCCAGGCATCACAGAGACCCGGGCAGCAGGACTCCGCTTCCTGTGCTGCCTGCCGGGCACTGTGGTCCCACCTGCGCTCCAGGGGTGCCTCTGAGGTTGCACTCCTGAGTGGAGGGGCTGGGTTGGGGGATTCTCCACGATGAAAGCAGAGCATGTGTGTGTGCAGGTGTGTATACACGTGTTCGTGTGCATTGATGGCAGTGGCTCAGTGGTGAAGAATCTGCCTGCAATGCAGGAAACACATGTTCAGTTTCTGGGTTGGAAAGATTCCTTGGAGGAGGAAATGGCAACCCACTCCGGTATTCTTGCCTGGACAATTCCATGGATAGAGGAGCCTGGTGGGCTACAATCCATGGGGTCGCAAAGCGTTGGACACAACTGAGTGGCTAAACACACCAAATACAGACGTGTGTGTTGATGATGCTGGTGGGGTGTGTAGGCCCCAGTGGCTGGCTCTCCACCCCACATGCTGCCATCAGGAAGCAGACTTTGAAGCCTGAGTGGAACGAGGAGTGAGGGCTCAACTACAAGATAGCCAATAGAAGATTTACAAATGGCTCAGTGGTCAGACAGGAGCACTGAGTGTGCACCCCGAGATGCCCCAGGAATCCTGCTAGACGCCCCTGTGTAGGTCAGCCCTGCATGGTGGGTGTGATGTCCCCATTCTACAGATGAAAAGACAGAGGCCCCAAACCAGACACAACTGGTAGCTGGTTGAAGGCGCCCGATTGCAGCTGGTTGAGGGGCTGAACTCAGAAGTGCATTAGCCCATTGTGGATCAGTGTGGAAGGGGGTCCCAGGAGAGGATACATGTCCTCACCCCTTCGGCGCCCTCCTGCATTCCCGTGGTCCTTATCCCCACCTCGCTGGACCCAGCCAATCCCTGCCTCTCTGACCACCAGCCTCTAGGTTCACCAAACCCACAATGTGCCCCCCGGTGACCTTCCCCACCAGAATCCCCCTTCATCCCTCTGAGAGCCAAATCGCCTTCTTGTTCTCTGAGTCCCACAGGTGCAGGTCGATGACCCTTCCTGTAACCAAGGCCTCTGAGCCCCCTGTTCCCTCTCCAGCCCGCCTGGCAACTCCTGCCTCCCCTGACCTGATGGGCCATTAGGGCCTGTCCTGGGCCAAGTTCTACCCGGCTGGTGCCCCTCCGCCACCCTCAGTCAGCTGGTGAGACCAAAAATGACGGTGCACGTGGACCTTCACTTCCCCTTGGGCTGACCCCAGGCCTGTCCGCACCCCTTCAGTGCACCCTTCACACTGTGGGGGGAAGGCTGGTTCTCTTGTCTGCCCCTGAAGAGAGAAGGTCCCCTGGAGGGTGGGGCTGCCTGGCGGGAAGGGATTGGGTGGATCCTAACCAGAGTTGGGTCAAACCCAGCTTCTGAGTGGCCTTGGGCAAGCGGTCTGCTCTCTGTGCTTCTGTAGGAACATCTGGAAAGTGGGGTGCAGCATTGCCTTGATCTCATGAAGACTGAGATCAAGAAATGCAGAGGCTTCCAGGCTGGGGTTGGCACTGAGGGAGGGCACATCGTTATCAGACAGAGACCCCCAGGGCCAGGGGGTGGGGTGGGGGCACCTTGGAGATGTGGGGGCAGGGAGGCAGGTGGGACAGAAGGGCTGATGATGAGTGTTCCTGGAGTGAGTAAGGCATGAAGAGACCAGAGTCGTGGCACCTTGGATGAGGTCATGTCAGATGTCAGCTGACTTCAGAGATGGAAAGGAGCAGAATTCATGAGTCAATTGGAGCTCTCGAACTAGATCAGGGCCTCAATGGCTGGGGGCAGCGGGGACGGAGAGCTGAGTGGGGATGGGTAGAGGTAGAAATTAGTGGGGATGGTAGAAATTAGTACATCCTGAGCCCATAGCGAGGATCCCAGGGTGAGAGTCAAGGAGTCTGTGCAGGGTGGGAATGCAGATGAGTGGGTTCCCTTCAAGGAGTGTGGAGGTGTCCAGAGGAGGGTGGTCAGGTGGTTTGAGAACGACCATGTGGGGCAGAATTGAAGAGCATGAATGCTCACCCGGGGAAGAGAAGACTCTGGAGGACAGAAGCTGGCATGCTGGTGTGTAGAGGTGGGACCCCGGGAGGGGTGGCTCGGAGGAGAAAGACAGAAACAGCAAGAGCGCCTGGCAGACTGGAAGGTGCGAGTGTTGCCAGAAATGGGGTCTGACTGCTCGCCACTCAAAAGCCAAAAGGAGGCAAGCCTGGTGCAAAGGAAAGTTTGCTTTTTTTCGAAGGCTGGCAGCAGAGTTGAGGGAGTGGTGGGCGGACTCACATCCAAAGTGTGACTCCCTCCCACTGAGTATGGGGGCAAGAGCTATTACAGGTGGAGGGAGGGGGCTGCATGCGGAAACAGCACAGTCAGCGCTGACAGTCATCTTGAAATCGGTCACCCGGTGGTCTCATCAGTGTCATTTTGATTGTTTCAAGTACAGTTAGTCTTCTGTTCCAGGGCCAGTTTGTTTCCATTTCTTGAGGCCAGTTCTGTTTTCTTGTTTTGGCATACATCTTAGTTTCCCCTAGGGATCCAGCCCGCACCCCTTGCAATAAAAGTGCAGAGTCCCAGCCACTGGACCGCTGGGGAATTCCCTGAGGCCAGTTCTCAGAAGAGTGATAGCTTATGTCATGGCTGCAGTCTGGTCTTCGTGTCGTTGACTTCTTCCACCTGGTGGGGGTACAGGGGTGGGGTGCGTGAGCCTACATCCGGCCACTGGGGGCCGTCAGATGAGGCAGGAGCAGGGAGCCTGGCTAAAAGGCTGCTGCACTTACGGGGCAGTGGTGAGGGGATCTGGGCTGGGGTGGCCCCATTGGGGGGAGCGCTGGATTCCAGATCCATGTGAAGGCACGTTTGGAGGTGGGCAGTGGGATGGAGGGCCCACGATGCGCTCAGCTGCCGTCCACTCCCAGCCACCTCGGCTCTCATGTGGGCCACGCCATGACCGAGAGCTCAGATACCTGCTCTGCTTGAAGCATCTCATTGGTCCTCTCCAGCCTCGTGAGGCTCCCAGCCCTGCAGCCACGCCGCCTCCTGGATCCCTTCCCTGTCCTCTCTGCTATCTGAACCTTCCTCACCGACACCCTCACTTCTGCTCCCACTCTTCTCACAAGGCCCCCCAACAGGTGGCTGGATGCTGCCATGGAAGCCCCCTTGGCGGTGGTGCAGTTGGGTTTGGGGCACCATTCCAGCCACCCTTGACCTGCCCCTTCTTAGACACAGGACCCCCCACCAGTGTGAGGTCATTCTCTCTGCCCCCTGCACTGTGCCTTCTTAGAGAAAACTTCTCCCACAAGTGCCTGTGCCTCTGACACCCCACCACCCCCCACCTACAAACTTGCCTGCCCCCGTTGTCTAGGCTGGGCAGGAACCAAGACTTCTCCATTGGTCCTCTGCCCGTGGGGTCCAGCCTTTGAAGCCCAAGCAGGAATCCATTGCTTGCCTCCAGCGGGTGGGTTGTCCGTTACCCTGGGATGGCACATCAGCTTTCTGCTGCCCTGGGGTGCTGGGTCCCATCCATTGCTCTGCAAGCACCTTGTTTTTAGAGAAACCAGTGAAGGGGGGGCCCTGCAAGCGAACCAGGGACAGGGCAGTGGCCAGACCTGGCCTCTGCCTGGGACCAGGGCAGGTTTTTTCCTCCCTGTCTGCTGCTACCCTAACCCTCAGGACCCGCTGGTCCATTACAGCTCGCTCCGGGATCTTGAGCTCCTCGTCCATGCCTGTATCAGAGCCCTGCTGAGTACTCAGGCTCTTCCTATGCAGCACAGGAAGCAGGCTCAGAATGGGCAAGACACCTGTCTGGGGTCACACAGCTGCCAAGCAGAGAGGCAGAGCGGGGCTAAGTGGACAGAGGGGGCCGGGGGCCGGGAGTGTGGTAGGCAGTGTCGAGCTACAGAGCAGAAAGCCAGGGGACAGGGACCATGTGTCCTGGTCTGACCTGCACATGCTGGGATGGGAGGAAAACCATGGGCAGGTCAGCGGAGGGCAGGGGGCGGGGGGAGGCCCGGATGTGGGTAGGGCCTCAGCGTGGGGGTGAAGAAAGAGGGGTGGGCGAGGGACTTCCCAGTAGCGTGCCGGTGGGGCTGTGTGGGTGGGAATGCAGGCTGGGGAAGGAGTTGGGCCTCCTTTGCTCCCCTTCTAGAGAGGCCAGGCTGAGGGCAAGGTCAAGAGCCAGCTGGCTGGGTTGGAGCTGTGACCAGCTGTGTGCCCTTGGGTGAGTGACCTAACCTTGCTGTGGACGTTTCCACGTCACTGCACAGGCCTGCTGGGACATGGGGGGGCTCAGCCATCCTCTGGTATTTCTTTCTTTGTTTGGCTGCAAGAGTTTGTCCACCAGGAAGCTGGTCATGGCAGCCTCTCTGGTGGAGCAGGGGTGAGGGGCAGGTGCCCCTGGGTCCCCAACACTCAGCTTGGCCGAGCACCTCTCCCAGCAGAGATCTGGGTGACACCAGAGCCTGGCAGCCGTGGAGGATCTGGTCAGCCATTTCCTTCCAGAAGTTTGTGAGGCTCACGTGGTCAGAGGGCTGCTGCCCAGCTCCTGGCCTCACGTGGGTACTAAGCCAACCGTTAGATTCAAACAGAAACTGCCGGGCAACCTCAGGGTGCTCCAGGCTGGCCCAGGTGCGGAGGGAGGCCATCCTGCCCCTGGCACCAGCCAAGGGACGGAGGCTGGCAGCAAAAGTAAGAGGCCCACGGGATGAGAGGTGGCAGAGCTGGGGGATTCCCGGGCCGCTCCCAGGCTCGGCCTCCCCCGCCTGCCCGGGGCCCCAGCCTAGGAGGGAGAGAGGGCGGCTTAATCGGGCACCTCCAGCTGTTTTCATATTTCACAAGCGCACCCTGCCCCAGGGTGGGGAGGCTAAATTTGTCTCATCAGCAGCCCTGGCCCCCCCCGCGAGCGGAGCCGAGAGGGAGCAGGGAGCCACCCCAGGGTGATGGAGCGCAGCGATGCCCTCCTCCCTGGCCCTGCAGGCCCCGTCTCTCTCCACAGAAGGCCCAGGTGCCACCCTGGCTGGCCCTAGCCGAGGGTCCTGTCCTGTCCTGACCGCACCCCACCCCCTGCTGGGCCAGCAGGGACAGAGGCTGCCCAGCCTCCTGTGGCCACGTGGCCCGGTGTGGGCGGGAGGGGCAGGCGAAGATGGCCACTGCCCATGCTCCCTGAGGGCGACACGCTTCCGGCCACCATTCCAGGTGGGACCCCTGTCCTGGCCCCACTGGCCGAGGGCAGCCTGTTCCGGGGTGGGTGGCTGGGTCTACAGGGGCCCCTCAGCTCCGAGGGCCCAAGAGCCTGGGCCCTGGGTGTACTGCAGGAATTCTGTTGGGCCGCTGCCCAGGGACAGCGCCATGTCACTGCAGGGCCTCCTGCGTGATGGCCGCCTGACCCCTCTGCCCGGGTAGGGGGAACTTGTGGGCACTGGGACGTTCTGGGGTCCCCTCAAGACAAGCCACAGGGTATTGGAAGGGGCTGGGGAAGGCCCCTGGGGTCCCTCTTGTGATGGTGTAGGTTTATCTGCCCCTTAGAGTTCAGTCCATCTACATTTATGGAAATAACCGGGGATGGAGCCACAAGAACCGGCGTGTGACTGAGGACAACCGGGATGGATTGTTTTGGGGAGGGGACAGGGTAGGGTTCCCACAGGGTAGGTCTTTTCCCACTAAGTGACTGAGCCACACCCATTCCTTGAATGCTGTGGGGGAGGGCATGTGCTCCAGTTGTCCCTCCCTGTGCCCAGGCCAATTGTCCACACCCACCATAGATGGGTGGGGGCCCCCCTCTATGAATGGGGTGTCCCTTCGGAAGGGTCACAGGGGCCCCAGTTTATGGGCCTTGGTTCTGGAGCCCTGGGCAGGGGCGGGTGGAGGGAGAGGAGAGGAGAAGCCCAAGGTCTTGAAGTCCTGCTCAACCAGCGAGGCTGCTGTCTGGGCCGCACAGGGCTGTTTGTGCTCTGCCACCAGCCAGGTGATGGGGGCAGGATAAGGCGCATTCTGATCTGGAGTCAGGGAGGTCAGTGGCTTCTTGGAGGAGGCAAGGCCTGGCCTGGCAGGACCAGGGTTGGGTAGGGAGTGGACAGTGGACCAGGGCTGAATGTGGAGGCAGCCTAGCTGGGGTGCATGGGGACGGGGCTGGGAGCCCAGGGCAGGCTGTTGCTCTCACTGGGATCTTGGAGAATGGGGTCAGAGGGTTGAGCAGAGCTCCTGAAGGAAGAGTCAGCCCCCTAGGGCCTCCAGCTTCCACCAGACTGGGGCAGAGGGGCTGTACGCCTGGGGCAAAGCCCTCAGATGTTTTTGGGTGGGGAACAGGGTGGGGTTCTTTGGGTCTTTCCCACCTGGGCTGCAGCCGGGACCCTTGGTAGCTTGGGGCATGTTTCTTGGGCCTCTGAGACCTGCCCAGGGTTGGCAGTCGCTGCCTGACACGGTGATGTGGGAGCCTGGTGGCGCTGGTAGCAGCTGGCTGGCTTCTCCCCTACAGCCCTGGGCCTCTGGGCTGGAACCTTCTCTGCTGGGGGGCCACTGCAGCATGTGGGGCCACGTCCCCTCCCCCAGGTGGCTCTCAGAGACCTCGGGGAGTCCCCAAGTAGAGAAGTTGGTAGGGTGTGGGGCTGTGTCTCCACTCAAGCCTGGGTTGAGGTCTCTGGGCCACCAGCCCCCGCCCCTTAGAATCACAGATATTCGCTGGAAATTCCTTGAGGTGAAGTGGTTTTGGGGGCCGCAGCCCACAGTCGGGGGTGTCTGAGCACTGGGCCAGCTGCCGTGGGAACGGGCCGCACACTGCCCTTCTCAGGCTGCCGTGACTGCCGCTTCCCCGGGCCGGGTGCTCAGGGATTCCTCGAGTCCAGCCCCCACCCACGCCGCTCCCCACCCTCTCGCATCCATGTCTCCAGCCTTGAGCAGGGCTGGACTCCTCTCGTTGTGACAGGATGCACTTTCTTTCCGGAGCAACTTCATCTTGATGGCAAAGCAGAGCTACACACCATGCATTTGCACCCTGTGGCATCATTGCTATCACCTAGGGGATGTCATCGGAAGTTGGTCTCTCCCCACTACATGCGATTTTTAACATAATTTGCAAAAGCAGTTTCCATTGTGAGCACATTTCCAGATTTGCAGAGTGTGTCGGGGAAATTGGATTCAATTTGCAGGAAGTGGTTTTAGAATTGCTTTCTTTCTCTCACCCCTGTGAACCTTGGCCACCTTGGCCGAAATGCTGCTAGTGGGTAAAGGGAAGAGATCATCCCTGCCCAGGGGAGAGGGTGCTGTGCCTATTGAGCCCAGGGGGTTCTGGCGGGGTGGGCAGATGGCCTGAGGCCAGGCATCGGTGTTGCCTCTTCCTCTAGCCCCAGCTTCTGCCTGGGTGGCAGGTGGTCCCAAACACCTGTAGGCACTAGGTCGGCAGCTCCGTCATACATAGTCCAGTGCGGCCAGCTCTTCTGAGTTTTCCAGGGATGTTGGGAGATCTGGGTGCTGCGTGACTTCCTGGGTAGAGTCCCCCCAGATCCTCTGAGTCAGGCAGGGCAGGTTTCTGGACCCATTTTGCAGATGGAGAATCAGCGTGGCAGTCACCCTCAGCTCTGTGAGTCCTGTGGTGCTGGCTAAAAGTGGACATGGAGCCCGGGGTTTGGGGTGTATTGGGGGCAGATGCAGCAGGATCTGCTGAAGACAGTGGGGTTTGGTGAGCCTGAACCTCCTTTTCCTTCAGTAAGGCTGAACTGTCTAATCTGCAGTACTGGTGATGAGGGCTGGGGTGGGACCCCTGCAGCCTTCTGCTTCCCCAGAGGCCTGGGCACCTGCAGGTCTATCCTGAGCCAGAGCTTGCCTGCGTGATGATAAAGGCGCTTGTGACCCCAGCAGCTTGGGGTGAAGCAGGGGGTGTGGTTAGAGAAGATGCTGGTTGTGTTGCCCAGGGTGGGGACTCTCTGTCCCACCTCCTGGCTGTTCTTGGGGGGAGGCAGATGTGTAAGCGTGGGGAGGGGGACTTAGGGAGATTCCCAGTGCTGATGTACTGCCCCAGATGCTGGGCAGCGGGAGTTGCTGAGAACCAGGACTAGGCTTCGGGAGAGAAACTGTCTTAACTTTCATGTAACTGTCAGAGTGACATATTCCTGACATTCTCGGTGGTGCCGATTTCCCCCCAACATAGTACCCCAGGCTCCTTCTCTGAAGTTCAACATTTCTTTATTGAGGTGAAACGCACACTAACATGAAACTAACCCCTTTGCAGCGAGCCATCCAGTGGCGTTTGGCTCATTCACAGGGCTGAGCAACCATCACTCGGTCTATTTTCAGCGGTCACCCCATCCCCCACCCCACCCCACTCCAAACCCACCCTCAGTCCTTGCAACCACCAAGCTGCCTTCCACCTCTGGGGATTCACCTTCCTAGATGTTTCTTAAGACACGTGGCCTCTCACTCAGTGTGAGGTTCTGAGGGCATAGTGATGTAGCTGGTGTGAGAGATCACCCTTTTCATAGAGTGATACTGCAGAGAGTGGACCCACCGGGGCTTCCCAGGTCATGCTAGTGGTAAAGAACCCGCCTGCCAATGCAGGAGACGCAAGAGACGCAGGTTCAGTCCCTGGGTCGGGAAGACCCCTGGAGAAGGAAATGGCAGCCCATTCCAGTTTTCTTGCCTGATGAATCTCACAGACGGAGGAGCCTGGCGGGCTATGGTCCATGGGGTTGCACAGAGTTGGACATGACTGAAGTGACTTAGCACACATGGGTGGACCTACCAGGACTGGTTTATTCATTCACTTGCTGATGCTCCTGGGGGCTATTTCCACATTTCCACTGCCGTGGGTGCTGTGACCAGAGACAGGATCTTGCTGTCCACTTGCTGTGTGACGCTAGTCAAGGCACTGTCGTCTCTGGGCTTAGTTGGGCCATTGGCAAAATAGAAGGTGTGGGACCAAATGTCCTGGGCCAGTTAAGTCTCGAGCTGGCGCAGCCTGCCCACACCAAGAGGCCACCCTAACTGATCTCTGCTCACCCAGAAAGGACCACCCATGGTGAGCGGGTGAGGGTGAGTTTCCACCCAGTTTCAGCTTGGCGGCCTGTTCCACGCCTGCTCCAGCCAGCGCATTCTGCTTCCTACCAACTCTACCTTGTTCTGTGTTACCTCATGGCCAACTCCAGGCCTTACTCAGCTGCACTGAGTTTTGGACAGCTTAGCTCAGGAAGGGAGTGACCTCCCCAGCACAGGAAGCATGCCAGTGAGTGCTGGCCAGCCTCTTATAAAAACTCTCTGGGTCATGTGCTAAAGGTTTGACGTAGAGTGGGCAGGAGGCATGACTAAGTTAATTTCCAACTCTGAGAAGACTACTTGTTATCCCCACACTTTCAGCTGTGCTGTGTGACCTTGGCGGGTCACATAACCTCTCTGAGCCCCCTCTCCTGAGAGGGAGTGGAACCGTCTCCAAGCCTGCTGGGGAGTTGATTTGTGGCTAGCACTTTCCAAGCCTCTTGTCCTGGCCGCCTTCACTTGGCCCCACCTTAACCTCCCCCACCCAGCCCTTTCCAGCTCGTGCCACTGCTCCAGGGACGGTGGCCTGGCACGTGGCAGCCCCAGGAACATGCCACAGGCCTCAATCCGGGCCCACTGCCTGGGGACAGACAAAGCAACAGATTGCGGGCCGCACCCTTCCTCCCTCGACGGCTGTGGGCAGGTCCAGGCCTGCCCGCTTGGGTACTGCCAGGCGATGGCCGAGCTGACTCCTGTGGCCCCTTGCCAAGGACCTGGAGGCCAGCCCAGGGGAGGCATTGCCTGGGCCTGGGTGGGGGCAGTGGGCAGAGTGGGCTCTGGTTTCCCTGCCCCTCCGTCCCTGAAGGACAAGGATCCCAGATGTGCCTGGTGTGGCCACTGCCATGGTGACGGGGCTGTTTTGGGTGTGACTGGGACATGGGGACTCTCAGGAGGGGTGGTGGTGGGCGACAAAGGCCAGCAGACACGAGGCTGGGGCCCTAAGCCCTTGGCATCTCCTGTGAGGGGAGGCCATTCATGCCGTGACCCCCCTCCAGTGACAGAGCAGATTCTCCACCTCGGCCTTGGTGTCTGCCTCACCGGGTTGGCATTGCTGTTGCATCCAGGCTGCCAGCAAGGATCCCACCACAGAGGTGAAAGACCGCCCAGCACTGCAGCAGTTGGGCACAGCCAGGCTCCTACCTGGGCCTCGGCTCCAGCTTCAGGTGGGCCCTGCACCTGCCCTTCCTTGAGGGGGACACAGGATCTGATCTGTCACTGGCTGCTGGGGCATCAGGAGCCCTGAAACCTGGCTTGAGTCTCCCCTCCAGGCTAAACCTAGAGACACAGTTCATAATAATAATGACCACTCGTGTTCCAGTGTAGCTATGACCCAGACACAGCAGAGACTTTATCTTCTTATTTTGTATTTATTTTTTAATTTAGTTTTTATTGAAGTATAGTTGATCTGTACTTCCCTGATAGCTCAGAGGGTAAAGAACCCACCTGCAACGCTGGTGACCTGGGGTCAATCGCTGGATTGGGAAGAGCCCCTTGAGGAGGGCCACTCCGGTTTTCTTGCCTGGAGAATCCCCATGGACAGAGGAGCCTGGTGGGCTACAGTGCATGGGGTCGCAAAGAGTTGGTCACGACTGAGTGATTAAGCACACAGCACATAGTTGATCTACAATATTGAGTTAATTTCTGCTGTACAACAGAGTGACTCTGTTATACACATATATACATTCTTTTTTATATTCTTTTCTGCTACAGTTTATCACAGAATATGAATATAGTTCCCTGTGCTGTACAGTAGGACCTTGCTGTCCATCTATTTTAGATACAATGGTTTACATCTATTAACCCTAAACTCCCCGTCCCTCTCCACCTTGGTAATCACGTGTCTGCTCTCTATGTGTGAGTCCGTTTCTTTTCTCCTCTTTCATTCTTTATTATTATTTTTTATTTGGCTGAGCTGGGTCTTTGTTGCACCGTGGGGCTTCTCTAGTTTTTCAGCATGCGGGCTAAGTAGTTACAGTGTGTGGACCTCGTTGTGGCCCGACCAGGGACTGAACCAGGCCTCCCACACTGGGAGCTCGGAGTCTTAACCACCAAGGAAGTCCCCCATGAGTCTGTTTTGTGGATGAGTTTATGACTTATACTCTGTGGTATTTGTCTTTCTCTTTCTGACTCACTTCACTTAGTATGATCACCTAGCAGAGAGCTGAAATTAGTGCTCCCAAGGGCCCTGAGCAGCCCCATGAGGGGGTGCTGTTGTCACCCTCGCTTCACAGCTGATGGCTCTGAGAAGGTCCGAGGCCAGGCTGCCCTCACCCCGGGTCTTGATTTCCACCCCCAGAAAGGGCAGGATGAAAGGAGCGGCGGGTGGGGGACTGCACCCGGCCAGGACCCAAGGGTGTCCCTGAGTGGTTGTCATTGGCCCCTCCTGCCACTTGTGCTTGAGGACGCTGGCCAAAGGGCTCGGAGGCTCCCTCCCAACCCACCCTCTTGTTCTTTCCTCTTGCAGAGTGAGCTGCCCTCTGCCTGTGCTGGAAGATGTCCCAATCCACCCAGCCCGCTGCTGCCGATGAGGGGGCCACGTTCCAGCACCTATGGAGTTCTCTGTGAGTGTCGGGCCCTGGGCAGCGGGGAGAGGGCTGGGCAGGAGCTGCTGTCCTGGGCTTCCTCCTGGAGTCGCAGGCTCCACAGTCTGGGCTTCTTCCTCTGACCAGCCCTCCAGAGGGCTCGGGACAGTGAGAGGTCCAGGGGACAAAGCCTGTGGGTGGCCACCTCCCTGGCACTCACACCAGCCCTGGAGAGGCTGGTAGGGCAAGGAAGCCGGGGGTTCTGAGAGCTGGTTGGGGAAGGAGCAGAGGGGCAAGGAGAGGTGCGGGCTGTCCTCACGCTCTGGGCCTGGGCGGTCTGGGCTCACCACTCTGCTGCCTGCTCTGTCTCCCTGTGTCTAGGGAGCCGGACAGCACCTACTTCGATCTTCCCCAGCCGGGCCAGGGGAATGAGGAAGTGGCAGGTGGTGCAGAGGCTGGCATGGATGTCTTCCACCTGCCGGGCATGACCGCGCCTGTCATGGTGAGTGGGCTTCCCTCTGCGGGGGACTCAGGGTGAGGCCTGTCAATCTGAACTGTCTCGGGAGCCTGCAGAACCAGGGGGCAGGCTCGCAGGTGCAGTTTCCTCTGTGTGCTTTTTAGCACATTTCAGGTCACAAAGTAGAAACTGGATCAGTTCATGTAACTGTCAGTTCAGGGGTACGAAGCTTTTCAAGCCTGACTGGATCCAGGTGTAGTGAGACCTTTGGGTATGGCTAGATCTAGGTGTATGAATGAATTCAGGCAAGGCTGGATCCAGGTGTAGAGAGACCTTCAGGCATGGCTGGACCTAGGTGTACAAATGAATTCAGGCATGGCTGCATCCAGGTGCTCAAACAGCTGCCTCTCATTCTCTTGCCTTGCCTCCCCCATGGTAGATTTGTTCTTAGGCAGCGTCTCCTCTTATGGTAGAGGCTCCAGCAGCAGCACCCTCCCTGTGGGGAAGGACCCTCTTGGCCCAGAATACAGAGCGCCCATCTCTGAATATGTCATATGTCTATTCCTGAGCCGTCCCTGTGTCATTGATGACCTGGGTGCCCTGAAGCAGGGTCAGGATGGAGTGGAGTATTGTGGGCTCCCCCACCACAGGCACTGACTTATGGGGAAGAGGCCCCCGAAGGAGATGGAGCTGCTGTTTCCAGAGGAGGGAGGTGGGAGGGGGGTTGCAGGAGCACCCAAGGCCCCGACACCTGCCCGTCTTGCTACGTCTCAGGCCCTGCTGTGCTGGGTGGCCCTCTTGGCAGGAGGCAGGGCTGTAGTAGCTGGCCATACTCCTGCCAGGCATTGGGGTTCCAGGAGGTGGGGGGCAGGCAGGACACAAGAAGGGTGTGTAAGGACCCCCAGCCCTGGGGAAGCCCAGCAATGCCCCAGAAACCGCCCCCCCCAACAGTCATCTCCTCTGCATAGTGTCTGCTGGACCTGGGGCTGCTGAGCTCTGTCTGTGGGCTCACTGCCCAGGGCTCCCTCAGGTGGGCACTTGTCTCAGGACCTTTGCTAAGAGCATGAGGGAAGCACCTGGCTCTGATCTCAGGTGGCCTCGGACCGCAGCGGACTGAAGCAGGGCTCTGGCTGCTGGCCGGAGACTGAGGTCGGGTTGCGGCAGTGAGAGTGCTGAACCCTAACCACTAGGCCGCCAGGGGCCAGGGACCAGTGAGGAGGCCCGGCCCGCCAGCTGCATGGAAACGAATTCCCACAAAGAGGAAAGCAGTGAAAGCAGAAAAGTGCTACTGGGAGGAAAAGGGTACATGTGAATAGACACATGGGTGGACTCCAAGGGACAGTGTTGCACCCTCATGGGGGTTTGAACCACTTTTATGGGGCATTTCTTGCGGGTTTCCTGTGGCCAGTCATCATGCTTTACCTGGTCCTGAGTCCATGATTGGGTTATCTCAGGGTCCCCCACGTGTCTGGGGGCTCAGAAGGTCAGGAATCTGCCCATAATGTGGGAGACCCAGGTTCGATCCCTGGGTCAGGAAGATCCCCTGGAAGAGGGAATGGCAACCTGCTCCAGTGTTCTTGCCTGGAGAATCCCACAGGCAGAGGGGCCTGGCGGGTTACAGTCCATGGGGTCGCAAAGAATCAGACAGGACTGAGAGACTTTCACTTTCACTTCCTCCCATGTGTGTGTGCACATCTCTTAGCCAAGTTGGATTCTAGTGAAGAGGTCTGTGGGGGGCGGTTGACATCACTCACTGTGGGGTGACACCCCTTCCCTTTCTGATCTCCAGGGAGCCTTTCTGAGCGTATGTAGTTGGGAACATCTCCTTGACCTCGAGAAAGAGGACTCTGTTGTCTTCTGTGTCTTATCTGGGCAGGGCTCAGCTCTGCTCTCTCCTGCTATCTGTCCCCTGGGGATGAAGCCCAGCTGCTCAGCCTCTGTGCTCAGCTCTGCTCACTGGGGCTCCATGGATGGCCGCCAGCCTCACACAGAGCAGCATGAGAGCCTTGGGGCACCAGCAGCAGGCCGAAGGCCAGGGTGCATGAGAGAGGTGGGGCCAGGAACTCTGGAGGCAGAGCCTGCCCCCTCCCCAGAGACCCCCCCAAGGAGCTGGAGCTCTTATCCCAGCACACACCCCTTTGAGAATAGTGGGGGTGGGGGGCTCCAGTCAGGGGAATGAGCCAGGGTGAAAGGGCAGGGGAGGAGGAAGGGTCCCTGTGTTCTTTGCTGTCGTCCGTCTCTGATGCTGAGCTGGCCCAGGGCCCGCTGGCCCGAGTGGGACAGGAAAGTGCCTGCTCGGACAGCGGCAGCCAGGCCGGGCTGGGGGTTCAGGGGCAGCGAGACCCCTGTGACATCCTTGCCTCTGAGGAACCCCTCAGGCTGGACTGGAGGAATCGGCCTGCCCAGCCCAGCCTCCTGTCTCTACCCAGGAGACTGTTGGGGCAGACACAGCTGTTGTATTCCCATTTTACAGGTGAGGAAACCAAGGCAGATGCTGGGAAAGGGTAGGCCTGTGCTGGGCCAGGTAGTGTCACCTTATCTGTTCAGACCCTTCCCAGTCTGCCAACACCTCCCCAGGGGCCAAGGGTCTTGACCTCTCACTTCCAGGTCCGCCCCTCCTGGACGTTTGCATCCTCCATAAATGGGTGGGTCTCAGCCTGTCAGTAGTGAAGCTCTGGGTTATAATGCCTGGGGTGCTCACCTGAACCCTACTACCTGCCTTGCAGTGGGTAGAGGGGAGCAGAAAAAGAGAAGACTGGTGGCTTTGCCTGTACTGGGGCCCAGGATGGGGTGCCTAGGGATTGGGCCTCCACTCTTTACTGGTGAATTTATTATTATTTTATTGGAACGATCTTTTATTTTATTTGGCTGCATCAGGTCTTAATTGTGGCACACAGGATCTCTGTGAAGGTGCATGGACTCCCCAGATGTGGTGCGTGGACTCAGTAGCTGTGGCCTGTGGGCCCAGTAGTTGTGGCTCACGGGCTCAGTAGTCGTGGCACTTGGGCTCAGTAGCTGTGGCCTGAAGGCTCAGTAGCTGTGGCCCGTGGGCTCAGCAGTTGTGGCCCACAGGGCTCAGTGGCTGTGGCCCGTGGGCTCGGTAGCTGTGGCCTGAAGGCTCGGTAGCTGTGGCCTGAAGGCTCGGTAGCTGTGGCCCATGGGCTCAGTAGCTGTGGCGCGTGGGCTCAGTAGTTGTGGCCCGTGGGCTCAGTAGCTGTGGCCTGAAGGCTCAGTAGTTGTGGTGCGCAGGCTCAGTAGCTGTGGCCTGAAGGCTCAGTAGTTGTGGTGCACAGGCTCAGTAGCTGTGGCCTGAAGGCTCAGTAGTTGTGGTGCGCAGGCTCAGTAGCTGTGGCCTGAAGGCTCAGTAGTTGTGGTGCACAGGCTCAGTAGCTGTGGCCTGAAGGCTCAGTAGTTGTGGTGCACAGGCTCAGTAGCTGTGGCCTGAAGGCTCAGTAGTTGTGGTGCGCAGGCTCAGTAGCTGTGGCCTGAAGGCTCAGTAGCTGTGGTGCGCAGGCTCGGTAGTTGGGGCTGACGGGCTTAGTTGCCCCACGGCATGTGGAATTCTAGTTCCCTGACCAGGGACTGAACCTATGTTGCCTGTTGCACGCCAGATTCTTAACCACTGCACCGCCAGGGAAGTCCCTTTCCTGGTGAATTTAAAACCCAACAGTGGAATTAAAGCTCGGCAGGGAGATGTGGGGTCACTCCAAGATCCACTGTCTGGTCACCCAGGGCTTTCTGAGAGGGGGCTGTCAGGGGTGGGGTGGCCGGGCTCTTGACCCAGTTGTGTAGCTGGCAAGGTGTTTGTTGTTGGAGATTCATGTCTTTGAAGTGGGTGCCTCAGCCACCCAAAGCTGTGTTAGGGCTTACATCACAATCAAAAAGCAGACACCCACCCTCTACACACCCTGTGGAGCAACAGGAGCTGCCACTGGGCTCCAGGGTGGGAGGACCCCTGAACACAGTCTCCTAAGAGGTCTATCTCCAGAATTCCATGAGCCCCTCCTCCTAGCTGCCCAGCTCATGCCCTTGAGGGTCAGCGGGCCTGGGAGACCCTGATGACCCAGAATCAGGGGAGGTCAGTTCTAGGGTCCTGTGGGGGTGGGACACTTCTCTCCAGGGAGGACGTCTGATGCCCGCAGGTCTGGGCTGGCTGGTCACTCAGAGGCAAAAATGGGGCTCAGAGATGCAGCTGGACACTGCCAGGCTGCATTGTGGAAGAGCCGATGCCCGAGGTTTCTGGGGGCCCGGAGGGGCCCACGGAGCCCAGGGTGCCGGCAGGGAGCCCTGCAGAGCTGAACTGGGCGCTGTTTAAGTCCAACCTGGAAACTGATCCCTCTGGCCAGAACGCAGCCCCTAGGACAGAGTGCTGCTGAGGGTGGAGACCTGCTGATGCCCGAATGGGCGGTGTCCTGAGTTCCTCCTCCACTCCCGTGGCTTCATCCCCACCCACCAGCAGGTCCACACCCTCATCAGGGAAAGCCTGGGGCTAGGGCAGTGAGGTTAGCCCCCAGCTCCAGGCTGGTGACAGGTCAGGTGCTCCCCGGGCCAGGCCTCAGGTCACAAGAGAGCAGCGGCTGCAGTCCAAAGCTTTCATCTCTGCCCACCCTGCAGCTGTGACTCAGGCTGCGTGTAAAGGCTTGTGCACTTGAGCACATGCACACGTGCATGCACACACACACGCACACACGCGGGCCCCCAAGCCCTCCCTCTGGCCTCTGACCTCTGTGACAGTGGGCGCCAGCACCCCATCCCCAGGCTCTGGGGCCACCCCCTTCTCTGGGTTGTGGGGCTCGTCCATCAAAAGATGAGACTTGGGCAGTCCTGGCATTGGGGGCCCTGGGTCCCAGGGGTGGTACCTACTGTGGTTGGGGGCCCTGGCTCTCCACCCCTCTTGGCTGCCCTGGTGAACAGGCTGACTCCTTCCTGCTGGACTAGAGGTTCCTGAGCAGCACCCTGGCTCTATCAGGAGACGGACCACAGGAACCCACGGGTGCCCTACCCACCACATCAGTGGTCGGTGTTGACAAGCAGAGTGGGCAGGGCCTCGCCTGGGGAGCCAGTCTGTCCCAGGATCGACTCCCCCACGTCTCTGAGCCTTGGTGCCCTCACTTGTGGAGATGGGGTGACAGGCTGCCTGGGGCCCCAGAAGAGGCTCCCGCAGCCTTGTGGGGCCTCTGACCACCTTCCTGCCACACTGGGCAGCTGAGGAAGCTGAGTCAGGCAGTTAAAGGGGAAGGGCCCTGGTGGAAGCAGTGGGCCCCTAGCCTTGGAGGAGCCCCAGAGCACAGATTCCTGGTGGACACCCTGAGGTTGCTGCAGGAAGGGTCCAGGCACCAGGGGGCCGAGATGTGCAGAGGTGTGGGGTCTCGGAGGTCCCATCCCACCCCCACATCTTCTTTGCTTGGAGTTGTTTGACCCTTTGGGTCTCAGTTTACTTGTCTATAAAATGAGTCAATGTAGATCTAAACCATCAGGGTTTTGAGGGTGACTGCTGGTGCCCAGCCTGTAAGAGGGTATGGCAGATGTTAGATGTGATGGCGACACCAGGGATGAAGCCTGAGTTTGAGAAAGCCATTCTGTCTGGAACCTGGAACAGTGGAGCCAGGGAGGGCCTGGGAGCAGCTGCCCCCAGCCCCAGAGCCTGTGGTGCCTAGGAAGGACTGGTGCCCCAGGCCCACCTTGGGGGCCCTTTGGTGGGGCTCTTGCCCTGGGCAGTGGCCTCCAATTCTAGTCCTTGCAGAACCTGGGTGACTCACCCATGACATAGGGCTCCACCTCCTACAAAAGGAGACAGGGGAGCACCTGGCCTCCTATGGGCTTGAGAGGAGGGTGGCACAGAGGGCATGAGCAGCGAGGTGGCCCCTGGGCCCTGGGCAGGTGCTGTGACAAGGGGAAGCTTGTTAGGGTCTCCCCTGGTCCTGGAGGCCCACCCGCAGTCTGAGAGGAGCATGGACAGGATGAAGCCTCCCGTGGTGCATGCCCGTAGGGCCCAGAGCAGGCAGCGGCCATATGCATCCTATGCTGGGTGTGCGCCTGGGCTTTGGATGGTCCTGGCCTTCTGATTCTCGATGTCCCTCAGGACAAAACAGGGGCAGGGCTCTGACCAGCTGTGAAGATGCACGGAAGGGGAGCTCAGCTGATGCTGAGGCTGGCCCTGACCACCCCTCCCCCATCTCCCCCATCCATCCTCCCAGAATCTGGGAGCCTCGTGGGCCGGCTGCCCACGCTTGCCCCCTGCCTGCAGCCCTTCCTGACTCTTCTGGTGCCTTTCTCGTGTGACAGCTGTCGTGGACCATGAAGGGGATGACATTTGGGGGCTGATCCACCCTGGAGCCCTGTCACTCCTCCTCAGGTGCCCAGCGAGCTATGCAAGGGACAGATGCCAGGGTTAAAACCTGCAGACTCTTGGGCGCTTGAGACCCCAGCACTCACCCGGGACAGGCCTTCCTGGCCTGGGGAGGGGGCCTGGGAGGAAGAGGGGTGTGTACAGTCCCTGGAGCAGGAACTGTCAGGAGTGGGAACTGAGCTGGCCCCCAGAAGGGGTCGGGTTGGCGGAGGGAGGGCCTAATGTCTGGAGGAAGGGCCAGGAGCTCGGGGGCAGGGAGCCCCCACCAGCCCTTCCTTAGATTTCAGTAGGAAGACCCTCTGAGTGCACAGCCAGCTGTCAGGTCACTACCTCCTGGGGTGGGAGAACATGGAGGACAGAGCCACCTGCTTGTGGGTGGTCCGGAGGGACTGAGAGGAGTGGGACCCTGAGCTGCGCCCTTCTGGTGACTCACCCCTTCCTGCACAGGTGCGCCAAGCAAGAAAATACCCCCCATCCTTCTGCTGTAAGTGTGCGGAAGTGGTTGGTGGGGCAGAGCCCCCAGTGAGTTAAATTCAGAAGAGCAGATGCCGAGGGTTCCGGGGGTGACCTGGGAGGCCAGAGCTGGCAGCTGAGGACAGAGCTGGAAGGAGTTCCTGGAGGCAGAGGCCCTGGCCCCCTGGTCATATCCCCGGATGGCCAGGACTTTGGATACGTGCACAGGAAGTGGGTGATGCCTTGGGGCAGGTGAGGAGCCTGGCACTTTGCGAGCTGAAAACACTCTCATTCATCCTGGGACTCCCAGTCCTGCCCGGGCTCGGGCCACGGGGACAAGTGCTGGTTCTCAGGCCCCAGGTGTCCCCGCAGTGTGAGTAGGGTGTGGCTCCTCTGCCTTCAGGGCTGCCGCCAGGGCTCAAGAGAGGAGACCTTCAGACTCGACCCTGCCTTGCTCTGGGCAGCCTTTGGTCCAGGACACACAGTGGCCAGCTCCTCCTAGGGCCTGCCTTCTATCCTGAAGGTCTGAGTGAGACTGAAGCCGCCCTTCAGCCGTCCTAGTGGCCCAAGGTCCTTCGGGGCCCTGGCCTTCCTCTCCCCGAGGTCTTCAGCCACCTGCTCGTTCCCCTGGTGTATTAGTCACCTGTGCTATGTAGCCAATCCCCACCTACAGAGGGGCTTAAAGCGACACACGTCTATTGTCCCGCAGGTTCTGTGGGTAGGGAGTCCTGCGTGTCCCTCCACTGGGCCCCCTGCTCAGGGCCCCACCAGCTGCACTCCAAGCACCAGCCAGGACCACCTTCGTGTCTGGAGCTGAGACCTCCTCCAGGCTCTGGTTGTTGGCAGAATTCAGGTTTAAGTTCTTGTTGGCTGTTGACCCAGGGCTGCTGTTCTCAGCTCCCAGAGACCACCTGCCTCCCCTCTCCCCACCCCCGCGGTCCCTCCCAGCCTTGGCTCCTGAGGCCATCAGGACAACCGCTCCCTAATTAGGTCAGGCCCACCTGGAGAGCGCCGCTTTTGATCAAAATTTTCCCAGTGTCTCACAATACTCTGTGGGGGTGGGGGCTCAACCCCAGCCCCTTCCCCCTACTACCTGTCTCTGTGTCTCTCCATCCAGCCACCTGCCAAGCCCCTGATCCTCTTGGGGGCAAGCCCGAGTGCACCCACAGGAACCTCACTGACTGATAACTGCCCCCAGTCCCCGGCCTTCGTGTCTTTAGGCATCCTGGCCAGAACTTACAGCCTGGGCCCTGCTGCAGCCCCACTTCCTGAACACCAGTCTACACCTCAAAACCTCGATTTTCCTCGATTGTCTCATTCTGAGTGATGGATGCCTGTGTGTTGGGAGTAACAGCCCCAGCCACCCAGAGTCCTGGGGTTCAGGCCAAGCGTGCTGAGCCGTGTTTCTGGCTAAGGCCACCAAGGCCCACATGAGCCTGAGCCAGGGGCTCCCGGCCCAGCCCCTCAGGGGTGCCACTGGCTACACGTCCTCTGCCTGGGCTCCCCTTTCCCCTCCTGCAGAGGACCTGGGGGGCTGGACATGCTGACGGGTTCCTTGGGCCGAGCCTCCCTCTGTGTAGCCCCTGCCACTCCCAGTTCCCCAGCATGTAGCTAGAACAGGCCAGGAGGGGGGTTTTAAGCTCTCCTTGCGGAGGGAAGCAGCTGGGTTTGGGGGACTTGGAAGCTTCACATCTCCTTTCACATGGTTTGGGCTCAACTGACCTTCCAGGGAGGATCCTGGCCCCTATGCCAGGGGCAGCTTTGTGCCAAAGACAGTTACATTAGAATACATGGTTCCTTCAGAAGGGAGAGGTGACCACCGCAGAGCCCCCGGGTAGGCAGGTCCCTGTCTCCGAGCCCCTGGCAGTGCCAAGGGCAGTGCCATCCAGCCCTGTGGTGGGCAGGGCTCCAGCGGTCCTCCTGGACCATATCCCTCTGATTCCGGGGCCTCAGCAGCCGCAGGGGCATGGACAGCGGCAGCCTGGGCAGTGTCTGTGGTGCAGGCTGGGCTGCATTGGGCCACACCCTGCTGCTCTTTCTGTTGCCAAGCTCCCTGGGGGGTCCTAGGGGAGCGCAGTCACCCTGTGTACATCTCATCTCCGCTCAGCCCTTTGGGGTGGCCCCAGAGGACCACAGTGTTCCCTGAGCAAGAGTAAGACTCACTGTGCCCCAGGCGCTGGGGCCAGGGCACCATCTCTTCCCTTCGGGGTGGCCTGGCTTTGCCTGTTGAGGTCTCAGGGGCCGGGACTGGCCCCCCAGTGCTCTGGAATGGAGGCCTGTGGCCCCCACAGCCTCCCGCGGGCAGCATCTCAGAAGGAGCCGAGTGCAGCCCCATTGTGGAGCCAGCCTGCGGCCCCGCGTGCCGCCCCCTCCCTGCGCAGCCTCCTTGGTGCGGTCCGACCCAGCAGTGGGCAAGCTGAGGCCTGTCCTAGACTTTGATGAATAGTCATGAGGAATAAAGGGGTGGGCCGCCCGTTTTGTTGTTAGATGCAGCTAGTTGACAGCACTGGGGAGATGGAGAGGGCCAAAGTGCCCCTGGCCAGCCCACATGCTCCAGAGCATCCCTCGCTTCTGGTCCCCTAGCCGCCGAGCTTCTCCGCCTGGTCCACCCTGCCGGGTGGCTGCACCCCTGCCCCCAGCCCCCCGGCCACCCACACCCATGCCTCATCCCGCGGCACGCCAGCTCCCCGGCGTGTGCAGAGCCCCACGCGCCCGCCATGCTGTTTGTCAGTGACCCCATGCAGCACTTCGCCTCGGTAGGTGCACCTCCTGGGTCCTTTGGGTCGACTGGGATGCCTGTGTCTGTCCTTCTCGGGGGGCCTTGGTGGGGCTTTTGCCTGGTGGAAGGGTCATTGGGCATTCTCTTGCCTGTCCGCCCTCATCCCCCTGGTCGGGCACTTGCTGCCAGATGGGGTGCCGCCATCCAGGGGGAGCAGAGGCAGGAGGGAGGTGCCGGCCCATCCTGGAGATGCCCTGGGGACAAGTGCCCACTAGTGCGGCAGAACCAGTAGCCAGGAAGAGGAGGGTGGGTGGGTGTCTGGTCAGCTAGTGGCCCAGCCAAGAAATGTGGGGTTTGCCATGCTCCCCAGCTTTGGACTGTCCAAACTAAGGTCTGCCGCGCCGCCTGCCTAGCTCTGCCTCCGACTGCAGGAGCTCAGCGTGCCTTGGAGGTCGTCTTTGCTCCCGGGACTCGGGCTGTTAGGCTGCCACCACCCGCTCCCAGGTCAAGAGCATCCTCACCTGGGACGCTGCTCTATTGGCCGCGGTGACGGGGTGTTTCCTGCCGGCTGAGTTTGCAGGTCAGGGGCTGGCCGCGAGCTGGCCTTGAGGCCATCCTATCGCCCTTCACGAGGGCCGTTGGCTGGCAGAGAGAAGGACGGGTCTGCAGCTTGTACCTGGCCCCGGGGACTGGGGCTCATTTCCAGACGTGCCGGGTCCCTGGGGCCAGCAGGCACCTGCTAATTGAGCAGGTGGAGGTGGGGCGCAGCAGCTCCCTCAGGCCTTTCTCCTGCTGGGGAGGTGGATGCAGTGGGGCCCGTGGGTACTGTGTGCCCTGTGGGAGACCCAGCAGTGGGCAGGGGGCGGTGAACAGAGTCCGGGTGTGCCCAGGCTCTGTGAGTGGAGGACAAGCGCCGTGTGCAGAGCCACAGAGACCTGCAGGTTCTCAGTCATGTGTGTGCGCGCAAGTGTTTATGTGCGTGTGTCTGGGCCTGTGGGTGACAGTGGGTGCATTCTCTGTTGGGACAGGTATATGCGCTTGTGCCTGCAGGTAGGTGTCCCCAGCAGACCACGGCAAGAGTAATGTCGTGTGTGTGGCCCAGGAGGGTGAAGGGCGTGTGACCTCTCTATACAGCCTGACCGGGCGCTGACACCATGCTCCCACATCTGGAAGCTCCCTGGTGTCTCCACACCTTTGGTGGGAACTTTTTATCTGAAACCTGGCCCTGAGAAAGGGCAAAACCCCGTGTGGCCACAGTTAGAGTCCCATCTCTGCTCACTTCACCCACCAGCCCCTGTCACTGGGCTCAGACAGTGGGTTCCTGGGGAGCAGCCTCATACCCCAGACTGTCCATGCAGATGGTGAGTGAGCCAGGAGGGGCTGTCTCCTGCTGCCCAGGGTCTGTTGTCACACACAGAACTTAAGGCAGAGCCTGGAGTCCCGGGCTCTGGAAGCCAGTGTCCCCGCCTGGCCGGTTGGGGAGCCCCTCGGACACAGAGGACTCTGGTACAACCTGTCCTCTTGCATGAAGTGGGTATCACCATGTAAGTCAGCTGAGGCTGCAGCTCATTGCCTTTTAAGGAGGCGGAGGCACGGTGATGGAGGGCACAGACCCTGGTTCTGGGACATGGAGTGCTGCCTCCCTGCAGGAGCTGTAGGTGGTGGTGAGGGACCCCCTGGCATCGTCCCTGCTGCTGCCGCCCTGCCCTGGGGACCAGCAACGCCACCCCTGTCATCGCCTGGCCTCCTTGCAGACCGAGGGCAGCCATGGCCCATCTGTTTGTTCGTTAGGTCAACAGGTGCCCAGAGCAGCTCTGGTGGCAGGTGGGGGCCTCTGGAGCCCCTTCTGGGGCCAGGGAGCTGGGCTGGGTGGTTCTGATTTGTAAAAGTGCCTCCGCTTCCGTCCTGGGGAAGGTTACCTCCAATCTGCTCACTGTATGCAGAGGGGAAGTGGTATGAACACTCGGGGTTGAACTGGAGGTCATGTGGTCACCCCTGTGGTTATCAGGAGCCCACTGGGCCAGGAAGGAAGCATGGAGCTGTCGGGGCCCCCACTTGGTCTTCTGGGGGACCCGCCTTTCTGAGCTCTGGTTCCGATGCAGCTACCTGCAGCCCTGTGCCAGTGGGTGACCCAGGAGGGCACATGTCTGACTCCCTGCTCCCTCCTACCGCCCACAGGTCAAGCAGGGCTGGACAGCCCCCTGCAATTGGCCCATTTGCTGGGGTCCTTCAGCTGGTGCCGAGGTGTGGTTGGTGCTGGTCAGAGCAGCCTTTCCTCCTGCAGAGACTAGTGGCTCACAGAGCAGGAAAGAGCCGAGGGCCCATGGTGGCCGCCTCAGATGGGATGAGCTCCGTTACCATCCGGACGGTCCCATAGTCCTTTGGGTGGGTGTCCAGCGGCCCCACCCAGCTGCCTCCCAGGCCCCCGTTTCACTGTGTATCAATTTAGACCCTCACGGCATGAGACGGGCATGTTGGACACCGCTGGCTCCCCTGTGCCTCCTCTATTGATGGACCCAGGTCCACCTAGCCTGCAAGGCTATGGAAGGCCGGCTCATGAGTGACTGGGCCACCGTCCTGGGGGCCAGGCCCAGGATGGGCATTGTAGGTGTGTGCTGTGTGCTGGGCAGCATGGGAGGGCACAGCGCCTGGATCTCCCGTGTATCTGGGAGCAGGGATGTCCCCAACCCCCACACCCCCAGACAGGACAGCTCCTACAGGAAGGGCAGCCTTGGACAAGAGGGCTCAGGAGGGAAAGGCCAGTCAAGGCGTTAAGAGATATTTGCTCAGAACCTACTGCCTCTCCAGGCACACCAGGCACACCAGGCACACCAGAGGAGGACGGGATCCCTCCTGAGTTCTAGAAGCAGCCTGATCTGCAGTGCCGAGAGCAGACCGCAGGAGGGCAGGGCGAGGCTGGGAACCGCGGGAGACTGGGATGGAGAGCGACGCAGGAGCCTTGGACCCGGAGGGAGCAGGCGAGGGGACTAAGAGCCCTGGGGTCCTGGACAGGGCCTGCTTGATGGGCTGGAGGTTTGGACCTAAGCGACTGGGTGAAGGGAGTCGGCATTTATGCAGCTGGGAAACTGAAGCAGTGACATTTGGGGTGAAAGTAAGCGTTCTGCTTTGGCTGTGTTGTATGAGACTCGTCTCAGCCACTGCACAGGTGAACAAGAGGAGAAACAGGAGCAGAGTTCCTGAAGCCTAGGGAGGAAGCGGGAGGGGTTGTCCGGTGGGGCTTAGGGCTGAGCAGTGCCACCCTGGTGCTTGGGACCTGAGACACGGAGCAAGGAGGAGACGGGGAGGTGGCGGGAGGCAGCCAACTGAGGAGGGGGTTGAAGATGACCTTCGGAATGAGGGCAGGAGAGGCACTGAGAAAAATGTCCTGGCTTCTTGAACCTTGCGGACGGGAGGACAGTGCAGAGTCTGAGCCATGGACTGGAAGAGCCGCTCGGACACCTGGGGCAGGTGTCCCAAGTGCTGGAGGGTGTGGGCAGAGATGCCCCTGGGGAGCCCGGGGCATCAGGGTGGGCGGGGCTGCACGCTGGAGACAAGCCAGCCGCTCCCCTGAACCTCCCCAAACTGGAGCTGAGCAGAGGGAGAGACTCTGCCACGAGACAAAAGGGGCAGCTTGGGAAGGGTGGGGGGTGGGGAAGGCTGCTGAGAGGGCGGGGTGGCCAGGACAGAAGAGGGAGGGGCCTCAGGGGACCCGGCAGAAGGTGTTCCCCTGGTTGGGAGCTGACAGAGCTGAACTGCGGGCGGGCTCTGGGCTAGGCTTCCTAGCTCGTGCTTCGAGGCTGCAAGGCCTTGGGGCTAGGGGGAGGATTGACCATCTGGAAGGAGATGTCAGAGCCTGATTTGGGGGACATCCCATCAGCTGGGCTCACCAGCCCTGTCTCCTGCTCCTTTGCCTGATTCCATGTCTGTCCCCAAAGCACCCACGCTTTTGGCATCCCCACCGTCCCCACAGTGACTGTCCCATCTCAGTTGGTGGAAAACCCACCCTGGGCTCTTCCTGGGCCCCTTTCTGCTGCACCCGCTCTCATCAGGAACCAGCCAGCCTGACCCTGACTATGCCAGCGTCACGCAGCACATCATGGAGCAGCGTCCCTCCCCCTCTCAGTGCCCCACAGGCCCCGTAGGGAGAGCTCTGCTCCTCTGACCAGTGTCCTGCCCTCGGCCCTGCAGCTCCCTGGGCTGAAGGCCCTTCCCCTCCCCAGTGTCTGAGTCTAGACGTCCTGGTACCCAGTACCCGGGTAGCCGGTGGCATCTTCCACTTCCTGCCTACAGAACCCCACTGGCCCGGGTCCCCCCAGCCCCGCATCCTGGGCCACCACTGGGCTGCTTTTGTTTTTGTCTTCCTTTGTCTTCAGCCAGTAGTGAAGCCTCACTTGCCGGTTCTCTCGGTCCTCTACTACTTTCTGCTCTTCGAGCTAAGCTCCAGAGGTTGCAGCCTATGGGCTAGCCGTGTCTTGGTGCCCACCCACTGCTGTCTCCCAGTGCCTGGGAGGGTGGCTGGGAGATGAGGGTTGAAGGGCTGAGCTGCCTCCCACACCCCGGGAAGCTGGACCAGGCCTCAGAGCTGGAGGTGGGGGGGCTGGGGTCGGCCTGCAGGACTTCCTGGGTAAGTGCAGGCAGTCCCTCCCCAGCGCCCCAGGTGGCTCCCCTCCCACCACCGCCTCCCTGCCCCTTCACTGCACTTGTCACAGTCTCTCCACTGAGGAGTGCGTTCACCCTGATGACGGCCCCTCCGTGTCTTCCTGCTTAGCATCTTCATGATGGACAGACAGACAAAAGGATGAATGGACGATACATGGGTCGGGCTCTGGGGCTGCAGGCAGTGGGGAAGGGGGGCTGACCGCCCCCCGGTGGTGCTGAGGGGAAGGGAGAGCCAACACCCCACCGTACCCCCGCGGGCTGTGCCTAGCTCCCCACTTTCCTCCAGTATCTCTTTCTTCCAGGCACCCTGGGAGGTGTGGGACGTGGACTGGACCCCTTTTCCAGTGGTTAAAAAAAGACTCTGCATCGGTGGGTCACCTGTCTGTTCACGGGGCAGCTCCTCAGAGCCCAGCAGGGGCGCAGCGCGAGACCCCAGACCCGCGCGGGACCCTGCCGATGCGCTTGGGTCTAGGCTGGGCCCTCACTGTCTCAGCAGCGCCATCTGCAGGCGGAGGCTCCGGCCGCGTGTCCTGCAGACACACGTTCCCCTCAGCGGCAGCGCAGCCGGAGCTTCTGGGGGCACGTTCCCCTGGTGCGAGGTGTGGAAAGTTCCACACGGCCCTGGCGAAGATTGGGCAAGGCCCCGAGAGAGGAGAGCGTGTGTGCATATTTTCTGGAGGAGCGGGAGCCTTTCCCCCCAAGCACAAGTCGAATCTTGTTGGCATTTCCATCCGTTTAATCACAGACTCCGGGAGACGCTGTGGGAAATAGCAGCGGGCTGGAGGTCCCGCTCTGAGTGGGACGGGTTATCTCCAAGTGAAGCCCAGACGGCCCGTCAGTCACTTTCCTCTGGGCGAGGTTGTGCCCAAGCCCAGACATGCCTACCGGGGAAGATCGCGGAGTTGGAAGTTTCATGCTCTAGATTTTGAAAGTCTGGTCTTGGTATCCTCCTCTGGGGAGCAGGGGATAGAGGTCAGAGCAGACGGAGCATGCCAGAGGAGGGGGCACCTGGCTGACCCTCCCCACGCAGAGGCTCTGAGATCTGACTCTAACCCTCCTCCAGTGCGGGGAGCAAGATGAAGGAGGTCACCAGGGTTAGGAGGTACTGTAGCTGGGATGGGAATGACAGGCTGGGGTTCGCACTGTAGGAGGTGACATCTGAGCCCAAGGGAAATAGGGAGGGGCCACAGGGCAGGGGGCCCAGCACCTTGCACCCAGCCCCCATCTCATCTGGATGCATGCTGTGGTCCCATGAGAAAGACACAGATAATGCTACTGTAAGTCCCCTACTGCGAACCTTTGAGTTGCGAACTTTCAAAGATGCAGTCACGTAAGTTATCCACGTGTCTGGAGTCCACTGTCACGCGTGTGCATCCTCTCCAAGTGGTTGAGCGTTCGTGTCTTTACTGTATTGAGTATGGTGGTGCAGTGGCTTCATTTCAAGCCCAGGAGGTCCAGAAGCAAGTGCAAAAGCAGTAGTGATGTAGCTGGTACTGCTAAGAAGACTCATAGCGCAGGAAATGGCAAGCGGATTTTCTTTTTCAATGCATTTTTAAATTATTTTATTTATTTTTGGCTGCCATGGGTCTTCGTTGCGTGTGGGTTTTCTCTGGTTGTGGCGAGCGGAGGCTACTCTCTAGTTGCGGTGCAAGGGTTTCTTTTGGTGGCTTCTCTTGTTGTGGCTCGCAGGCCCTAGAAAGGCTCAGCGGTTGGTGGCCCTTAGGCTTATTTGCCCCGGGACACATGGGGTCTTATTTCCCGGACCAGGGATCGAGCCTGTGTCCTCTGCGATGGCAGGCAGGTGGATCTGTACTGACAGGGGAATTCTCAACCGCTGGACAACCAGGGAAGTCCCGGGGGTTTTCTTTGTTTGAGGAGACACTGTTGCTTTCTGAGGCACAAGACTGGAATGTAGAGCAGTGCACAAAGGTTGCAGCAGCCGTTCAGAGTGCAATCCAGTGCTGCCGTGTCATCTGAGATGAGAGAAAAAGGGCTGCTCTCCAGTCATCCCTGGGCCATTTTCTCAGGAGGGTAGATAGAACTGAATCCAGCAAGGAACCAGAACCCGTGCCGTCCACGTCGGGCGTGAGTGACATTGCAGCTTGCCCTCCGTCTTGTATTGCTGACGACCCTGCTGCTCTACCATCTCCCACCTCCTCTCCCTCCTCCAGTCAATGACTCTTGCCTGTTAACTCGATGCCAGTCCCTGTGTGCCAGCTGTTATACTGTATTTTCCAAGGTACTGTGAGATTAAAATGTTTTCTTTTTGTGGTTGTTTTTTATGCGTTATGTGTGAAAAGTATTTTAAACATATTACAGTATAGTAGTATATAGCTTGGAGAAGGCAATGGCACCCCACTCCAGTACTCTTGCCTGGAAAATCCCATGGACAGAGGAGCCTGGTAGGCTGGAGTCCATGGGGTCGCGAAGAGTCGGACACGACTGAGCGATTTCACTTTGACTCTTCAGTTTCATGCATTGGAGAAAGAAATGGCAACCCACTCCAGTATTCTTGCCTAGAGAATCCCAGGGATGGGGGAGCTGATGGGCTGCCAACTACGGGGTCACACAGAGTCGGACACGACTGAAGCGACTTAGCAGCAGCAGCAGCAGTATATAGCTGGTTGTGTCAGCTAACTTTTCTGGACTTATGAACAAATTGAACTTAACAAATGAGCTCTCAGAACGGAACTTGTACATATGTAGGGGACTTACTATATTTACCCCAACAGACCACACAGACAGGTGCAGTAGGATGATGTGGCTCCCATGACAAGAGGTTGCCCCACCTGGAAAGGAAAGGATGGGTCTGTGGGCCATGCCTTTTGGGCTCAGCTGTGGCCCTTTGCCTGGAGGGACCAGCCAGGCCAGGCTGCTGGAGAAGGCTTTCTGGGGAGGTGGGCCTAGAGCAGGGCCTGGAGGGAGTAAGGAAGAAGCAAGAGGGGACAGAGAGCCCCTGCTGTGAGCTGGAGGGCTCAGGGCTTCCCTGGGGCGAAAGGTTGAAGTGTTCTCTGGTGGGGGAGGGGGGGGCGGGAACAGCCAGCCAGTGGGGAAGCCTTGCACAGCTGGAATGCCGGTGTGCAGACGAGGGCAGCCTAGAGCCTGTTCCCTTGGGGCTGTGAAGACTGTGCAGACCCTGGCGCAGTGCTAGATGCAGGGTGGGAGCTGCATGCTTTGGGGGACTTGGGTGCAGCAGACAGGCAGGCAGAGGCAGCAGGAGTAAGTCTGCTGGGACCCAGCAAGGTTTAGAGGGAGAGAGGGAGGGAAAGAAGAAAGGAGAGAGGGAGGGAGGGAGGGAGAGAAGTAATGAGGGGAGGGAGGTAAGGAGACCAGGAAGTGATGGAGGGAAGTGAAGGGGAGGGAGAGAGGGAGGGAAGGGTGGAAATCGGGAGGGAGGGAGGGAAGGAAGATGAGGAAGTTGTGAAGCCTTGGGCTGGTGGGTCGCCGTCTTGCACATCTGGGAAGGACACGGTGGATTGTGCTGGGATCTGCGTTTAGGCTTCTTGGGAAACATCTTATTTGCCCGTTGTTGGGAGTCTCCGAGAAAGAATGGGGGACATGGATAGGGCCAACTCGGCAGCCAGACCTCCCCGCTGGTTCTCGAGGGTCCCGCACATGATCCCTGTGAACCTAGCTCAGGTCAAAAAGCAAGAAGAGCTTAGCGGGGTGTTGGGGAGGGCACCCAGGCCAGCTGTCGCCTGCTTGCTGTCTCCACACAGAGCAGTCCTGCGCCTGGCCCGACGTGAATCCACGGAGACCCGCTTTCAGCTTCTAAAACTAACTGAGGGGCAAGGGTGTGAGACCTTTGCAGTGGGTTCTACAAAGGTGTGGAGGCTTACAGCCAGAGGAGAAGGGACAGCCCCACCTCCCAGTTGAAAAAAGCCTTTATTTCCTTTCAGTCCGCTGGGAACTTAAATGCCGCTGCCTCTCCCTGAAGGAGCAGGGACGAAGGGCAGCCCAGAAAAGCGTCTTCCCAAGATGCTGCTAGCTTCTCTAGATTCTCTAGAATCCTGCATTTCCACCCCAACCCACTCCCCGGGGGGCACACCTGCGCCCACACCGGCGCCCTGGGACATAGCCTGCTGCTTGGCCACTGTCACCAGGGCTCGTGGCCTCTCGAGAACAGAGGCCAAGCCGTGCAGCCAGGCCACCTGGGAGAGGCAGGGCTGGGATGGGCCAGTGGGGTCTGGAAGCCCTGGGACAGGCGGGAGCCCCCAGCGCTCCCTGGAGGCAGGACCTGGGCGCTGCCCCATGTGGTGGAACTTCAACCCTGCCTGTGGGGGAGACGGCTCTTTGTCAAACTGTTCTGCCCTCTGCCAGAAGGGGGGCCATTTTAAAGAGCCAAAGGTGTGGCAGGTCCTCCCTCTCCCCCACTCCCTCTTTGAGTAGGCTTGGCTCCTGCAGGGACAGAAGCTCCAGGTCAGCAAGTGCTCCTTGCCACTTTTCCCTCCCAGATACCCCACATACTGGCTGTACTCAAGGCTCTGATAAGGTCTGCACTTGGGTCACGGCACACACTTCGGGGGCCATGAATTGGGTGCTGGCCAGCTGCTTCTGTGGCTGCAGGTGTGCAGGAAACTCAGCAGGCTTTTAATGTAGAAATAGGAAGTAGAGCAGGAGAAGGGCATCTGATGGGTGGCCCTCCATGGTGGAGGAGCCCTGTGCTGAGGTCAGGGCTCCCACGCCGCTGGGGACGTTTCTCTCTCCACACCCTGCTCCCTGGACAGTGGGATCCTGCAATGATGTGTCTCACCCTGGGTCCCTGTTCCCGCTGCTCCCCGCCTGACAGGCTCCTTGGCTTTTTCTGAGTTGTCCTGTCTTTTTTGTCCCTTACTGACTCCCTTCTGATCTTTTCTGGGACAGACCCTCAGGGCCTTGGGAGGGCATCCTGAGTGACAGTCTTCTCCTCACCAGACCTTAAATGAGTAGGAGAAACCTTAAAAGCACGAAACTTCCGTTTCTGCCAGAAATGCGGGAGAACGCAGGGTGGGTGAGCTGGCCTTCCTGTGGCTTGGAAAAGGAGGAACTGGAAACGATGCTGTCCATACAGTAGCTCTCAGGACTGTGGCCTTCGTGCCCACCTGGGGCAAGTGGGGGAGAGAGAGCTGGTAGGAACAACAGCAGACGCTTCCGTGCACACTGGGTGCTGGGCACTCTCTCAGCTTTTTAACTGCTTGACCCTCAGAAGCCGCTGGTGAAAGGTGGGCACGGATGCAGACACACACAGGTGTTCGTCACTGTATCAGTTACTCTACCCAGAGGAGCAGCAGAGGAAGCCCTGGAAAACAGAAGCAGGGGGAGAGAGCCTGGGGGGCTTCGGGGAAGAGGTGAGGCTTGAGAGGTGGCACAGGCAGAGGAGGCAGTTGGCATCGGGGGTGAGTAGGAGTGGGAGGCAGCACAGACAAAGGCCCTGCAGAGTCACGAGGAGGCTGGAAACAGGCTCCCTCAGAGCTGCTGCCACTGCCCAGAGGTGCAGGTGTGTCTCTGCAGCTGAGATAGATGCTCTCTGAATCAGTGCTTGAGCTCCGTGTTCCCCGGTTCGCTCTGCTCAGCCTCCAGAGTTGTTTTAAATTTTCCTGACAAGTTTTTCTGTTGCCATGCTCACTAAACAAATGTTTTGCTCCAGAGATCAGTGCTTGCCGTCCCTGATTGTAAATCTGTGCTGGATTCCTGACCGTGTGGTCTGTGCTGTTGGTGTCTGATCTTAGCATCCTGGAGCCTTGCTGAAGATGCTCCTGGACACAGAGAGGCACGAGATTAGGAGGGGTGGGGACACAGGCTGTAAAAGGCGGTTTATTTTCCAGGTACACCCCCAAAATCGTTTGAGATGGTTTACAAATTCTAAATAGATAAACACGTGAAATGGGATACTTATAAACCTACAGAACACAGCTCACAGTGGAAGGCTGGACCCAGTGGAGCCTCGGTTCTGGAGAAGGCTGGTTAGGATGGCGATTGGTGGGGGACAGAGGAGGACGCAGCGGGGGAAGCCTCCCTGCCCTCCTTGCGAGGCAGCCCAGCCCCAGGGCCGGCAGAGACACTTTTGGCACATGGGGCCACTCCCACCAGGGTCTCCCAGGAGGGCTGCTGTGGGCTGAAGCTGCCTTTGGCTCCAAAGGTACACTCAGGTACAATGGACATGTGTGATTTGGGGGGTCTACTTGTGAGTTTCAGGATCTGGTTTGTTCAACCCAGAGCTTCTGAGCATCCAGTCTGGGGCTAATCTGTGCTGGGGAAAACCCGCAGCCAATCAGCAGGGACTGAAGGGAGGCCCCTGAGGCTGGGGCCTGGGTACAGGGGAGTGGGGGTGGGGGTGGGGCAGGAGCTGGGATGGGATCCCACCCAGGGGCAGTCCCCTTTGGACCTCTCCCCACTGCTTTTCGGGGAACCCCATCCTTTCCATGAGACTCTTGAGGCCAAGCGGGGTGCCCATCCAGGGGGCAGGGCTGCCTCGGTCCCTTCCCTCCCTCCCCATCTAAGCTCCTCCCTCTGCTGACTCGCCTGAAGTGGGACCCTTGCCCCAACCCCCTGTGTGCTGAGCACGTGCACCCACACGCCTTCCCCTCCCCGGGGCCCTGAGGCCCCACACAGAGCAAAACGGGGCCACCGAGAGTCCTGTCGGAGAAACACTGACCCCAGGAGCAAGCCCGGCTGCCCTTCGGGGGCTGGGACATAAACCTAGGCGCTCTAAGCCCAGAAGCCCTGCCCGTGTGGGTTTGCAGACCACAGGCACCCGGAGGGCAGCTCTGGCCCATCTCGCCCGGCTCAGCATCTTGCTCTAAGTAGACAGAGAACCTGAGGACACACGTTTGTGGAGCAGATGGACTGACCGTCTGGGAGGAGCTGCATGGTCCTGGTGGGAGAGGCCCCTGGGGCATTGTCCTGCTCAGCCAGAGGCATCGAGGGTTGGAGTGGGCTGGCTTGGCCGACCTCCTCTCAGTGCTCCCACCCTACCCGCCCAATGCATTGAAGCCTCAGAGGCAGGCTGGGTGCTTCTTCAGATGCAGGAGTAGAGGCCACCCGCCGGCTCCGACTCCCGCTCACAGCCCTCTTTGGGTCGGGCCCAGAGCCTTGCACGTGCATGTAGGCACTTGTGGGCCGCCGCGGGCCGGGCGTGTCCAGATCAGCCCACTCTCTTGGGAGTTCTTATTGAAAGCAAAACAAACCAAAAAAGTCCTGGTTTTGCCCAAGTTCCTCGCTGCTGCCAAGTGGGTCTCATCTCAGCTTCCGGAGACTCGGGGGGCGGGGGGGGGGCTCTGGTTCTGGAGAACGCCCCGTCCTCCACAGGCTACCCTGGACCTCAGGCACCACGCTAGCCTCCCCTCCCTACCCCCGCCCCCCACCGGGTCCAGGCTCCTGTTTAGCAGCTGGGTCTGGGGGGCAGGGGTACCCAGCAAGGCTCCCATCAGGAGGAAGGAAATGCAAAGTTTCCTGTGGGCAGGAAAGAAAGGGCCCTTCAGGGCGGAGGTGGCTCGCTTCTAATCTGCAGGTTCCCAGCTGTGCTCAAAGCCACATGGAAAAGCTGCAGGAACAGCCGGCTCCAGGGTGTGGGCAAGATGTCCCTGGGGAAGCACGAGGGAGGAAGGGGCAGCCCCAAAGTCCCCAGGGACAGCGTCTGCCCCTGTGAGCCGGACCCAGCACAGGGCCACTGTCCTCGGGCTCCCGGGCAGGCGAGGGGGCTTCCCAAGACCCCAGACCACAGAAAGCCCCTGAACCTAAGTTGGAGCAAGAAGAGGACCTGCAGAGGGGGCAGGACCCTCTCTGGACTCGGTGGTCCCGCATCTCATTAAGGTCTCCTGCACAGGGGCCAGCCTGCTGGAAGTCATCCCCCTCCCTGCTTTGTGGCTGCTGGGCGTGTAGATCCTATCAGCCCGGCTCCTTTTGGTTCAATGACTAATTCCCTGGCACCCGCCTCTGATCTGAAAAGAATGTGGACAAGTTAAAATCTGAACACGTTGTCATGGGGCGGCCTCCCGCCTCTCCTGAACTAGGAGGCAAGGGCTGTTGCCCCACTGGCCTGGGCCACCTTCCTGTTGGGGATGGAGCAGGGAGGACAGAGCTGAGACCCCTGGCTTGGGCCACCTTGCTCAGGACACAGGACGCTTCTGCAGCCAAGATGAGGAAGGCTCCCTGCAGCCTTCAGTGGAGGGACAGGGAAGACCCTCCAGAGGGGCCATGCTTACTGCCTAGAAAAGAAAAACAATGAGTGCAGGCTGGGACTCCTCCCCCCAGGACCCACAGGGCTCTCAGCCTCCTGTGATGGGGGAGCAGGCTCACATCCCATGCTCATTCCTGGGCATCCAGATGGTGGGAGGGGCATCCTGCTGCCCCCCACCCCTCCATCCATCCCTCCAACTATCCATCCATCCACCCCTCTGCTCCTCCCCTCATTCCTCCCTTCCTCTGTTCATCCATCCACACATCCATCCGTCCCTCCATCCATCCATCCCTCCCTCCATCTTCCCTCCCTCTATCCATCCAGTCAGCCAGCCACCCATCCCTCCTTTCACTATTGTCCCTCCACTCTTCCATCCATTCATCCACCTACCCCTTCATCCCTGTGCCTGCTCACTCTCTTGTCCAGCAACACTCTTTTTTGAGGGGAGGAACCCTCTTGAGTAACCACAGCATAATGAGAAAAGCACTACACCCCTAAAGGGTGTGCTGATAATTAATAGTAATAATAGTAATAACAATAATTTCAGCTACAAGTCCCTCATAATTAATAGTAATAACAATAATTCCAGCTGTGAGTCCCTCATCAGCTACTGATTGAGGATCTTGTGCCTAATGTCCAGGAGAAACAGAATGCAAACCACATATATGATGTTGCATTTTCTGGTAACCACGTTAAAAATGGTGAAAAGAAACAATGGAAATAATCCAAGAATTTATTTTACTTATCCAAGACTATGCTCATTTCAGCATGCCATCGAGACAAAACTGTGAACGAGATATTTTATTTTATTCTTTTCGTTGGCACTAAGTCCTTGGAGTCGGTTCTCTATGCTCACAGCACAGCTCAGTTCACACCGGCTGCATTTCCTGTGTCCATGTGGGGGTACACTGATGCCCGTGAGACAAGGTCTGTCCTTGTGGGGTCTGAAGTCCAGTGGGGAGGCATAAACCAGAGGGGCACAGAGCAGAGCTCTCCTGGAGCAAGGGGGTGTGAGAGCACTTGGGACCCCCAGATGGGCCCTTGGGAGGGGGTGGCTGTCAATCCTCCCATCCCCAGAACAACCTGGGCTCAGGAGAGGTGAGGATCCACAGGGTCCCTTGTCGTTTTGTTTTCAATAGCTTTACTGAGTTACAATTTACTTACCACCCAGCTCAGCTGTGTTCAGTTCAGTGTTTGCAGTATGCAGTTTGAAGTACACTGTTCACTGTTCTTTGAATATATTCACAAAACAGACTCACAGACATAGAGGACAGACTTAGAGTTGCCAAGGGGATGGGGGGTAAAGGATGGAAGGATGGAGAGTTTGGGGTTAGCAGATGCAAGCTATTATGTACAGAGGGAATAAACAACAAGGCCCTGCTCTATGGCACAGGGAACCATACTCAACATCCTGTGATAAACCAGAATGGAAAAAAATACGAAACAGGTGTATAGACGTGTATAACTGAGTCACTTTATTGTACAGCAAAAATGAACACATCAGAGATCAACTATACTTCAGTTAAAAAATGCACAGATATGTGGACCCATCACCACAGTCCATTTTAGAACATTTTCATAGTCTCAGAAGGGAACCTGCACCTGAGCCGTCACCCTGCAGCCCCCCAGCCCTGGCCGCCCCCTGCCTGTGTCTCTCCCCCTGGTCTGCCGCCCCTGGACTGTCGTGTCAATAGAGAGAGAAGACATCTGAGCTTTTGTGTCTGCACCTTCGCGTGGTGCGTTTCTCCTCTGGGCTGTGGCATCAGTAGCTCATTTCTTTCTGACGGTGGGGGAATAATGTTCCATCACGCGGACTCTGTAGTTTGTTCATCCGCCGGCAAGGTGGGCAGTGGGCACTGGGCCCGCTTCGTCTTACCGGTGAGGCACAGAGGTTAGGAAGGCTGTGGCAGGGGTGGCGCAGCACTGACCAGGGCACGAGGCTCAACGGGACAGTGAAGTGGGGTCTGCCCTGCAGGGCTCCCTGTCCCACTGGCGGTGGAGCCTCAGGTTTACAGGGAGCATGGGATGGCCCTGGAGGTTCAAATAGAAAGGGGATCTGCTTAAGGGATCTGCCCAGTGGCAGTTGGGGCCAGGGCGTCATGCCTGTGCCCTGATGGCGAGGGCACGGATGGGCCTGGGGGCTCTGCCCCACTGCCAGACGATCTGCACTGGGTGGCAGTCAGCCATCGGGGCCAGGGCACCCACCTTGGGGAGGCACAGTGGGCGGGAGGAGTGGGGAGCAGTGGCTTTGCTAAGAACCAGCCACCTGCTGCCCGTCACCGGTCACCTCCCGGCTCCATCATCACCGGAGGAGCCGAGCTTCCTCCAGGCTGGGCAGACCTCTGGGGAGGAGTCACCTCTCCAGGCTGGGAGGGGCCCAGAGGAATGCATGCCTGGGGAGGAGTACAGAGCGGGAAGGGACTCTGGGTCATGGAGCCCCAGCCTCCTGATGTGCAGAGGGGTGCTGAGCATGGGTTGCCCCAGGGCGGAGCTTCTCTTAACCATCCATGGGAGGAACTTGCTCTTTTATTTTTCACTATGGAGAAGAGGACAGAGCAGGAGGGCTCTTCTCCCACCGTCCAGTCCTGCCTCCCTCCTCCCACCGTCCTGTCCTTCCCGCCACCTCTGGTCCTCCCCCCACCCCTAACCCTCACCCCACTAGGGGGACTCCAGGCTCTCCGCCGGCCAGATGCAAGTCCCCCAGTTCACGGTCCCCAGCTCTCCAGCCTCAGTCTCCTCATCCGAAAGTGGGGGCGGCAACGCCCACCCCAGGTGGTGAGGAACAGCTCCGCGGCGTGCAGCTGGCACGGAGAGGGAGCAGTTTAGCATTCGCGGTTAGAGCTGGTCTGGTCCCCGCTACTGTGTCGCCCTCTGAACCACCTCCTGCTTGAAGCCTCCCGATCGGGAGGGGCGGGAGGGGCGGGCTTTCGTGCCAGCCCCCCCTGCGGGGCTCTGCCCTGCCTTGCCCTCAAGGCACTGAAGCATGGGTTGGCACCCCCTCCCTTTGCTGGGGTCTCCCTTAAGCTCCTGACAGGGACTGATGGTCAGGACCCCGCAGAGGGTGACCCAGGGGACACGCCCACACAGTGAGGCTGAGTTCCAGTTCCTTCTGTGTGTGGAGGGTGTGGAAGACGCTAGCAGGGGGAACTGCAGGTGGGGGGGGGGGGCATTCAGATGCTGATGGATGGAGGGAGCCTATAGGGGCCCTTCGAAAGTGACTCTTGGCTCAGCCACCATCCAGCCCCCAACCCTACAGGGCTGGATCCCCAGAGCCTCTTGGGCAGCCCCTGCATTGGACGGAGCCTGGGGTGTGCCCCCTGCACCCTGGGGCACCCTCTTTCTGCCTGGTTCCCTGGGGCAAGGTCTCCCCGCTTTGAACTGAAGGGGGCGGGGGGTTGGGGTGGCAAGAAATGAGGATGCTGAGCCAGGTTCTGCCCCCAGAGAGTGCAGCCAGGGCATCAGCCCTGGGAGCCGCCCCCACAGGCAGGTCCCTCCAGGTGCGCTCAGCAGCGCCCCAGGAGCCCTGGCACCAGGGAGGCTGATGGCGAGAGGAGGGCGAGGTGAATATGTCAGTTTATCCCAATACAAGTAGTGACCTGTCGGGGGTGGGGGGGCACCGAGGAAATATTTGGGATGACTGAGCTGCTGGCCCTTTAAGGCTCCTGTAACAGGACACCTCCCCGGACGGGATGGCTTCCACTCTCCAGCCTGACTGTGTGTCTCCCCCTCCCTCCTCCCCTTCTTGCCAGTCCCAGTTCAATTTGCTGAGCAGCACCATGGACCAGATGAGCAGCCGCGCGGCCTCAGCCAGCCCCTACACCCCGGAGCACGCCGCCAGCGTGCCCACACACTCGCCCTACGCGCAGCCCAGCTCCACCTTCGACACCATGTCACCCGCGCCCGTCATCCCCTCCAACACCGACTACCCTGGCCCCCACCACTTCGAGGTGACCTTCCAGCAGTCAAGCACAGCCAAGTCAGCCACCTGGACGGTGAGTGGCGCCCAGGGCAGGGAGGGGGTGACCACATACACCCGTGTCCGCTTAGGGTTCCCAGCTGGCCAGGAGGAGCATCAGGCAGGAGGCGGGTCTCAGGGCTGGGCAGTCTGGGCGTGCCCAGCCCTCAGACGCGTGGCCAGAGTGGGCCAGCCTCCCACAGAGCCGCCCACAAAGCTCCAGAGGGGATGGACATGTCCCTCGTCCCCGGTGAGGACAGAGGCAGACTGTTCTCATCAAGACTATCTGGCCAGCATCCCTGAGCTTGGGTGGGGGCTCTGGTTTGAATTCTGTCCTGGGTGGACAGGAGGCTCCCTGGCTTCGGACACCTGAAGCCGTCTGAGCTCCGTCCCTGGGTCCACAGAGGCCACCTCCTCCAGGCAGTGCAGGGCTGGCAAGAAGCCTCTGACGTGGGCGTGTTTAGGCGTTGCCCACTCTGTCTCTGGGTTGTCATCTCCAAGCATGAGTGTGAGACAGGAGGTCGAGATGGAGCCCCAAGGCTGCAGACCCCAGGCCCTGCCGCGTGCCCTTGGGAACATCTGCATGTCCCTACCCCCCACCATCGAGACTTTGCCAACTTTGAGAACATCTCACACACCCACGGTTGCTGCTCCCCAGAAATGCTATTGTGAATTGCTATTGCCCCAAGCTCTTGGAGTTTATGTTAACCCTTGAAACTGCCTACAATCCAGAAGGTAGAATCTGTTACTGACCCATTTATAGTCCAGGACTGGGCTTCCCAGGTGGCGGTAGTGGTAAAGAACCCACCTGTCAGTGCAGGAAACCCGAGATGTAAGTTCAGTCCCTGGGTTGAGAAGATCCCCTGGAGGAGGGCATGACAACCCACTCCAGTATTCTTGCCTGGAGAATCCCATGGACAGAGAAGCCTGGTGGGCTGCAGTCCACAGGGTGGCAAAGAGTCAAACTCGACTGAAGTGAATTAGCACGCATGCAGGATAGTCTAGACCGCCTTCTCAGAGTTATGCAGATACCGGCGGGGGCATGGGGCACTGGCATGGAAACTGCACTGTCCCTACTGTGGCTGAGCGAGAAGCAGGCTGCCCGATGTCCCCGTGGGGGCAGTGTAAAGGCTGCAGTCTCCGAGACCCCTGGATACAGTAGCAGCTCACCTCTGAGCATTGGGTACACAGGGAATGGGGCAGGAAAGGGCAAGCCAAGGACCTGCCACGTCTCCTGCCTGCCCCCAGGAAGGCAAAGTGAGCCTGGCTCTGGTTCATGCTCTGTGGACCCCTGGCAGGTCCTGGCCATGGGGCCACATCACGTTCTCCAGGAACAGCAGCTCTGTGCTCACTCATAGCTCCTGGCAAAGGACCCTGGAGCAGAGGAGGCTGGGCTGTGCCGGGGGGCTGGTTCCGGCCCCCATGGAAGTGCTAAGAAGGTGACACTAAGGTTCTGCCACTTTAAGAACTGGTTCCCACTGTCCCCAGTGCCCACTGCCCAGACTGTGGTTTTCCCACTCTGGGGAACCAGAGATGGGGTGGAGCAAAAGGCAGCCTGAGGGCCCCCTACAGCTATTTCTGAGTTCTTGCTTGAGCAGTGGGCTCCCAAGATGCTGACCCATCGCTGAGTCAAGGCTCAGACTGACTCCAGGGCTTGCAGTGGCCAAGGGAGCACCCGGTCCCGTTGGTGGCTGGATGGCCTCATCTGCAAATGTTCATTCCTTTGCTCTCTCGGTGAAGGTGATAAGGCTTAAATGGGATGGTGCCTGTGCTGCATGGGGCTTAGTGCTGGCATGTCTTTACTATTTCCTTAGATGATGGGGCTGCCATGGAGCCTGGTCCTCCTGGACAAAGTTGTTTACCCAAAGCTGCATCTGCCAGGGATTCTTTATGGCCTGTGGGGTCCTGCCCCCCACACCCCTGCTGTGAGGTCTGGCCCTCGAGACGTCACTGCACTTGCACACCTCAAGCAGCAGGAGGCTCACTACCACTCTTATTCCAAGTTCCCACTTGCTTCTTAAGCCCTTTCTCTCTCTTCTAAGCGGAAGGATCCCAGGCCTGTCTTCACTGACACTCTGTCATCAGGGCCCAAGTTGCTGGTTCTTAGGAGTCCTGGTGGGCAGCTTGTGGGGGTCCTGGCTCCCTTCCTTTCCACTGTTTGAGGATGCTGGTGGAATCTCTGTCGCATCTTGGGGGCTTGGAGCGCCTGGAATGGTCTGAGCTGGTCTTCGGGGAGGGATGGGAGCTGCCCCTTGGTGCTTGGTTTCCTCTACCATCCCCTGCCAGGTGTGTGACCTTAGGGTTGGAGGGGCTCATGACATGGTCACAGTTGTGCTGGCCCTAAGTGGTCGCATGGGTGGTCTGTCCAGGGGACAGAGGAAGCCTCGCTTGTCCCAGCCGCTCTGCCTCCAACCTCCAGCCCCTCTCACCACCCCACACCCCCAGTGCCCAAGCAGTGGATACCTCCCTCCCTCCCTTCCTCCCCGCACACCCCCACCCTCTGCCATGGCTCATGGAGCTGAGCGGAGGAAGACGGTGCTCACATATCCCCCGCTCCAGCCCTTCTCCATGCCAGGGTAGAGATGGGACAAACATTGATAATGAGATTTTTGGCACCTCGGTTCTGGGAGCACACCCCGTCCCCACAGGCTCTCCTCCTTGCCCAGGGAGGGGGCAGATAGGCAACCAGCTCCCGGTGAGGACGGAGACCACCGGGCATCCTCCCTGCTCACGGCTCCGGGGCCCTGGCTGTGCAGGCACTGCTCAGACTTGCCGCTCGGGCTTGCCATCCTGGCCTCCGATGTGCTGCCTGCTGCTCCCTACGCCAGCCTGCTGGTAACTGATAGATAATTCATATTTTTCTCAAGTGCAATTCCAGATTGACTGCTGCCTTCACTCCTCTCTCTGCTCAGGCAAAACACCCTCACCAGCCCCTACATGGCTGCAGCTGTTAATGGGGTCTTTGGCTTCTGTTTGGCCAATCCCCGCTGCGAGTCCCACAGCCCTGGATGGATCTGCTCTGACCTGACTTCAGGTCAGGTCTTCAGACTTCAGGTCTCATACCCACACCGAGGGCTCAGAAGGGCCTGGAGCCCTCAGCTCATAGGATATGTGCACATCTGCATGCATGCAACTCTCAGATATGCATGCACAAACACGAACACGTGTGCAGACACGCACACATAGCACACACATGCAGACACGCGCAGACGTGCGAACACATGCAGACACGCACCCATAGCACACACATGCAGACACGCACAGATGTGCAAACACATGCAGACATGCGCAGACGTGCGAACACATGCAGACACGCACACATAACACACATGCAGACATGCGCAGATGTGCGAACACATGCAGACATGCACACATAGCACACACATGCACACCACAGCACACCTGTGCACACGCATGCATGCAGATACTGTGCGCACATGGGAGCACATGTGCAGGCATGCATGCATGTTCTTAAACGCAGCACGTGTGCGGGCGCCTCCTGGTTGCTGCCCAGGGTTCTGACAGCCCCTCCCCTCCTCCAGGAACCAGAGCGGTGGGTGGCAGGTAACTGAGCAGCCAGAGGAGGGGCCTGGGCTCTTCCTGAGACTGAACAAGGGGCAGGGCCAAGGCCAGGTGGGTGTGTGGCCAGTCAGGGCATTGTCACAGGAGGTTCTGTAACCCCACCCCCCGGCAGTGTTCGCTGCCTGTGAGCATCCCGGCTGTGGCTTATCCATTTTGGGGGTCCTTCTGCGCTTTGGAGAGAGACAGGCACCATGAGAGCTCATGGGTGTGACGGAGGCTGGCGCCCTTGGGCACTGATGCTCTTTGGGCTGGTGGGTGGGTGGAGCCAGGCTGGGGATGGAGGTGCCCGGGTCCCGGGTCCCTGTTCCACACCCTCCCCGGACATGGCGGGTCGCCCTCTGTTGACCTCCGGATGGCCACTCCCACCGTGGGAGGCCCCCTACATTGTCAGTGTGGGGGCAGCTGGTGACAAGAGTCCCAGGGAGCAGAGAGCAGCAGCAGCCCCTGTGAGGGCGTCTGGATGCTATCCAGCCCAGCCCAGCCTCCCCCTGCTCCCAGGCTGACTGAGCCTGGGAGCCAGGGAAGGGCTGTCCTTAGTGTTCTGGAGGTTTGGGGAGGGGTTCCGAGGGCAGAAGGGCGACTTGCCGTGGTCAGAGCCCTGGCCCAGCGGAGCATCTACAGTCGCCTTGGGCAGACTGGGTGGCACTGCTGATGGCCCACAGGGCAGGCTGCCATGAGGCAAGATGGTGTGGGTACGCGGGAGTGTGAGGGCACAGCTGGTCCCTGGGGGACCTATGGACAGCCTGCCAGCCTGGACAGAGCCCCTCAGTGACCTCCAGCTGCCCTCAGACTCAGTGGGGAATGTGTCCATCTGTCTGTCTTGGGGGCTAGCTGGCCCATGAAGGCCAAGTGATGCCCCTCCTAGAAGCACATGGTGGGGGCCCAGGAAACACAAAGGCACTTCATGGGATTCCTGAGTAGAACGGGGCTGAGTCAACACTAATGGATTTGGGAGAAAACTTTCCAGCCCCTTGGAGGTTTGCAAGCAGGAAAATAATAGTGGAGGTGTCCCAACATGATCGCGGTATCAATTGCGTTATCCTAAAAGTTTATGGAATGCATAAGTGGAATTAATACCTTTTACTGGCACCAGGAGCAATTATACGTATTTGAAACTGAAGGAAGAGTCCTAACAATGTACATTGTGGGGATGAAACGCAGGTTATTTAGGGGAATCGGGTGCACCACCCTCAGGGAGGGTCTTCAGCAAACCTCACCCTGTATCGAGCTTGAGGGCAGGGCTTCCTGTGGCTGGACTTGGGGTGTCAATGCCTGGCTTGCAGCCCGAGGTAGGGGTCACCTCTTCTCCTTCTGTCCCCTCAAGCAGCCAGAGAGCCCTGCTCCTGGAGGTCACAGAGCTCAGCTGGGGGGCCCCTGAGAGGAGCCCCGAGTCCCTGCTGCTGAGGGGTGCTCCCAGGGCGGGTGCCACCTCCCGCCCCAAGGTTCTTGTAGAGGAGCCCCTGGGTTTCGGGGTCCATCTCGGAAGTGTGGGGCTGTGGAAAGGGCACAATGTGATCCACGTGATTTCTCATCTCCTGGGACTTTTTTCTGAGTTGGACACAGCTCTGTGGAGTTTTGGGGTGACCGGTTTGTGGATCGACAGTGCCCCTGCAGGGTCCCTCTCTGGGCAGGCCCCACCAAGAGCACCCCAGTACATGCTATAGGCTCTCAGGGTCTCCCCACTTTACTGATAAGGCTCGGGTGGCCAGGTCCCTGCTCAAGGTCACTCATCAGCAAAGGGAGAGAGGGGTTGGAACCCCAGCAGCCTGACCTCTGGCTTTCATTACTTAGCTTGTAGGCACAGCCTGTGTACCTCTGTGGGGGCGCATCTAAGGAGAAGCGTTCTCCCAGCTCTGAGGGCTGGGTCTGCAGACACTCCCAGGACCCAGGGGACCAGTGGTTAGGGGAGCTGACCCCTCAGAGATCCAGAGCCTGCCAATGGCTATGGCAGGAAGCACCCAGGGCCCCAGCAAGTCTGTGATCACTGTTTGTCAGCAAGTGAGTGACAGCTGCCCCTGGGCGGGTGGAGTCTGCCTGGCCGAGTTCTCTCTCTGCTTCTTATTGACCAATGAAAACTCCTCAAGAGCATTTTATAATTAGACCGTTCGGGACTGACCAGGCTTAAAAGTAAAAGTAGCCACAGGCCAGGAGAGCCTGGGGGTCAGGGGAGCTGGGCTTGGGACCCGCCTCTCTTCCTCTCTTGCCACACCTCAGCCAGGCCTGCCATTCTCAGCTCACTCTCAGGTTCCCTTAGCCCCCTTTCTGGGTGGGAAAGTGAGGACAGAGGGGGAGACCCCGCCTCGGTTTCTCCTAGAACCACTGCTGCAGCGGCAGGGGGCTGAGTGCCCTGGACCTTGGCCATGGGAAGCTCAGGATGAAGGTCACAGCTGAGCAGTGAGTGGAGGCTTTGTGTCCAAGCCAAGTGGGTCCCTGTGGTTGGTTATCAGGGAAATCTGCTTTGGGGTTTTCTCAGATCCAGAACTTGGAAGGCAAGTTCAAGTTCATGGATCCCTCAGAGTTTCTAGGGCAGGAAAGCCCCTGTGAAATATACACAGGGTTGAGTGAAGTAGATGATCAGAGGCTGTTGGGAAAACCACTCAGTGGCTTGGAGGCAGAGTCCTCAGGATCACAGACCTACCAGGGTGAGGCCCCCTTCCTATGTGGGGTCCTGGTGTTGGGGAGGGGAGCAGCCAGTGCCTCTAGTGCCCAGGGAGGATGAGCCCAGGTGGTGCTGATGTCATAGGAGAGCCTCATGCTGCGCTGCATGGGATCGGACATTCAGAAGTCAGTACTCCCTGCCTCGGACCCTTCACTGGCTAGTTAAAAGTTCCAGCGAAAACTTTGATTGCGGCCATCTGTACTAAAAGCTGAGAAATGGCCACCCACCATGTCCAGGGCATGCAGGTCCTGGGGTTTCTCTCCTGCTGGCTGGGAGTGGGGTTTATTTAGTGAAGAAACGCTCTCACTGCTTCCTGGCTGGAGGGTGTGGCTTTAACTGTCGCCCCCAACTGAGGGCTTACCTGTGGCAGCCGTGGCAGGAAGGTCAGAGGCAGGAAGGTGCTTCCTTAGGGCTCCTGCTGGGACCGACGTGACAGCCCTCCAGGAGGCCACCTTGAGTGTCTGCCACTGCTGTGGCCACTGCCCAGCCTCCCCTCCCTGCGTCCCCTCAGCCTCCTGCAGCTGGTTCAGCTCTGGCCCTGATGCCCCTAGGCCATCCGGAAGCTGCAGGGAGCTGGGGGAATGACTGCCCGCACTGAACAGCCCAGTGTCCAGAATGGCATGCCCACAGGCAGAGGCTCTGGGACTGTCCTGTGAGTGGAAGCTGGCCGCTGACCTTTGCCTTCACCGTGCCGACAAGGCCACGACAACTCAAAAAGGCACAAGGGGGTAGGGTGAGCAGAGTGGGGGCCTCCTCCCCCGGCCATCCCGTGGGCCCTCCCGGCACTGGATCAGAGCTGGGCTGGTAGGCAGCCTCCCCACGCTGCCTCATGTCAGGCAGTTCTGAGGCCTGGCCACGGTCCTGCTAGCTGGGTTCTGGCCAGAGCGCACTCTCCATGAGGCCAGCCAGGGGGGATGCCCACTGCAGGCAGGGACACCAGACTTCACAGGAGCCTGGCACAGACAGTCTGGCAAAGTCAGAAGCCAAGTTTGTGGGCAGAGGAACCGAGTTTGGACCCAGCAGAACCGAAGTTTGGTGCTTCGGATGGTGACATTGTTTGTGCCCTGGGAGTAGGGGGTGGGGGCACGTCCTTCCTCCTCGGGGTCTGGGCTGGCCACATGTTGTGTCTGGGTCACTGAACACGGACCAGATGGAGCCCAGGGTCCCCACCTGCCCCTGAGGGTGTCACTGGGGCCACGGGCACGGCCGGCCTCTGGGCAGCTCCCTCCTCCTGGAGGGACCAGAGTGAGAGAGGAGACAGTAGGACCCCCTGTGTGCCAGGACCCCGCAAGCACTGTTCATGGGGGAGCCGGTGGCTCGACACAGCCCTTTGGGGTCGGAACTGAGGCTCATCACACAGCATCTCGACAGAAAAGTGGGGCTGGAGCATCCAGGCCAGCTGCGCCCCCTGCAGCTAGCTGCCCCCCACCAATCCCCACCTGGACACCCCCCACTGCACCAGGAGGCTGTCTTACGCTCCTTCTGCGGTCGAGGGGGACGCCCCCTCCCCAGCAGGACAGGGCAGGTCAGGCTCTCGCCTGTTGGTCCCCTTGTCCCAGGAGGCTGGGGCTCAGCGAGCTGGGATGAAGGGCGGTACAGCTGGCCCGTGTCCTTGTCCACCTGCCTCTTTGAGCTGCGTGGTCTTCACGGCCCCAAGTCAAGCCCAGTGGTGACAAGGGGTCTGGGGATGGAGCTCAAGGGCCCAGGGCTGCACCAACCCAGCTTTTGGAGGCAGAGCTCTGCATTGCTAAAACATCAGGGTGAGAGGGTGACCTCGAGGGGGAGGTTGTGTGCCAGTGGACCCAGCACAGAGAAGGTGTCAGTAAACGGTGGCCATGCAGATGGCCCCAGGAGCCCTGTTGAGAGTGCGGGGCAACTGAGCCCACTCACGGGCTTCCCGGCCTCGACACCAGCAGACATGGCCTCCCCAGATCCCCCTGGTCTGTGCCCCGCGACTGGCCAGGCTTTGGGTGGGCCCTCGGCTCCTGCCCTGCTAGCCACCCTGCACAGCAGGCCCGGTGCCCACTGGAGCCTCTCTCCTGGGTCAGCTCAGCGCACGCCTGCTGTCCACCTCGCCCCTGATTTTAGCCCAGGACAGAAGCCACTTCCCCTGGCAGCCCACAGCCTTGAGTGGGATGAGGAGTGGGCTGGTTTGGGGCTGCAGCTCGCTGAGGGTGTCTCTGAAGGCCCCTCTCTCTCTCCAGGGGACAGCTTCTAGACCACAGCCTCCAGGGCCTCCCCAAGATGGTAGTGAGGGTCCCTCAGCACCAGCACAGCCTGTTTCCATCTCCAGGTACACTGGGCTCCTGGTGAGGGGAGCCCAGGCCATCCAGCTTTGCGGGGGTGTCGGCAGAAGCATCTCCCACACCACCCCATCCCAAGCGGGGCACTGTTGAGGAATCATAGTGGCCTTCCTTCTCTGCTGGCCAGGCACCGGCTGCCGCCCTGGGCATCCCAGGTTCCCTGGATCCTCCAGCCACCAGACCCGCATCCAGGGTGGAGTGTTGGCCATGGGTTTCCTTGTGTGTGGGTTTCCAGTGAAGACCTTCGCTGCCTTCTGAGCATGGGTGCCCTGACGCAGGCTGTGGTGATGGTCATAGATGCCCCCACACCCCCCAGGCCGGTCAACCTCGCTGGCGTCTGTCAGAGCTCCCCGTGTCCTCAGTCCCTCTTGGCTGAGTGAAGACGGGAGTGTGGGAGTGGATCTGTGCCAGTGACGAGGGGGCTGGTCAGGAGTAGGGGGCACTGTCCCTGTGGTTTGTGTCACCCTGGGAGGCCTCCTCCCCTGGGGGGAGAAAGAAGGCTGAACCAGGGGTTCTTATGAGCTTTGGAAGCTGCCTGGGACCCCACAAAACTTCTTGCCAAGTGCTCTGCTGATCTACTCAGGAGCTTTTCTAGGGTGAGTGAGGGTCTGTGGTCTTGGGGAGGTCCTCAAAGGGTCCATAACCCAAGAGCAGGGAGAAACGTGGGTGTGAGCACCAGTGCATGCATGCACACACACACAGAAAGCAGATAAAAGTGGTCTATAAAAAAATCATTAAAAAAAATAAAGCCCCCACTGCGGGCCCCGTCTCCCAGAATCTGTTGTAACAGATTCACCCAAGCTGGTTAACGGTATTTGCGGTTTGCAAGACGCTACACGTCCCTGGAAAATGACAGACAAGTTATTATCACCTCTCCACTCTGCTCCTGCCCAAACCTGCCCATGCCGGGCACCCAGCTGCCGAGGAGCGGGCGCGAGGAAATTAACAGCCACCACGCCGCACCCGCCACCCGCCGCCCTCTCCCCCATCACCCCCGCACCAGCCCTGCCAGGCCTGCTGCTTCCAGCCAGGCCAGGCCCATCGTGAGCTGGGCGGGGGACGGGGAGGCGTGGATCTGAGGGGAAGAGCTGGTGGGGGCGGGATGGGCACACACCAGCGTTTGGGCGAACCATTTCCTGCAAACACGAAGGAACACACGCATCCCCGAACAGGCAAGTCCTGACGGCTCTGTGTCAACAGCCGAAGATAAATAAGATTTTATCAGCTCGGAATCTGTTGAAACACATCCATCTAGCGGTCCTAGGGAAGGAAAGGCAGGCGGTGGGGAGAGAGGAACTGTCTCCACGTGATCTTTCTTACAGAACTGAAGAGGACCCAGGAGCCCTCCTCCCTGCCCCGTGCCCAGGATGGCCTGAGGCCCCGGGGCTCTGGGAGGAGGGGGAGGAGCTGGAGGAGGGGTGGAGGGCTCCTTCATTCCCTCCAGGTCCCACACTGCACCCAACCACTGGTATGCCCCCCGCCCCTCCGGCCTGCCCCCTCCCCTCCCAGGCTTCCCTCCTGCCCTGCAGGCCAGCGACCACAGGTGTCACCACTGATGCTACCAGGGTGCGGAGACCTCAGGTCTCTCTCTCTGATGCTACTGGACTCTGGCCAAGCTGGACATCTGTGGATCCACCCACTGCTGGAGTGGGGGCATGACCTGTGTGTGTGCCCGAAGGCCACAAGAGCAGCCAGTAGGGAGGGCAGCAGTGGGTTGGGGGGGCACCCCTATGGGGAGCGGTGCAGAGCCAGTGACTGGCCTTGCTAGAACCACAGAGGGAAGAGTGTCCTCTGTACCCTCACCGCTGGCCGGTGAGGCACACCAGGTGGTGGTGTGCTCCCAGCCTAGCCAGCTTTTGGCTTTCACCAGGGTGGCCTGGCTGCCGCTGCCCGACGGTACCAGGGACAGCTCCCGGCAGCTCCTCCCAGAGGGTGGGGCGTCCTCAGCTCTGGCGGAGGTGGCCGGTGGGGCTGGGGCAGGCAGCCCAGGGGGAAAGGCTGCGTGGGTGGGGCGGGGGTTCTGAAGCCAGGGGGTGATCAGGGAGCCTGGGGGGTTGGGGTAGGGGGGCAGCAGCTTTGCACCTCCCAAGGCTGAGCCTGGAGCCTGGCTCCACCCTGTTGGCTCTATTCCCTCCTCAGTGGGGCTGCCAGGAATGCCTGGTCTTGGTAGACCTTATCCATCTCAGGGCTTGGGCGGGAGCACAAGTCAGAGGGTGAATAGGACTCCCGGAGGGGGACCTGCACAGCCGACGGTCATGTCATAGAAAGGTCTGTCCAGTGGTTAAGGCGTCCCAGCTGTCCAGCCCAGAGCTGAAACGGACACAGTGCCCAGACCTCAGGCAGTCTCGCTATGCAGACCACCCCCCAGTAGTCCAGGCCAACTTTTTGCAGTCCTTTGCATGCCCCTCCCAGTCCTGGGTCACCTCATTCCCTGGGCCCTCCGAAGGCAGGTGGGTTGCCTGCAGGGGAGGAAGCCCCCTCTGGGATCCAACAGCCACAGCAGGAGGCCATGAGGCTGCGTGGCCTTTGGGCATGAGCTGTGAGCCTTGGCTAAGTCTAGATTTTTCTGGGGGTGGAGGGCCGCTTGGCTCATTTCCTTAGTGAGCCAAGAGCTGGGCAAACACCAGGCGTTCAACAAAGGCTCGCCAAGTGGATGGCTCCCAGCATCCCAGCTTCTTCCTCCATCACTGCTTGTATTCAGGTCCCTGTAGTCCACCTGAGGCCTGCCATTCCCTGTGAGGCCCTCCTCCACCAGGAAGACCCCCTGGGTAATCCTCTGGAGCTCCTCCATGACGATGACCAGGTAGTTTCATCCCGAGACTAAGTGCACACTTGGCTCACGTCAGGGACGGTCCCTGAAGCCTCATACGTGGGTGAACAAAAGAACTGGGCCCTCGGCTGGCACTTGGGGTTTGCTTTGGGCTAGGCTACTGCTGCCTGGGCACAGATCTCGAGACAGGACACTCAGCCGATCTCCCAAACTGGTGAAGGGGCAGCATTTATCCTGATGGGGACACAGGAGGTCAGCGGTCACCTCCCTGGGATGCAAGCTGCCCCCTGCCGTGTGGCCTCTGAGCCTGCTGTCTGGCAGCTGAGGGCCCACCTGCATCCATAGCGGGTGTGCCTGCCTGCAGCAGCGGGGTTGCAGGCACAAGTGGACAGAGCATCTGGGAGGGGACAAGCCCTGTGGGCATCCGATCTCTTCAGTGACAGGGGTACAAGGGCGCTCGTCTTGTAGCCAGCGCCGAGGGAGTTGGGCAGGGTCCCCATCCCCCAGGACGCCACTAGGGAGACCCTCCCACTTGTTCCCCAAGCCCCCCAGACCCACCGCAGGGACAGGGCAGTGTTTCTGGCTGGGTTTCAGTTCATCAGAGGAAGGACAGCTGTGCTGCTCAGGGCCAAGGGTGCTGAGGGGCAGGGACCCTTTTCCCCTGGGCTCAGGGTGAGCTCCATCTCCCTTGCTCTTCCTGGACTTGGAGTGGCTGAGGTTAGAGTCCCTGATGGTCCACTGTGTCCCTTGGTGGCCAGGGAGGCAGTGCAAGTGGCCAGGGTGGCCTTCGTCTATGGGTCATGGTGTCAGGCGCCAGCTTCCTTGGCAAAGGTAGGCTCAGACCTGCTCATCCTCTGGACTGCAGCAGCCCAGTCTCCAGTCTGACCCCACACGCCATGGTGTGGTGTGCTGGGGGCTTCCGAGTCTTCTGGCTGGGGTAACTCCAAGTCCCCCAGGCTTGTGGGGGGACCCAGGGGTGTGGCACAGGGACAGGAAGCATCCTGTGACTTTGAGACCTCGATGTTCCCCACTGTCTCTGTGGATGGAATGGGCTATGAGGAGCCCCCGATGGGCCCCCATGAGCCAGTCACTGGAGAACAGCCAGCTTAGAAATGAGTGGACACCCCTGTTTCCAAGGGGTGTCCACTTGTCCCTTCCATCAAGGCCACTTTGGACTCGTGAGAGCCAACCTGGGTCCTCAGGTGGGCCACCTGGACCTCTGGGCACTGGCCCTGGGGGTCCCTGCAGGTGGCGTGGCATCATCCCATCCTCCCTGGGTCAGGGGTTTCTGTTAGGGGTCCTGGGGCTCCGTGGTCAAAGCCCCCCACTTGCAGTGGCCAGAACCCAACCGCAGGGCTGGCCCCTCCAAGGATGGTCCAAGGAGTCCCTGTGCCTGTCTCCTCTGCACAAATGCCAGAAGACCTGACTTCAGGCTTTTAAACCCAGCACGGGATGCTGCACCTCACTCCTCAAACCACTACGGCCTGGAGGCTTAAGGTCCACAGGCTTGAGGCACCAGACCTGGCTCCCAGCCCCGCTCTCCAGCAGCTCTTCCTCACTTTGCTCTCCTTTACTATCTCCCAGAGTTTGTTCAAACTCATGTCCATTGAGTCGGTGATGCTATCTAACCATCTCATCCTCCGCCACCTTCTCATTTTGCCTTCAATCTTTCCCAGCATCTGGGTCTTTTCCAGTGAGTCATCTCTTCACATCAGGTGGCCAAATTATTGGAGCTTCAGCTTCAGCATCAGTCTTTCCAATGAACATTCAGAGTTGATTTCCTTTAGGATTGACTGGTTTGATCCTGCAGTCCAAGGGACTCTGAAGAGTCTTTTCCAGCACTACAATTTGAAAGCATCAATTCTTCAGCACTCAGCCTTCTTTATGGTCCAATTCTCATCCATAAAATGGACCTAATGGCACCTCCTTCTCCAACCAGTGAGATCCAGACAGAAAGCACATCCTCCTGGCTGCACAGAGCACTCGGCACCTGCTGAGTGGGGCTGGGGAGAAGCTGGGAGGGAAGGATGCCCAGAAGTGTCCAGCGAGGGCCGTCATCCCAGGGCTTAGGGTGGGGACTCCTGGCTGGGCGCAGCAGGCGGAGGTGTGGCTCTGGGCCGACCAGCCTCACCGCGACCCCCCCATCCCCTGCAGTACTCCCCGCTGCTGAAGAAGCTCTACTGCCAAATCGCCAAGACGTGTCCCATCCAGATCAAGGTGTCCGCCCCGCCGCCCCCAGGCACCGCCATCCGTGCCATGCCTGTCTATAAGAAGGCGGAGCATGTGACCGAGGTCGTGAAGCGCTGCCCCAACCACGAGCTCGGTCGGGACTTCAATGAAGGTGAGTGTCCCCGCCCCCTCCTCTGCCCCTCAGCACCCTGGAGGGAAGGGGAGGGCTAGCCCGGCCTCCTACTTGGAGGCAGCAGATCCAATGGGAGGGCGCTGACAAGCGGGCTCAGCATCCACCTTGCCTGTCCTGTGTCCTGCCAGCTCTGCCCGGGGCCTTGGGTATCGGGTGGGCGGGCGGGTGGAGCGGGGTAGGGCTGCTGGGTCAGATGCCCTGGGCATCTGTGAGAGCTGCCTGCCGCCTGCGTCCCCCTGGGAGGCCCCAAGGCAGCTACGATGTGCCCGGCACAGGGGTGCAGCCCCTGGCTGGCACGGTCGGTCTCTGAAGCGGCTCACTCCTCTTGGCAGGACAGTCCGCTCCCGCCAGCCACCTCATCCGCGTGGAGGGCAACAACCTCTCGCAGTACGTGGACGACCCAGTCACCGGCCGGCAGAGCGTCATGGTGCCCTATGAGCCCCCCCAGGTAGGGAGCCGGACTTCCTTAGTGTCCAGAGTTAAGTCCAGCTGTGGGCTCCTCCCTCGTCTTCCCATCTGTCCATCAGTCCCTCCCAGCCTGACCCTCAGCTTGGGGGCAGCCCCTCCAGCCTCCTCTGGGCATCTGCACCCCCAGCTTGCCCTTCGTCCCCCTTCCTGGTTCTGGGCTCTGGGGAGGGAGGGACTCGGGTCAGGGGGAGTCAGCCAGGTGGAATGGGTTGTGGGGGGCCCCCCCGAGGAGAAGAGGGCAGACCTGCAGTCGGGGGCATGGTGCTACTTCACCCCCACCCTGGACCTGAGACCCCTCCCCCAGTGCTGTAGCCAGTCCTTTAGGCATTCCCACTCTGGGCCTCATTCCTGTACCTGGTTCCCCAGAAGCCCCCGTGCTTCCCTAAGGAACAGCCCTTCTGTCAGTGGGACCAGGGCCCTGGGAGGGGTTTCCACCCTGGTTTCCCTCCCCCAGCCCTCAGCCTCCAGCCCAGCTATCACCTCTACGACTGGCCAGGAAAGCAGGTCTCTCCCGCCCCCTGGTGGCGGCCACGTGCTAGGAGTTCTGTGAAAGGCCAGATTTCCTAAGCCATCCTCCAGACCCAGGGCGACCGCAACAACTGCACATTTTGTGGTCCTAGGATGCCCCCGGGGTCACAAGTCCTAGGTCCATAAACTTCCAGCAACCAGTGTATGTGGAGCCCACTCGGACAGGTCTGGTCCCTCCCTCTGCCAGCGCAGTGCCCAGGAGAGCCCACACTGCAAAACACACACCTGTGCCCACAGGGGCCTGTGCTCATACCCAGCTGCCGGGGCAACCTCCAGCCTGTGTCAGGGTGGGGAGGTGGTGGGGGCAACCACCATGGCTCTCTTGGTTCCCACATCCAGCACAGCACGTGGCACTCAGTGTAGTGTGTGAATGGATGGGTTGTAGTCAGACAAGTGGATGCAGGCACGGATGGGGCATGGGGGATGGATGGATGTGTGGATGGATACACGCCTGGGTGCAGAGATGATGGACAGATGGTGGGTGGATAAATGGATAGTTGGTGGATGGATGGAAGGATGGGTGGATGAAAATAGATAGATAGATGGATGATGGATGGATAGGGGCTGAGGGATGGATAGATAGATGCATGGATGAATACATGCATGGATGATAGACAGATGGTGAATAGATAAATGGATGGATGATGAATGATGCATAGGAGGATGGGTGGATGGAAGTAGATGGGTAGATGGATGGTGAATGGGTGGATAGATGGCAGAGGGCCAGAGGGCCCAGCAGCCTCTTGCCCACCGGAGATGTGAGGGATGGGTGCTTGGAAGCCCAGGAGCCCCCACGCCTGTGGGTTGAGGCCACCTGCTGACACCACAGCCTCCTTGCCTCCCTGTGTGCAGGTGGGAACAGAGTTCACCACCATCCTGTACAACTTCATGTGCAACAGCAGCTGTGTTGGGGGCATGAACCGGCGGCCCATCCTCATCATCATCACCCTGGAGACGCGGGAGTGAGTCTGCTGGAGGTGGGAGTGGGGAGGTGGGAGGGCAGGGATTTGGGCCAGTGCTGCTGGGGGTCTTGCCGGGGAGACAGCCATGACCTAGGAGGGGTGCTGGCCCTGGAGGCAAGTTTGGGGAGGGGCCTTGCAGGCCATGTGCTGGGAGGGGCTGCAGGGGCAGGCACCACCCTGGGAGGGAGGCAGGAGACCTGGTGTCCTGGAGCAGCTGTGCTCTCAGCCCTGAGCCCTGGGCCCATCAAGGCCAGTCCCGTGGGGTTCAAGGCATGTGGGGAAGGTGGGCCCCTAGAGCTCACAGTTCTGGCTGTGCCCTTGACAGCGGACAGGTGCTGGGCCGCCGGTCTTTCGAGGGCCGCATCTGTGCCTGTCCTGGCCGAGACCGCAAAGCAGATGAAGACCACTACCGTGAGCAGCAGGCCCTCAATGAGAGTGCTGCCAAGAGCGGGGCTGCCAGCAAGCGTGGTGAGCGGGGCTCGGGGCAGGGGCAAGGGCGGAGGGCAACTCTGGACTGTCAGAGCCAGGCCACCCTTGGGACAAGCTGGACCGGTCTGGAGACTTTCGGGAAACATGCAAGCCTGTTTCCAGGGGACAGAGTGAGCCCTGCCCATGTGGCTGCCCCCTCAGTCCACTCTGTCCAGCCTGGGTGGCCGCTCGAGTTTGCTCATCCAAGTGGGTGACTGGTCTCCAGGTCTGTCCATGAGGGACACCTCAGGGAGGTCGGCTCAGGCCGGGTGGTGGGGTGAGGTGAGGGGGTTAGCTTGGCTCACCTGCGTATGCTCCACCTCCTCCATGCCTGCTCACAAAGCCCCTGACCTCTGCCAGCCTTCAAGCAGAGCCCCCCTACTGTTCCTGCCCTGGGCACCAACGTGAAGAAGAGGCGGCATGGTGACGATGACGTGTACTACATGCATGTGAGTCCCACGGCTGCAGGGCCAGGCCAGGGCATGGCAGTGCTAGGGGGAGACCCAGGGCCCCGGGGGTGGCAGGTGCCATCCAGCATGCCCTGACAGCTGAGACCCCAAGATCTGTGAATCCCAGAAAGGAGAACCAGGGCCCAGAGAGCTGGACTGGCCACAAGGGGAGCAGGTCCACTGATGGAGCTCCCAGAGCAGAAGGGCTCGTGACGGATACAGTGCGCAGGGCAATGCAGACCCCCACCCAAGGGAGCATGTGGGAGGAATCCCACAGCCTGGTGGGCCCCAGTGCATCACCGAGCCGGGAGTATAGGCTGCCCTGTGATGCGGCCACCCCGGCACAGATAAATCCCTACCTGCTTTGCTAGGACTGGTCTCCATGACGTGAGCTTGTTTGTCTTTCAAGGACTTGTCTTGAGGCCTTCAAGAATGAGTTCCTTGTTCTAGAAGCCCCATGTTTGTCCAGGGCCCCTCCACCCCAGTACCCCAGGTCTGCTGAGCTCTAAAAAGAGGGGACAGTGTGGCAAAGACTCCGGGGTAGTAAGGGGTGGGTGTGGTTTGCATGGACAGGAGCCAGCCCTCCAGCTTCGCTCAGACCTACTTCTGGAGAGGAGAGCAGACCCCATGGCTGCAGGGGCTGGGGAGCCCTGAGAAAGAAGAGGCACTCCCCTGCGCCAGGAGGTGGGGGGGTTCTGGGGCCAGGCAGTGTCTACGTGTCCTGGGCAGGCAGAGGGTCCGCTTGTCTGTGCTCAGGTGCGGGGCCGGGAGAACTTTGAGATCCTGATGAAGGTCAAGGAGAGCCTGGAGCTGATGGAGCTGGTGCCCCAGCAGCTGGTGGACTCCTACCGGCAGCAGCAGCAGCAGCTCCTGCAGAGGCCGTGAGTGCAGCCCCTCCACCTCCGCCCCCAACCCCATTCCTCCGGGTCTTACCCACCTGTCTGATGTGGGGAAAGATGGGGCTGGATGACCCAGCAGGGAAAACACAGCAGCACTAGGCAGTACCCCTCCTCCAGGAAGGCTCCCTGAACTGCAGCATCTCAGCCTAGAAGTCTGCTGAGTGGAGGCCAGGAAGGGGTGGTCAGGGCGACACAGACCCATCAAGAACAGATCTGGTTCCAGGGTCAAAAACGGCCCCCCTCTGGCTCCTACCCATTGCCCAGGTCCTGCCTTTGAGTGAGTGTGGCCACTGTCAGGCAGGGAGGCTGGGCTAGAGGCATGCACTCTGACCCCGGTGTAGGCGGGGTCTTCAGGCCCCTGCAGCAGGGGGCTTCACTCAGAGTTGCTGTTCCTTCTGATCAGGAGCCACCTTCAGCCTCCATCGTATGGGCCTGTCCTCTCGCCCATGAGCAAAGCACATGGGGCTGTCAACAAGCTGCCCTCAGTCAACCAGCTGGTTGGCCAGCCTCCCCCGCATGGCTCAGCGGCTGGGCCCAACCTGGGACCCATGGGTGAGTGGCTTGGACAGGGTGGCTGGGGTGGGGGGTTGGGGAGCCTGGCTCCAGACCCTCTTGCCCAGCTCAGGACCGCTCAGGGCTCTTGCTGGCTGGGCCCTCCAGCAGTTCTGGCCTGAGAGCAGGAGGCACGGTCCCCTCTGTCCACTCCAGGTCTTGGGGAGGGCTGAGCCTTACGAGCCTCCCCCACACAGCCTGGGACACCTGCCCTGGCCTGCCCCTCTCTGACTGTCCCACCTGCTTTCTGCCCAGGCCCCGGGATACTCAACAACCACAGCCACACCCTGCCGGCCAACGGGGAGATGAATGGTGGCCCCAACTCCCAGTCCATGGTCTCGGGGTCCCACTGTACCCCGCCACCCCCCTACCATGCTGACCCCAGCCTGGTCAGGTACGTGGGCTGCTGCTGGGTGCTGCCACAAACCCAGTAACCTCAGCCCTGGTGGCTCCTGGCCGCCTGGCCCCAAGCCCGAGGTAGGGGTCTCTGCCTGCTGCCCCTTGCAGCTGGTGCCGTCCCTGCTCCGCTGTCTGGAGAGCGGATAGGGGGAGGCGGGTAGTGAGCCTCCAGCAGGTGCTCGGAAGGCGGGCACAGAAAGCCAGGGGCTCCCTGGAGGCTGTGCCCAGGTGAGCGTGGGCTGGAAGCTGTGGCCACACTGGGCTGGGTGGGGAGACCTGGGGGTGGCCAGTTTCCACTGAGATGGGCCATACAGCCAGGTTTTTACAAGTTAACGCTGCTCTGTTTCCCCAATTCTCTGCAGTTTTCTAACAGGATTGGGGTGTCCAAACTGCATCGAGTATTTCACCTCCCAGGGCTTACAGAACATTTACCACCTACAGAACCTGACGATAGAGGTAACTGCCCAGTGGGGCAGGCATGGAGAACCCACCCCCAGACCAGCGTGGGCCCTGTCTGCAGGCCAGGGAACTTTCTCCTCTTGCGGTGCAGTCCCTCCATTTCCCGTCTAACCATGTAAGGGGGGCTGGGGAGTTTGGAAAACACTTCTTCCTGCAAGTAGCCAAATCTACTTGCTTACACCCAGCATCATGTGGCTGGAAAGGACTTGCCCCGAGTCCCTCATCTGGACTTGAGTCTCTGTCCTGTGGCCTTTGATCTGGGGGTGGGCTGTCTCCAAGGCATGATGAATTCCAGAAGGGGAAGTCCAGGAGGGATCTGCTGCTGGTTTAGCTCAGCACTGTTTACACGGGGGGAACTGAGGCCCAAACCGCTTGCCATGCACCCATAGCAGCTAAATGTCTGGTCCAAGGTGTGCAGGGCTAGAAGTGCCCCACCCTTGGCATCCTGACCCCTGACCCACAGACAGAAGCTGGTCTTTGGGTTAAACCACAGTCCCAGCAACAAGCACTCATGGGGCTTCCCAGGTGACTCTAGTGGTAAAGAATCCATCTGCCAATGCAGGAGATACAAGAGACACGGGTTCAGTTCCTGGGTCAGGAAGATCCCCTGGAGGAGGGAATGGCAACCCACTCCAGTATTCTTGCCTGGAGAATCCCATGGACAGAGGAGCCTGGAGGGCTGCGGTCCATGGCGTCGTAGAGTCAGACACGACTGAAGCGACTTAGCACAGTGTACAGCCTGAAGTTGTCTTGAGTGTAATGACTGTTAGCTGGAGGCCAGGAGACACAGCTGTCGGGCCAGATCCCAGGGCTCCAACTCAGTGGCCTGGAGCCTCTGTTGGTCCTGCTCCAGAGTCGACCCTGGGACAGAGGCCCGCTCCCGGGACAGAGGCCCGCTCCCCGGCCAAAGGATGCGGGTTTGCCAGAGGGAGCGGGGCCAGTGGCTCAGAGGGCAGCCTTGTCCTCTGTCCACTATCTTCTCTGATCTGTCCCTGGTGGCCCCACTGGACTAGCTCAAGGCCTGTTAACCCTCCCTCACCAGTTGATGCGTTGCTTGCGGGGGTGGAAGGAAATGGGGTGACAGGAACCTGAGGCTCTGCTTTGTCCTAAAGGGTGGGACCCGGCCCTAAGGCTGGGAGGCAGGGGTCCTCCAGCACCTGGCATGGGGGGACCCCATCTGTTTCTCTGACTGTGATCAGAGTAACCAAGCCCTATGCTGCTCCCATGACCTCAGCACCCCACTCCTACCCATGTCATTTCTTGTCTCTCCTGTCCTGTCGAGGGCAGAATTGGGTGTGGCCAGACCACCTGGCACAGCGGCATCCGGCACTGTCTACTTCTGTGCCCCCACCCCTGCCCCCCTACAATGGGGGCTCCTCCCCTCCCTCCTGGTCCCCCAGCAGCTGTGCAGGGCAGGTGATGTCCCTAGTGGGGGGAGGGCAGAGCCTGACAGCTGCTCCTGCAGGACCTGGGGACCCTGAAGATCCCCGACCAGTACCGCATGACCATCTGGAGGGGCCTCCAGGACCTGAAGCAGAGCCACGACTATGGCGCCCAGCAGCTGATCCGCTCCAGCAGCAACGCGGCCACCATCGCCATCGGGGGCTCGGGGGAACTTCAGCGCCAGCGGGTCATGGAGGCTGTGCACTTCCGCGTGCGCCACACCATCACCATCCCCAACCGCGGGGGCCCCGCCGGGGGCGCGGGGCCCGACGAGTGGGCCGACTTCGGCTTCGACCTCCCAGACTGCAAGTCCCGCAAACAGTCAATTAAAGAGGAGTTCACGGAGAGCGAGGCCAACTGAGTAGGGAGGACACGGCCAGAACCCCTACCCCCGTGCTACCGACGCGGAGAGCGGAGAGGGCGGAGTCTCGGCGGAGAGGGTGGAGTCTCCGGGCTGGCGGTCCAGGAAGCCTAGCTGGATGCTGCTTCCTCCCAGTCACCAACTGGCCTGGGAGGCAGGACTCCTGGGCTGCGCCGGTGAAGTGGGGAGGCCTTCGGAGCTGTGCTGAGGATGCGCATCCAGGGTCCGTCCTCTTGGGGGCTCACCTTCCCTGCCTCTCCTTCCTGGGGGTCTCTGCTGACAACTGCCAAAAAGTGTTTTTCGATGTCTCTGGCTCTGGGTAGGGATGAGGGGCTCTGTGCTAGTCCCTAACACGTTTGTTCTCCAGTCCAGTCTCCAGACTACTTCTCTGCCCGAGGCTGGTCCCTCTGCTGGTCTTGAGGGTCGGTCTGTCCCTTGCACCCTTGTCCACTGGTGTAAAACCCGCTGCGGCCACCTCCCACTTCCTGCCCCGAACAAAATCCCAAGTTTCACTGGAATTGGGAAGACTGGTCCCTCCTGGGAGGCAAGGAAACTTTGGGTGAATGGCCTGCATCCAGCCCCCATGCCAACACCTCTGGCCACAGTGCCCTTCCTCCAGTGGCCCCCTGAGCATAGACACGGACACAGTTTCCTCAGACCACTGGGAATTGTCAACATTTGATAAAATGATGCCCTTTTTCTACATGTGGGTGAGCCTTTTCTTTTTTTTAACTTTTGTTCTGAATGTGTGTGTAAACAAGATGGGCTAAGAAAGGGGCCAGCCGGGTGGGATCCATAGCAGGCAGGGGTCGGTCACTTGCTCCTCCATTCGGGGATGGGAGAACAGAGCCGGCTGTAGCCACGGCCCCACCCTTCTCCCTGGGAGGCTGTGTTCTGTGTGGGAGGGGCCCTCTGTCTTCACAGTGCTGAGGCCAGTGGAGGGGGTCCTGGCCTCTATGGGCAGCTTGAGGAGCGGGCTGGGAGAGACAGCGTCTGCAGCCCCCAGGGCAATGGGACCAGTTCTGTCTGCAGAGAGCCTTCTGAGCCAGAAGCAGGACCACAGGGGTCGTGGGCGAGGGGATGAGGCAGGAGGGATGCAGGGAAGCCTGACTCCTGTGTAAGCTGAGACATCACCTGGTACTTTCCTAACACCTGTCTGTCCCTCACTCTGCATGGTTCCCCATGGTTAGTCGGTCATCAGCTGAGCCCTCCTGTCTCTAAATCATGGGGAAGTGCAAGGCTCCCAGACCAGGGGCTGATGCGGACAGAGCCCTAACCGCTGTTTGGGTTCTTTCCCTTGCCATAATCCCCACCCTGCCCCCAGCCCTGGGAAGTTAGGAAGCAGCAGACTATGATCACTCAGGTCCACTCTGAAGCCAGGCTCTCAGTCCTGGGGTTCAAGTGCCAGTTCCTGTGTTCCGTTCCCAGGCTCTTCAGAGGAGGGCACTGGGTGGGGGTAGGGGGCACCAGGGGGTGGGGTGGGAGGGGTGGGGTGTCTGCTGTACTCAGTGGCTCGGAGCCCAGTCGGGAATGGAGCTCCAGAGCCAGCTCCGTCCCTGGCTGGCCAGCAGTGGCCCTCCAGACCAGGGCTTTACGCTGGACATGGAGTTTGCACACTGCCTGGTTCTGCTTATTTAAAAAGCATTGTGTGAATGCAGGTGCCAGAGTCTAGGGTGACAGCCCCCTCCCCCCACACCATAAGCTCCCTGTGAAGCTCCTTGAGGTGGGAGGGGGCGTCATCAGCACCTGGAGGCCCCGCCCACAGCCAGGCCTGAGAGCCTGGGGACAAGAGCCAGCTCGGCCCCTGGGGGCCTGCAGCCCCCCTGGAGCACACACCCTGGCGGCATCATCACAGCGGCCTTAGGATCAGGGCTGCTGGGCTGGTGGGGGCAGGAGGAGGGGTGTGGGTTTCGGTTTCCCTTCTCACCCTCACAGGGCCTGGGTCAGTACACTGTTCGTGCGGTTCAGATGAGGAGACTGAGCCACAGACCTTGGGTCTGAGCCCAGGGTCACAGCCGGCTGCTGTGGGGTAGGGCATGTGCTCCAGCGCACACGCAGGGCCCCCCAGTCATGGCCCATCAGGAGCCACAGGCCTTTCCTCCAGGTCCTGGGGGTCCATGAACCCAGCTGAGAAGTAGCTGAGCTCCTGGGGCTCCCGTGGCTGTCCCTCAGGCTCATTCCATTGGCCGGTGGGGAGGCCCTCGGGTGCTCCTGAAGCTGGGAGGCTGCAACATGCAGGCAGAGGGCAGGCAGACCCCCATTACGGAGGCAGAGGAGACACATTCCTGCGGAGGGCCAAGCACAGGCTCCCTGCTCCCATGCCACAGGTGGGGAGCTCCAGCGGTCCTGGACCTTTGTTCCTCGCACTGATGGAGAAGCAACCTTGAGAACTGATTCAGTGGGGATTCCATCATGGTCACAGGAACACACACAGGAGCAACGGCCCTTACAGGCCCTTAAAAATAAAGAGAAGACAAACCTGTGAGCTGTGAGGTTTCCCAGATGGGAAGAGGAGGGCAGGAAGCTGGCCAGGCCCAGCACAGCTGCTCAATCTCCAACAGCCCTTCCTGGCTGCTGGGGGGTGGTCACCCACCCAGATCTGGGTGGCACCTTCAGTGGCTTTCGTCCGGGGACATGCAGGGACCGGGGACATGGTCATGCCAACCTTGCAGACACAAACATTTGCTTCTGTTTTATTGGCTAAAGCACTTTAAGGTTTTAAAAAAACACACCACTCCCGTTGGTAATGTAAGGCAATGCTTCTTTCAGCAGTATTGATGGATCTATTCTGACCGTATTATTACCCTCTCTTGGGAATGTAATCTCGGGAAAACGTGTTCTTTTAGCTGTGTTTTGATGGGACTTTTTGGGTTTGTTACGTAATAAAGCCTGGATCCCAATGACTGACGCTTATGACTGAATCGGATTCAAGGACAAGAGCATACGTGACACGAGCCACCCAGCGTGCTCCCCTCCTTTGTCCGGTGTTGTCAGTGTGTGACGCTCCCAGGAGCCCTCCTGCCCTGCACCGCAGAGCCGAGTGCTCCGCGGGGATATGCAGGGACTTGCGTCCAAGGATGACTTGAGGGGTAACACCGGGTTCTGTCCCAGGGCTGCTGGCTCAGCTCACGGGACTGGTTGCGGCCGAGCCACCTCAGGCCTCCTGGGAGCAGGGTCCAGAGTCCCTCTCAGGAAGGTCTTCCCCGCGTCGCTGTAGACAGCCCTCCCTCTGTCTCGAGTTGAGGTTCACGTTTCTCTGCAAACTCAGGAGCTCGTCCAGTCAGCCAAGCTCAGTCTCCAGGGCACGGGGCTGGAGAGGGCTTCATTCTGTCCCTCAGGTCTCAGGTTCCTGAACGTCAGACCTGTGAATGAAGGACTTGGGTTCTGTCATGGCAAAAGGAGAGCGCTCAAAACCCGTTCAACCTTGAGACAGGCTCGAGGCTTTCTAGACATGTTGCTGAAACCAAGGGGAACAAGGTGAGACGGAGCCCTGCCCACCACCCGGCCCCGCCCTCGCCCCGCCTTCCTGGACGGGGCTCTTGGCGTGCCCTCCTCCACACACCTCAAAGAACTAGGCGAGATGGAGCCCCGCCCACCTCCCCGGGCCCGCCTTCCTGGGCGGGGCTCATGGCGTCCCCTACTCCAGAGTCCGACAGCCCACCAGCTCCGGCGGCGGCTGCGGCGGCGCACAAGCACAGCAGAGAGGAGCTACCCCATAGTCCGAGGTCAGGGGTGGTGGCCGAGGTAGTCCAAGGAGTGGTGGCTCCGCGGGGAGGGCTGAGAGGAGCTGCTTCACGTTCAAGGTCAGGAGGGGCAGCGGTGAGGAGCTACCCCTCGTCCAAGGTAGGAGAAACCCAAGTAAGACGGTAGGTGTTGCAAGAGGGCATCAGAGGGCCGACACACTGAAACCACACTCACAGAAAACTAGTCAATCTAATCACAAGAGGACCACAGTTCAGTCGCTCAGTCATGTCCAACTCTTTGCAACCCCATGAATCGCAGCACGCCAGGCCTCCCTGTCCATCACCAACTCCCGGAGTTCATCCAGACTCACTGTCCATTGAGTCAGTGATGCCATCCAGCCATCTCATTCTCTGTCGTCCTCTTCTCCTCCTGCCCCCAATCCCTCCCAGCATCAGAGTCTTTTCCAATGAGTCAACTCTTCCCATGAGGTGGCCAAAGTACTGCAGTTTCAGCTTAAGCATCATTCCTTCCAAAGAAATCCCAGGGCTGATCTCCTTCAGAATGGACTGGTTGGATCTCCTTGCAGTCCAAGGGACTCTCAAGAGTCTTCTCCAATACCACAGTTCAAAAACTTCAGCGCTCAGCTTTCTTCACAGTCCAACTCTCGCATCCATACATGACCACAGGAAAAACCATAGCCTTGACTAGATGGACCTTAGTCGACAAAGTAATGTCTCTGCTTTTGAATATACTGTCTAGGTTGGTCATAACTTTTCTTCCAAGGACTAAGCGTCTTTTAATTTCATGGCTGCAATCACCATCTGCAGTGATTTTGGAGCCCAAAAAAATAAAGTCTGACACTGTTTCCACTGTTTCCCCATCTATTTCCCATGAAGTGATGGGACCAGATGCCATCTTCGTTTTCTGAATGTTGAGCTTTAAGCCAACTTTTTCACTCTCCTCTTTCACTTTCATCTAGAGGCTTTTTACTTCCTCTTCACTTTCTGCCATAAGGGTGGTGTCATCTGCATATCTGAGGTTATTGATATTTCTCCAGGCAACCTTGATTCCAGCTTGTGTTTCTTCCAGTCCAGTGTTTCTCATGATGTACTCTGCATAGAAGTTAAATAAGCAGGGTGACAATATATAGCCTTGATGTACTCCTTTTCCTGTTTGGAACCAGTCTGTTGTTTCATGTCTGGTTCTAACTGTTGCTTCCTGACCTGCATACAGATTTCTCAAGAGGCAGGTGAGGTGGTCTGGTATTCCCATCTCTTTCAGAATTGTCCACAGTGTATTGTGATCCACACAGTCAAAGGCTTTGGCATAGTCAATGAAGCAGAAATAGATGTTTTTCTAGAACTCTCTTGCTTTTTCCATGATCCAGCGGATGTTGGCAATTTGATCTCTGGTTCCTCTGCCTTTTCTAAAACCAGCTTGAACATCAGGAAGTTCACGGTTCACGTATTGCTGAAGCCTGGCTTGGAGAATTTTGAGCATTACTTTACTAGTATGTGAGATGAGTGCAATTGTGTAGTAGTTTGAGCATTCTTTGGAATTGCCTTTCTTTGGGATTGGAATGAAAACTGACCTTTTCCAGTCCTGTGGTCACTGCTGAGTTTTCCAAATTTGCTGGCATATTGAGTGCAGCACTTTCACAGCATCATCTTTCAGGATTTGAAACAGCTCCACTTGAATTCCATCACCTCCACTAGCTTTGTTCGTAGTGATGCTTTCTAAGGCCCACATTCCAGGATGTCTGGCTCTAGGTGAGTGATAACACCATCGTGATTATCTTGGTTGTGAAGATCTTTTTTGTACAGTTCTTCTGTGTATTCTTGCCACCTCTTCTTAATATCTTCTGCTTCTGTTAGGTCCATACCATTTCTGTCCTTTATTGAGCCCATCTTTGCATGAAATGTTCCCTTGGTATCTCTAATTTTCTTGAAGAGATCTCTTGTCTTTCCCATTCTGTTGTTTCCCTCTATTTCTTTGCATTGATTGCTGAAGAAGGCTTTCTTATCTCTTCTTGCTAGTCTCTGGAGCTCTGCATTCAGATGTTTATATCTTTCCTTTTCTCCTTTGCTTTTCACTTCTCTTCTTTTCACAGCTATTTGTAAGGCCTCCCCAGACAGCCATTTTGCTTTTTTGCATTTCTTTCCATGGGATTGGTCTTGATCCCTGTCTCCTGTACAATGTCACAAACCTCCATCCATAGTTCATCAGGCACTCTATCTATCAGATCTAGGCCCTTAAATCTATTTCTCACTTCCACTGTATAATCATAAGTGATTTGATTTAGGTCATACCTGAATGGTCTAGCAGTTTTCCCTACTTTTTTCAATTTGAGTCTGAATTTGGTAATAAGGAGTTCATGATCTGAGCCACAGTCAGCTCCTGGTCTTGTTTTTGTTGACTGTATAGAGCTTCTCCATCTTTGGCTGCAAAGAATATAATCAATCTGATTTCGGTGTTGACCATCTGGTGATGTCTATGTGTAGAGTCTTCTCTTGTGTTGTTGGAAGAGGGTCTTTTCTATGACCAGTGCATTTTCTTGGCAAAACTCTATTAGTCTTTGCCCTGCTTCATTCCGCATTCCAAGGCCAAATTTGCCTGTTGCTCCAGGGCTCAGAGCAGATCTGCCTCGTTGCAAGGCACAGTGCTTTGGGGACAACCTCCGCACTCCACCCACCACCCAGCAGCTACCGGAGAGCACAGGAGGCCACGGCCCCTCTGGAGGAGCAGCATCAGCTCCTCTTCCCACATACACCCAAAGAAAAGGGCTATCTTCAGGCACAAATTTAAAAATGATTCATTAATATCAGTATGGTACGTGGGCTTCCCAGGTGGTACTAGTGGTAAAGAACCTGTCTGCCAATGCAGGAGACATAAGAGATGCTTTCCTGAGCCACCAAGGAAGCTCAATCAGCCCCAGAAATGGCTGCTAAGCGCAGGACGGCCCCAGGCAGGAGTTCTCCAGGGATTTAGACTCACAGCTCTACTCAGCAGCTGCTATGTTTTATTGACTCAGGCGATAAAGAATCCATCTTCAATGTAGGAGACCTGGGTTCAGTCCCTGGGTTGGAAAGATCCACTGGAGAAGGGAATCCACTCCAGTACTCTTGCCTGGAAAAGCCCATGGACAGAGGAGCCTGGCAAACTACAGTCCATGGGGTCGCAAAGAGTGGGACACAACGGAACGACTAAGCGCATGCTTTCTTCGAGGACATGTGAAATTCACTCGATCCCAGGAACTTGGAAGTAACTGTCCTATTAGATGCTTCAAAGCTAAATCAGTGTTTATGGCACTTCAAGCAATGGGGTATATTCACATAACCCTAAAGGGACACCTACAGCATAGTACCTAAAATACAAGGCTAATGATTATTCCAAACAAACAACTTTAAAACTGATTCTAGCATTGGAAATGCGAGTTCCACTTTGAAAATGACATGCCCACTGCACCACCCATAACTTAATATTCTTGTTGAAAGTTAGCACAGTCGCAAGACTTCCCTGGTGGTCCAGTGGCTAAGATTCTGTGCTCCCGAGGCAGTGGGCTTGGTCAGGGAGCTAAGATCCCACATGCTGCAGCTGAGAGTTCTCATGCCACTACTAAAGATTGTGAATGCCACACGAAGCTCTAAGATGCCACATGCCACAACTAAGACACAGCGCTGCCAAATAAATAAATATCTAACATTTTAAAAAAGTCAGCATATCCCAGGATCCTCCTGAGAATGTCACCGACCTTGAAGTTTCTTGAGAAAGTGTCTGTAGAGCTCTTGGCATGCCTCCAGGTAGCCTTCAACCTGGGCCTGGGAGTCCAGGGAGAGGGGAGAGGCCGGCTGGAGATGTCCAGGGGGACCTGATTATATGCCTATAAAGGTGCCCCTAGCTGTGCATTTGAAAAGTGGTTAAGGGGGACTTGAAAGGGCAAATGGTTAGAGATGCACTGTCCAGATGGTGACAGCTTGTACAGGGCAGGGCAGGGCAGGGCACAGGAGGGGGGACATACGACACCTTCCAGGCCTGATTCCACTCTATACTACAATGTGCCATGATGCAGATTAAGCTCTGTGTGTAATGACCAAAAGACCATGGGATCTTTGATACAACAATCCATGTAAATAAAGGAAAAGCAGCTTCAGGAGGACAATTTTTTTAAATATCATTAGGACCAAAGAGTGAATCTCAATCATCAAAGTGTGAGAAACTTTTAAACAGAAGAGTTTAAAAGTACTTAAAAAAAAATAGTACAATAGAGACTTCCCTAGTGGTTCAGAGGTTAATATTCCATGCTCCCAATGCAGAGGGCATGGGTTCAAGTCCTGGTCAGGGAACTAAGATCTGGCATGCCGCACACAATTAAGGCCTGGTGCAGCCAAATAAACAAAAGCTTTTTTTTTTCTAAAGTAAAGTATTTATTGAGCACCTACTGCATACAAGGTATTGCCCTAGTACTGCCCTTCCTGCATGCACTCTGAACAGAGCACGGCTGGATCAGAAGAGCTCTTCCCTTCGACCCATCAGAATGAAATACTTCGTGTCTCATAGTTACAGCTGGCTGGGGGGTGGAGAGGAGACAGGGAGTCACCTCCAGTCTCTGGTGACAGATTCCTGTGTGGAGCTGGCTGATGTTCAAAGTGACCAGAGGCCCGCTGGGGAGTTTCATGCTGATCACCATAGTGTCTGTGCTGTTTTGTGTTTTTATATAATTTTCATTTGTTTATTTGCCTGTGACGGGTCTCAGTTGTGGCGTGTGGGATCTTCGTGACATTATGTGGGACCTTTCATTCAGCACATAGACTCTCTCATTGTGGCCTGTGGGCTCAGTAGTTGTGGTGCCTGGGCTTAGCCGACCACTTACACACGGGATCTGAGTCCCCTGACTAGGGGTGGGCTTGAACCTACCTCCTCTGCATTGCAAGGTGGATTCTTAACCACCGAACCACCAGGGAAGACCCATCTGCATCTTTTAAGGAGGTCATATCTATTAATAGATAGAAGGACATTTTATATGTTATAGGAGTTAATCTGGGCGAAGTACAGAGCTTCTGATATCCAAAGGGCAAGTAAGTTTTCTACACAGGGTACAGCTTTACAGCAAACAGGAAACTGAAAAGGGGGGTTATGGCTGGTGAACCAGTCAATCTAACAGTGTCTCCTAAGCACAGATGTGTGGCCGCCCCAGGCTCAGTGTGGACAGTGCTGCATGAGGACTAAGTCACCGTCCTGCCCTGGGGAGGGGGCCGCCTGGCCCAGGACAGCACAAAGTCCCCACCATGTGCAGTAAAGACGCAAACAACTGAAGATCGAATGCCACAACTGAAGATCCTGCGTGCAGATCACTGCAGCTCAGTGCAGCCAAATAAATTGTTCAGTCGCTCAGTCGTGTCGGACTCTCTGCAACTCCATTGACTGCAGCACCCCAGGCTTCTCTGTCCATCACCAACTCCCGGAGCTTGCTCAAACTCATGTCCATGGTGATACCATCCAACCATCTCATATTCTGTCATCCCCTTCTCCTCCTGCCTTCAATCTTTCCCAGCATCAGGGTCTTTTCTAATGAGTTGGCTTTTCGCATCAGATGGCCAAAGGATTGGAGCTTCAGCTCCAGCATCAGTCCTTCCAATGAATATTCAGGGTTGATTTCCTTTAGGATAGACTGGTTTGATTTCCTTGCAGTCCAAGGGACTCTCAAGAGTCTTCTTCAACACCATAGTTCAAAAACGTCAATTCTTCAGCACTCAGCTTTCTTTATGATCTAACTCTCACATCCATACATGACTACTGGAAAAACCAAATGACCACATGGACCTTTGTCGGCAAAGTAATGTCTCTGCTCTTTAATACACTGTCTAGGTTTGTCATAGCTTTTCTTCCAAGGAATGTCTTTTAATTGAGGAGACAAATAAATAAATACGCAAATACTCTTTTAAAAGACCAAGAATGATTGGGAGCCTGGAAGAGATGCTTGTGTCAACTATAAATTGGTACTTGCCATCTGCCTCTGCAGAGATTGAACCCTGCACTGGTGCAGCTGCTGACCTTTGACAGTTCAGGGTGGAGAGTGGGGTACTCTGTGATCCTGGGAATCTGGTGGAATGGTCTTTAGATGGCTAGATATTTTCAGGAACTGATTTCATGATCAATCTTTGCATCTCTTCATATCTAAAAAAAGAACTAAACCCCTTCATGGTGACATCTACCCCTTGTGACTAGCAGAAAACCTTTTGTAAAGTAAGTACTGATTGCACTGAACTCCCTCTTCACCAAAATCTTATTTATTTACCTTCCCCCACTACCTCTTTGGAGCAGTCTCTCAGGGCTACCTGAGGTGTGGTCTCCCGGGCTGCAGTCCTCATTTTGCCCCAAATAAAACTGATCTCTCAACTCTCATATTGTGCATCTTTTTAGTCAACAGCTGAAAACTCATGTTCCTGGGCTCATGGCAGATTTATTCACAAGAACCAAAATATGGAAGCAACCCAAGTGTCCATCTATGGATGACCACTCAGATAAACAAAATGTGGTCTATTTATACAATGGAATATTATCCAGCCCTAAAAAGGAAGGGAAGTCTGATCACAACTTGAACATTAGCAGACCCTCTCTATTTAAAGAGCTCTCTGGAAAGCGAATGACTACTTTTGCATGGCTGGGAAATGTCTTAGCAGGGTTAATCCCTGCCAGGCCTAAAACCCAGGGATCTGTTTACAGAAAGAAAGGAATATTGGATAAGCAGCTGCCCCATTGGTGATCAGCTCCTATTTCTAGATTCTGAATGAAGGATACATTCATGGGTCACAGTTGAGTAAAATAAAGGTGAAGACAAAATATCTCAGGCCAGGGGCTGATCTCCAAGGGAACAGATGTCTCATTTTCACCTCACTATCCCTGGCACCAGAACAAGCCTGCTGTTTTTTACTGCTTGGCCTTAAGTTTTTACTGACTTCAAGTTTGAAAACAAGCTGGAATATCCTCAGCTTTTTACTGCATTTTTCACCAGAAATTCTCATAAGACAAAAATGATCATTCATGCATTCGACCAAATACTGCTACGTGCCAGGCATGTTTCAGGTGGCCCGAGGCTGGGGAATCTGGACTGGAGAGCACTCTGCACTTAATATTACTGACTGGGGGAGTTGTTATGGGTTGAATCTTGTCTCCTAAAAAATTCATGTGTTGAGGTCCTAACCCCCAGGACCTGTGAATGTGACCTTATTAGGTAACAGGGTCGTTGCAGACAGTAAATGGTTGGCTTAAAGTGAAGTCACACTGGAGTCAGGCCCTTAGTCCAATAGGACTGGTGTCCTTATAAACAGGGGACGTGTGGACACAGGCACACCACACGGGGAGGTGTCACGTGAAGATGAAGCAGAAGACAGGGTGATGCTTCTAACAAGCTGTCACCTACACACTGGCACTTGCCATCAACCTCTGCAAGGATTGAGCCATGTGCCGCTGCAGCTGCTGACCTTCAACATGCCCTGAAGGGATTTCAGGGTGGAGAGCAGGAATGAGGCACTCTGGGCTCTGGGAAGAACTGGCAGAACAGGTCTTCGGATACTTAGGTATTTTGTGAGCCCTATCCTCATAACTAGCAAAGCACTACATCCCTTTGTGGTGACATCAGCTCCTTGTGACTCACAGAAAACTTTTTTGCAAAGATACGTGCTTGATAACATGAACTCCCCCTTCACCAAAATCGCATATATATTGACCTCCCTCAGCCCCTTTTGAGCAGTTTCTCAGAGCTCTCTGAGGTGCTGTCTCCTAAGCTGCAGTCCTCATCTCACCCCAAATATAACTTCACTCACAGCTCTCACATTGTGCAATTTTTTCTAAATTGACAAAGCCAAGGAGTCCCAGGGGACTGGAGCTCAGTGAGAGGCCTGGAGGCACCTCCTCCACAGCCTGAGGAGGAACTAGCCCTGCCATCTTCGTCTTGGACTCCTGGCTTTCAGAACTGGGGAAGTGACTCTGCTACATGAGACCATCACCTGGGAGACCAGGGCAGTTGTAGCTGCCACTGGGGGTTCTGGCTGTGTTAGGGGAAACATTGACTGGAACTGGCCACCCTGGCCAGGCACCATGTAGTAGTAACCATCCACATGAGTTATGTTAAGATAGGAGGTCCTGGTAAGGAACACAAAACTAATAGGCCACCACCAACTGGAAGAGTTCAGGAAAGGTTAAAAGGAGACACCACGTGTCCAACCACCTCCCAGAATCCTCCTCACTGGCACCCGTCTTGGCTGAGCAATGCATGCACCACCAGGAAGGACTCTGAATCAGAGTGATTGGCCAAAGAAAAACAACCCAGAAACTAATCCCATCATCATAAAAACTGGAGACTGTGAGCCCGTGGCAGAGCAGTTCTCCTGTGTTCCCTTACCTTACTTACTGCTCTCCACCTGGGTGCCCCTTCCCAATAAAGTCTCTTGCTTTGTCAGCTTCTGTGTCTCCTAGACAATTCATTTCCAAGTGTTAGGCAAGAGCCCACTCTTGGTCCCTTAAAGGGGTCTCCCTTCCTGCAACAGCTCCAGCCCAGATCTCTGACACTGTCCTAATGGTCATTCCCCATCACGAAGAGCACAGGCCCCAAGGATCTGGCCTCTGCTGTTCTTGACTAAGTCACTCTGGCTTCCACTCCTGATGCCAAGCAGGGCCCTGTGTGGCTCCCGGGCCTTTCTGTCCACCATTTCTTATAGGCAAGACTCCAGCCTCCATGACCTTCCCTGACTTTCAAAGGGCAGATTCAAACTGTTGCTAATCAATGGAGGAGCAGCAGCTAGGAAACCACTTGAGGCAACATAAAAGGGACCAGAGGAGCTCGTCAAGATTAAGAGACTCTCAGTTCAGTTCTGACTCTATGACTCCCTGGACTATACAGTCCATTGAATTCTCTAGGCCAGAATACTGGAGTGGGTAGCCTTTCCCTTCTCCAGGGGATTTTCCCAACCCAGGGATCAAATCCAGGTCTCCTGCGTTGCAGTTGGGTTCTTTACCAGCTGAGCCCCAATTTAGTTCATTTCAGTCGCTCAGTTGTGTCTCACTCTTTTCAATCTCATGGACTGCAGCACGCCAGGCTTCCCGGTCCATCAACAACTCCTGGAGCTTACTCAAACTCATGTCCATTGAGTCAGTGATGCCTTCCAAACATCTCATTCTCTGTCTTCCCCTTCTCTTCCTGCCTTCAATCTTTCCCGGCATCAGGGTCTTTTCTAGTGAGTCAGTTCTTTGCATCAGGTGGCCAAGTCATTGGAGTTTCAGCTTCAGCATCAGTCCTTTCAGTGAATATTCAGGACTGATTTCCTTTAGGATTGACTGGTTTGATCTTGCAGTCCAAGGGACTCTCACAACACCACAATTCAGAAGAAGGTGCTCAACCTTCTTTATAGTCCAACTTTCACATCCATACATGACTACTGGGAAAACGATCACTTTGACTAGACAGACTTTTGTCAGCAAAGTAAGGTCTCTGCTTTTTAATATACTGTGTAGATTTGTCATAGCTTTTCTTCCAAAGAACAAGCATGTTTTAATTTCATGGTTGCACTCACCATCTGCAGTGATTTTGGAGCCCAAGAAAATAAAGTCTGTCACGGTTTCCATCATTTCCCCATCTATTTGCCATGAAGTGATGGGACCAGATGTCATGATCTTTGTTTTCTGAATGTTGAGTTTTAAGCCAACTTTTTCAATCTCCTCTTTAACTTTCATCAAGAGGCTCTTTAGTTCCTCTTCATTTTCTGCCATAAGGGTGGTGTGATCTGCACTTCTGAGGTTATTGATATTTCTCCTAGCAATCTTGATTCCAGCTTGTGCTTCATCCAGTCTGGCATTTCGCATGATGTACTCTTCTTATAAGTTAAATAAGCAGGGTGATAAGATATAGCCTTGACGTACTCCTTTCCCGATTTGGAACCAGTCTGTTGTTCCATGTCCAGTTGTAACTGTTGCTTCTTGATCTGCATACAGATTTCTCAGAAGGCAGGTCAGGTGGTCTAGTATTCCATCTCTTGAAGAATTTTCCACAATTTGTTGTGATCCACATAGTCAAAGGCTTTGGCATAGTCAATAAAGCAAAAGTAGATGTTTTTCTGGAACTCTCTTGCTAACCATATGCTATTTATGAGAAATACACTTTAAATATAAGACACAAATAGATTGAAAATGAATGGATGCAGGGAAATGCCATGAAATAGAAGCATAAGAAGGTAAGAGTGACTATGAGATATCAGATAAAATAAACTTTAAGGCCAAAAAGATAAAAGAGAGAGATCTTTCATTAAGATAAATAATTGACTCATGAGAAAGAGATGACCATCTTAAATGCATATGTGTCCAGTAATAGATCTCCTAAACACATAAAGCAAAATTTACAGAACTGAAGGGGGAAATAGTTCTGCACCACAGTTGGAAGATTTTGATAATCTTTTCTCAGCAGATGATAGGGGTGAAAGTCAGCAAGTCAAAGAGGATCTGAGGAACTCCTTGGTGTTAGGACTCAGCACTTTCACTGTTGTAGCCCACATTTGGCCCATGGTTAGAGAAATCAGATTTCACAAGCTGCACAGTGCAGCCAAAAAATAAAAATAAAAAACAGAGAGAGAGAGAAAGATGATCTGAATAAGACCATGGGTTTCCTTTACCAAATTGCTCTACATAAAACACTATAGCCAACAGCAACAAATGAAGCAGGGTGGAATGGAGGCTGCCCCTACCCCAGAGCTGAACCACTCAATAGACAGACTTAAGACACTAATACTAGAGAGATACCAAACAGAAAAAGAAGAAATTAGGATAGAATTTAATAGATTCCAAAGAAAGCATTGGCTCAGTGGGCAAAGAATCTGCTTGCGCTGCTACCAAAATGTCTGCAAACAATAAATACTGGAGAGTGTGTGGAGAAAAGTGAACCCTCTTACACTGTTGGTAGAAATGTAAACTAGTATAGCCACTATGGGGAACAGTGTGGAGAGTCCTTAAAAAACTGGAAATAGAACTTCTATTCAACTCAGCAGTCCCACTGCTGGACATGCACACAAAGGAAACCAGAACTGAAAAAGACATGTGTACCCTCAATGTTCATCGCAGCACTGTTTACAATAGCTAGGACGTGGAAGCAACCTAGATGTCCATCGGCAGACAAATGGATTAGAAAGTTGTGGTACATATACATGATGGAATATTACTCATCTATTAAAACGAATGCATTTGAATCACTTCTAATGAGGTGGATGAAACTGAAGCCTATTAAACAGAGTGAAGTAAGGCAGAAAGAAAAACACCAATACAGTATACTAACACATATATATGGAATTTAGAAAGATGGCAATGATGACTCTATATATGAGACAGAAAAGAGACACAGATATAAAGAACAGACTTTTGGACTCTGTGGGAGAAGGCGAGGGTGGGATGATTTGACAATAGCATTGAAACATGTATATTATCATATGTCTAATTGATGACCAGTCCAAGTTCGATGCATGAAACAGGACACTCAAAGTCGGTTCACTGGGACCACCCAGAGGGATGGGATGGGAAGGGAGGTGGGAGGGGTGTTTGGGATGGGGGACACATGTACACCAGTGGCTGATTCATGTCAATGTATGGCAAAAACCACTGCAGTCGTTAGGGGAAGCACACTGATTGAAACCGCCCAGCCTGGCCAGGCACCATAGTAACCATTTGCATGAGTTGTTTTATGACAGGAGATCCTAATAAGGAATACAGAACTAATAAGCCACCACCAACCAGAAGAGTTCGGGAAAGGTCGAAAGGAGATACCGTGTGTCCGGACACCCACTTCCCAGAATCCCTCTCGCTAGCATCCATCTTGGCTGAGCGATGCGTGTGCCACTAGGAAAGACTCTGAATTAGAGTGATTGGCCAAAGACCACCCGGAAACTAATCCCATCACCATAAAACCCGAGACTGCGAGCCACATGGCAGAGCTGTTCTCCTGGGTTCCCTTACCCTGCTGCTCTCCACCCCGGTGCCTGTTCCCAATAAAATCTCTTGCTTTGTCAGCACTTGTGTCTCCTCAGACAATTCGTTTCCGAGGGTTAGACAAGAGCCCAGTTTCGGGCTCTGGAAGAGGTCCACCTTCCTGCAACACAATATTGTAAAATAATTAGCCTCCGATTAAAATAAATTAAGTTTTAAAAAAGGAAAAAGAGAGGTAAAAAATCTGGCAAAAACAAATAAAGTCTGGATTTTAGATTAAAACAAACAAAAAAGAATCTGCTTGCAACAAAAGAGACACTGGAGACCCAGGTTCAATCCCTGAGTCAGGAAGATCTTTTGGAGAAAGAAACAGCAACCCACCCCAGTATTCTTGAGAAAATCCCATGGACAGAGGAGCCTGGCGGGCTACAGTCCATGGGGTCACAAAGAGTCTGACAGGACTGAGCACACACACATAAAGAAAGCATTAACGCAACCCTCTGGGAATGACCAATATTTGATCTTCATGGTGGAGGATTACCCTTGTACTGTCTGTATCTCCAGTGACATGGGACAGGCACCAGAGCTTTGCAGTGTTGCCCCTCATGCTCTCATTGCCACAGCTGTTTCTACAGCCGCCTCCAGGATGGCACAAGGGCCCCTACTGGCTCTCAGAGCCTCTTGATTCCAAGAGGGACCCTCTCCTTTTAGACTCAAGATAACAGTCAGGAGTGGAAACCAAGATGGCAGATTCAACCTTCTGAGAAACGCAGAACCCAGAGCTTCATGTCTAGACATGTCCCTCGCGTGGACTGGAGAAAGAGCAGAAACGCGTGACACTGAGACAGGCAGGAGACCTCGAAACAGTGTTCCAGTTTCCTTTGAAACTCTGAGCTGGGCCAGACCAGTGGATGGTGTGGGAGTGAAGACCATGCTGAGCTGTAGGGACACATGGGGTGACCCAGAGGGGACTGGACTCTGGGACGACACCTCGGTTCCTTTGAAAGAGAGTGAGGCTGCTTAAAAACACAGCTCTGCCTGCTGCTCCCTGAAGGATGGGCTGAAAAAATGTAGCCTCAAACTGTTGGTGATTTTTAATTTTAATTTTTTAAAAAACTGTAGTTTGAGCCTACATTCTTTCAATCCATCCTTCAGGGAGTTGGAATATGCCAGCCCCTGCTGGCAGCAGGCAGAGGTGTGGGTTCGATCCCAGGTCTGGGAACTAAGGTCCTACATGCCAAGCAGTGTGGCAAAAAAAAAAAAAAATCTAAAAAATAATATGTCTAAAGTATGGATTTTAACTGAAAAAGTTAAAATTTCACATCAGAGCCATTGATGCAGTGTCAGATTTTTAAATAAGGGGAAATACTAAGGATTGTGAAAAAAGGGAAACAGGAGAATGGGTGGCTAGTGTGTCAGGGCACTTTCCTGTGCTTGTAACATCCTGATATTGTAGTGGAAGCAGCTTCTTCTTCCCCTTCCCAGTAGAAAATTAAGACAGATGACAGGTCCCGTCTCTATGGAGACATCTGTGATGCCATACACTGCTCCCAGGACCCCTTAGGACATGGAGCTTGAGAAGCTGGTCTTCTGCCCACCTGTGCTTGGACCTGCATGTCCATGCTTGGGGCTGTGACCCCTCAGCTCCAGACCCGAATCCCACAGGATTGATCCAAGTCATCCTTCAGGCGACCAATCTTGGTCCTTCGCTCCACGCTCACGATGTTACCCATCAGAGCCAGCGGGCCCAAGAAGAAAAGTCTGGTGCCCAACTTGATAGAAAAGGGCCTGATTGTCCTCCGGAAGGTGGCCAGCCGGGATGAACAGACCCCAGAATGGAAACTCCGCCAACAAAAGTGCTCCCTCAGCAGGTCGGCTCAGGCCATCTGCCGCTACTACAAGAAGCTGGTACGGGGTCTCGGGAGCAGGGACGGCCCAGCCACACACGGTTATCTGGAGATGACGTGCTTCTCCGCTGGATCAAAGGCCTCGAGGGTGGAGGGCCGATGGGGCATCCTGAATAAGCTCGGGCGGTGGGTTGAGATGTGGAGATTCTGGGGGGTGGATGGGGCCTGGGAGAGAAGATGCTGTGTCTGCCTTGAGCCTTCCTTACGGGCCTTTTTAAGAAGGAGGGAAAGGGGGAAGAGAAAATAAGGAAGAGAAAGTGCAGGCAGCAAGTTTCATGCAGGTACTTCATGTGGTGGGGGGCGGGGGAGACTGGGGAGCCAGCCCCACTGCCCAGGGGCCTGCTAAGTGGACAGCAGCTCTAGATTCAGCTGACTGCAACTTCCAAAGCAGGGCTCCCACAGCCCTCATCGAGCGGCCAGCTTTTGGGGAAGAGACAGCCTGCGTGGTTGGCACACAGAGCCAGGTCCTGGAGCTCCACTGGTGGAGGGGGTGGAGGGCTTCCTGGGTCCCTCTTTTCCTGCTGGTCTCATTCTCCCCGCTCCCCAGAGAGACTTCAACCAGAACGCCAGCCCCCAGGACAGCGGCTTCATGTCCGAAATGGAGGAGCTTCGGCACAAGTTCCTCACACGTCCCGGCTGCCCCCAGTTCAGCACCAGATCCACGTCCATGACCCACTATGGTGAGTGTGTCCGATGGGGCCCTGTGTGCACACCCAGCCCCACTCCAGCTAACCCACCTGCTGGAGTCCAGGATAGCCTGCGGGTGTGGCCAGAGGAGGGGGCATGTGCGGTGGCCGCAGCTGTTGCTTCTGAAACTGGCTCTCAGCTAAGGCTGGGGTTGCTCCTCGGGGAAGGGAAGGAGGGAATGTCCTTCTTCCTTCCACTGGGCACATTTGTGTCATTGGTCTGCCAGCCCACTTACTCTCTCTGGCTGTCAATCACCAAGATTCAGTAGGGCTGGGACATGGCGGAGAAGGTGAAGACTCTGGAAGCTTCAGTGACAAGGTCCATAGGTCCAAAGGTGGGTCATTAGGGACCGAGCCCTGTAAGGAGCCTCAGCAGCCTTTTGTCTAAGCCCACAGTGCTCTGATTCAGTCAAGAGCCTCTGAGAGGGCAACTAAGGTGCTCAGCTGTCACCCAGTGGTGCTGATCAGGCCAGGCGCCATCCCAGATTCCCACTCCAGGGCCTGGGCTGCTTTTGTTCTCTGACACACAACCTTATCTTCACGGTGCCGACATCAAGGCTGAGTGCCTGTAGCCAGCAGCTGGGGTCCTTTCTATGGATCTCAGGTGGCAGTCAGGCAAAAGTGGGGTCTCACCCTACTTGTCAGGCTCTAAGCCTTCCTTTCTCAGTGCGGGGGGCCTTGGAGAGCAGCCAGCGCTCCAAGACCAGGAGGGTGGTGGTGTCTGGGGAGGGTGGGGGAACACAGAGCATCTTGGGTGCAGGGTGGAGCCCACATACTGCTCCTGGTGCACTCGCCACCATCTGGTTTGTGCCAGCCTAGAGGACATGGCACTGACCCTTGGGGTGAAGGGAATTCTGCAAGATTTTGAGGAGACAGTTTTACAGGAGGAACAGGGGCCATCCTCTGGGGAAGAGGCGCACTGATTTACAGAGCCTAAGTTGCACCTGATCCATTTGGGGGAAAATGCCAGGTGGGCAGGGGGACAGAACCACGTTTCCATTCAGTCCTGTAGTCCAGTCCTGTGCTTCTACCGAGAAAAGGCACCTTGAACCCCACCCACTGTTTTGAAGGAAATACGAGTCCCTGCCCAGAGGTCTTGGGGAGACTTGGCCTCAACTGTCCTCCATTTGCCATCCTCCAGGTTCAGCCACGACCCTGTCTCTGCCTGAAGACACAGGCATCGGCTCTGAGACCTGGAAGGGGGCCGAGAACCCACTCTCCGGCCAGCAAGGCTTGGATGTGAAGGTGGACGGTGAGGGCGGGCTGTGCGGGGCACTGGGGGTGTGCATGGCCCATGGGGTTCTCTCCTTGGCACCCCAGCCCTGAGGGCCCCTGTTCCCTCCATTCCTATGGTGCCCCATGGAATTGCCTTCCCAGGACCAACTGCCTGGCCCAGTGTTCCTCACAAGGGCCCTGGGACGCGTCTGTCTTTGAGTAGAGGGACACCCAGGCACCATTCCTACAGACACATACTTCTGGTTACCCAGAGATGAACTCCACCCCCAGAAGTCTGCTTCACTTCAGAAGTGCCCCCTGTGCACAGGCAGCATCTTGCCCTGACTCCAGCTCTGGGACCCTGAAGGGGGCTCGGATGCTGCTTATGCACACTGGGCTGGGGGTGGTGGGGACGAATGTGGGACAACGGGGAGATGGAGAGGAGCCCAGCTGGGCAGGGAAGGGCTTCCGGGGGAGTCTCAAAAGAGGGACATTACTGAAGATCCCGGGCCGCTCAGCACGGGAAGAGTGTGACCGTCCCACCACCACCTCCCCTCTTGACAGGCGGCCTCCTTCCCCTTAGCAAGAGTGCCTGTGAGTTCAACTACCTGCGGAAGAAGAGCGAGTCCCACGTGCTGAGCCCGACCCCCAGCAGCCCCGACCTGGGGCAGAGCTACCCGAGGAAGCGGGTACCCTGGTACATCTCCGTCATCCATGAGAAGGTATGGCCAGGCACGGAGCCTGGGCACAGATCCTGGTCCTCTTGTCCCAGCTCTGCGTCCTGCCAGAGGGGATGCCTGGCCCTCGGGGCTCTTGTTCTAGTCTCTGGGCCCAGATGTAGTCTGAACTGACCTTCAGACCTCTCCCGTGGCTTCTACAGGCCAGGTTGCTATCTGTCTTCTTCCCCATGGGGAGCAGTTTAGGCTGGCCTAAATGTTGTCCCCTCCTACACAGCTTCACCCCATGTGTCAAGACCCTCAGCATCCATAGGCTTTTAACCCAGTCATTCCACTTGGGAGACTGTATTCCTTAACACAGTAGTAATAACAATCAGCTGGATGGCAAAGATCTGCCTATGGACTGATTCACCATGATATCATCTTTTTCATCCTTGTTTGTGAGGGAGGCTGGCCTGTAATTTACCATCCTTGTCATCCCCTTATTTGCTTTTGGGGTCAGAGTCTTCTGGCTGAGTAACAACAACAAAAGCTGAGAAGCGTTCCTTCTTTCTCGATTCTCTGGAAGAATTCACCTAAGATGGTTGTTGTTTCTTTATTAAATTCTGAAGATTTCATTATTGAAGTCATCTGTGCCTGGTGACTTCTTACAGGGTTTGTGTGTGTGTGTGTTTTTAAATTAATTCCTTTAAAAAATATTCAGATTTCCTTTTCCTGCTTGTTCCAGTTTTGGAAAGCTACGTTTTTCTAACAAGGTGTCCAAGCCATGTCAGTTTTCAAATCTAGAAGCCTCACTCTGTGCACAAGACTCTCTTAGTATCCTTCTGGTGTCTGGAGAAGATTCTGTAGAAGATTGTCTGGTTTTTTTTTTCTGACATCGCCAATCTGTGTCTTCTCTCTTTTTCCCTCCACCAGTCTTGTCAACGTAAAAAGTCTCTTAGAGTCAGTTTCAGGTTTTTACAGATTTTTTTTTTTTTTAAGCTCATGAAGCACTAAAAACAGCTGTGGAAATAAGTCACAGAAGATGCTGGGTGGTTTGTCATGAGCACACAGTGGGGACTCTTGAGCCCTGATAATATGGGTCCATGAGTATTCATTTTATCTTTATTCCCGAAACTGTACCTTTAATTTTATGATAGATTTCACAATTTGTTTTTTTTAATTTTTGTAGATTTCACAATTTAAAAAGCATTGATACCATCAACAATTTCACCTTTGGAAAATAGCCTGAGGATATAATTAGATAGAGTTACACAGACATACTGTTCATGGGGTTCTCAAGGCAAGAATACTGACGTGGTTTGCCATTCCCTTCTCCAACAAACTGGAAAATTCTTCAAGAGATGGGAATACCAGGCCATCTTAGCTGCCTCTTGAGAAATCTGTATGCAGGTCAGGAAGCAACAATTAGAACTGGACATGGAACAACAGATTGGTTCCAAATAGGGAAAGGAGTACATCAAGGCTTTATATTGTCACCCTGCTTATTTAACTTATATGCAGAGTACATTGTGAGAAACACTGGACTGAATGAAGCACAAGCTAGAATCAAGATTCCCAGGAAAAATATCAATAACCTCAGATATGCAAATGACATCACCCTTATGGCAGAAAGCGAAGAAGAACTAAAGAGCCTCTTGATGAAAGTGAAAGAGGAAAGTGAAAAAGTTGGCTTAAAACTCAACATTCAGAAAACCAAGATCATGGCATCTGGTCCTATCACTTCATGGCAAATAGATGGGGAAACAATGAAAACAGTGAGAGACTTTATTTTGGGGGGCTCCAAAATCACTGCAGGTAGTGACTGAAGCCATGGAATTAAAAGACACTTGATCCTTGGAAGAAAAGTTATGACCAACCTAGCCAGCTTACTAAAAATCAGAGACATTACTTTGCCAACAAATGTCCATCTAGTCAAAGCTATGGTTTTTCCACTAGTCATGTATGGATGTGAGAGTTGGACTATAAAGAAAGCTGAGTGCTGAAGAATTGATGCTTTTGAACTGTGGTATTGGAGAAGACTCTTGAGAGTCCCTTGGACTGCAAGGAGATCCAACCAGTCCATCCTAAAGGAAATCAGTCCTGAATATTCATTGGAAGGACTGATGCTGAAGCTGCAATACTTTGGCCACCTGATGCAAAGAACTAACTCATTTGAAAAGACTCTGATGCTGGCAAAGATTGAAGACAGGAGAAGGGGATGACAGAGGATGACATGGTTGGATGGCATCACCGACTCAATGGATATGAGTTTGAGTGAACTCCTGGAGTTGGTGATGGACAGGGAGGCCTGACATGCTATAGTCGATGAGACCGCTAAGAGTCGGGCATGACTGAGTAACTGAACTGAACTGAACTGAATACAGACATACATAAGAGGATGCTCTCTGCAGTCCTCTCAGGAAAGGGAATTCCAGGGGGAGGACTGCAGGCTTGGCTGTCTCCAGGGGCTCACACTGTGTCCTCAGGGTCTTCTTTATTTCACCTCTGTCTTCCTCGGCCCTGTCGTAGGCCACATCATTTGCAGCAACACGTATGTGGTGTTGCAAAGTTAGCATCCCCCGCTGGAAACCAGCATCGCCTTCCAGGACTTCCTTCTGTTCTGGACACATTTGTTGTTATTGTTTAGTCACTAAATCGTGTCTGACTCTTCATGATCCCATGGACTGCAGCACACCAGTCTCCTCTGTCCTTCACTATTTCCCAGAGTTTTCTCAAGTTCATGTCCATTGAGTTCGTGATGCTATCTAACCATCTCATTTTTGGTCATCCCCTTCTGCTGCCCTCAATGATTCCCAGCATCAGGGTCTTTTCTAATGAGTTAGCTCTTTACATCAGGTGGCCAAAGTATTGGGGTTTCAGCATCAGTCCTTCCAATGAATATTCAGGGTCAAATTTCCTTTAGGATTGACTGGTTTGACCTCCATGCTGTCCAAGAAAAGACTCTCAAGAGTCTTCTTCAGCATCACATTTTGAAACTATCAATTCTTTGGTGCTCAGCCTTCTTTATGGTCCAGCTCTCACATCCATACACTGGAAAAATCATAGCTTTGAATATACAGACCTTTGTTTGCAAAGTGATGTCTTTGCTTTTTAATACGCTGTCTAGGTTTGTCATAGCTTTGCTTCTAAGGACCAAGCATCTTTAAATTTCTTGGCTGCAGTTACTGTCTACGGTGATTTGGGAGCCCAAGAAAATAAAATCTGTCACTGCTTCCACTTTTGCCCCTTCTATTTGCTATAAAGTGATGGAACCAGATGCTGTGATCTTAGCTTTTTGAATGTTAAGTTTTAAGCCAGCTTGGTTCCCCCACCAGGGATTGAACCGATGCCTTCTGCACTGCCAGGCAGATTCTTAACCACTGGAACTGGGGCAGTCCCTCTATGACTATTTTAACTTAATAGTGTAAACAATTCCCATATACCCTCCAGATTGTCCAAATGTTAAAATGTTGCCGATTTGCTTCATCCTCCTCTCCTCCCCCTTTTCTCTGCTTCCCTATGTCATTCATTCATTAAAAAAAAATTTTTTTTTAAATTTATTTGGCTGCACCTGGTCTTACTTGTGGCACAGGGGATCTAGCTTCCTAACCAGGGATGGAACCTGGGCCCCCTGTATTGGGAGCATGGAGTCTTAGCCGTTGGACCACAAGGGAAGTCCCTATATCACACATTCTTATCCTGATTTTTAAGAATTCCCTTCTTGCTATATAATTTAAGTGAAGTTTCCAGTTCTTTTTTCTGAATGCTTGAGATGGATACTTAGATCATTGATATTCCATTGCTTCCCCTAATTGTTGCATTCAAAGCTTATAAATTTGCCCTTAATCACAGTTTTTGCTTTGCCCCATGTCATGCCATGTCCAAGTATTTGTTATTATTCTGTCTAAAATATCTCATGATTTCTTGTGTGGCTTCTTCTTTGACTCATGGGCTCCACGGAAACCTGGCTCTTAATTCTTAGACATCTGGACGACCTCCTAGTTATCTTTTCCTCAGACTCTATCTGGGACCATCTCCCTCTTGCTCGAAGAATCCCCGTTGTATTTCTGTCAGTTGTTCAGCTCTGATTATGACAAATTCTCTCAATGACTGTCCCAAAACACTTTTGTTTGGTCTTCAAGTTGGAATGATTGAGGGTTTTGAGATTTTGAAAGGCAGTAGATCCAGCCCCGAAAAGCTCCTTGGAAGTGGTCTTTGGTGGGTAGTGCTGGTTAGTAGGTGTGGCTCAGATGGTAAAGTGTCTGCACGCAAGAAGCCGCTCACCTTGGGCTGGGGTCACAGGGTCCTCCTGGGCCCGGAGCTGCTGCTCTTGGGTGGTGGTGGGGGGTGGACAAGGCAGGGTGCGGCAGGGGCGTCTGAGTGGCTAAGTGGCCCCCTGGGCTTCCCCGTTTCTCCTCAGGACCAGTGCCTGTTGGCGCTAGGGGAGGAAGTCCAGCGCCTCTCGGAGCTGGAAGCGCAGGCTCAGAAGAGAGAGGAAGAGATCCTGGCTCTCCAGGAGGAGAGGGAGGCCCTGAGGAAGCAGCTGAAATGCCTCCTGAAGAGCAAGAGCCAGGAGGCCGCGCCCAGCCACGTCTTGCGGGTGAGGAGTGGCAGGCGCTCTGCAGATAGCCTGGCCTGGTCTGGCTCTGGGACAGGGCCTTGACTGTAATGTAGGGATGGCATGCTGCTCCCCTGGACCCCAGGTGTGGGGTGGGCACTGGAGGAGGCAGGGCAGGGTGGGGATCCGGGGGCCGTCACCTGGTCTGAGAACTGGTTTCTTTCTCATCTGAGGATACAGCCTGCGTTTACGCTGGGTGCACATATGAAGTGGGGGTGGGGGGCTTCAGACCCCTGCTGGATCCTCTGGACACCTCCAGAAAAAGCTACCCAGACACCGATGGTGGGGGACTGGTGGGCAGGGAGGCAGCAGGAGTCTGGAGAGCCTGGAAGTATGGTCCTGTGTCCCCCTGTTCCCCAGCCTCCCAGGGGCTGTCAGTAAGCGGGCAGTGGGGGGCAGTGACCTGCGGGCGTGTTTGAGGTTGGCCCTCCCGAACACTTCCAAAATAGTGTGCTTGTTACTGCTGGGCCACTAACCAGGGCTACCCCCCAGGGCCATCACCTACACAGCACGGCCCCCTGCCCATCGACAGGGCAACCCCAGCAGGGGAACGGTGGGCCCTTCTTAGAGGACAGGTCTCAGCGACATGGGCCCTGGGGGAGCCGAAGGCCCAAGTTGAAACCCCGAGGTTTCTCGCAGGAGCGGCTGTTGGAGTCTGTGCCAAAGCTGCAGGGGAGACAGAGCACCCTCAGGACCTTCCAAGACGAGGAGGATGTGGAGCCCTGGCGGCAGGTGTGGGCTGGCCAGAGCCCAGTCTGCCAGGCTGCCTGGGAGAGGCTCAGGCCACAGCATCCCACATGCTGTGCTAACCTGGTGGCCCTCACTCAGGCTGAGCCCTCAGCCACAGCAGGGGAGGGGTGGTGGGGCGGCTCCTGGAGATGTAACCCGAGGGGAGCTGACCAATGGCCCCATAGCACCGTCCTCCCAATGCCCCCATGAAGGTTCAAGCCTCCCTCCCGGGGGTCCCCGTAGCCCTGTCCAGCATCCCCTCCCCTCCCCCAGCTGCAGGAAGAGTGTGACAGAGGCAAGGAGCTGGAAGGAGGCGACTACGAGGAGGAAGAGCACCTGGAAGGGGAGGCCAAGAGGGCAGCGGACAAGGGGGCGAAGGCTAGAGCCAGCAGGAAGGAAACTCTGCAGGAGAACAGAAACAAGGAGGAGGCGGTGGTCATGGCAACTGTGCAGGAGGACGAGGACGAGGAGAGGGATGCGTACGGGGCCGGGGAGCTGGAGGAAGAGGAGGACGAAGAGGTGATGGAGCTGGATGAGGAGAAGGAGCTGCAGCAGGAGGAGGCTGCGGCCAGGAGGCGGGGCGGCTTTGTGGACGACACCTTTGAGGAGGAGCTGATAGCCCAGCTGGAGGAGTATGAGCAGCTGATCCAGGAGTTCCAGTTCCAGCTTGAGATCACCGGGACCAGATACTCCCTGGCAACAGGTGGGATGCCAGAGGAGGCTGAGGTGGGAGCTCAGCGAGGATACCAAGGACCGCTCACTTTGCCCTGGGTCCCTCTTGGCTGGGACAATGCGGGGGCAGCACTGGACCCCTGGGATGGGAGCAGGCAGCCAGCCCTCAGCTTGGAGCTCCGCGGAGCTCTAGGGATGGTGCAGTGGCTGGCCCCCTCCTCCCTGTTTGCTCTCATCTGCAGGAGCCATCAAGTCTTTACAGCGACAGGTGGAATTCCAAGAGTCGCAATTGCTGAAAATCAACACGGAGAATGAGATGCTGCAAAAGGAGCTGCGGGAGCGGAAAAAACAGTTGCAGGCCATGTCTGACAAGGTGGCGGTGTCCTCTGCTGTGCTGGGACATGTGCCATCCATCCCCGCCCCCACCCCCTGACAGAGACACTGGACTCAGGAGCTGGTAGTGGCAGGCCTGGGGTTCACAGCACTTTCATGCTCTAAGCTGTGCCGCCCTCTGGCCCCAGCGGTCCTCTCTGTCTCCTGGACCACTAGGTTTCTGGCCATTTCTCAAGCATCTCCCAGTCCGTGGTCCCAGGACTGAGAACACCATGACCTTAAGTCCTCGTGAAGTACTTTTATTATTTTATTTTTGGTCATGCTGAATGTCCTGTGAGATCGCAGGTTTCCTACTCAGAGATTGAACTGGCATCCTGGGGAGTGAAAGTAAAGAGTCCTAACCACTGGTTGGCCAGGGAATTCCCTGAAGCACTTGTAGTTTTTATTTTTATCCAAGTTTTCATGCATAAAACTACATGGTTTAAGGAACCAAGCAATTCCACAGGCTTATTATGTAAGACAGGAGTCCAACCCTTTTCTTTCTCATTTGCCTGTTCCCCAAGACAAATGCTTTCAACTCTTCTAGCTAATCCTTGACGACTGGCTCTCCACGTTTCTAGACAGCATGCTTATAAGGCATTCTAGATATTTCTCCATCTTGGCATTATCTAATGCTTCCCTCTTTCCTCCCCTGCCTCCCACCCCCAGGAACTCAGCTCCCTCCCAATACTATTTGATCACAGCATTAGTGAGTGGACACAGCATTTATATCACTAAGACAGTTATTGGGCCTATGATATATGACAGAAACACAAATCTTGTGAAACAGTGTTAAGATCCATAAACCACTTTTTAAAGCTGCTGCCATCAACATCTTTGTTTCTTGGTCTACCCCCACATTTTCACTGGAGCACATCCTTCAGTAGTTTTTTGAGAAAGAGGAGTGGAGGTAAAATTTGGGAGATACCATATTATGCAAATGTCCTTACACATTAACAGAAGTTGGTTGGAACAGAATTCCGGTTTGGCAACTGCTTTTCCTCAGCAGTGTGGAGGCATCACTTCATGTCTCTGAGCTTCCAGTGTTCCTAGAGGGAAGCACAAACTCAACCTGATTCTTGAGCTTTCTTATGATGTAGGTCTTGGTGGTGGTTGGTTCCTCTCTGCAAAGTTGCAAAGTCCCATGTTTATCCCTCATATTCGGAAGCTTCCATGAAAGTGTTAGTTGCTCAGTTGTGTCTGACTCTTTGCGACCCCATGGACTGTAGCCCGCCAGACTCTTCTGTCCACAGAATTCTTCTCCAGGCAAAAGTACTGGAGTGGGTTGCCATTCCCTTCATCCAGGGAATCTTCATGACCCAGGGATGAAATTCGGGTCTCCTGCATTGCAGGCAGATTCTTGCAGGGAAGCTGCCATAGCTAGACCTTATTAAGGGTCTGTTTTCATTTGTCCTGGGCACTCAGTAGCCGGCTGGAAACTTGTGTCCTTCAGTTCTGAAACTGTTCTCTGTTTACATAGTTGTTAGTTCCTGTCTCTGCTTTCTCTGAACTCTCCTTCTGGCAACCCCATCAATCAGCCAGCAGACCTCCTCTTTGGGTCTCTTTCTCCTTCTGTCTGTTCCTTTCACTATCTTGTCTTCTTGTTCTACTTTTAGATTTCTTTAACTTTATCAGTAGCCCTCTTCCTGAGGTTTTTTAAAAAATAATTTTATTTGTTTATTTAATTTTTGGCTGCACTGGGTCTTCATTGCTGCACAGGCTTTCTCTAGGTGCAGCGAGCAGGGGCTACTCGCTAATTGCGGTGAGCAGGCTTCTCATTGTGGTGGCTTCTCTTGTTGTGGAGCATGGGCTATAGGGCACATGAGATTCAGTAGTTGCAGCTCCCAGTCTCCAGAGCACAGGCTCAATAGTTGTGGCGCACAGGTTTAATTATTCCCCAGCATGTGGGATCTTCCTGGAGCAGGGATCGAACCCACATCTCCTGCATGTAGGCAGATTCTTTGCCACTGAGCCAGCAGGGAAACCCTCCTCTTGAGTTTTAACTTTGTTTCATTTAGTTTCTAAGATGTTGCTTTGCTTCTCTGAATGTTGCTTCCCCACTCCCTTTTATTTAGAAACACACTCATGTTTTATTTCTTAATGGCGGTATGTGTCTGACCCCCTTAACAGCTTAAGTGAGAGTTATGGGAGATACTTAAGGGATTTGACTGCTTGTGCTGTTTCTATTTCCTATAAGCTCCTTTTGTAAGTCTGTTTTCAGTTTCTGTTACTCCTTCAAGAATTTTGCTCCAAGGTCAGAGCTGCCTGGAGTCTCTCAAACTGTGGGTGACCATCTTGTGTTTCACGGCGGAGAACTGTGCTTGGGTGCGTCAGCGGAAGTTTAGTTCATTGGTCCTGTCGTTGGCTCCTTCCCCTTGGCTTGCTCGGATTCTCCTGGAATCTGGGAAAATGGAAGAGTTCCTTGCCCAAGTGTAATAGTCCAGCTGCTGGTGTTTCAAACAAAGTGGGGCAGAGGCTGCTGTCTCCATGTTCAGCCCCACATCCTGCATCTGTCGCCAGGGGTCTCCACTGCGTGGCCTGGCATCTCCCAGACCAGAGATCCTCTTCTTCCCCAGTCCCCCTGCCCCCCAACCCTGGGGCCTCCAGTCTCCTGACAGACGGAAAAGAGGGCGGGTGCCCAGCATCTCCTGGTCAGGGCTGAGTCTGAGGCTCCTGATTTCTGATATGATGTTCCTCCTTGTGTCGGCCTCCATGTCCAGAAGAGCCCGGCACCATCCCCCACTTCTGCGATTTCCAGGGACCTGTGAACTGGGCTTGTTTGCAGCTCTCCTGCTGCTGGCTTGGGAGTCTGCTTCCTTGGCTCTGCTTCCCAGCTTCCGAAGTGTGTTTGATACCTTCCCCTCCCTTCCCTCTTCATCAGAAATTCCGATGCTTCCCTTCATCTTACTGAGGTTCACGGAGGAAGGTTCAAGGAGGCAGCCATCTCTCTCCCCCCACCAGCCCCTGAGCGAACCCCCATTGCTTTGCAGTTCTCTAACCTCCGGGAAGACAAGAAGTACCAGGAGACCATGGGCCTCATCGAGAAAGACAACCTCCTCCTCAGACAGGTGCCCTGGGGGGCAGCCACAGGTCCTGATGGCGGCAGGGAGAGAGTCAGCTGGGTGGGGGCCCCTCATTTCAGACAGTACCCTGTTCAGTAAATCCAGGGCCCTGGACACCCACTGGGGAACTGGCCACAGCCAGAGCCAGGCTGGCTGGAGGAACTCAGGGAGAGGTGGCTGCCTCTGGGGGAAGGAGAGGTGGGCAAGTGGACCTACTGCTCCCCACCCCCCAGCAAGTGTCAGAGCTGGAGAGTGAACTGGCCAAGCAGGAACAGACCATCTCGGAGCTGGAGGCCAAGGTCAACCAGCTGCAGGCCCAGGTGAATCAGAGCCAGAACCACCTGCAGAGGCGGAAGCAGCTCCAGGAGGAGATGCAGAACAAGAACGAGATGATTCAGCAGGCGGAGCAGCAGGCCCGCGAGGCCCTGGAATACACCCAGGCCAGGGTAAGCCTGGCTCCCCCTCCCGGCCCTAGAGAGTGCTCAGGCCAGAGTACGCCCGACTCCTGCCTCCTGAAGACCTGCAGGGGCCCTTGCCCACCACTGCCATCCCTGGAAACTGCCACCCTGGGGACCGTGCACCAAGTGCTCTGGGCTTCCCTCTTCCTGTGTCCAGAAATACTGGTGGAGGAGGGGGCGAGGGTGTGACATGGTCATCTTGGTCAGCTGTAGTGGCCGGAAAGAGCTGAGTGCAGGGGCTTCCTATATGGAGGAGCCCCTTGAGTTGTGCTGTGAAAGAGACCCAGGGATGTGGTGGCCAGCCAGGGAGGCTCTGAGGTGGGAGAGAAGTAGTAGTAATGATGCCGCCTATTTATAACTTAGAGAGCATTTGTGGTGGATCAGGTGCTGTTCTGAGCATTTATTAAAGTCATTCAACCCCATTAACAAAGCCATGACGTGGGTACCGCTGGTGTCCTGGCACCTGCAGCACAGACAACAAACAGCCCATCCGAGGTTCCAGAGCTGTGTGGAGGCGGTGCTGGGGTGTGAGGTCCCGGGTCCTCACTCTGAGCCCCTGATAGATATGAGCAAAGACATAGGAGGAAACCATCAGTCAAGAGTTGACTTTCTTTAGAACCTAAAACCAACAAAGGTAAAGGCCCTGAGTGCAAAGGCTTTTGAAATGACATTTTCCCCACTGGCCAACCAAGAGTGCTGGCTGTAACCAGCTGTGTTCTCCCTCCTGCTGGGGCCAGCCTCCTGCTATGCACGAGGCTGCCAATGGCTGCCAAAGACTAGACAGGCTCAGTGGTTCAAGCTGCTTAACTCCTGGGTAATGCCTTGTTAGTGCAGACGTCCACGGCATGGAGCACTTCTAGGTCACTTAGAGAAGGAGGATGGGCCGGGAGTATAACGCCCATCGCAGGGCTGGCCAAGTCTGCAGGTTGTCTGCTGTGGGTCAGTGGGAGACTGTGGCTAAAGCGCCTCTGGGGGATGGAGGACAGCCTGGGGGGTAATTCACAGTTTTGTTTTGACTATGTGTGGGTTTTGCTTTTTCAATTAAGAAACAAGCAAACAAATGTGGTGTGGTAGAGAGACTTTGGGTTTTGGTGTTAGGTCTCCTGGGTCTGGATTTTGATCAGGTCCCTTCCAGCTCGCAGGAGACCACACTGACCACTCGCACGCTATTTCCAGCTCCTGAAGCAGGAGAACTGAAGACAGGTCCACCTCCTCTGGAACCTCAGAGAGGCAGCGGGTGTGGAGAACACTGTCTCCCTGCTCAAGGCAAGCCTGGCTGTTTCTCCTCTGTGCTCACAGCTCGAAAGACTGAGAAACAAGATCATCCAGGCCACCTTCAACACCATAGGGATCAAGTCCTTGGCCACTGAGATCTCTGACAATGACATTTTGGAAGGCTTGCAGGTATAAACGGTGCTCAGAGGCCTCCTTGTCCCCAGGGCCCCATCTCTAGGCCAGAGCTCCTGCATCTGCAGCTGGAAGCAGAGGGGATAAGCCTGGATGGGAGATTAGGAGCCCCCATTCTTGTCCTGGTGGTGTCATGCTTTCACCGTGACCCCAGCATGGTCCTTTCTCTCTGCTCAGGCAGAAGGGACTAGATTTCCCTAAGGGATTAGGGAACAACATCCTGGAGCTGCTGTCAGTGTTTAGCAACCATCAGCAGCTGCTGAAAACTCACCTGGTATGGTAGGGAGGGAGCCAAACAGCTGGGTCCTGGGTTCTCCTGCAGTGGGAGCCCAGCCCTAGGCTCTGCCCAGCCCAGCTCCCCCAGGGACGCTCCTTAGCATCTCAGCATGGCCTCAGTTGGAATCGCTGCTGAGCTGGGAGCCTGGCATGGACACCCTCCCTGGCCTCAGCCCACACCAGCTCCTCACCAACAAGCAGAGGTTTCAGAGGGGCAGGGAGGTTTAGGAGAAACAATGTGGCTTTGGGGCTGGCAGGAGTGTCACCACCCCAGGACCTTGGCTTCGCAGCTGTAGGCTGGTCACTTGACTTGCTGAGCCCTAGAGCATCCCCTCTGTACCAGGGAGAGGGTGCCTGCCTTCCAAGCCTTCTCCAACAGCACGGCCCTTGACCCCAGCAGCTACCTGTGACCTGCCACTGGCCCATTTGTCCCCAGGGCCTGGTTCCTTTCTTCTGTGAGGCTGGGTGGGCCCCTGGTTAATAGCACCCTTGTAGGGTGGCCAGTCCTCAGGGCAGAGGGGGACCCCTGCATGGAGACCTGGGGAAAGGTCTCTGTCTGACTACTAGTGTTTGGGGCAAGGGAAGAAGGAGGTGGAGGGGGCAAGGAGAGACAGGAAGGGGAGAGATGGGGGTAGAAAGGAGGAGAGAGGTTTTGAGAGGGAGGGAGGGGCAGGAGATGATGGGGGTGGTAGAAAGAGAGTGAGGGAGAGGATACGAGGAAGGGAGGGAGGGAGGGGGATAGAAGGAGTCATCACCACCCACCAGTAGTCAGGGAAGAACCCTTTCGCTTGCCAACACCTGCTCCTCCCCACCCCGCACAAACCAGCAAAAGGCCAGAGAGAAGGAAGGAGGCTAAGGAGGAGGCAGGGCAGCCTTCCTGCACAGAAGGTAGAAGAGACTTTGCCCTGAGGGTCAAACTTGACAGCCTCTGATGTCTCTGGGAGTCTAGGCTCCTGGTAATTTCTGGAGGATGAAGTGGATCTGGCCCAGGCTCTAGGAGTGAGCAGGCCTGGATGGTGGGCATCTCTACCCAGCTCTGAGTTCTCTGGCTTCACCCTGCTGGCTGGATCAGCCCTGGTGGGAGTCGTTTCAGCACAGAAACTGGCAAATGCTACAAAACAGAGCTTTTTTAATCCCTCCTGGAAAGGTTGTAAATATTCACCAGCACAGCACTGTGGCAGCAGGCCCTTCTCGGGAAGAACAGGGTGGTGTCCCAGCAGTGGGCAAGGCCTGTGCAGACACTGCCGGGTGTCTTTTCTAGAGGATCATCTCAGACAGAATGGACTACTACAACCAGCTGAAACAGAAGGGAGTCAAGGTGCCCCCGCTGCAGCAGATGGAGGTCTTATCCTCACCCAGCAAGTCCAAGAAGATAAGCTCCAAGGAGGCCCAGCTCAGACCCTAGGTGCAGCCAGCACAGCAGAGGCCAGGGCCCAGCCTGGGTGTCCCCTGGGTGCCCCTTTCCCCTCCGTCATCCCCTCCCCAACCTGTGGCCCCACCCTGGCCCTCTGACTCAGAATTACACTTGCTGCTGGCCGTGGTCTCACCTTCTCCTTCACTAGGACACAGAGGGGAGCTTGGGTTACATGAACACCCCTTCCCATTCCACAGCTCACTGGGGTTCAGCACAGCAGCTTGCACCCATGGCTCCTTCCTGAAGACACCCCGCACTGAATATAGTGCCCTCTGGTGGTCCCAGGTGTAGGAGGCCTGAACTGGGCTTCTGTCCACCGCATTTGGTTCACACCCTCACAGGGGTCCTTTTCTGACGCCAGCTGCACACACCTGCGCGGCTCTCCCGCTGGGGTACCCCGCCGGGGCACTGCTCTGCTATTGCGCCCCTGCGGAAGGAGGAGGGTCGGCCTGCGCACTTCTCTGACCGTCCATCGCTCTGGTGATGACAGCTCTGCAGAGCACAGGTTCGCCTGTCTGTGCTGTACACAGAGCTCTGTGCCCCGCACACAAACACGTGCTCAGTAGACCGGGTCCTCTGCCTCTTCCCTTTGCTCTCCACTTCCACCTGCCCACGCATCCTTCCGTTACTGCAGCGCCCGCCCGCTGAGGGCGTCAGGTGCATGGCCGCCGGGCCCAGGCCTCTAGCCTCTCCGAGAGAGCAGAAGGCCCCCGAAGACCGGCGCCTAACTGCACACGCCCCGGGAGCTTCCTCGAATCGCCTAGTGCCTCGGTTCTAGCTCGGCAGGCGCGCCCGGGACCCGCTTTTGCGCTCGAGCCCGGCTCCCGGCGGGGAAACTGCGACAGTGGGGAGAGAGTCCGGAGATCCCGGCCGCGTCTGGGCACCGCGGAGCGGCGCGGTCTGCGGCCCCTGCGGCCCCTGAGGAACGCGACTCCTGGAAGGCCTGGGGCTCTGGGTTGCTCCGCCCCCATCACGCCCCCGGGAAGCGCCGCTCTCCTCCACCCTGCCCACCCCTGTGTTAGGAGTCCTGCGGCCACCCACCCACCCACGGCCCCAGGTACCTCCCCGTTTAGGCCCCACCCAGCGAGCCAACGCCCCGCCCCTTGTCCAGATCCCACCATCCACCGCCTCGCCTCCGGCCCCGCCCCCGCTCAGGCCCCACCACCCGCCCGACCACGCCCCCTCTAAGCCCCGCCCGACTCCGGCCCGGGACACGTCTGCGGCGCGGAGCGGCTGGGGGCTGTCGAGCCAGGTGAGACGCGGGGTGGGAGTGCAGCTTCCTCGAGTAGCCAGTGGGAGGAGGTGGTGGGCTTGGTTTCTACAGCTTCCCGCCCTCGGGGCCGCGGTCTCCCTGGCCTGCGAGCGCCCGGCCCGGAAAAGTGGAATTGCTGGGGTGGGGGCGGGGTTGAATGGTCCCCCGGCCCACAGACTCCCGAGGCCAACTGCCGGGCCAGCTCCTGCTGGCCGCTTGGGACGCCCCAGAGCCCCTTTCCCTTCCCTACTCTTGCTCTTCTTCACTTTTTTAAATTTTCTCTTTCTTTAAGGTTGGAGAATTCTGAGACTCCCCAGACCCCAAACTGCGAGCTGGGAGGTGAGATTCACTGGCCTGAGCTCTGACCATCTTCCTGGATCACAGAGGCTTCAATCCCTGACGTCAAGACTCTCCTCTTGTAAGTTGTGGGCTCCTTGGAAGTGCATTGGGGTGAAGGGGTCTTAATGTATGTACAGTCCCTGTGTGCCCAGAACTCTGTCCCTACACACTCCCAAGAGGCAGTGGTACCCCTGGGAGTGAGGCTTCCAGGGTTTAGCAGGTGTCCTTGCCAGGCAGCACAGCCCCAGGGTCCTGTGACATTGTGGCCATCACGTGTGGGTTGGTCAGGCTGCTACAGATGAGTGAGCGAAGCCTTCAGACCTTGGCTCCAGCACATCAGCAGCTTCTGGTGGCTTTGTCCAGCCAGATTGACTTGAGGGCCACAGTCCACATCAGTCAGGAACCCGTTCTATCACAAACACCAGGACCCCACTATGCCAGGCTGGAGCAGGTTGGGCTGGCCATCCTCACACCAAGAAACCCACGGGTGGGCAGTGGGTGTGCATTTGAAGACTCAGCACCACCGGGTAGTGTTGCAGGATATCCAGGCTGCAAAGTGGCTGCTCAGCTCCAGCCATCACATCAAGGAAGAGAGAAGGAGGTGGCTATTCTCTTTCACAAAAGCAAAAGCCTCCTGCTCCTGCTGCTCTCCAGCACCTTGCTCATATGCAGGTGTCATGGGAAGTTCAGTTAAGTTCAGTCACTCAGTCGTATCCAACTCTTTGCAACCCCATGGACTGCAGCATGCCAGGCTTCCCTGTTCATCACCAACTTCCGGAGCTTGCTTAAATTGATGTCGGTGATGCCATACAAAGCAGCAATCAAAACTTGTCTTAGCCCATGAGCATCACTTGGGGCTGGGACACTGCAGCCTGGAACAAGACAGGGGATCTGGCCGCAGGAGGGAGGGGTGGACATTAGGTAGCGCACCAAGCTGGCTCAGAGCCCCTTTGCTGGACACACCGTGGGAAAGCAGAACCCACAGTCAACAAATGTTTGGCCTCCCTGGGGCCTGAGACCTGGCCTGCATGGCTGCCCCCAGAGCACAGGCTCCCACGGGAAGAACAGGCTTTGTGGCTTTGAGACAAGCTCCCTTCCTTCATCCTCTGAGTCTGGGATTTGGGAAAGGGCAACCTGGAGGGTTGACTCATTGGAAAAGACTTTGATGCTGGGGGGGGATTGGGGGCAGGAGAAGAAGGGGACGACCGAGGATGAGATGGCTGGATGGCATCACTGACTCGATGGACGCGAGTCTGAGTGAACTCCGGGAGTTAGTGATGGACAGGGAGGCCTGGCGTGCTGCGATTCATGGGGTCGCAAAGAGTCGGACACGACTGAGAGACTGAACTGAACTGAACTGAACCTGGAGGGGGTTGAAGTGGGTTCAGAACCACCTGCTTTCATAATTTCTGGGTTGGCTTCTTGCTAAGTGGCCCACTGTGCCTTTAAGCCTCTGTGTCCCAGATTACTTGGAAGACAGGTCAGGTTTTTGCAGCAAAGTCTCAGGCCTCTAAAAGTGAGGGGGCTCTCAAGCCCCTTGACCACCAGCAGGGTATAGCAGTAGGTGAGAGAGGGGACAGGCCAGAATTCACAGCTACTGCCACTGCTGCCAAGCCCTACCAGCTGCCCTCAGGCCTGCCACTCTGCAGGCGCCAGCCCTTTGCCTCCCAGCCTCCAGGGAAGGCTCTGGGGCCTTATCTGGCAGGAATGGGAGGAGGTCAGGCTGTTATCAGGCTTGGTGACCTGACCCCAGCCAAGGGCCCTCCAGGGTGGCAGCAGCTGTGTCTGCCTGACCCCCAGGGCGGAGCAAGCTGGTGGAAACACAGACTCTCACATTCCTGAGGACAGGGTTTGGCAGACTTTCAGACTATTGGAATTCCTTCTTTGCCTCCTCCCACGTCACCCTGGGCAAGTGGCCTAACCATTCCTCATCCCTAAAGCCAGATGAAAGGATGTGGGAAGAAATTCCCAGGTGGCACAGTGGTAAAGAATCCACCTGCCAATGCAGGAGACGCAGGAGATGTGTTTGATCCCTGGGTTGGAAAGATCCCCTGGAGGAGGAAATGGCAGCCCACGCCAGTATTTTTGCCTGGAAAATCCATGGACAGAGGAGCCTGTTCATGGGGTCGCCAAGAGTTGGACATGACTGAGTGAGCACACAAAGGAGCCAGCCCACCTCAGTGCCCCTCTGCCCTGGCCCCACCCCCAGGCAGACCCTCACCCTAAAAGCAATGGCACATGGAACCTGACCACTGGCCCCCTGGGGGTAGAACAGGCCTCAGTCCACCCTCTGTCTCTCCCACCAGAACCCTGTGCCCCCATGATGGAGCCCCAGGAGAGTAGCATCAGGTACAGCAGGTGGGAGAACAGCCACCCAGATGAAGTCCATGTGGCCAGCGGGCCCAGCACAGAGGAGGCCTCAGGCTGGCAGAGGTGAGGGGCCAGGAAGGAGGGGCCCCACCTCGCCCTATGCAGACCCCTCCTGTCCTTCCTGGCAGCCACCATATCCGCAGACCCGGGCACCACACTTGCCCTGACTTGTTCCTTCACTTGCCCCCTCCTGTCTTCTGAGTTCAGAGTGCCCAGGCTGCCCTGCTGCCCGGGGCCTGCTCCTCCTCTTCCCCCAGCCCCCATCCCCACTCTAGTCAGGGCTGCCCGGGGCTCACGTGCCTGCGGTTCTCACTCTAGGGTCTCCCAGAAGCTGTGCTCGGGCAAGCTGGGCATCGCCATGAAGGTGCTGGGGGGCATGGCCCTCTTCTGGGGCGTGTTCATCCTGGGCTACGTCACTGGCTACTACGTGCACAAGTGCAAGTAAACGCTGCCCAGACACACCCCCAGGTGCAAGGCTGGAGGGACCCCCTGTGTGCGAGAACCCTTCCATGTGCATGGACCCACCTGCCTACACAGACCATGGTGTACCCAGAGTCCTGTATAACAGCCCCACTGTCTATACACAGCCCCCACCGTTTATACACAGCTCCTCCTGTTTTATACACAGCCCCCCCGTGTATACACAGCCCCTCCTGTTTTATACACAGCCCCCTCCCCCGTGTATACACAGCCCCCCCGTGTATACACAGCCCCTCGCCATGTATGCAGGCATTCCTTGCACCAATGCACAGATTCCAGGGACTCGCATGGACACTGGTGTGCACAGCTGTCACAGGCACCCACAGACATACAGCCAAACAGGGATACAGGTACATGGGAGCACACACATGCATGCCTGGCGCATACCCACCCAGGGGCCCACGTGACTGGAAGACCAGTCCCAACCTGACTGCAGGACACACCCAGGCTAGGCCTGCAGCCCAGGGCCCCCAAACCACCCTTCTCTCCCTACTGGGGTCCTCCCTGGGTGGGCTTCCGGTGGGGCTGTGTCCCGCCTTGCAAGCTCCTCCCCTCTCTAGCCCTTCTGACTCCCGCTGTGGAAGGATGCCTCTAAGGACAGGGGTATGTATGTCTCTCTGTCCATCCACCCTCCCCAGGGGCTGAGTCTTTTCCTGGGCAGAGGGGGAAGGGGGCCTCGGCCCTTGCCCAAGACCCGCTGCTGTGTTGTCCCTCCAGGAACGTGGGCGTGTTCCCTGGGGCTGTCCACCCTGCCGGGTGGGCTCTGCAGGAGCCTGGCCCTTCCACCTACACCCTGTGGGAGGCCCAGACCCTGCACTCGGAGGTGGTCATTAAATGTCTGTTGAACAAAAACATGGATGATGGTGTCTCCTGTGGGCCTCCCCAGTGAGGCGTGACTGATGTGAAACTGGCTGGAGGGCATCTGGACAGCGGCTGGGAGGCCTCTCGCTGAGCTCTGGCCTTGGGATGCACCCAGTCCTGGCCAGGCCCTCTGGCGGGAGGTGAGAACATGGGGCAGGGCTGAGTTTCCATATGTGGCCAGGCCTACTCCTGTGTCTCCTGACCACGGATAGCGTCTCCCTGCCTTTGGGCCCTCCTGTTCTGGGCACCTTTGTGAGAAACACCATCTTAGGACAGTGTCCTCACCCTAGAGTTGAAGGCAGGAGATGAAGGACAGTCAGGACCCTCATGGACTCAGCAGACCTGGGTATCGGAGGCTGAGCAGCCAGGGAGGGCCGAGACCCCATGGGACTGGCTGCAGGCCTGGGTCAGGTGAGCATGAGGTGGGGCTGCACCACCGAGGTGACCCTTTGGCTTTGAGTTCCCTGCTGGGCGGGGGTTCCCCCAGCAGTGATGCTTCAGCAAGGCCTGCTGCAGGGGGTAGGAAAGCAGGGTAAGGGGCTGTGGTGGAGGGTCTGTTCAGCACCCTGGCCTCTGGGGCCTCAGCATCCATCTCTAGAGAAACGCCCCCCATCCCCACCCACCACTCGGGGAGGGGGCGCCAGCTGACCCACACCTGTCTGGCCTCTTTCTGATGCCCCAGTTGGGAGTCCCCTCTTGCCATCTCAGGACTAGCACTGGGGTGGGGACTGTGGGGAGGTGGGCAGGGGCCACCAGCCTGGCAGATTTAGGCTGGGTGGCCTCCCTGGGCTCTAAGTGGTCAGCAGTCCAGTCCAGGGGTACAGGGGCTGGACCTCCCAAGGCCTGGTGTAGCCTTGGACAGGAGTGGGGTGACGGTGCGGGACAGAAGGGAGGAGTCACCCTGGCTGTCCCCTGCACCCTACTCCCTCTTTCTGAGGCCGGCTTGGCCTCCCTGGCTTCTGAGATGGCCTGCAGCCTCCAGGGCCATGTTCCTCTGGGAGCCCCCCTCCCTCCACCACAGAAACAAGTCTGCTGATGCATAGGAGTGTCTTGCCCAGGGCAAGGCAGGGAGGTGGGCAGGGGCTGCCAGCAGTCAGCTGTACACAGTGCCTGGGTCTGGCCTGGGTCTGGCCAGCCCTACCCCGTGTGCCCCCATGACCCAGTGGGTCTCAGAATGGAGAGCTGGGGCCACCAGTTTACACCCTGATGGATGCTCTGTGACCTTGGCCCCTGGGCTCTGCTTGCACTGGGTGCCTGGCCCATGGTGGGGGTTGCAGGCAGGGACACACAGGGCACACACCCCGCCCCCCCTCCCCCCACGTACACGAGCTACCTGAGACCCCTCCTCCCAACCCCACCCCTCTGCCCAGGGCCCCAGATGGACTCCGTAGCCAGGGTGGAGGCCATGTCCCGGCAGCCCTGGGGGAGTAGGGAGAAGGGAAGGGCTTGGCCCCTCCCTCAGCAGTTTAGGATTGGGGTGGTCTGCTGGGGTCCCAGCAACTTGACTCCTTCATGTTTGTCCCTGGGTGGGGGTCTTCTGTGCACTGCCACAGGAGCTGGTTCCCAGGACAGGGGTGGGGTTGAGGGCAGCAGCCTCTCTGGGCCAGGCCCCTGTGACAGGTGGTAACTGTGTCCTGCTATTTGTGGCTAGGGGGGCCCTGGTCCTCAGTTCTCCCACCGACACTCCCCACACCCTCCTCCAGAAATCCTGGGAAGGATTCACCAGGAAGGAGCCCAGATGTTCTTATCAAACATTTTTTATTAGAGGGCTGGACTGAAAAACATCAGAGTTTTCCTGCTGTACATTAAATATGTTTCCAAACTTCACACGCAATCAAGCTGCCCCAGAAGAGCGGAGGGCTGGCAGCCTCCCCACCATCAGGGAGGCCCCAGATCTGGTGACATGTGGCCGCTGAAGCCAGCTGGGAGCCAAGGGAGCAGCTTGGCTGTGGCCCTGGCCTAGAGCTCCCTGCAGGGCTTTGCTGTGATGTCCGCGCCCATCCCAGCCACAGCGTCAGCAGCCTTGACAGCCAGAGGTCACAGAGTGACAACGTGGAGGCACCAGGCAGACATCCGGTAGGTTTGGGGAACAGTCACGGGCGCCCTCTTCTGCCTGCCTAAGTGTGGCCGCCCCAGGGCTGACGATTGGCAGTCATGCTGGCAACTGCAGAGCTGGGCTGGGTGTCAAGACAGCCCTGCCACATCCTTCCAGGTGGGCTGGCTGGGCCCTGGGAAACCCACATGGCTGTGCGGCAGGCCGTGTGTGCGGGGTGTGGGCCTCTCTGCTGCTGATGGCTGCACACTGGGGTCCGGTGGGGCTCTCGCTATTGCCTCCCCAAAACTGTCCTTCTGACAAAACACACTAACTGTCCTTCGCAGGTCAAACTGCAGAGAAGCCATGGTGTCACTCCACAATGGGGAAGCTGGCGGGTCCCACTGTCCCATCCCGGCTGCTCCTCGAGCAGTGAAGTCTGAGAACTGCCAGGTGGAGCTGGAATCACCTAGAAGGCTGGGTGATGCTGAGCCTCTCAGGGCACGTGCCCTGTGGTTCCAAGTGTCAGGCTCCTCACATCTCTCCAGGCACCATCAGCTCATCCTGGTTCGAGCTGAGCATGGCTGACCGCCCTGTCCACGCCGGGAAGCCTGTTTTGTGGTGGGAAACCTGCGCACTGTCCTCCAGACTCAGGAGTGACACCTGGTGGTGCTGGTTTACAAGAGTGACCCCCACCCCACCCCAGGTCTGGCCAGTGCAGTGGGAGGGCTGTCACTCACCGGCAGGCTCTGCAGCCCGCCCCCAAAGCATCCAGCAGCACTAGTAAGAAAAATGATTGGACCAATTCTAAGGTCACATTAAAAAAATGTTTTTATAAAAAGATGACGGTTTACGGCACCTGGAGACCCTGACGTTGCCCCTTGTCTCTAAGCTGCAGTGCTGGCGCCAGAGGACTTTAAAAGACCCTGAATCGTAGAAAAATAACTGTGCAGCTCAGGAACACACACAGGGTTCAGCTTCTCAACCTAGAGCTGAACATTCACACCAATTATGGTGTCCTTTTCCCCCTGAATACAGTGATTCGCTGTGTGTCTACATGATTGCAGAACCCTGTGAGCAGTTAATTCCAACATTTGAGTGACTTCATAAAGAGCGCTGGCAGTCAGTCAGGCTGTGAAGGCGGACACTGTGGCCTCCCCCGACGGCAGGCCAGATGGAGAACTGAACAGAGGGTGTATATATCCTATGAACACCGAGGTGAAGAATTGTTTAATACCACCCCACGGAAGCCCCGAGGAGCTGGCGCGGTGGATGGCGCAACCTGGGAGCCTCAGGTGGCAGCCTGGCCATCAGCGCAGCACGGTCACATGGGCAGCGGTGAAGTCCAAGTCCGTCTTGGACGGGTACACCACCTTCAGGTGCCCCTCCTCGTCCACCACCCGGACCTGCTCCACCACCAGCGGGGTGCTCCCTGTCGCTTCGGCACCTGGAGTCGCCTTGGGGTCCGAGCCGTGTCCACAGACGGCGTCAGACTCGGGGTCCGAGAGGGAGCCTTCTTCTCTGTTTTCCAGAGTGTACTTGTTGATTTCTGCCATTTTCTGAAAATGAAAAAGATCTTCTTAATCGAGAGAGAAAAGCCAACCCAGGGAAGTCATGGTAAAGGGCCATGGATGGGGCCATCAGTCCTGTGGAGCCAGTGCCTTGGTGGGTGGCATGCGCAGGGTGGGGCAGGGCTGGCTCACCAGGATGAGTGCGTCCATAATATCCTTGCAAATCTGCAGGCTGGCGGCGCTCGTCACTTCCAGAAACAGATCACTTGTGGTTTTCTTAATCTTAAAAAGAAATTGGGAAGATTTCAGGAAAGAACCAAGTTATCACAAGCAGACGCCTCAGCTCTGATGTCTCTCCTGCAGAAAACCCCTTGTGGCACATGGACCCAGACATGGCCCCCCGAGGAGCGCAGCGCACACGGTGAGTCGTGGGCGGCCACGGACGCCAGCAGCGATGCAGGCGAACGAGACACGTGACGTGGCCTCAGAAACACTCAGATGCTGACAGCAGCCCCCACCTTGGTCTTCTCGCTGTTCGTGATCGGTGGGAAGGAGATCACATCGCCGTCTGCATCCACGAGGCAGGGGTAGTGCTCCTTCCCGTCCAGCAAGTGCAGGTACCTGGTGGAGCACCCACAGTCTCAGGCTCGGCGTAAACGCAGGCTGGAGGGGGCTCTCTGTCAGGGCAAGGGCACGTTCCCTGGGCCTCCAAGGGGCCCAATCCCAGCCGGTGGGCCCGGCTGCCCCCTGCCTTGGCCTCTGTCCCAGGCACTTAGTGGATGTGCCAAAGGCCCCCCTTCCCCAGATGACACCCCTGCCAGGCACTGATTCTCTGAAGCCAGGAGACGCAGTGCTGACAGTGGGAGCGCCCCCAGAGTGAGTCCCCGGGAGGAGGGAGTCCCCTCGCCAACCTGTGCAGGCCCGACACGCTCTGCCGCTTCTTCTGCTTCCTGTGCTCCTCGGCCTCCAGCTGCAGCTGGCGCACCAGGTCCTTGGCCTTGACCTCCCGGCGCCCCAGGGGGATGATCTACAAGGGGGAGAGCTTCACACTGGCCTGGTGCTGTGGGTCCCAGCCAGAGGGCCAGCTGGTTGAGAGCTCTCCCTCCACGCCACGTGTGGACACGTGCCTTCAAAGGTTACCCCAGGGGCTGAACCTGAAACCCCTTAAGGCACAAGTGCATCCCCACGCTTGTGGCTCTGAGGCAGCCATCCCTGGGGAACCCTCCTCTGCCGGGGCCCGCAATGCCTCATGTAGGAACAGAGACTAGGAGCAGGACCTTGACAGGACAACGCACACTGCAGTCAGCCCCAGATCAGGGGGTTTGCAACTGCGATGTAAATAGCAGTTTTGGTTAAGTTAATGAGCAGGTGAAGGAATCACTTTCAAATCACACCTCCTTAAATGAATTTACTTTTGAAAATAACTTGACACAGCCTGCCTTATCCTCTTGCAGCAGAGCAGGGTCACATTCTAACCAGGATGCTCTGACAATCGTCCACACGTATGCCTTTCTAAAGCCACAGACGGAACACTGAGACTGCACACTGGGCTGTGAGCCTCACCTTGAAGTCCTGTGGTGGGCGGGCGGCATAGAGCAGAGGCCCCCGGACAGCTCTGAGGTCGTGGGTTGCGATGGTGGCTACCGTCCTCTTCTCACAGAGGTCCTCGTGCAGCTTCGTCTGCAGCAGGGGAATCCAGGGCGGTGGCGCTCAGCGTGCCCTGGCCTCCAGAGCAGCCCCACCTGCTGCCTTTCTCTACCTCCCCAGCCACCTGTTTCTCTTGTGGAACCTTCCTTAGAGAACTGTTATCTGCTTACTAGCAGGATGTTCTCTTTCCCCAACTCTTACTACACGATGCTCAACACTTCCAAGGATCCATCTCGAGCTAAGTTTATGAGTGAATAAGCACAAGTGTGACTTCACAAGAAAAACCAGCCCGGATCTCAGGTCCTGGCTCGGCTCCCTCCCTGAATGCACGGCCTTCCACAGGTGGCCTCAGCCACGCAACCATGCTTGGGGTTTCCCACGGGCAAGGATGTGCTGTTTATTTTAAAACCTGGGCAGATGGCACATAAAGACAACAAATTCCTCTTGTCACAGACACTCAACAACTCACCCAATAACGTGCTGGCGAGAGCTGACAGTCCTAATACTATCTCATGTGAGATCAAGTGTGTCCCTTACTACAGGAGTGTACTAGTGACATTTCAAAGACTCAGGATGGAGGCCTCTCCCCACCCGCCCAGACCCAGGCCGGGTCAGGGGAGGAAACCCAGGCGCTGTGCAGGAGTGACGCCCAAGGACGCCAGGCCCACGGCCCATCCTCCCCGCCCCACGCACACAGCTGTGGGCACCCACCTGGCAGGACAGAAACCGCTTGAGCGCATTCCCGGGCCGCAGATTCATGCCCCGCACGACGGCGCCCACGAAGAATGGCCGCACATCCCTGACCTCGGGGCTTGCCCGGACGGTCAGCAGGGTGGGGTTCTCCGAGACGTGCAGGACCCGGAGCAGCAGCCGGCTGGCCTCGTCCACTACAGCGTCTGCGCCTTCGCCGCTCTCCCTCTTCTTCCTCTCCCGCCTCTTCCGCCGGCCCTCCTCCTTGTCGGGGCCCTCGGCCTTGCCTCGGCCCCGGCCCCGGCCCCCAGCACGCAGGTACTCCAGGATGGACCTGGTCTGGCAGCCGCTGACCATCTTCTCCAGGCGCTTGTCTCGCAGCCTGTTCCCCCTGAAGTTGATGTCCTTGAGCTTTGGGCAGTCAGCCAGCTCTGCCGGGATCTCGCTCAGCTGGTTGTTGGACAGGTCCAGCGTCTGTGAGGGAGACCGGGACACATCAGATCCCCAGCTCTGGCCTGTTGCTGGGCCATGAGAGGCGCCAAGGCCCACCCTTATTGACTGTCTGCCCTGTATCAGCAACACAGCACACGCCATGCTTGCCCCTGGCCCGGTGCCCAGTATGGACAACGTGGACTGTCCACCGAGGGGAGGTGTGGATGGCCTGCCAGTCGTCTCTCTAAAATGCTGCTTGATCACTGTGTGCTCATGGTTGTCAACTACAGCACAGTTTCAGGTCGACGGTTAGGGTGAGGAAAAAGACAGCAAGGAAGGAGGGGAATGTTTGGTTAAGGACAAGTAGGAACTTCACATGAAAAACATTTCCCACAAAATGGTGATAGTGTTTTTATCATTTTCAATATTTATTTGGTGGCCTTAGTTGCCCCATGGCATGTGTGATCTTAATTTCCAGACCAAGGATCAAACCTACATCCCCTGGCATTGCAAGGCCACCAGGGAAGCCCCAAGATGTCTGCAAGTAAATGAGCAGAAGAGAAAGAACAGAGCATGAGTGACAGCGTCGCGCTCCACGCTGAGATGTGGCGTTTCCAGCACACGGGGTCCTCCTGTACCGTGTTTGTGATGGTGCATTTACGTCAATGCTGGGAGGTCTCTGGGCCCTTTGCTGTGATGTGGGAGGGAGTGGGGGGCCACTGCTGTCTGCGCATCAGGAGGCCCGTAAGAGACAGGAGGATGAGGGAAGCAGTCATGAGTGTCGCTGACCTGGGCTAAGAGGTGGTGGGTGGAGGGCAGGGGGTCCTATGCCCTAGGGGTGGGGGAGGTGAGGAACAACTCAGTTGGTGGTAAAGAGGACAGCCCCTCGCAGGAGACTGGCCACATCACTGTCCCAGGGGCCATCCAGCCCTGCAAGTAAATGGCTTCTTGTGGGGAGCTCTGGCAAGACCTTGCACAGCTTTGCCTACACCTGTCCTGGGCTTAGGGACTTGACAGGGTGGCCTGGGGAGAAGCTTGCTGGCCTGGTTTAGCTGGAGTGAGCACAGGGGCCTCCTGGTCTTTGAAAAGTGAGACAGTGATGGGTGGCAAGGGCCTCCTGAGGACTCAGGACCAGGGAGTGCTTGGGTGAGAGCACTGCGGAGCCCCAGTGACAACCCAGCGGGCAGGCTCCTCTGGACACTCAGGGAGCAGCACTCACACCAGCATGGCCTGCGAGGAGTCCTGGTCCTGACTGGGACACAGTGGTCCCCAAAGACCCACAGCCGGTGGCAGGGTTGTCACCAGCTGGGAAGGTGGGCAGGGGCTTCTTGTGGTTACACAGAAGGCAACCCCAAGTTACAAAGGGACCCTTCTTTATCACTGCTGTCTGGGGCCCTCTGGCTCGGCAGTCAGGCTGCAGCGAGGCCGGGACGGCAGTGTGCAGGGCCACGGCAGGTGGGTGTGCGGCACAAGAGCCTCCGCCTGGCAGGACCAGGGGCCTGGGGAAAAGGGAGCAACTGCCAGGCAGGCTCTGATCCTGCACTCAACCTGGAAACAGAAAAGGTGAGCCCAGTGCAGTCTCCAAGTGTCCCCAGGGACTGAATACTCAGTGGTCACCGGGCTGCAGGTTACCTCAGCGGTCAGTGTTGCCTCTCCTGCCCTCCATGTGGGCGAGACTGGACAGGTGGGCAGATGGGCTGAAACGTGGCCCTTCCAGGCCACCCTGTGACACCCTGCCCCCCGCCACCCCCACCCAATAGGACATGGCGATGCCCCTGTCCCGCAGTTGGGCAGTGCTGAGCCCACGTGTCCTGCATCAGAAGACGCCTGCTCTGGAGGACTGGCCAGGGCCACCTAGACTGGGTCTGCACGTGCACACTCAGCCAGGCTGGGGCCAGATGAGCTGGGCCCCGTGCCCGCAGGGAGGCTGTGAGCAGGAGCAAAGGGCTGCTGTGTCACAGTCAGGTTTGACCTGCACGTCCAGCCTTGGGGTCTCCTGTACCATCCAGACGGGCTTTGGCCGAACAGCTTGGACTCCACTGGCACCTCTGTGGCGTGAAACCACAGCCGCTGGCGGTGGAGTGCATCTGCCTCCGTGGTGAGCAGGCCCTGAGACAGCAGCAGGGGAGGCGCCAGCAAGGAATGGGGGCAGGACGGATCCCCAGCCCTAACAGAGCTATGCCAGGCCAGCAGCCTGGTGAAGTGGTCTCCACAGGGCAGGTGCAGTGGTACTAGGGTGGGGTCATACAGGGCAACAATCACTAACACTGGGTATTTCTGAGCAACAAGTGGTGGCAGCTCAGGACATGCCCTGAGGCCCTGGGCAGAGGAGGGGACTGGGCAGCTGCTGGGTCTCTGGGGGCTTGGAGACCACTAACAAGCAAAAACTGACCCCAGCAGCACCATGTGCCATGCCCAGCCCCACGTAAACCGCAGATTTGATGTGGAGTGGAGTCCATAGGTTTCCCAAATGGACCAGGAGCGCTGGGGGGGTGGGGGGGGGGGTGGGGGGTCGGTGTTGGGGCTCCAGGAGATGGGAGAAACCCAGACGTAACATCCACACAGGGAGTTTAATTGCACAGGAGGGCAGAAGGTAAGAAATGCATAATCAGCAAGGGAAGAATTAAGTGCACTTGGAGGCACCCCCTTCAAAGCATCTTCCCAGGACACCCACCCATTCCCTCCTTCCTGTAGGTGACACTGGCTGGGCACGGCCAGTCTTCACCACTGATGGGCCACACTGCAGGGTAAGGACCCTAACTTCCTGGCTGAGACCACAGACACACACTATCCCTGGGGGTGTGGAAGAACCCCTCTGCTCCAGCTGAGGGGCCCAGGACCCACCATCTCCAGCATCAACTGATAAAATAAAAAGATGGAAAGACACTTCTTTGTGGAAGCTGATTCTGGGAGGAGTCCTGTATGTGAGTGACACTGGGCCTGGCACTGGCAGGACTGGGACAAACCCTGGACACGGTGCTCCTTCAGCTGACAAATGTGCTGTCCCAGGACAGCTGGGGGCGTGTGTGTCCTGCCCATCCCTCCAGCGGTCCCCAACGGGAGCGCCACGGGTCTGGGGAGCGGTCACTGACAGGGCAGAGTGCTGTGTGGGGGCCCATCTCTGGCTCATCACAGTACAGCGGCTGAGTCCATGGGTAATGGAACCCGGTGGGGAGAAGCCTGGCTGGGGGCCCTGAGGCTGGGCCAAGGAGGAAGCTGGGCTCTCCAAGCAGCGTGGGCCGGGAAAGGGAGCACAGCTCTCTGTGCAGCCTCCTTGCCCCCGTGGCTGTAGTGCAGACGAGGGTCTGGTGCACGACTCCCAGGTGAGTGGACACCAAGGCGCTCTCAGGGGCCCTCTGTGGACGGGGGCTGAGTGGGACAAGCAGGGGCTGTGTGCTGTCACTCTGGCGGCCCCTCCAGGTGTCCACATCCATGTGCTGCGTCTCCCACGACTCCCAACTGAGCACTGCTTACAGAAACAGCAGGATGCAGTGGGCTCAGCGGGCTGTGGGGTCTGTGTCTGCTTCCCAAGAAGGCCCGGCTCCAGAGCCCTGAGCTACCACGTGAGGGCAGACCATCTGGCTGGGGCAGGAGACGTCCCGAGATGACACAGGGAGAGGAGTCAGCCATGTCAGCTGAGCCCAGGCTGAGCCCACAGCAGCTGACGGCGGCCACACGGGCCATCAGCAGCCAGGAGGCGCTGGGCCAGCTGGGCCAGCCCAGAGCGGATGACGGGGCGCCAAGAAAACTGCTGTTGTCGTGTTAAGCCACAACCCTGGCACGGCTATGTAGCCACAGAAGACACGCGCCAGCACTGTCACCACGCTTTCTTCATGACACCAGGGTCACCCTCACAGTGTTCACGGGGCAGGGGATGGGCAGGAGCCCAGGGCGCTACTACAAGACGCTGAACTGAACCCACACTTTCCGGTTCTGAGCTCGGCTGTCCCCCCACAGTGCAGGAAGGACAGAGAAAACCGGTGTCCTTGCAGCTCCAGCAGGTGGAGGGACTCTGCTTCACCCAGTTCGAGCAGCCGTTCCCCCAGGGAGGGATCACTTTAGAAAAGGCTCCCAAAGGACATCCAAGTCCAAGCAGATTCCCAGCAGCTCTGACGTGACGCTCTCCAAGAAATGGCCTCTTCAAGTAACAGAAATGGATGGGAGTCTAGAAATGGGAACAAGGTGGGCCAGGAAACTGGAGGTGGAGCAGTGAGACATTCTCTCTGACCTGAGTGAGGGCATTCTGGATACAACAAAGACGACTTTACTGGGCAGATATGCAGAGGTACACAGAACATTAAAGGAACAAAACAAACCCAAACTTTTACCTTCTGTAAAATCAAGAGGAGATGGGTGACGGAACAGAAAGGGCTTACACCATGTGTCACACGAGCCTCTTAGGGAAGCTACAGCCCTGGGAACCAGTGTCTGGGAGTCGTTCCAGGAGCCTCCTCAGCGCCTTCCTGGAAACACCAGCAAGTGTGCGTCACTCTGTTCTTGTGACCCTCCACACACAGACTTCTATCCTGACACAATGATGTTGTTGTTTAGAAGCTAAGTTGTGTCCAACTCTTTGCAATGCCATGGACTGAAGCACGCCAGGCTCCTCTGTCCCCCACTATCTCATGTCTATCGAGTCAGTGATGCCATCCAACCATCTCATCCTCTGTCACCCCAGCATCAGGATCTTTTCCAATGAGTTGACTCTTTACATCAAGTGGCCAAAGTATTGGAGCTTCAGGTTCAGCATCAGTCCTTTCAATGAATAGTCAGGGTTGATTTCCTTTAGGATTAACTGATTTGATCTCCTTGGTGTGCAAGGGACTCTCAAGAGTTGTTTCCAGCACCACAATTTGAAAGCATCAATTCTTCGGCCTTCTTTATGATCCAACTCTCACATCCCTACATGACTACCGGGAAAACCACAGATTGGGCTATACCAACCTTTGTCGGCAAGCGATGTCTCTGCTTTTTAATCCTGACACATAGACATTTGTAAAATGAGTTGGCAACATCTCAAGAGCAATTCCCGCTGCAAAAAGGTCAGTTGCTAAACTGCATACACATTTGATAAGACTGCACAAAAGGGATGGAAAACAAGTGAAAGAAACAGAGGCCTGCCTCTTTAAGGACAAGAGCCTCAGCCTCTAAACTGGACTTAGGCCATGGTACCGCAACCTCTGCCCTTCTGTCTCTTCCTCAATAGATTTGCTAGGCCTTAGTTATGAGCCCAGCATTGTTTGACCTGGGGTCCCTGGATAAATAAAACAAGCAAGCAGTCCCTAGACAGAACAGTCTAAAGAATGCTGCAAGCTATTCGCTGTGTACTCTGGGCAATCCTTCCTGCATCCTGTAGACAGGAATAACAACCCTTGCCTTGAAAAGTCGCTGCTGGGATCAAGTGAACTATCCTGTGAGATCACACGAGGGGCCTTATGCAATTCCAGTCATTTCACAGCTTCCTGCCTGTCTGGGAGGTCCCGCGCACAGAGCTACCTCACTGTCTTTTCGCAAATACTTGGAGATACAAACATTTAGCAATGAGTCCTTGCTGCTGACCTGCTTCCGACCTGAGCGGGAAGCCCATCCAGTTGGCAATCAAGAAACACAATCAAAGTGTTAAGCGTTAAAGCCCAGTTGTGAGCAGAATGTGATAAGAGCCGCGAGACCACCCGAGGATGGAGGTCAGGCGAGTGGGAAGGGACCTGGGGGTGGACTGGCTTCCCAGCGGTGCCGACGCTGCGGTGGCCCTTCCTGGCAGAGAAGGAACGGCTCAACACCGGGAGAAGATCGACCACTGCGGCTACCAGAGGGCCCGCCCCGCTCGCCCGCCCGCCCCGCTGACCTTGAGCGACGCCAGGTGGGCGATGTCAGGGCTGAGCTCCCGGAGGCAGTTGTCAGCCGCCGCCAGTTCGCTGAGCAGCGGCAGCGCGCCGGGGAGGAAGAGCGCGGCGGGGAAGGCGTCCAGGCGGTTGCCGGTGAGGTTGAGGGTCTGCAGGCGCGGCGCGCACCGCGCCAGGTCGGCCGGCAGCTCGCGCAGCCGGTTGCCGCTAAGGTTGAGGCTCTGCAGCTGCGGGAGGCCCGGCGGCTCGGCGGGGCCTAGGCCCTGGCCCGGTGGCAGCGCCTCCAGCGCGTTGCCCGAAAGGTCGAGCACACGCAGCGCGGGCAGCGGGCCGAGCTCTGGACTCAGGCCGGGCCCCAGCGCGTTGCGCCGCAGCACGAGGCTGTGCAGCTGCGGGAGGCCTTGCGCCAGGCCTGGGCCCGGCTCGCGCAGGCTCCCGCAGCCGCTCACCTCCAGGTAATGCAGCAGCGGTAGGGTGAAGAGCCGCGGAGGCAGCCGCCCGCCCGCCGCGCGCACTCGTTCCTCCAGTCCGGGCCCCGTCAGCAGCAGCTCCCGCCGTCGCTCCCGCTCCGCCAGGTCCAGCTCTGGCCAAGCCTCTGACACCGCAGCAGCCGCCGCCATCGTGCCGCCGCTCCCGCAGCCCCTGCCGGTGCGCTTCCGGGGCAAGCGGTGAAACTTCCGGTATGGGCCGGAAGGCGCCATCGAGAGCGGCGCGGACGCTAGAGCGCCGCCGCGAGCTTCTTAAAGGAGTCGGGTAGAGCCTTGGACCCTGTTCTCGCTGTGGGCGTGGGACTTTGGAGCATCTGGCCGCTGGTCGAGCCCTCCCACCCGCGAGGCTGTCGGGAAGCAGCGGGGACGACCGAGTCCCTAAGAAAGACCGGAGAGGACGCGTCGACCTCACGGCCCGGGGAAGGTGCCCGGGAACGTCGTGACTCCCCGGGCTAAACGCCCACATACAGGGCGAAGGGGGAGGAGATGAGTGGCTTTTAGGGGAGAGCAACGGGCCTTAGAAGACGGACGGGCGGGAGGACCGTGTGACACCGGCTATGTTGTTCCTCCTAGTCCCTCGGGGGTCTCGGACGACTGAGTTCCTCTGGAAGGCTGTTTAGGCAAGAAGGGAAGTTCAGACAAGCCTCTCCCTGCATTGACCGATTTTCAGGGGCACACAGCTCAGAATAGCCAATGTACTGAAGTACACGTTTCCGGGTGGCACAGTCCTCTAGCCTTCAAACTCAACCAAGTTCATCTCGGTAGTTTCCCATATGTTGGCTCCCTCTCCCTGCCCTGTGGCTGTAATCACCCCCGTGCCTGTGTACTTGAGTCGTGTCTGATCCTGCGACCCCATGGACTGTAGCCGGCCAGGCTCCTCTGTCCATGGGATTCTCCAGGCAAGAACAGTGCAGTGGGTTGCCATTTCCTCCTCCAAGGGATCTTCCCGACCCAAGGATCGAACCTGCGCCTCAACTTCTGCGTTGGCAGGTGGGTTCTTTACCACTGCGCCACCCGGGAAGCCCTATAAAGCCCCAGCCGTCCTGTAATCAGAGTTGAGATGACTTTCCCTTGTTGCAAGCGTCAAATAAGTCGTCTTTGCTGTTTTTAACAAGCACCTTGTGCACTTTTTTTCTTTATAGGTTAGTGGTTTGTGTATTGGAGTCACCAGGACATTAGAAATGAATGAGGCACCAGCCCCCTTGTCCAGAGATGCTGGCCTAGCAGTCTGGGCTGCAGCTCGGGTGTGGGGATTTACACGCTCCACAGGCGTTTCTGTTGGGTAGGCAAGTTTGTGAGGCTGCTTGGGAGCAGACAGTTTCCCTGTGTTTGGACCCACGGGCCGGAAATGTTTGGAGGAGGGGGTGAGAGGAATAGTGCTGAGGTCGACTGTACTATTCTCTGCTCCTGTTTTTGTTAGCCCCTCACCCCAGCAGAACTGCCAGTTTTACTTTGTTTGGAAATTTCTGAACATTGTATTGAAGGGTGATGGACTTCCAGAAAAGTGTGCACACAGCGTAAGTGGATTTAGTCCAGACGCAACACATCTGTGTACCATCATGAAGCTCAAGAAAACAATGATCTCCAGTCCCTACAGCACCCCCTTGTACCCTGGCACTGTAGTTTTGCTGCTTTTTTGCACTTCCTGTATATGGTGCAGGCCCAGGCCTGGGTCTGTGTGAGTCATCTGTGTGTGGGTGGCTCTTGTGCGTTGTCTGCTCTCTGGTGTTTCAGTACATTTGAATGAGTGTGTGTGTGTGTGTGTGCGTGCGCACTCAGTCGTGTCTGACTCAACCCCATGGACTGTAGTGTGTGTGTGTGTGTGTGTGTGTGCGTGTGCGCACGCTCAGTCGTGTCTGACTCAACCCCATGGACTGTAGTGTGTGTGTGTGCGTGCACGCGTGCTCAAGTCGCGTCTGACTCTCAACCCCATGGACTGTAGCCCGCCAGCCTCCTCTGTCCAGGGGGATTTTCTAGGCTAGAATACTGGAGTGGGTTGTCATTTCCTCCTCCGGGGGATCTTCAGGACACAGGGATTGGCATCTCCTTCACTGGCAGGCACATTCTTTACCATGGTGCCACCTGGGAAGTCTGCTGTGAATATACCGTGTTTATTTCCAGCAGAGCCTTTGTGCTGCACTGATTTCACCCTTGTCACCCTGTGACCCCACACAGGAAAGACACGTTTTTGTCTTTGTCACGTTGTGACCAGTTCCATCTGTGAAGGACAGGCGGTGACTGTCCCAAGGTCAGGAGAGGTGAGGGGAGGCCCCTAAGATCTCGTCCACCCTGGCACTTCCCTCCGTGTGCGCTGCAGCCACACCCAGAAGAGCGTTTGGTCTCCTCAGTGACTTCTAGGAAGATTGTGCATACATGCTTAGTATCAGTGGCTTTCGGTTCCTGGGACCTGCATGTCCTCTCGCCTGCTTAGTTTCCTGGAGTAGGTTTCTAGGTGGCTGTGCGACAGCTTGTGCTAACACAAGCTGCCTTGATAGGCAGTGTGGGTAGTAACAGGTGTATAGGAGCTGACACTGGACACCGCCACCCACCATCCCCAGGAGAGAGAATAGTGCATTGTGAGACAAGCTGAGAGCAGATGGCCGTGTGGAGAGCATGCGCTGAGCTGCACGTGGCAGACCACAGGACGGTTCCGTGTGCACAGCTTAGACGCGCCGGACTCAGGATTCCATCATGAAGGGACCCATGCCTTTGTGGTGAGTCCACGAAGACAGCCGAGGTGGATCCTGGGGATGGTGCAGGCAGACCCCAGCGCCATGGCTGCACCTTCCCCAGCCTGGCCCAGCTGCTGGGTCAGCCTGCAGGGGCAGCCAGTCCAGCCAGACCCCTCTCCATCCCCTTCCCTGCCTGAGTCCTGGTTCCATCACTGTCCATACCCTGGTCCCCGCCCATGTCCCTGCCCTGGTTGAGGCTGGGGGCTGGAGGCCCTGGGCGCCAGCCTCACTTGCCCTCTTGCCTCTGGCCCAGCCTTAGGATCCCCGAATTTGGTGAACGGCACTCCCAAGCATTGTGTTCTTACCCCCCAGGGGAAGGAAGATCTCGATTCAGAAACCTCACAGTGCTGCCAACAGTCGCCCCAGTGTCAGACAGGATGCCGCTCCCCCCCATTTCCAGGACTGGTCTCTGGACACCAGGAGGCACTAATAGTGAAGGCATGGCCAGATGACTGGTGTGGAGGTGGCTGTGGGCCACTCCTGGGGAGCCCTCAACCTTCAGGATAAAGGCCGTGAAAGGGGGTCATGGGGATGAGCCAGACCCAGGCTGCCTGCTCACAAGATCACCCCTTTCAGTATCTGACTCCACTCTCCACTTGCCCTGTGGGATACCTCTTGATGGGGAGGGGCCTGCACACTGCCCCTGCACTTGAGTGTTCACACTTGGGTGGGGGTGGGGTGGAGGCTGTGGTGTCCTTCATCCTGAAGCTGGGGGGGTGGTGGGGGGCTTGCTTCCGCCCCACCGGGAAGCATCCCCAGGTACCTTGGGCCAGAAAGAAGCCTGGAGCGATTTCAAGGCCATTCGGGCAGGTGGATGGCCCCACGCCTTCAGTCTCCCCCATCCCCGCCGTGGGCTCAGCACCTTCCTCACCTGAGCTGATAGAGTGGAGGTTGCCTGGGCGGATCTGCTGTGTGCACGGGGGTAGGTGGGGGCCTTGTTAGCATCTTCCTCTCAGCTCCGTTGCACGGGGGGGACCGAGGCAGAGACAAGCAAATCTGGACTCCACTGCCTGGAACCTGTGCCCACATCCCCGTTCCAGGGTGCACAGAGGTGCAAGGTTTGGGCACTGAGCCAGTCTCCCTGCCTACAGTGGAGGTGAGAGCAGCTGCCCTGCAGGTCTTCAGAGCGTTCCAGAATACCCACGTGGGGGCACACGACCTCTACAGAATTGCTTCCAATGCAGCAGCTTAGGGGGTCGCTGCCTTAAGCCCTGACCCCAGATCCAGGAGGCGCAGCCTCCACCCAGGGCTTCCCTGCCCCCGGTGGTGGCAGCAGTGGGGGAGGGGTGGGTGCAGGCCCCTGGGCTCCCAGGACTCGGGGCACACGTTGCTTTGCAGGCTTTTGTTTTTAGTGCTGATCTAGTTTTTAACAGCAGATGAGCAATGGCACAGATGGAACCATACTCTCCCAGAGTTCACACCAGCTTCCCCCTCCCTCCTGTGCATAGGCTCGCTCACACACCCTGCCTATGCAGGTAAGAGAACCGATTTTTGCGGTTTAAACTGTAATGCCCCTAAATTTCAAGTTTATGTATATGTGCAACTGTGTCCAACTCTTTGTGACCCTATGGACTGTAGCCCGCCAGGCTCCTCTGTCCATAGGGATTCTCCAGGCAAGAATACTGGAGTGGGTTGCCATGCCCTCCTCCAGGGGATATTCCTGACCCAGAAATTGAGCCCAAGTCTCCTGCAATGCAGGTGGATTCTTTACCTGCTGAGCCACTTGTGGAAGGCTTCCCTTTCCACATATAAGGGGAAGCCCTTATATGTGTGTGTGTATGTATATATATATATATATGGAAAAAACTAACTTCAAAATGGAAACAATCATAAAATCAAAACTAGTAAAAGCTTAAAACCAGTCTACAGCAGAGAAAATACTGTTTTACTTATTTGAAAAGCAAAATAGCCTTGTTGGCTGGTAAAAATCCCCTCTTTCAAAAGGAATTAAAAAAACACAGGAAGAGATTAAGAGGTATGAACCTCTGATGGGAGCACAACTAGAGCGTTTATAAAATGTTCTCTTTATCCCATAGGATAAAATTGGTCACTATTTCTAATTTATGTGAAGCTTAAAGTCTTTTAGCTTCTTCAGCAGTAAACCCACAAATAACTTATTTTAGGAACTAGACGCCCTCCTGGCAACTTAGTGCCCCCTGCCCCTTGCCTAGCAAACCTCAGTGACTCAGTGGCATCTCGGGGATGCGCCACCCCTGCATGTTTACAGAAGATGTAACTTAACCATAAGCTTTTCAAGTATAGTCTTCAAAGGGACAGAACATTTAGTAATCTTTTTATTATGTCCACATGCTCAGGGTGAATTCACCCCTAAGCCCTGAAACAACAAAAATATATTACTTAAGATGTTTTATAATTTTGGTACCTGAAATAAAGACAAATAGAAAACTATGCCAAAACATTAAAAAGTTGCAAATTTTCATTAAAAGTATTTACATTTGTATTCTAATACCAAATGTATAGATAATTCTTTTAAATTAGAATACTCTGAAATATGAAAATAATAAAATAAATATTGTTAAATAGCCACAACATATTCATGAATGAAATTTGTTATTAATTACTGTTCCAAGTTTAGATATTTATGAATGGCCAAGGCAGCTTGCAGTTCCTTTTTACTTTTTTATCCTTTATTCTTGGTTCCTTAATAGCATATAATTGGAAACCTTTTAAATGGCCACTTATCACTGCCAGGAATCATTTGAACATAAACACATGATTCTTCTGTAATCAGCAGGATCGACCTGTTTTAAATGCAATTAATTTTGTCAATCACTAAAAATTAAGTATTTTTATAAACATCTTTACATTACAATATACAGAAAACATTACATGTGTGTTTCTTAAAAGCTTTGATTGGCGAGAAAAGGATAATTTCTTGGTTAACTTTTCTCGTTCTATTTAAAGGAGTGTTTCATGTGTACTTCAGCAATGGGTTAGAAGGTCATGGCAACACCGTTTTGAACCAGGAAGAATCACTTTATAATTACCTTGGCATCCGTACGCTGCTCTATCGAGTAAAGTTTTTTGTTATTTCTCCCCCCCCATACTTTAAAATTCTTTAATAGCGTGTATTTTTGAAGGTAACTCTCTTCGTCAGTCTTACTCTGGCTCAGGAATTTGAGTCACCCACATGGGAAAGTATCAGTTCACCAGAGGCTGACTAGTACCGGTCCACTGTCACTAACTCACCCAGGGAGCACCTTGCTCAAGGAGCTACTAGGTTTTTTTTTGTTATTTTACATGGTATGGAATTAAAACTTCTTACATTAACTGTGCAGAACAAATTTCATCAGTTCTGTGAGTTTCTAGTGGGCATCCTGGAAGACTACCTGTCACACACTCAGGAGGAAGGCGTACCCCTGGGCACATGGCCGGGCAGGGAGGGCAGGGCTACCTTCTTTGGGTCTCTAGTGGGCTGGGCACCTGGGGACCACAGGCCTGGACACGAAGGTGGCCTTTCCAAGCACGTTTTGGACAAACTCTGGCTTTTCCCTACAGCTACCTGGCTCTGAAGCCAGGCAAGCCAATTCCACAGGCTGAGGGGGTTGGGTTGGTTGGGGGCTGGTGAGGAGAGATTTGGTTTCATCATTTTACTTGGCTTTTATTAAAGTACGGTATAAAGTGTTGGAGAAAAGAACATACACTTCCAGCTTCCTGGGATCTCAGTGGGTCGTGTGATGGGCTGGGCAGAGACTCGGAGGCTCCTCTGAAAGTTACACAAGGTGGGGGTCACTCCATCTGCCCCAGGGGCTTAAGGAAGGGCCTTTCTGACTGACACCTGCTCAGGTGAGTGCAGCAGCATCAGGGAATGTCTCATATATTTTCAGGGCTTCATGCATGTAAAGAACTTGAAGCCCCCTGAGGAAGGGCCTGCTGTGAAGCCATCAGCATTAACCTCCGATCCCTTGGAGGGGGGGGTCAGCATGGGGGTGGTGGCGTCAGGTGGGCTATGCTCAGAGCACCTGCAGGTGAGAACTGAGGGGGCTGGGCAGCGGCCTTACTTCTCCACCTTGACCTTACTTGATGCTGCTGCAGGCTCTGCAGGCTGATGGCCTCCCCGACCTTGAGGGGAGGAGTTGCAGCTGGGGAGGAGGGGCACAGGGTGACTCGCAGGCACCAGCCCACCTTGTCCCATCCTGGCCCCATGAGCCCTGTGAACCATCCCCCGCGCTGTGAGAGCCCCACGTGCAAGAGGTTTAGCGGGAGCGAGGACTTTATGGAAATCACTCCCAGCGTCTGTGGAGAGGTCGCTCTACATGTGCCTGCCTGGTGCTGCTCTTTCGGCAGAGCCGTCTCCCTCTGTGACCCCGGGCCGGGAGGGCAGAGACCCGACAGTGGAGCCATAGGAGACAGGGCTGCACTCGGGACAGGCACGGCCAGGAGCCTGGGGCAGCTGGGGCGAAGTGGGGGTCAGTACATCTAGGGATGCTCGGAGGAGACACGGCCACGTCATGGGAGCTGTGCGGCTCCTCTGGAGGCGAGCGCTGCGTCCTGTCACCGCTTCGTGTACGTCCTGCTGGAGATTTTACTCAGGCCCCCCTTCGGGGTGGGGATCTTGCTTCCCACCTTGGATCCTGAGGTCCCTGCCCTGGTGGCGGCCGGGCCTTTACCTGCAGTGGACATGCAGACACAAAGAGCGCAGGGGACACGTGTGAGCCAGGGCACAGAGCCCAGTGACGGTGTGAGTGGCAGGTATCACCAGACACTGGGAGAAGCAGAGTACGAGGGGCCTGGACGCACTACCAGGGGGTCAGCACTGCACACGGCGGTCACCAGCCCTCAGGCAGCAGGGCTACCCAGGAGGACACACACGTGATGGCAGAAGAGGAAGAAGGAAGAGCCAGAGAAGCCTGACGCATGCTTGGAAGGACCAAGCCATACACCTCATTTTCAAGTTCAAAATCTCGGCTCCCAAATGAGAAGCCAGAAGCCACGTGCCCAGGGCCCCGCTTCCAGGCTGAAGCGGCTCCCCAGCATCGCGGTCCTCACTCACGGTGTGGGGCGCGCGAGGCACAGCATCGCCTCAGCCGTCCAGCCAGCCCGCCTGCACTGACTGAGCATGGCTCCTCATGGTCTCATTGATCATGTGCCCCCAAAATAAAAGTCTGGTATCCAGTACTCTTTCAGGTCAAGAATAACTTTCTAATGAAAAATACAAACTTTTCTGTAAGGCATTCTAAATCTGACATAAAGTAACCAAATCTGATTTAGGAATCAGGTTGTGGTGCCATCTGTGGTCTGCTACTGCAGATCCTGTTTCTGGACACTGGTGTGGGTGGTCTGGAGGGACACCAAGACTTGAGTGTGCCTGTGAACACCCGCTATCAACTCCCTGAGCACCACCATGGAGTCTGGGGGAAGCAGGGTCACACGGAGGGCCTTCAGCCAGAGCCAGCGCTGCAACATGATGACCCTGCCTGCCAGGGACCCGGGGACGGGGCCCAGACTGCGTGGACACTTACCCGGTGGCAGCACGGGCGTCTTGTGAAGCACATGCGTCCGGCGCAGGTTCATGGTGCAGCCGGCGGGGCCCATGAGGTGAGCCTTCCACGCCTGAAATGAGAGGCATGTACTGTGGCAACCAGGCCCCCAGAGGGGCCACCAAGATGACCAAACCAGAGGCAGTTACTATGCATGGCAGTCTCAGGGGGTTCCTGAGCTCTGTGTGTGTCCTGCCCTGAGCCGCTGAGCACAGTGATCCCAGAGCACCCGTGGCTTGTGAGCTTCTGAGATACTGGCCCGCACGTCACATGCCTCGCAACCCTTGCATAGCTGAGCACCACGTGCTGAGGCTGCTGTCACACATGTGATGATGTGGTGGGGGGAAGGGGCTGAGGGAGGCCCTGCCAGCAACCTCGGTCCTACAACCAGTAAGAAAAGGGTGCTTCCAGTGCAGGCAATGGGCCAGGAAGTGTCTCCTCCTCCACTCGGGCCCACAGATGACAGTGTGGCCTGGCCGACACTGGAAGTGCAGCGCTTTGAGATCTCGAGCAGAGGACCCAGCCAGGCCATGCCTGGACTGACCCACAGAAACCGTGACAGAATAAGGGGTGTTCAAGCTTCTTGGCGGGTGGAGACTGGTGAAGAAAATATAGATGAAACAGAGGGGAAAGGAGCATAGCCTGCTGCTGCCTCACCACGTGGCCTGAGGCACCACGCACGTGGCCTGAGGCACCACGCACGTGGCCTGAGGCACCACGCACATGGCCTGAGGCAGGTGCCATCCCCTCCAGACCAGAGCTGGAGTGGTGGTGGGGGCAACAGGGGCGGAGGTCACTGCAGATGCCAGCACTGCTCAGAGCAGGGGGCCGGCTGGTCTCCACAAGGAGGGGGCTGGTCACGTACGACAGTGGCAGCACAAGGTGATGACAACTAAGCACAGAGCCACCCAACCTCTCAGGCTGATCAGCGACAGAGAAAAGCGCACATTTGAGAGCTGCCTACATTTAAGGAAAAAATTAAGCTAAGCCATTAAAAAATGCTTGTTCTGTAAGAGGAGGGATAGGGAGCAGGAGCAGGGGCAGGCCGGCAGCTTCTGCTTGGTCTTCTCTGAACTGGCCTCGTTTTACAGATTTCAGAACCATCTAAGTGCCTTATATAACTGCAGAACTTGATTTTGAAAACTGCCAGGACCTGAACATAAACTGAAACAATGAGGCTGAATTGTTACCAGCCGGTGGCACAGCAAGTGGAGCGACTCCAGGGCCCTGAAGCAGAAGCCGGAGCCCACACCTTCAAGGGGACGAGAGGGACGAGAGGAGCTGGGACGGCCAGCAGCATCGCCCTGCCCACAATGACCAGGGGCTCTGGGGCCAAGAAGGGCCCACTCTGCGACAGTCTGATGGGCATCTCTGGGGGCTTTGGGAGCTAATTCTCGGGAGGATGGAAAGAGACTCTGTCCTGAGACCCACTGGGTTAAAGCAACCCTGCAGCTTAGACTCTGAAGCAGCAATGTCAGTGTGAACTTTACATGGATTTATCTCAGCATTTTCCCGGCTCTGTCTGTTGAGAGGCCCAGAACGGTACTGGCCCACAACCACAGAGCACCTGAGGGGGTCACGGAAGGTAATTTCCCGTGAAGGGAACCAGGAAGGGAAGGCTCGGTTGGAGCCAGGAGGCTCTGCATCCCCAGGGCCCACTCACAGTGCCAGGCGCCCATCTGCAGAGGCCCCGCTGGCCAGAGGCTGGCTCATCCACACACCGGGAAGCACTGTGATGCCCACACAGCTGAGCATCTCCCACAGCCTAAAGCCGTGGGTTCACAATGCTGCTAAGATCCAGACAAACAAACAAGCTACTCCAGAAGATGCTGGGCACACAGCTAGTTATTCTGAAAACTAGCTCACAATGGAAAGGGAAGGACGAAGCCTTCACGTACCTCCCACACACAGCCAGGCCCACGGCCAGGAGAGCAGAGCTGCCTCCCTGAGAGCTCACAGATGTTCTGGGGTGGAGGGCGTGGCACAGAAACCTGGAGACAGCGCTCCAGAACCACCTCTTCCCGACACCCCGTCCCTGCGCTGGCCCAGCACTATAGCAGCCTTACCTACCGACCCTCGAGATGCCTGGTCGCCATCCTCACTTCAGCCCCTCCCCCAGTCCCAATCCCACACCAGCCCTTCCCCTACGTCAGCCCCCACCCCGTGTCAGCTCCCTCCCCAACACCAGTCCCTCCCCATGTCAGCCCCCTCCCCATCACCCCTCACCTCTTCTCCGGGGCTGAAGTTCTCATGGCACAGAGGACACCGGTTTGCCAACTTCTCTGATTTGGCAGCTGAATGGATTTGAACGAGACAAGGATTTCTGGTTACTCCTGCAGGCCGTGGATGCGGCACCAGGGGCACTGGCAGACGCGGGGCCGGACCCCCAGCCCTGCGGCTGGGCCCCCGGGGATGGCCCAGTTTGGGGTCTCAAGGTCTGAGGGCACTCACGGTTACAGTCTCTGGTTTTGACGTGTCTGGGCAGCTCCTCCTTTGAAACAGCCTCGCTGCAGCGGTAACATCTCCCAAAGCCGTCCTTCCGGTCACACTCGGTCAGCAGGTGCTCCGTCAGGCTGGAAATCTCCACCACCTGCAGAGCGAGGACCCGCCACGTGGCTAAGCACAAGGTGGTGCTGTCCCGGCCCCGGCAAGAGCGCTGCTTCCTGGCCCAGACGCCTGCCTGTCACCTCCGTGGTCATTTAGGATACTTTGCTGAAGACCCCTTCCCCGCTCCTGTGCTTGTCATGTGACGCCAGGAGCATCTAGAGGCCATGGCTGGGGCGGGGAGGGGACGTGAGGGTTCAGCCCACAGCCCTAACCCTAACCTGAACCTGAAGAGCTCAGGGGCTCTACGTGAGGCCTGGGATTCCATCCTGGCTCCTGGCTGTTTCTAAGAATATGCTGGAAACACAGGAAGAGACCCTCTTGTCACTGGGACACCTTTGCCAGGAGCAGCTGGTATGCACCAGAGAGCTTTACCCCACAGACTGGCATACTGCTCAGGAGAGAGGAGCTCTCAGAGTGGGATCTGTCTTCTGTGCTTTTCTCTGCAGGCCAGAAAACCCTGAGGACAGATGGGGAGGAGTTCTCTCCTGCTTCTCCTCTGTCTGAGCAGGGCAGGCTCCATCACAGGAGATGAACGATGGGGGTGGGGGAAGCCTGCCTGAACAGGACGTGAGAAGTGTTAGCCCTGAAAGGGACCAACAGGGAGGACAACATTAAAACAAAAAGCTCCTGCGCGTCAATGAAAATGCTGGACACAGTGGGCACCGCGCATCCAAGTGTGTCAGGGATGACTACACATCAGTGATGATGAGACAGCCAATTCAAAAGCCAGGTGAGACACCAGAAGTGCTTTGCAAAGAGGGGAACAGCAGGCCAACAGGGGACGCAGCTCCCTCTTAGTTTCATCAGGAAAGTGAGATGGGGCACATGGCGGGTGGCACGGCTCTGCAGGGAGGGCCCACTCTGTGACCCCACGAGGTGTGCACCCAGAAAGGTGCATCCACACGCACAGAAGATGTACACAAGAGAGGCCGCAGCAACGCTCTTCCTCACAGTCTCAACCCCACCACACGCAGGAGAAAGGATGGATAAACTGTATATTCAGACAATGGAATGCCGTAAACAAACCCCAAACACAGCATAGGATTCCACTTCTATAAAACTCAACAAGTAAGAAGCAGGAATGAGGACAATGAGGAGTGAAGGGTGGGGTCCGTGGGGTATGTGTCCTGGTGGTGCTTACACTGAGGTATCTACTTTGTGCTAATTCAGGAGCTGTAACACCTATGGCTTGAATACACTTATACATGTGTTACACTTTAAAAAGTAAGAAAAATCAATCCCAACTAAACAGAGTGATTTACATTCAATGATTTTCCCCACAGCTTTCCTCTGAAAACACTAAGGCCTCTGTGCCTGACCTGTCTGCAGTGTTCGCATCTCGTCAGCATGAGGCAGTGCTTCCAGTAATGGAGGTCTAGGCCTTCTTCTGTGAAGGACTCGCTCCTCTCCCCACAAAAAATACATAAACTGAAACAAGACAGAAAGACCAGAAGTGAGGCCCAGGTTTAGGCCGGCCATCCCCGCTCCGCCGGCTCGCAGGAGCTTCGTGACCTCCAGACCGCAGCCAGTAGCCACGGTCACCGTCCTGAGTGGGCTGCAGCTGGACCTGGAGGCAGGGCTACACCTCACCAGAGGGTCCTCAGGGAGGGCTGGATGGCTTCCTATTACAGGTATAAAAGAAGTCTTCACCATGTGGGCATCTGAGATAAACGAGCTTAGGATCCCTCTGAATTCTGTCAGTGTCATCAAGTAGAAAGGGTATTTTAAGTCACAAAAAGAGTAGCCTGTGTGTGTCTGTCTGTGTGTGCGTGTCTGCGTGCATGCTCCGTAGTGTCTGACTCTGCAGCCCCATGGACTGTAGCCTGCCAGGCTCCTCTGTCCACGGGATTCTCCAGGCAAGAATACTGGAGTGGCTTGCCATTTCCTATTCCAGGGGATCTTCCTGACCTCGGGGTTGAACCTGTGTCTCCTGCATTGCAGGCAAGTTCTTCACCACTGTGCCACCCAGGAAGCCCTGAGCAGACCAAGACCTTTCCCTTAAACTCCTTGTAGACTTGTCTTGGCCACTGCACAGGAGAAAGCAGTTTGCTCCTGTAAAATGAGCCTGACTATATTCAACACCCTGTGACAAACCGTAACAGAACAGCATTTGAAAAGCAATGTATACACATGTATAACTGAGTTACTGTGCTATACAACAGAAATTCACACATCATAAATCAACAGTATAAAACATCAAAAATTTTTTTGAGTTTGTGACAGGCCTTTTGACAAACAGGCTGCTCGCTTCTGTCGGGGAAGAGAGGGAAGGTTATCCTGACTCAGAGCTGATGCTGCCTGGTTTGGAGGCCTTTTCTGAGCTCCTGAAGTCACTGAAAAGAGCGAATTAGTTCATGGAACCCTAATGAGCCAGGGAGAATATTATCTGTCTCACAGTGTTTTCATGGTTGGTCTCTCTAATCACCCCACAGTGGGTTTAGAGGTGGCTCTACTCACTTGTCTAAATAGTGGTTATCTGGAATTTCTGGAGCGTTTGGTCGGGCCACTTTCCTTTCTTGAGTGTCTAAAGAAATTAGAAAGCGATTTAAGTAACTTTTTTGTAGAAAACTACTTTCAAAATTTTAGTAACCAGCTGGATATGAAATGCAGTTTAAAAGTACAAGTTAGTAACAGGCAATGTTTTACACTTGGCTCCGCAGCATCTGGGATGAAGATATTTTTGAATATACAGAGGTGGTTTCAATGCAGAGTTTTCATGATGTACATTCTACGTACCCTGGTTCTTGGCCTTCGTAGCTTCACTCTCTTTTTCCTAAAACACAAAGACAGAAGGCTCAGGTCAGGTGGCTGCAGTGCCTATGAGAGTCTATCCAGGATCCAGTGTGATCCTCAAAGTGTGACCTCAGGGTTTGAGGCAGAATTTCCATCCGCAAACAACACAGTTGTCCAAGAGTCGCCCACACTTGACCTTACACCATCTCCTTTGTCCTGCCCCTCCATGGCCCCTCCCTCGGGGCTCCTGCCCTGTTTCCATGGAAACCAGTCTTTGTCAAGGCCACTTAACTCTCCTCTGGGTCACCTGCTCACCACTGGTGTCCCCCGTGGGACATTCTGTGGGCTCCAGGTGGCACATGGCTCCCCAGCCCGCTCCTCTAGGCCCTTCTTAGTTGGGCTCCCAGGGTGCCCTCCCGCTCCTCTGGGACTCAGTCCACCCTGTCTGTCTGTACAGATCCTGAGGTGCCCTTGTCCAGTTCCAGGCTGGACGCCCACCTCTGTGCTCATGACCTGGATGTCTGTCCTGTCAGCTGGCCTCTCTGCTGCTCAGAACGTACTCAGGTCTCTGATGTCACGTGAACGTGACTTACCCAGCCCCCTGCCCTGTGCTCCACTCCCCCGCTCTCCTGTGCTCCCCCCCTGCCCGTGCCCTCGCAGCCTCTGGCATGGAGCCCAGCAGTCAGGAAACTTGGACATGTCACGCCTCCCTCTGCTCCCCGTGTGGCCTGGTCACAGCCCATCAGCTAGCCCGCAGGCTCTGCTTTCACACACCTGGATGCCTGCCCTTGTCACCACCTCAAGCACATGGGCCAGAGGGACCCATCATGCCCTAGTAAGGGAGTCACTTCTGCTCAAAAGCCCTGGTGGCTTCCTCGTCAGCCTCCAGGAGCTCCTTCCACTCCAGGCTTTCCTCTCGCACCGGCCAGTCTGCTCGACCTAAGCTGCTAGACCCGCCGGCCTGGGCTGCTTGCTGCCCTGGCCCAGGGGAAGGGTGTCTCATGAGTGCCTGCAGCTTCACTGGAGAACAGGGACGAGCCTGTCCCTTACCCATGGCCTTAAGTGCACGGTATAGACACTGTCTACTGTGATAGTAGAAAATCACAGTTTACATGACAGTAAGGAATTCTCTCAGACTTCATTCCTGAACACAAAAACCACACAGAAACACTATTTGGGGCTAGGGACAGACTTAATAGATTGATATTGAACTTGCAAATGGGGTTCACATGATTTATACACATATCTAGAGAAGGTAAACTTATAGATGGGTTCTAGGTAATGATGGGTTAGTACATTCTGCAGGGAAACAAATTATGCCAAAAGTGAAATTTTAGTTACAAATTTTACCTTCATCTATGCTTTGAACAGACTAGAAAACTGATTAGTGATTTACATCTTTTCCTAAAACTCATGAGCAGTCAGGCGATTTAAAAATATTCTGCCATTCTCAGAAGTTTTGGAGACAGCGGGTGGTGGTGGTGGTTACACATGAGGTGAATGCGCTTAAAGGCACAGAACTGTAACCTTAAAAATGGTGAAAATGGTAAATTTTATCTATATTTTACAATAATAAAAACTAAAAAAAATTCTTATTCTCCTGTAAGACGCCATTAGCAGTCATCTCAGGACAAGGACAGGGGCCCGTGCGGTGTGGCCCTAGGGCACCTCTGGAGCCCAGGGTGGGTGGGTGCATTGCGAGTGCTCAGCAAACACGAAGGGACACAGAGGAGCCAGTGAGGGTGCTCCGGGGAGGCGGGGGACGGGCACCCTTGTGCTGGGCCCACAGCCACCCCAGGGACACAGCCTGCGGTCTCAGCAGCCCCGCGGGCACTGCGACAGGGGCCGCGGTGACCAGACCCTGTGCTTTTACGGGGTGGAAGGGGCGGAGCTTGGCCACCTCCAGCTCCCGACCTCTCAGGTTTTGCGAGCACTTAGCTCTCTGCGCGGCTTCTTCATCTGTGTCAACATCGTGCTGGGAAAAAGCAGCAGCAGCCTGGCCTGCTCCAGGAGGCCTCAGGGGCCGCTGACTGTCCAGGAAGGTCCCTCGTGGGCATGGGCCTCCTCCTTGTTCCCGCCAGGCGGGTGTTCCTGCTCTTCTCATGGATTATGACGCGCCAGCGTCACGGTCGCCCTCTGTCACAGGCACGTTGACACGTATTCTGCTATGCTTCCTTTCCTTTTCACCATTCTTCAGTTCAGTTCAGTTCAGTTGCTCAGTCGTGTCCAACTCTTTGCGACCCCATGAATCGCAGTACGCCAGGCCTCCCTGTTCATCACCATCTCTAGGAGTTCACCCAGACTCATGTCCATCGAGTTCATGATGCCATCCAGCCATCTCATCCTCTATCATCCCCTTCTCCTCCTGCCCTCAATCCCTCCCAGCATCAGAGTCTTTTCCAATGAGTCAACTCTTCCCATGAGGTGGCCAAAGTATTGGAGTTTCAGCTTTAGCATCATTCCTTCCAAAGAAATCCCAGGGTTGATCTCCTTCAGAATGGACTGGTTGGATCCCCTTGCAGTCCAAGGGACTCTCAAGAGTCTTCTCCAACACCACACTTCAAACGCATCAATTCTTCGGCACTCAGCCTTCTTCACAGTCCAACTCTCACATCCATACATGACCACAGGAAAAACCATAGCCTTGACTAGACGGACCTTAGTCGGCAAAGTAATGTCTCTGCTTTTAAATATACTATCTAGGTTGGTCGTAACTTTTCTTCCAAGGAGCAAGCGTCTTTTAATTTCACGGCTGCAATCACCATCTGCAGTGATTTTGGAGCCCCAAAAAATAAAGTCTGACACTGTTTCCCCATCTATTTCCCATGAAGTGATGGGACCAGATGCCATGATCTTTGTTTTCTGAATGTTGAGCTTTAAGCCAACTTTTTCACTCTCCTCTTTCACTTTCATCAAGAGGCTTTTTAGCTCCTCTTCACTTTCTGCCATAAGGGTGGTGTCATCTGCACATCTGAGGTTATTGATATTTCTCCAGGCAATCTTGATTCCAGCTTGTGTTTCTTCCAGTCCAGCCTTTCTCATGATGTACTCTGCATATAAGTTAAATAAGCAGGGTGACAATATACAGCCTTGACGTACTCCTTTTCCTATTTGGAACCAGTCTGTTGTTCCATGTCCAGTTCTAACTGTTGCTTCCTGACCTGCATACAGATTTCTCAAGAGGCAGGTTAGGTGGTCTGGTATTCCCCTCTCTTTCAGAATTTTCCACAGTTTATTGTGATCCACACAGTCAAAGGCTTTGGCATAGTCAATAAAGCAGAAACAGATGTTTTTCTGGAATCTCTTGCTTTTTCTACCATTCTTAGCCACTTATTATTCTTTTTTACAAAGCAGTGGTCGGAGCACTTCCCAGGAGACCCGCTGTGGTCACAACTGGGGAGTCCTCGGCTGTGTAGCCAGCTTAGATGCCCACGCCCTTGCCCTCTTACTGTCACCTGAAGGACGTAACCCTGAAAGCCAGGGTGATGACACGCGTGTGTATGTGCTGCCGAAGTGAGCGCACGAGGACACACGTGTAAATCACAGAGGCAGGCCCTTCAGAAGGGACAGGTTTCTACGGGACCAAATGCCGTCTGATCCCCTGCGCATGGGGACTAGGGCTTCCTGATGGGAACGTCTGCCTGAAACCTTCTGTTTTCCGCATAAGGAAGGCAGACCTTCGAGTCAAGCTTATTTTCCTCCTTAGCCTCTGAAGGAGGTGAGGACCTGTGGGTGGGGGAACCTGTCCCCACCCACCCCCTACCCCCACCCCCACCAAGCTCCTGCAGGCCCAAGTGTCCTATCTGCTCTGAACACAGCCAGGCCAGCAGTGTGCTTCATCCCCGATGGGAACGAAGAGCAGATGACTCAGCAGGGGATTCCTTTTATTTCCCCCTGAGCTCACTGAAGAAACAACAAAGGATAGAGATGTCTGTTTACAGAATCCCACGAAAAGCAGACCAAGCTCGCTGCTCATCCAAGTAAGGAAATAACTGCTCGCAGGATTTCGACCAAGAGCACAAGGGTGGGAGACAGAGACCCCTGCCGACCTGGACTCCAGCCTGCATCTCCTTTAGGGCCGCCAGCTGCCCTTGCAAAGCTTTGATTTCTTCTTTCTTTCGTTTTTCCGCTTCTTCAGCAGCAGCTCTTTTCTGTGCCTGGTAATGGAAAGATTTTCCATTAGAAGTGATTTTTAGGGTAGCCTTCGGAACTAAGTGATAAGCTATAGCACATATATTATCTGTCTTATACATTACAATGCTTACCAAGACATTCGAATAATATACCTATGATTAAGGGAAAGATCCACCAGGTTCAGCTAATAAATGTTTACTGTTTTTTCTAAATTAAATATAAAATGCTTTACTTTATACTGGAGCCTAGTTGGTGGACATGTGCTAAATGTCTCCTATGCATAAACCTGAGGATGTCCTCACATGAGGCCACCATCACCCCTGTTCACAGACACAGGGGAGGAACCAGGACCAGTGTCTCCCCTGTCCATGCAGCTCCTTGAAACATGCGTCAGTTTACTCTGGCACCAGATTACTTTTTAAACATGGAGTCAAATCATAACTTTGGGAAAGTTAACTCACCCTCATCTCGGCATCTGTGGGTCTGCCGTCTATTTTGGCAAACCCCTCAAAGATCGTTTTGTAGAGGACGTTCCTGCGGGTGGCGCTGTCATCGGGCGGGAGGTACTCTAGGACTAGAGCCCGGTGCTGCGCGTACAGGTCCAGGATCATCCCCACGGCCGCCTCCCGCACCTCTCGCACCCTGTGCTCCAGGGCCTGCACTGAAAACTGAGAAGAGGGCCGGGACGCACTCTTGTGACTCAAGTTGGAAAACAGCCACGTTTAGTTTTTCTGGCATAGAAGAAACATAGTGTTAAGTCGCTCAGTCACGTCCAACTCTGCGACCCTATGGACTGTAGCCCACCAGGTTCCTCTGTGCATGGGATTCTCCAGGCAAGAATAGTGGAGTAGCCATGTAGCCATTTCCTTCTCCAGGGGATTTTCCCAACCCAGGGATTGGACCCAGGTCTCCCACAGTGCAGACATATTCTTTACCGTCTGAGCCACCAAGAAAGCCCCAACATAGAGGCAATATAAAAACACTATAAAAATAAAGAAGACATTACCCACAGAATCCCAGCTACTAAGATGCAGGGTTTCCCTCACTTATTTTATACTGGAACTTGTGTATACAATTATTGTCTTGCTCTTTCCTACTTTAGGTAATAAATGGCAGTTTTAAAGTTATATCCTCCTATAAACTAAGTACTACAAGGTGTGTCTGTTTCAGCTCTTTCTAAGAAACAGAATGCTAGGACCACTGCACAAGACCCCTTGGAACTCTTTCCAGCTCCCTGCTCCTTCCACCTGCCCCTCCCCCTCCCGAGGCATCAGTCCCTGAAGCTGGAGGACATGCAACCCCCAGACACTCTCACTAGCTGCACAGCCTATGTGCCGTGTGTGTGTACACAGGCTTTTGTTTGACATCATAAATGGGCTTCCCAGGTGGCTCAGTGGTAAAGAATCTGTTTGCCAAAGCACAACACAAGAGATGCGGGTTTGATCTCTGGGTTGGGAAGATCCTTTGGAGGAGGAAATGGTAACTCGCTCCTATATTCTTACCTGGAGAGTCCCCATGGACAGAGGAGCCCAGTGGGCTATAGCCCATGGGGTCGCAAGGAGCGGGACATGACTGAGCACACGCATACATAAGTGGCTCAACGTGCTTATCATCCTGACACTTTATTTCTTATTTAATGTTTCTTTTCCAGGATCTGTGTGTGACCTTGAAAGGATCGGATCCATCCATCCTAAGTGCTTTAGAATCACATGAACCTATCACAACATACCAACGTTCCCATACATAATGGCCTTTCAGGCATCCGTCTCTCACTGGCTGGGCTTCCTCACTTCCTGTCTCCACCAGCACAGCCAGGTTTTACCCCGAACCTTGTCACCCTCAATCCCTCTAAGAACCTTGAGATGTTCTGACTGCAAGGAACCCACCACCCCCTACCTGGGATGGTGACCTCCCACCTCCCCAGCCCACTCAACTGTGCTCCCTCCCGTCTGTCACCTCCCACGAGGTCCTCCTGCCCTGGGTGGGGGGGTCCATCACTGAGTCACCCTGGCATTTCTGCCCACTCTTAAATCTGGGGTCCCCTTCCTGTTCTGTGTTCACCAGGCGAAGCAGGAGGTGCTGCAGGCTCCAGCGCCCACATGTGTCAGAGGAAGCAGGGACCTTCTGAAATCATGTCTCTCCACCCCATCCCCCACTGATCTGTAGCTAGCACTCCCCAGGCACCCACGTGCTCCAGCCACCAGCTCGGGCCTGCCTGTGGCAGCCACCCCAGGGCACTCACCCGCATCACACTGTCCACGGTGAAGCCCGCACCCTCTGTGCCCAGGTCCCGCAGCAGTCGCGCCAGCAGTGCCATCTGGCTCATGGCCAGGTGAGTTGAGGAGTTGGCTTTCAGCGGCTGGACCAGGTAAGATGGGATGACCTGGAGAGACTTCACTTCCTTAAACAAGGCTATCTCCTAGAGAGACCAACAGCATCTGCTAAGTTTTACTGGAAAATGCGACGGGTAACTCATTGCTAGCCGCAAAGGAAACACTGAGGGAAAAAAATGGGAAATAAAAAATGACAGTGACAAATGACAGTAAAGTCATTTGTCTGTAAGCTCCTATTTATTTTTAAGATATGATAACAATTAAGAATAAAAGCCTGAATCATCAGAAATAAGAACCATGATCACTTAGAGATGAATTAAAGCTTTACAGAAAGTGTGATTAAAACCTTAGTTTCCCTTCTTAGGATCTCACAACCTTAAGAAAAAGATTTTCTGATTTCTAAAATTCTAAAAGAAATTAAGTCTTGCTGTAAGAACCTCCATTTCAGTATTTTTAAGCTTTAGCCAAGCGTGTAACAGGCACATACTCAGATGAACTGATCCCTGAAGGGTTGAGATGAAAGAGGATAAGTGCCTCCACACGCTCTACTGTCTCCACACAAGTCTTTCTATAATTAAGATATTCATCACTTAACTAGCCAGATGCAAAGAAAGAAAAAGTGATAAAATATTAAAGGAAAAGACTCAAGAAATGATAAAATATTGATGAAACATGAGCTGTAACAGACAGAAGTCTGTTTTTTGCAGGTCTGTGGCCACACCACCCAAACACCTTCTCATTCTGGCAGCACCGTGGCTCTGCCTCTGGGCCCACGAGTGGCTGGAAACCAGTGGGAAGGAGGAGGAGGGAGGGGAGCCCCCGAGAGCAGCAGGGGGCTGCTGGGACACACAGATGCCGCGCACACAGGGACCCACATGGGGAGAATGGCGTGGGCCGTCGTTGGAAGCTGGTGCAGTATGCAAACACCCGCACGCAGAGGACGCTCAGCATCACTGCTGTCCCGGAGGTGAACGTGCTTGAAAACAATTAGGGGCACGTTCAATGCATCCTTTGAAAGAGTTCCCCCAAATAATACCACTCACTCATTTTCCCTGAATGTTTTAGTTAGTTAAATAAAACAAGATCAGTGGTTCTTCCTGGTGGAGAAACTATGGAAGTTTTGGCTTCCTTCCCTAGAAAGCCAGCCTGCTCATGGCACTGGGTTCACGTTTGGAGGAGGTCACAGACACCCTGCACCTTAACCTGAGGTCTCCTGGCCCAGATGGATTCCTGACAAGAGGGCAAAGCACTCTCCTGTGCTGCCTGGCTCAGCGTGGGCCCCAGACTCCCAGCTGCTCACGTCTGCCTCAGCTCCCCCAGTGCCCAGGCGAGAGGAGGCGTGTTGGTGGAAAGAATAAAAACACTTCATCAAGACTGTGACCTGTTTATTATTTTTTTTAACTCCATTTTTCTTTTCTGGTCTGGCTCTCCATAGATTTTATTTATTAAAAAAATTAAAAGCCTATGTTAAAGAAGAGAAACAAAGAAAAACTGTACACTGTAGCCAAGTTTAAGGCAGCATTTCTCTGGGTCAGAGGAGAAGGAAGTTATGACGGTGAATCACGCGGCATAACCTATGACTGGCTTGAACAGATGGGACCTTGTAAGGTACTATACTAAGAAAGCCAAGTATCTCCCGTTATGTGTTTATTATCGATGGCTTCAAACATCCCGGGGAAATCTGTACCTGAATAAAATTAGAAGCCATAACCCGGAGGCGAGCAGAAGAGTCTCCAGTTCTCGTGAGCAAGACAGGAATCGTCCTCTCCACACAATGAGCTGTCTCAAGCCTGCCCAGTTTGTGTTTAGGAATATACTGTGTAATTATCATTTTCAACAGTTTCAAAGATGCCTGAAAGACCTAAGAAAATAGTGACAAACCCGGATAAGCCACTCTTAACTCAATTCCACTAAAAAGAAACATGAAATTTACTTTCAGTAATCAACAGGAACGTTACGCTGAAAACTACACGCTGTCTGAAGGACTGAAAATGGCCAACTGCTGTGCACACAGTTCCCTGCACACGGAGGCCATGGGCTCATCTCCGTGTGTTATGAGGTCTCCAACACCTCCCCGTGAGACCAAGGGTCTGACATTTCTGCTGAATTGCGTAAGGTATTGTGTGAATGCAGACAACGGTGTAACTGGGGATGCTCATTCTTACGGCCCTTTCAGAGTTAGGAAAATTCACCGGTAACTCCAAGCTCCTCAGGTGTCAGGAAGATCACACAAGTGAACGTAGCGTGAACGGTACGGTGGCCAGGTCTCTGCGTACACAGGGCCAGAGGGCACGGCCCATGGGAACAGAGCCCAGGCTCCCTGGCAACCGGGTTTCTTACTCAAGGTCTTCATCCCTAGTGACCTCGTGCTTGGTGATGACAGTGAGGGACCAGGCTGCTTCCCAGGCTACCCTGACCTCCAGGGGACGGCCCGGCAGCTCTCGGCAGACATGGGGGGCCCTGCGGGGTGGTGGGACTCACTGGGGTCACGATGTCGCGGATGGCTCGCCTGACGAGGAAGACGGCAGCCCTCAGCATGCTCTTCAGGTCCTCTTTCGGGGTTCCCACGGGCGTGTCCGCCAGCTGCTTATGCAGGGTGAGGAGCGCATCCTCCCGGTGCGACCATGTCTTGGAGTAGGCTCCGGCCACCTGGGAGGGCAGAGGGCGGCCTTCAGGGTGGGCGGTTGGCCCTGTCCCCACCCCAGCACCCCTGGCTCTGGTTTGTTTCAACAAGACACAGCTTTTCTAAACACAGAACATCCACGCTCTGGGTACATGGGTTTAGAGAAATACTGCTCCTAGCATGGGAGGTTTTAAGTCTATGTCCATTAAAACATGGACAGTATTAAAAGCTCCAGCAAGAGAACTTTTCAAGGCCAGCGGTGCTCTGCTATTTTCTTTGCTCTGCTATCCTCGACCCTGGAGCCAGCAGTGCTCCAGGCGGGAGCTGGGGCCGGAACCTGTAAGCCCAAGGAAAGGCCCTGGCTGGGAGATGTCTGTGGTGGTCCAGTGGTTAAGAGTCCACCTCCCAGTGCAGAGGATGCAGGTTCAATCCCTGGCTGGGGAGCTAGGGTCCTCCACGCTGCAGTGCGTGGGCAAATAATTAAAGCAGAAAAATAAATAGAAAGAAAGGCCAGGCTCAAAGGGACACCATCAAGAGACCTGAAATCCTAGCTGATGCTTGTGCTGTCCCACATGATGGCTGATCATCAGGACATTCCCACTGGACGGTGAGGACAAGGGTGGGACTGGCAGGGGACCAGGAGCCCTGTGGAGCCGCCCACCCCTCCTGCGTTGGCCTCTTTCTTTACCAGGGCCTCTCCTAGCACGTCCACAGCGGAGCTGGCTTCCCGCAAGGCCTTCTCTGTCAGGGGCTCTGGCTCTCCTGCGGCGTCCGCCCTGCGAGCCTCGTCGCCAAGCATGTCTCTCCTCTCTGCCTCGGAGACCGCTGCCCCGAGCTGCTTGCGGGTCACGGGGAGAGGCCGTTCATCGTAGGGCAGGGACTCGGGCTGTGGGAGGACAGGGCGGCTAGAGGGCTCAGCATGGGGTCCCCCCTCGCCTGCTGATCCCTGTCTACACCCATAGGCTGCCTGGTTGGGACATGTCTGGTCTGAACGATGGTATTTTGCTGAAGTATCAGTCTCGTCAGGTTAGAATAATTTATGAATTGGGTGTAAGTGAAAAAATCAGACAGGAGTTTTTATTCCCTTCTGAGCTTGTTACAGACCTACTCAACAAGCCATCTAGATTCTGCCACAATTACTGCTTACCACTAGAGATTTCACCTGCCAGCAGACCACTAGAGTAAAAGTTATTATATTCTTCTTCTGGAAAGACCTCTGGTATTTTTTCAGTTCATTAGTTTACTTCTAACTATCAAGCCTCCTCTGAATGCATCCATTGTCCAGCAGCCCTGCACTAACACAGGTGACGGAAGCCCTGGGTCCTGTCCAGAGCCTGCAAACCTACGGCCCTCAGCAGAGGCCTCCTGTGGCCTGTCCTCAGTGACCCACATGAGCAATGAGGTTGCCAGGTGATAAGGCCGGTCTAACCAGGGTAAACCTGGGGCCTGGGGACGGGCTCAGAGTGGGACCGATGCCACCCACCCTCCCCAACCTCCCCGATGGCATGATGTACAGACCGGAAGCTGAGGCACCCGGGACAGGTCCAGCCCACTGAGACGGCATCCAGAACCAAGAAAGCGGACCCGCAAGATAGGAGTCAAACCCACCCTGAAACCCATGAGGACTCTTAGACTCCCAGTTATAAATGCCAGTAACCCACTGGAAACAGGCTTTCTGCCACCTGCCACACAGGCAGCTCTAACAGGGACGGCCTTGTACCCGACTTGTCCTGAGGCTCTGCTGAGGTCCCGTCAGGGCGGGAACCTCGCTCATTCCCAGAAACACCCTCTCCCACACTGCAGCACGTCTTTGCAAAGAGAGCCAGCAGAGGCTCAGAGGAGGCAGAGTCTCAGTCATGGGCGGTGTTCCTGGATGCAGGGCGGGGAAGGGGCCCCCTCCCCGGATGCAGGGCGGGGAAGGGGCCCCCCCGCCCCGCTCTTGTTCTCCAATACACTCGTTCCCCAGGAAAGCCCCCACAAGACACAGGGCCTCTATGCCTACCCACAGCGGGAACCTGAGTTACCTACGTGGGTCTTGGGAGGGGGGTCAGTGGCGGGAGGTGGCCGGTCCACTGTGGGACGCTGAGAAGACACGTCCAGGCAGTGTGATGAAGGCTTCTCCTGAAGGAAAGGGTCCGCAAGCCGGTTTTCTGTCACCCTTTCCTCTGGCTGTGGCAGGGAGTGCATGGGCGGCTGGTGGTGGGGGCTGCTGGGACAGGCCAGGGGCTGCAGGGGCAGGTCGAGAGGCCTTCTCATCTGGGGGAAAATGGGCTATTCAGCTCCCAGGGTCCCCGCCACACAGACCCCGCCTTGTTCCCCAGGGGAGCACTGGCTTTGGAAGACACAGGTGGAAGCTGCATTAACGAGGCCCACGTCATGGCCCCCGACTGCCTGAAGTTACCGTGTGGACCACTCAAGGGACACTAACAAAGCAGATGGCTGCCCAGAGTGGGCACTGCAGCGTGGAGGCTGCAGGTGGGCAGGAGCACCTGGGCTGGACCCACATGGCCGGCGCTGGTCCCTGTGTGTCTGCAGAGCAGACTACTTCATGTCACTCTAACGAGTGCAGCGGACTCAGCTGTGGTCATGTGCTGGACTGGCGGAAAGTGCTTTGGGCAGACGACCACATCTCAGGTTCCTTGTTCTCACTGCCATGGATACAATGGGGAAACAGTCCCAGGGAGGCTGAGGAATGAGTCTGAGACCACAGAGTGGGGCGGGTGGAGTGGGGCCAGGAGCCAGCAGGGACAGCCAGAGCCTGCACTCCGTGCTGTCTACTGGCCTGGAACATGGGTCTGGACACAGGACCCTCCCCTACTGGCCCAAGCTGTCGGGGGCCCCTCTCCCTGTGCTCCCCAGGACCACAAGGGTGGGGCTGCCACTGGGAGACACAGCCATCTGCTGGGAGGCTTCCCCGCTGACCGGCCCCCATGTCCACCGTTGCAGTCCTCCTGCACACCCACCCATGTGGATCCGGAGGATAGCTCTCCCGGCCCCCCGACTTCAGGTCCTGCTGCGGGCCCCACCCACCAGCTCAGCATCCACCAGCTCGTGCAGCTGCAGCTGCTCATACACGCGGCTGCGGAAGCGCTCCATCTGCTGCTTCTTCTCCTTGGCCAGGTCGTAGTCTTCCTTCTCCACGGCACAGCGCTTCTCCACCTCATACCTGCCCAGGCGCTCCCCCACCTGGAGCACACAGCGTCAGCTCTCGTTTCATAGACTTACGCTCAGTGCAGAGACCGTTTCAAAGTTAACGCTTTGAGGACGGTGTGGGCAACCAGCCTCATGTCTGGGAGATGGGGGAATGACACCGGGAGTGGAGGGAACTGGCCACAGTCGCCTGCAATGCTCAGGCTGCCTCAGAGCCTGCAACGGGTCGCCTGCTCGGGTTGCCTGCAACGCTGGGGTAAGCTCACAGCAGTCTAAGCATCTCAGCTTCCTGCTGCCTCAGATGGCATGCGGCCCTGAGGCTCTGCAGGACTATGTGCTCGTGGTCTCCCTCCTCTGCTTACACCCCTGAAGCCACGCTAGCCCTGTGGCCTTCTGAGGCCTGGCCCCTTCTCTGGGCAGGGGCCAGGGTAATCAGACAAAAAGCCTATCGCGGGTGGCAGAGGAGCTGCTTCCCAGAGGCAGTACCTTCTGCAAGTCAGCGATGGCCTGTTTCAGCTTCTTGGCGCAGTCATAGCGCTCCTTCTGCACGGCCTCGCGCTTCCGCTCGTCTAACCGGCGGATGATCTGTGCCACTTCTGGGTCCTGGTACATGTCAAAGGCTAAGTCGTCTAGTGGAGAGATGTAATCAGACTTCCTACAGGAAAGAACAGAGTGTTTTAGAGCCAGTTTTAATCTACGTGATACTGCAGGGGAGCTGCTCCCCCCACACTCAGGGCTAAAGATGGGAGAAGGCAGCCCCGGCCCCTATGGCATTTCCTGCCGACAAATCTCATTCACGCACTCATTCATCCATCACCCGCTCGTTCATTCTCATTCACTCACTCGTTCATTCACTCATCCACCACCCGCTCGTTCATTCTCATTCACTCGTTCACATTCACTCATGTACTTACTCACTCATTCATCCACCACGCGCTCGTTCATTCTCATTCACTCACTCGTTCATTCACTCATCCACCACGCGCTCGTTCATTCTCATTCACTCGTTCACATTCACTCATGCACTTACTCACTCATCCACCACGCGCTCGTTCATTCTCATTCACTCACTCGTTCACATTCACTCGTGCACTTATTCATTCATCCACCACCCGCTCGTTCACTCTCATTCACTCACTCGTTCACATTCACTCGTGCACTTATTCATTCATCCACCACGCGCTCGTTCATTCTCATTCACTCACTCGTTCACATTCACTCATGCACTTACTCACTCATTCATCCACCACCCGCTCGTTCATTCTCATTCACTCACTCGTTCATTCACTCATCCATCACCCTCTCGTTCATCCTCATTCACTCGCTCATTCACATTCACTCGTGCACTTATTCATTCATCCATCACCCGCTCGTTCACTCTCATTCACTCACTCGTTCACATTCACTCATGCACTTACTCACTCATTCATCCACCACCCGCTCGTTCACTCTCATTCACTCACTTGTTCACATTCACTCGTGCACTTATTCATTCATCCATCACCCGCTCGTTCACTCTCATTCACTCACTCATTCACTCTCATTCACTCACTCGTTCACATCCACTCATGCACTTACTCACTCATCCACCACGGGCTCGTTCACCCTCATTCACTCACTCGTTCACATTCACTCATCCACCACGCGCTCGTTCACTCTCACTCACTCATTCACATTCACTCATGCACTTACTCACTCATTCATCCATCACCCGCTCATACATCCTCATTCACTCACTCGTTCACATCCACTCATGCACTCACTCACTCATCCATCACCCTCTCGTTCATCCTCATTCACTCGCTCATTCACATTCACTCGTGCACTTACTCATTCATCCAGCACCCGCTCGTTCATCCTCATTCACTCTCTCATTCACATTCACTCATGCACTTACTCACTCATTCATCCACCACGCGCTCGTTCATCCTCATTCACTCTCATTCACATTCACTCATGCACTTACTCATTCATCCAGCACCCGCTCGTTCACTCTCATTCACTCACTCGTTCACATCCACTCATGCACTTACTCACTCATCCACCACGGGCTCGTTCACCCTCATTCACTCACTCGTTCACATTCACTCATCCACCACGCGCTCGTTCATTCTCACTCACTCATTCACATCCACTCATGCACTTACTCATCCAGCACCCACTCGTTCATCCTCATTCACTCTCTCATTCACATTCACTCGTGCACTTATTCATCCAGCACCCGCTCGTTCACTCACTCACTCTCTCACTTACTCATTCACTCAACTCCTTCCCCACTCATTCGCTCTCTCACTCATGCACTCATTCATATTCACTCATTCACATTCACTCTCACTCACTCATTCAACAGGTATCTCAAATGCAGACTGTGCCCAGCACTGTGCCCAATGCATGAGAGTCCGCTCATGAACCATTTGGAGCCTTGGGAAACCAACATCAGAGCCGGCCATGACTAGGCCCTGGCCCTGCAGAGGCTGATTCGGGGGAACTCAGGCCGAGTCCAGGCTTCCATTTCATGCCACAGTAACAGTGACAAGCGTTAGAGATGCTACCACTGGGCTTGTACTTCAAAGTGTCCAACTATACAACACCATCCGGTTCTGCAGATCAGAAAGATCCTTCCTGGAATAAATGACCCAAATGTGATCTGAGTGACCTGTTTCTCATGGACTCTTACCTCCATTCCTTCCTCCTAGTTCTATGACAGGACAGCAGCTCCTGGGCCTGATGTCTAGAACCATGACACCGATCTAACTCCTCAACAGAAGAGTTAGGGACATGGTTCAGAACCTCCCCATCTGAGCCATGAGACGCAGACAGACACTTCCTGTTAACTTTGACTCGGGGTTCCTTATACACTGGGAAACTTACTAAAGATGTTATCTGTCATAAGTTTAGCTGATTAATAAATTCAAGCAGGACAGGGGACCATGTCCCCTTTCAAAATCATCCTGCTTCCGCATGCCTTGACTCAGGTACTGGTGAGCACAGCAGCAGGCATGGTGGCCGTGGCATCTCTGTTAACCTCAGTGAGGACTGACCAGCAGCATGTCTCCATGTCCCCAAGGTCACGGTGACTATTTTTACCTAAATACACACCGTATTCTCAAATCTAACTTGCTCTGCCCTGAAGTTCCAGAGGTGAAACCAACACTCCATTCCACTATAGAACCCTACAAAGGACGAGATGATGTTGGAACACCCAGCGTCAGCAGTGCCCACTACCCACAATACCTTAGCGGTACCTGTGGACTCAGCCTGAGGTGCTGCCTGTGGCCTGTCAAGACCTCACTACACCTTCAGGAAAACCCTGGGTGGGGGCACAGCAGGACAGGAAGCTGAGGTCTGCTGTCCCCTGTGGCTAACTTGAAGAACTGATTTAAACAGAAGTCACCATTCCCCAGAGGGCTTTCATCAGAGATACTGAGCTGTCAGTGAGCTTGGTCATCTCTGCTCAGGAGGGCAGAGCCGCAGGTGGTGCCACCATGACGCTGAAGGAAGCAGCAGCTGCTGTCAGTGCCCGCCTCCCCCATGTGCTCCTCATGCCCACCTGACAAGGGGAGGCGTCCGCGTGGCTTGTGTAGGTGGGATGGCTCACTCTGCACTGTGCCTTCTTACACACTAAACTGTAAGCGTGGCCTCCACTCCAAGGCACCACGCACACCACCACCTAAGGCGACCCTGGTCCCTGTCTCGCTGGGGCTGCAGGGACCATGAAGCCTAGGCCTGTAGGGGCTGCGGAGCTCTGTGGGGACGGGTTCACTGTCTGCTGGGCGCATGACTGGTATTGCCATGGCTCTGAGCAACAGGGCGGAGAATTGACCACACATTCGATGCAAACAGAAGAGCCGGCTGTTCCGACCATGTGCGCGTGAGCATGGAGCCACATACACCACAGTTCACGGGCAAATACCATCTACTGACATCAAGGCATCTTATCTTTTCTAAGCATCTTATCCTTTCACTCTTGGGGAGCTGCTGTCAGAGATGGGGCCCTGGGTGTCATTTTGAATTCCTCTCTCCTTAGGCTGGGTGCTATTAGGCAGGGTGCTGAGGACTTGGTCCCAGAGAGGTGCTGGGACACAGGGAGAAAGAGCTGGACCCTCAGCTCTGCCCTCCAAGCCTGACCTGCTAAAGAGGCAGCAGGATGGCTGAGTCTGCACAACTGCGCGCATGCAGAGTGTAGAGAGGCTCTCAGGAGGACCTGACGAGACGGGCAGGCCTCGCTCCCTTAAGGACTGAAGCTCTGAGTAGAGGGAAGATGAACCTCAGTAGCTGACAATCTTGGTCCATTATTCCGTCTATGAATTTACCTGTGCCACTAAAACATCAAAGGACGGCTGATGGCTCTTTTGTTTGGTGATACCGAACCACACAGGAAGTGAAGTCCTCTCTGAAGGGTGCTGAACGAAGATGTGCTAAACAGAAGGGTGACCTTAATCTGCAGTGTATTTACGACAATCCCATCAGTGGCTTATTCAGCTCCAGACTGCACTTTGGGGCCCCCGAGTCCAGGGTCCTTCAGAGCTGGCTTCCAGGGAGGAAGTCACAGAAGTTTATGGCCTGGGGCGGGCGGGGCTCTTACCCAGAGCAAGTTCCTTCAAGAGCTGGGTCCTCTGTATTGTGCCCCAGGTAGTGATCAATCAGCTTCTCCCTGGAGGTCTGTGGGGGAGTTCTGCTTAGTATCTCAGAGGAAAAAGGAACAACATAAGACAAAGAGATGGTGTGATATGAAGGGGCTTTGGTGATCCCATTTGCTGGAGGGACAACTACACTTCTTGAGTAAAGGAAAGTTTAAAACAACAGCTGCTGAAAAATCACCTGCGAGCTGGTCACTGGACACTTCTGTGAGAATTTATAGGATGACACTTTTGTGACAAAAATGAATGACCCCTCCTTGTTAGAAATAAATGTCTCTCTTTAGGAAGGAGGCTTCCCAAACTTACAATATTGGTTTCATCGCCAAAGTCTGCAGGGTCTCCAATGATATTTACTGCAACCAAAGCAACCTAAGAGAGAATTCACCAACAGAAATTAAGTATAAATGTTAGACAGGACTTAACCCCTTTATAATACTCCGATTCATCCTGTCATCAAATGGGATGATGTACATCTAAATGTACTAATGCAAAATCTCATGCTAACTCAGAATTATTAATATTCTAATGTTGAACCAAGCAGCTATTTTAATGTTTGAAGGATGTTAAAACAGTAACAAAGTTTTAATGCAGCCTTATATTGAAACATCCACCTGAGTTAAGAATGGGATCATATCTACCTGATGGTGATAACTTAGACAATGAATGAAAACCGACATTAACACAGCTCAGTTTGTCCGGGGCAGTGATTCTCCCATGACATGCCCCCCTGCCCTTGAGAATCACTGAGGCTGAGCTAAAACCCAAGGAACTCCTGGTGAACAAGGAGATGAAGTGGAGGAAAGAGACGGTTCAGAACTCTGCTGCCATGTACGGACAAGGCACCTGATGTCTCAGACCCTCCTCCAGCTCACCTGCTCAGCATAAACTCTGACTGGCTGGAACACCTGCGTGCCTCTGGAAGGGGCAAGGAGTGTTATAAATATTTGCTTCAATTAACAAGACTGTTCTGACACCTCTGATTATGCCAAAGCAACAGAAAGGGAACCAGAGATTCTGGACTGCATGCCACATGAAATCACCTTTTTTTGTAAGGGATTTACCTTACAAAAGTACACCTAGAACAGTGTTGTCCCATAGAAATATGATGCCACATAGATAATTTTAAGTTTTCTAGTTGGCAGAGTAAAAAAAAGTTTAAAAGAAACAGATAAAATTGATTGTAACAATATGTTTAAACTTAATACATCCAAAATGTCTCATCTGGTTACCAAGTCTGGGTGACACACAGCCCATGCCCGTGGACCAGTCACGCCCCCAGCACACACGGCCACATGGGACTGGTGGCTCTGAATCGGGGCAACAGCTCCAGAGAGCCTAGCACTGCCCCACAGACACCACCCTGAAGGAAGAGTCCAGGTTCTTCTATGAAGGGAGACACCACTGAGGGGCAGGTCCATGCGTCTCACCTGGTTATACACGTTGTACTTGTTGACGTGGTTTTGGTGAAAGATGAGCTTCAGAAACTGCCCCACTGCGTCCACGTACACCGACTTCAGTTCCCGGGCTTTGCAGCCTGTCTTCTCATTGTCACAGAGAGACACGTAGCTGGAAGAAAGAACACAACTGTGGAACCACGTCAGTGCAGAAACGTGCTGCCCTTGGCTCCCAATGAACTCCACAGGTTTCAAGGAAAGTTAGGCTTGGAATGAAAAAACAAAACAAAACAAAAAAAAACCTTGGGCAAAGTCCAGAAGTCAAATTCTAAACAGTGTTCTCCAGACAAGTTCTGCATCTGAAATGCAGCCTGAACACGACCGATCAGCGGGAACGCCGCTCAGTGAACATGCTCGGCATGTAGCAGGTGCGCACAAGTTGTGAGATCCGGACCCACACGTGAGCGTGTGAGCAAGCGCCACGGCAAGGGGGATGCCGCAGTGTCTACCCACTTTGAGGCAGAATTGTTCAGGCTAGACATCCCACCATGCACGCTAAATTCCACCCTTACCCAAGCCTCCGGAACCGCTCTGCTTGATATGGGGTGAAGTACTCAGGCAGGCTCTCACTGATGTAGAACTCAACTTTGCTGGGGATCATGTACTGATGCGCGAGCAGCTGCAGCTTCCTTATTCGACATCGCTCCACCATCTGAAGAACGATTTCTTGTGGGAACTGGCAAAACCTGAAAGCAAGCACAGTCCTGTTTTTCCTGCAGGATCACCAAGGAGGGTTTCAGGCGGTCCCTACCCACATGTCCAGGTAACAGGGCAGCTCTGTGGGTTCTGACGCTGCAAGGGCCCCGGTCCTGGCCCCCTCAAAGCCTTCCAGTCACAGCTGGAACTCAAGAGTGGGGTCTGCTGGGCACCCAGAGTGAATCAAACTTGGAGTGGCTAGTTTGTCGTTTGAAATGAAACCCAAAGTTCATCATGAGATAAACACACGAGATAAACAAGAGGCTGTCCAAGTGACCCAGAGGATTTCCCGCTGGAACCCACACACTTGAGAAAACCCCTCACTTTACAGAATCCTGAGTGGAGTGGGCAACGAGCAATCTGTCCTGAGTGCCACCCACGCTCGTTCAGCAGCCTGGAGGAGCAGCCTACGGTTGACCCCACTGGAGCATCAGTTTTGCTCAGAAGGCACACCGCTGTCAGAAACCTCACGCCGCAGTACACGGTCATGACCAGAGAGACAACACAAGGCTTTGACAGTGGGAGGGGCGTGTGCCGAGCAGGCCAGGCTGGGTGTACCCGGCAGCAGGTGTCCAGGGGCTACTGGAGCCGGGGAAGTCCTGAGGATGGGGCAGGAGGCAGGGCCGCTCCAGCACACGTCACGATGCCTGAGAGCGCAGCAGTGACCTGGCGGCTGGCCTGCCTGACCCTCTCCCGCCTCTCCTCCCAGCCGCCCCATCACACCCCTCCAGACAGCTACACACACACACGCCAGACGGCCCGGGGAGCCTCCTGTGACCCATCCCCGCCCTCTGGGCCCCATCTCATTTCTTAGCTGCCCCCTCAGCCAACATCACAGGTCACCACTGACCTCCATGAGGCCGAGTTCGACCTGCATCTGCCGGTCCTGACCTGGCCCTTCCTGCCCTGTCTATGCCCTGGGTAGGGTTCCAGGCTCCCTTCCCTGTGCAGACTCACCGTGTGCAGGGCATCCCCCCGACCCCATGGCTTTGAAAACCTCCCCTCGGGGAGGAACCCGAAGCACACACCACCCTGAGCCTGAACTTGAGCATCTCACAGGTGGCCTGACACTGCACACAGGCATCCGAGAGGCGTGAGACACCACACAGACGAACATGCTCCCCGCCCAGCTCCCCGACCCGCCTGCCAACCTCCTGCCCGTCCTAACAGAAGGAGCGGACAGGGAGGAACGCTAGGTTGAGCTTATGGGGCTCTGGGCACTTCTGTGTTTGACTGAGAAAGTGGGGCCAGTGACGATGGACAAAACGCTCTTATTCTGGGGGTGAGATCCCTGGGGTTTCCTAATGCTGAGTTTTCAAAATTGCCACTGTTGTTAAAAGAGACCCATGTGGGGCAGGACAGCCAGGAAATGGGGAACCCAGCAATTCGAGCTTCGAATCCCCTTCGGCCAAGACTGCGGTAGACGTTTAAGATGTTTCCTGTCTCTCAATGCAGGGCACAGACACTGTAATTGGTGGTGAGACCATTCTAGACATAGGGACACAGTAATCTGCGTGAAAAAAATCCTTTATTATTAAAAAAACAACTACAAAATTGTTTAAGGAAAACTAAGACTACTGACAAAATTTTGAAATTGTGTATTTTAAAGCCCTTCAAAAAAAAAAAAAAAAAAAAAAGCTATGGGAATCCCCTGGTGGTACAGTGGTTAGGACTCGGCGTTTTTACTGCTCTGGCCAGAGTTTGATGCCTGTCCATGCCTGTTGGGAAATGAAGATCCTGCAAGTCATGCAGTGCGCACCCCGCCCCCCCCCCAAAAAAGGCTATGATTTAGCTATTCAAAGGTAGCTTATTGAGAGTTTACAGATGAATCAACACTACCCCTCAAACTGATTACAAGAAAGGACAATACACTGTGAAAAGCAATGAAGGGGAACCCCATGCAAAATGGAGCCAGAGAAGGCCTGAGCAGACCTTTCTCCAAAGAGGACATACAGACGGCCGACAGGCGCATGATGCTCAGCACCACTGACCATCCGAGCAATGCAAAGCAAACCTACAGTGAGACATTGCCGCACATCAGCCACAGTGGTTATCATCAAAAAAATCCACAAACTATAATGCTGGGGAAGGTGTGGAGAGAAGGGACCCCTCCTACACAGTAGGTGGGAATGTACATTAGTATGGACACTGTGGAGAACAGTATGGAGGTTCCTTAAAAAACTAAACCTAGAGCTACCATACGACCCTGAAATTCCACTCCTGGGCATGTACCTAGAGAAAAACATGATCCAAAAGGATACATGCACCCCAGTGTTCATTGCAGCACTGTTTACAACGGCCAAGACGCAGGAACGGATAAAGAATATATGGTACATGTATACAAGGGAATATTACTCAGTCATCAAAGTTGCAGGTTTCCACATCACATGTGAATTCATTCAGTAGCAACTTAAAATAGACTGTTAAACTTAAGGATGTATATTCTAACCCCTAAAGCAACAACTTTCTGCCATAAGGGTGGTGTCATCTGCATATCTGAGGTTATTAATATTTCTCCCAGAAATCTTGATTCCAGCTTGTGCTTCTTCCAGCCCAGCGTTTCTCATGATGTACTCTGCATAGAAGTTAAATAAGCAGGGTGACAATATACAGCCTTGATGCACTCCTTTTCCTATTTGGAAGCAGTCTGCTGTTTCACATGCAGTTCTAACTGTTGCTTCCTGACCTGCATATAGGTTTCTCAAGAGGCAGGTCAGGTGGTCTGGTATTCCCATCTCTTTCAGAATTTTCCACAGTATACTGTGATCCACACAGTCAAAGGCTTTGGCACAGTCAATAAAGCAGAAATAGTGGGGGTGAACAAGCAATTGAAAGAAGACAAGATGGGTCCTGAGGTCCCTCCCCCTACCCTGTGCCGCCTTCCCTCCCCCTCTGCTCATCCTCCACTCCTCTGCAACCCCCAACCCCTCTGGCTGAACTTTCCTTTTTCTCCAAAACCCTCCCCATTTCTCCCTTCCCTGAACTTAAATCCTGCCCCTTGAAAGCCTAGCCTTCTAGGGGTCCAGATGCTAGACCCCTGGGTTCTTAATGGTCCCTGGACTAACGCTGAACTTTGAGCTACAGTCAGAGATGCTCCCAAAGGAACTGAGGAACCCCATGTGTTTGCTGAGGAGTCCAGTACACTTCTGAACTTAGCAACCTAGCTTCTCAGGTTTATGTCTGTCAGGATTGACGTTGTGTGAAACTTGCCTGATGGGAAAATCCTGAAAAGGATTTGGAGAAACAGATGCTGACTGACAGCAGGAAACCCAAGAACTTGCTAGAAATTTTCACTGAACAGTTTCCAAAGGTTTTCTTAATCCTGATGAATGGAACAAAATTCAGGCTTGCATGCAGAAACTTATAAACCCTGCTCATGACCACTATAGTTGACTTGAGAATGTTGGGTCTTCTTTTGGATATTGAATCCACTTGGGTTGCCTCCAACTCTGTGTTCATGAATGGGTTGAATGGGGATTCTCTTTCAGTTAAAAGGACCAGGATAGAATGGAAAACCATGTCCACTCCAGGTCTGGTTACTTTGGTAGATCAGCTTGTTTGAGCCCTGGATGATTCAACCAAAAGGAAAGCCACTAACATCCTTAATCTTCAACAAATAGAGCCCCCTGTCACACCTCCAAACAAACAAACAAAAAAACCCCTAGTCTCTGCTATTACTGCAAAAAGCTAGGACATTGTGGGGAGTGGGGGGAAGACCTTTAGGGCTTAAGCACTGCAGGTGCCTTCCATGCTCCAAACAACCTTTCCATGTCCTCCTAACCCAAGCACCAGGCTTTGAGGAACCACAGGGATTCTTCCCAAACCTCCTAATTGGCTTGGAGAAACCACCCTCTGGACTGGGAAGGAATCTGTATCCTCAATGACCAGAGCCACACTCTTGGTGCTCAGCCCACTGCTCTCGGGGAGCTTCTGCCTCAGAGTGCTGACCAGCTGAAAAAGCGGGGGATGTCTAACGAACCCAAGAAGGTTCCCATCTTGGAACCCGCTCCCTTTCGTTCAGGCCATTTGAGAGACACATTCTCTTTTCTCCTTCAGTTCTTTCACCCCTATTCGAGCAGGAGCAGAGATTTCTTAGGAAAGTGCCATCCTGGAATTTCTTTCTCCTGAAAGGGGAAACAGGTCTAGAATTTGAACTGTTGGCCATCAAAATAACCAACCAGGTGAACTGAATGACCTCCACTATCTTTTACTTGCTCGGTCTCAGATGTATTAGAGCTGATTTCAAGGACACTAATCACTGGTCACCACTGGATCGGCTATTGCTCTCCTTATACGAAAAATCTCCAACTGAAATTCACAGAATCCAGTGTTCTCACATTAATATTTAAACATATCCCTCAAAACTTCTCCCCAGAATTAATCAATACCTTATAATTAAATAGAGGTCCTCAGAGGCATCAAGTCCATAGCAGAAGATTTCAAAGCCAGGGCCACATGCTCGCTCATACCAGTCCCTGCAGCATTCTGTTTCGCCCATGAGAAATGCAATGGTTGAGGATGGAGGTCTGTCCAGAATCTCTGGAATCCACAATGTCATTACCCCTGGCACCCTGTGGTCCCTAAACCCATCTAAGACCAGCATCCGTTCCTACCAGGAGCAGAATCACCCTGTGACTGCTCTGTGGACTGCTTCCTGAGGGTGAGATTAACCACTGGACCACCAGGGAAGGCCCTGAAATTCCCCCTTACTTCTCCAACCTTAAAGGCTCATCTGGACAATCAAGTTTTCTGTAGCCTCTACTTTGTTAAAACATATGGATGGTTTGCTTCTGTGCTCTCCTCTAAAACTTCACAGGAAGACAGCATTCACTTGTTAAACCTTTTAAAGGGACACCAGGTCTCTAAGGAAAAACTGCCATTTGCTCAAACTCAGATTCAGTATTTAGGGCACCTGATCTTAGAATGAGGCTACATTTAGAACCCCGTAGGCTTCACGGTATTCTCAACTTCCCCAAACTTGAAACTCAGTCCAATTACAAGGTGTCCTGGATAGCTGGCTACTGTCAACACTGAATTCCAAATTTCCCTCTTAAGGCCCAGCCCTTATATGTTTTCTAAAAACCAACAAACTTGGTCCTTTTATTTGCGGAGATCAGGATGATATTGCCTTTGGAGCTTTAAAGAGAAGTTTAATAAGGGCCCTGCCCCTGGACATCCCAGCTTTGTTTCCTTTCTTCCTCTCTGACATGAGGAGGAGGGGAATACCCTTGGAGTACTTGCCCCAAAACACAGGGACCATCATCGACCCATCGGGTATATGGCCGACAGCTGGACTCTGTGCCATGGGGACAGCCCCCTTGTCTCAGAGCCACTCTGGGCACCAAAAACTAATCCCCGGGTTCCTCTAACCATCTCTGTAGCCTGTGCAGTTGAGCTCTCCCGAATCCTCACCATGCTGGCCTGCTAGCTGTCTCAATTCCTGGGAAACACTCCTTCTGACTACTCCTGAATAACTCACTGTTGCTGTAATAACCTCACCCCTGCTACTCCTCTCCAGCTTCACCGACAAAACTCCTTCAGACGGCTCACACCGACACATCCCCTTTGACTCTGTAGTAACTTACAGGAGACTCCTCTGACCAACGCAGATTTTCCATGGTTTACTAAGGTTCTTATTCACAGGATGAAAAGGCATCACCACGTGGGGCTGCTGTCGCAGCGCCTCTTGAAACTGTCAAGGCAGCACCGATATCTGTGGCTGCTTCAGCCCAACAGGAGGAAGCACACCCTCTCACTGGAGCTTGTGGTGCAGCCACGGGCAAAACCACCGGCGTTTATACTCAGAGCCTGTATGTCTGTGCAGTTGCCCATGACTTTGGGACAATATGGAAACAGCAAGCTTGACTTACCTCTGATGGGAATAAAGTTTAAAATGGCTCTTATGTCTGAGATTTATTAGATGTCATACTCATGCCACCTGCTCTGGCTGCTGTCAAGGTCCCTGGGCATTCCTGACTCGACTCCCTGCAAGTAAAAGGAAATGACCTTGCTGGCATTTCTGCCAAAATGCTGCTCTCAAAGGAACCTCTGGCTAAACCTCTATCGTGGTCCAAAGAGACAGCCCCATGTGCCCCAGAGGACAATTTAGGAACACTGACTAGAAATGCCCAACAACTGGCCCCAGAAAAGGAAAAACAATATTGGGAACTGAATAACTGTTGGCTTGATAAAAAGAGAACTCTTGGTTTGGGCCAAACCACAATCTGGTCCTAGCAGAAGCTCCAGAGTCCCCATCACTGCCCACTGTACACGCATGATGCCACTGGTCTACTGGCAAAAACGACAGAGCTCACGAGCCAGTACTGGAGGGACGATATTAATAAGGTTGTGAAAAGCGACCCCCTTACTTATTCATCTGTCTGAAACTTAATCCAGGAAAGCCTGTCTGCACTGCATTAAACTGCTCACGGGCCGTGTGAGGCCTGGCAAAGGGATTTTATTCAGCTGTTCCCATCTCAGGGACATAAACATGTTTAGTTATGAGCTGCACGTTTTCTCACTGGACTGAAACTTTCCCCTGTAGAAAGGCTACTGCTTCTTCTGTGACTGAGATCCTGTTAGAAAAGACCATCTATTCCTGGGGAACCCCTTGAACTTCAGTAGCTGAACACTTGGACAGGTGGGTCTGTGCTGTCTGGTCAGTTTTACGCTTTTACTGTCTTACCATTCTCAATCCACAGGGCTAATCTAATGCATTAATGACATTATTAAGACCCAATTGGCAACATTTGTACGTGACCGTGAAGTTGCTCAGTCATGTCTGACTCTTTGTAACCCCATGGACTGTAGCCTACCAGGCTCCTCTGTCCATGAGATTTTCCAGGCAATAGTACTGGAGTGGATTGCCATTTCCTTCTCCAAGGGATCTTCCCAACCCAGGGATCGAACCCGGGTCTCCCACATCGTAGATAGACGCTTTACTGCCTGAGCCATCAGGGAAGCTTCATTTGTAGAGACCTTCCAAATACCTTGGCCAAAAGCATCACTGTTGGTCCCTATAAACCCCCAGATCAACCCCTTTGGGAACTCAAACACTCACCCATTGAGATGGTCAGAGGATGCCCAGGACAGCCAGTCCTGCCTCTTCTGACCTACAGCTGATAAACAGAGCCGTGCTTCAATACTGCAAGAGCCTTACTGCTCCCACTGACAGTGATCGTGCTTTAATAGCATAGCCTTCTCACAGCAGGTTCCCGGGAGACGACTGCTGTGAGCGTCACACCTTGTAGCCTAGAAATCTCACCTTCTGGAAAAGACACCCCAGAAGGACTCCTTTCAACCTCACTGGAAAGGCCCCATCAGGTGCTGCTAACCAACCCTTGTGCGGCTAAGCTCCTGGATTCATGTCACACCTAGAGAGAGCCCCAAGCCCTGAGTGGATGGCCCTGCACACCAACGAGTGGTGATGTGAAAGCACCAGTTTCCAGGAATGGAAGCAGACAACATCTGACGAGACGGATGGCCAAGACTGGCCAGGCCCATATGCCCTTTCCTCACCATTGCTTCTTACTTTATTTCCCCCTCTCTCCCTTGGACAGACACTTTTGTGCGCATTTCCCAATCTACTGTGAAAGAAGGGTGCTCTCTGATTGCTGGAGTTATCACCAGAAACGACCTGTCCATGACAGCAGCGACCCCTCACTCACCCTGTATGTAACTTCTCTGGAATCCCAATGCCACTCTGTACCTAACTGTTCTACTGTAGGGCCCTCTTATAAGGTGAGAATACGAAATCCACGTGCCCCTGTTCTGTGGCTTAATTCAAGCTCTCTTGGATATACATGCAGACGACACTGGAGCAGCTGACGCGAGTCAGACCGTGTGTAAGCTGGCTGTCATACCCCTGTATTTAGGAAGACTCTCACTATGTGATAACGTCGTATTTGAGGCTTGGTTGAATGATGCTAATGACTCCTTGATATGGACAAACGAGTCCACAAATGCTGCTCCTGAGGAGGGGGTCCTACATCTCCTCCTGGCTACTCTTTCACATGTGGAAGTCCTGGTAATGGCCCTGTGCTTGGACACCTCGTCGTCTCCACAGCTGGAGTGTAAAGAAACAGTGTGCTTTTGCTATATTCGCTGTTCTACTTTCTCTTCATACCAAAATAAACCCCCCTACCCCCAATGGGTCCACCCCATTAAACCTCCTTAGCTGCCTTACATGGAGCTTCTCGGAGGCACAGTAGAGGACCCTGGGTTTGCCTCTGTAGGGAGGGTTCTTCTCCTCCCATCAGAGTAGGTGCCAACGAACATGATTAGAAACCTCTTCCCACCATTAGAAGAGCTGGCCGATTCCACAGCCACAGGAGTAGCCACCCAGTGGCGATCACTTAACTTACTGGCTAAAGAGTACATATTCCCCAGTTACCGATTTGCTGAGTAATGAGGTGTTGGAACGACAGCAAATACCGCCTACTGCACATGGAAAAATGTTCCAGGAGAGGTAGAAACCCAATTACACAAAATCAGGGAGCAAGTGCACTGGTTGCAAAAAGTTTTCACCTGATATTCCCTGGTCCTTTCATTTGTTCAGCTGGCTACCTTCAGGCCCAGGGTCGTGGGTCAGAGCCATCATACAATTTGGAACTGTCACGTTACTTTAAATTTTGTGTTACATAATCATTTCTTAAAAACTCCGAGAGGAAAATGCGTCTGAATTTTAAATGGGATTTGCATTCAACTTTTCAGCAACATGCCTCCTGAGTAAATGTAAGTCACGAGCACATGACAGTGTAAATGTCACACAGATTCACATGCTCATGACTTAGGAGCAACAGTCAGCCTTCTCCTGGCACCTGGAACACCAGGCTGGAGGAGCGCAGACCCCGGAGGCGAGCAGCCTCAGGCAGCTGACGCTGACAACACCCAGGAAGCCCGACCAAGCCCCAGAGCAGCCCAATAACCAACTCTGCCCCACCTTTGGGGAAGAAAGAAGGCTTCTCGGGAATATGTTTCTGAAAAACACTCACTAGTGTTACATCACTCAAATAACGAGCATTTTTAAAGGTGTACAAATAAACATTCCAGAGGAATCTTAAAGAGACTTTCTGGGTTGAGGTCCTATGTTACACAACAGCAGTGAGATGCAAAATCCTTACCACGCAGCACAGAGAATGCAGACTGGCCCTCAAGCAGGGAACTGGGTGTGTGTGGGGGGCGGGGGGGGGGGCGGGCGGAGTGTGCAGGCAGTTCTCCTGCTTTTCCGTATGTGCACACTTAAGCGAATGTGGGCTAAAGTTATAGAGGAAAAGTTTCAACAAATTTTCATTAAAAATAGAAAGAAAAGAGTCCAGCATGTAACTAGATGGCTGAGGCGGCAGCACAACCCCACACTTGCATGGTCCTGCGTCTGAGTTGTAACAACATTAGCACTTAGACCAAGAGAGTCCACGTGCCCCTGACGACCCACCCTCCACGGCCCCTCATCCCGCCCACCTTGGTGACCTCCACCCGCTGACGGTCGGTGCGTGGATCATCAGTTCCCGGGCACTGAAGCCGTCTTCGTGTCCAGATGAGCTGACGACGACGAATCCGATCTTGTGGGGCATTCTGTGAGCCAGGCTGTGTGTGAGAGCAGGAGAGATGGCTTCAAAATCGGGGGGCTCGGGGGCACACAGTGACACCGTCATGAGTGTCACTTACGTGTTAGTTCTCACCTCACTGATACACAAGCAATTCACAGCCCAGTCAGCCTGTCCCATTGCTTTGAAACAGTCTAGTTCCCATTATGTAATTTCTAAGGCACCTCTGATATTACTTAAGAGTATCATTCAAGTTACCATGACTTTTCCCAAATATACTAACATGTCCAAAGAGCTTGAGCAGCACTGTGGGCCGCACTGTGTCCCCAAAGCGCTCTGAAGCCCTCACTCCCAGGACCACTGACAGGACATCTAGGAACAGTGTGCAAGTTAAGAGGACGTCTTATGGGAGTAGGGAGGGCCCTGCTTCAACACAACTGTGTCCTTATCAGTAAAGAGACAGGGACACACACACACAGGAGCCAAGTGACAAGGGCCAAGCAGCTGCAGCAACACACCTACAAGCCAAGGCCATCAAGACCCCCAGACACCTAAGCTGGGAGGGCCAGCATGGGTTCCGCAGAGGGGCTGTGGCCCTGCTGGACACCAGAGCTGGGAGGGACCAGGAGGGGTCTGCAGAGGGGCTGTGGCCCTGCACATGCACCAGGACCACCTGGACACTGGAGCTGGGAGGGCCCAGAAGGGGTCTGCAGAGGGGCCGTGGCCCTGTACAAGTGCACCAGGACCACCTGGACACCAGAGCTGGGAGGGGCCAGGAGATCTGAAGAGGGGCCGTGGCCCTGCACATGCACCAGGACCACCTGGACACCAGAGCTGGGAGGGGCCAGGAGATCTGAAGAGGGGGCGTGGCCCTGCACATGCACCAGGACCACCTGGACATCAGAGCTGGGAGGGGCCAGGAGGATCTGCACAGGGGGCGTGGCCCTACACACGTGCACCTTGATTTTGGACTTCTGGCCTCCAGAATATATCTCTGTGGCTTTAATTCATCCAGTTTGTGTTACTCTGAAAAACAAGGTCATTTGCTAAGATATGAATACAAAGTTTTTCAAATTAGTTAGGAAACTAATAAATCAGTGTGTTAAACAGCTATACAAAGATAAGCGGGAAAGGGGGCTGTTTAATCAACAGCATAACCATTGCTACATGAAAACGCTGACCAGCAGAGGGAGAGCAGAACCACAAACAGAACCTTCCATGCACAACCGTGCTCCTGGAGCCAGGGTGTGTGGCCAGCGGTGGGGAGATGGGTAAGTATTGCCTGGATGATTTTTTTCTCTCAGGAGAAAAAAATTGCACCTGGCTTGGCTCACAGCTACCTACCATCATGTTGAGCGTGGCTGTAATGATGTCCAGCTCTGCCCATTCCTTTGAAAACAGCACCGCAATCCCTATTTCCCTCCGTGATTCCGCCCTCCCCACACCCTGCACCCCTCAGCCCCTGCCTGTGGGGCATGTTTCCCAGCTCGGCCAGTTCAAGACTTCCACGTCCTCCTCAGGAACTGACTCAGGAGCCATGAGAATAGGACCAAGCTGCTCAGTCCCAGGACTCTGCTGCAGAGGCTGAGCTGAAGCACAGCATCAGGGGTAGGGGGTAAGAGTTGGGAGGAGGGTGGCTGCTAGAGTAGCGGGGAGCTCTGGGCAGGGGGTGGGGCTGACATGGGGAAGCAGTGTTGAGAGAGGCAGGCACCCCCACCTTGTAAGCATCAGGACTTAAAGCCCAAAGGACTCACAGACTCCCACTGACTCCCCAGTTACTAAGGCCATCGATGCTCTGCAGTTGGCCAGTTTGGCTGAAGGGTCAGTATGCAACCAAGAGCCCTCAAAAACACAGAGGATAAAGGCTTCTCCAGAAGGTTCTCTGGGGTGGGACACACTATTAACTGAGATTTTCAGGAGGCGGTGACGCATGAGCACACCCCACGTAAGACACGCTTGTTTTAATGTGCTCGGGATGGATCTGGATCCTCCTCTGACTGTTATTGATACCCTGAAAAGGACTATGTCGACAAATTAATTACTGGCCGGCACTTGCTAAGGATTCTTGGACTATATGAACAAACGCATTAAAAACAGAAAGAGATACCACTATTAAAGATCCCAGTCATTAGGTATACAAAGTTCGCTGAAGGATGTCACAGGATAGTAGAGGAACATCAAACTAACCCAGAAACTGATGAAATGCAGGCACAGAAAATGGACGTGTGTGACATAATCCACAGCAACTGCAGAGCGTGGCCTGTGTTCCAGCTCCAGCGCCAGACGGGCACCAGTCTCGCCCAGCCTGCAGCTCCTCCCACGCACTAGGGTTCAGGCTCACAGCCAGGGCTGACTTTCCCCTCAGTCTCCATACCTCCCCCAGCCCATCTACTTCTAAGTCCACCCTCTGTGCCAAGTGTCACTGGCCCCACTTTTGGAAGGATGACTGAATACATCCCCTCTTAGGGATCCACTGTCTTCTTTAGAAGACAGTAGCCAGGCCTCTCGACCTGGAGCACTGCCCTGCCTGAGGGATCCTACTCAAGCCCAATCTGCCTTTCTAACCCTCTCTTCCTGTGGTAGATTCTAAAGTCCAGCCAAACTTATTGAAGCTCAGGGTGAGAGCCCTGTGCTGGGGATTCCCCACATCCTTCCAGCACCTTTAAAGGTGCTGTTACTGTCTATCCCACCTTGAACAAAAGAGGTTATCTATTCAATATTCTCACCTGAGTGTGACCATGTACCCTGAAATTCTGCAGATCTGAAATGCTATTTATTCATCTTGCTATGTGTGTACAGACCGACATCCTCACACCGTGTGTCTCCATGCAGATACACGTGTTTACACCCTCATGACAGTTCTGATGTAGAGATGATGAATCTGAGGCACAGAGAGGCCTGGCCCAGGGTCATCAGCTATGAAGCCACGCAGGCAGGGTTTGTCCTAAGGCTGCTCAAGCTCCAGTCTCTGATCTTGACCAGTACCCTCGGCCATGGCGCTAAGACTCAGAAATGGAGCCCTTTAAATCGGAATAAAGGCTGTGTCCACTATACAATGCGGCTTCAATGAATCCCAAACACAGCCCTGGCATCTAGGAGCCAGGCAGGAGAAGTGCAGAGGAACGGCAGAGGCAACGTTATTACCTCGGTTTGGGTATTTGAAAAGGATTCTTTTTCGGCCACCTCCTTCCACCCTGTACCCTAGAATCTTTTCTGCATAATCCTTCAAGTCTTCTGTAAGAGACCTGGGGTGTCACTGAGGACACTAATATCAGGCACTACAAAATTCACCATTAACATTTTGGGGGGAACCGGAGCTTGGTCGGGCCCCAGCTAGCCGGGTGCAGCGGTCCTCTCCCCACAACCAGCGCCAGCTCCATCTCCGGCATCCCTGCGGAGTCAGCTTTTCACTCTGCACCAGGGAAATTTTATAGCTACGTTACGCTGAAGCAATTCAGCAACTTCCAAATGTCTTGCTACAAGGCTTAGGAGACAAACTTGTACTCACTTTTTTCTTACGAAAATGTAAGTAGTACACAGTTAAACGGTTTATGGTAAATGGCACACAGTTAAATGGCTTTTGGTGCAGCAACCTCAAGGTTCGCAAGTGCCCCAGAGAGTCCTCGGAGCAGAAGAGGTTCAAGAGCCGACTCCTTCCCACCTCGCCCGCACGGAGTCGGGGTCGCCGGGCTCGCGCAGCCGCCCAACGCAGGAACCGAGCGCAGGCGCCGCGGGCCGCCCGGGCGGTGACGCAGCGCGCGGGCCGCACCCACGGAGGCCCGTGTGGACCCGGCCCCGCCGCTCCAAACCCCGCACGTCGGTCCCGCCCCGGCCCGCTCAGGTACCTGTCAGGACACTCGCAAGACTCAGGATCTCCGCCGGCCCTCGGCAGCGCCGCACCCTCTGCGGAGCTCAGGCAACGCCTCCGTCGCCGCCCCGGGCCGGCCCGCACCCCCGAGCCGCAGTGGCGGTGGCAGTCGAGGAGCAGCCGCGGCGGCCAGCGCCCATCGCCCGGGCCGCGGCCGCCGCTCTCATGACAACCAGGCGGGCCCGCCCGGGCCGCCGCGCGTGCGCGACCCCGCCCCCGTCGCTCTGCGCCTGCGCACAAGGCGGGGGTGGGCCGCCGCTTTCCTGGCCTTCTGGGTAATGAAGTTTCCGGCGGCGACGCCTGCGCACAAGGCAGGGGCAAGCCGCCGCTTTCCTGGCCTTTTGGGTAATGTAGTTTCCGAGGGCGGCGCGTGGCCTTGATTCTCCCAGTGGAGACTACCTGGAGTGGAGACCACGGCGATCCGCCGAGCAGGTGCCGCCCACGGGGCCAGAGTTTCTGAGGATGTCGGCGGTGCTCCGGAAGCCCAAGACGTTCAAGCTGCGGTCCCTGCATAGCGAGAAGAAGTTTGGGGTGGCGGGCAGGAGCTGTGAGGAAGTGCTGCGGAAGGGGTGCCAACACTTGCAGGTGCCCCGTGGGGCTGCGGGGTGGGAGCCTCCACTTGCAGGATGGGACCGTGCTGATCCGTCGTCCTGCGGCGTCGGGACTGGCCGAGTTCAGGCTGCCCCAAGCCACACAGTAGGCCGCTGAGTCCTGACGGTGGGAGAGGACTCTGTCCACCATCTCTGGGCAGAGAGCCTGAGCCTGACCACTGCCGATGGCCACGTGCCCCACCCTGGGCTCTGTCCGGGCTCTGTCCTGGGCTTTGGTGGCGTTCAGGTGCCCTGCTCTGAACTGGATGCTCCCACCGCGTTTCACAAATGAGGAAATTGAGGCTCGGAGGGACTGAGTAATCTGCTGTAGCCACCAAGGAAAGGCCGGTGTTTAAACCTAACCCAGTGCTAGGTCCACCCAAAGCCTCTTAGCCGAGCCTCTGATGGTGTGGGCACTGTGGGGAGGGGTGTGTGTGTGATAGGGGGTGGGCTGTGATTGGGGTCCTTCCAGGCTTCTGGGTCCTGGTGCCAGGTCTCAGCAGAGTGAGTGAAGCCTCTGCCCCTGGGCTTAGGAGCCCACCTGCTTGGGAGACATCTGGGGAGAATAAGAGGCACTGCTTTTGTACTTCCAAACCAGGGATGTGGGAGACGTTGAGCTGCAGAGATCCTCATTTCCTGTGCTGTGGAGAAGTCCCCAGTGCCCTGTCTGGCGCCTGGGCCAGGTCAGAGCAGGGGGACTTTGTAGAGAACTGGGATGGCTCTCCTCCCTTCTGACTGCCAGGCTCGGGACAGCTCTGGCCTGATGCCCAGGGACCTGGTTCTGGTGCCCATCAGCTCATGGCTCACATGCTCCCTGCCTTGGTTTCCCTGGTGTAACATGGAGGGTCAGGCTCTGAGGCCTCTCATGGTCCTTAGGCACTACTGTTCTAGGGATTTCAGCCATCCTTCCTACCCTTGTCTTAACTTCCTCCACTGGGCCTAGACCAGCGCTGGGTGTGTGTGTACTTGCGTGGCACGGGGGAAGGGAAGGAATTGGGTATAAAAACTTATAAAATGGATCAATGTGGCGTGGCAAAGGAGTAAACCTCTGCAGGTTCATAGTCCCGTGAGCTGGTCACACTTCTGTAGACAGAGGAGGTGAGTCCTGTTCAGTAAGCTTCTCCTTAATTAATCAGTGCCAGGGAGAGACATGAGCTGTAGGTACTGCATGCTGACACCTGTCAGGCCATGTGCCTCGTTGATGGGGATGCATTTACAGGCTTAGTGCAAGCAGTCAAGCGTCATTTTTGGAGACAGGCTTGGATTTTAAAGTCCCTTAGGGGAGCTCTGTTTGAAAGGGTCTGAGTGGTGAATCCTGCAAAGGGGTCACCAGTGTATATTCATCTCTGTGACTTTCCAAGTCTTAGAACAACCTACAGTAGGGCCCCTGGATGGACGTGCTCCCTATGTGTAGACTGCATCTCTGGCAGGATTCTTTACAACATGGTTCCTTCTTGTTCTCTGTGAGGGCTGCAGATGGGAGCCCAAGATTGGCCACCCCAAGATTGGGCCCCCCTAAGACCCAGGAAGTGAGCATCCCACCCCGATCTCACCTCCATCTTCTCCCCAGCTCCCCATCCCTGGTTCCCGCCTGTGTCTCTATGAGGATGGCACGGAATTGACTGGAGATTACTTCCGGAGTGCCCCTGACAACTCAGAGCTTGTGCTTCTCACTGTTGGCCAGACCTGGCAGGGCTGTAAGTGTTGGGGATCTTGGAGACTGATGGGGAAGTGGGTGTGGTCGTGGAGGTGCAGAGGCTCTGCTAGGGGATGCCAGCCCTGGGAAGGAGGGTCCCTGTGCTCTGGTCCCTAAAGGAAAAAGCCCCCGGAGGCAGAGCTAACTCAGATGGCAGAGTTGTCCATCTTCTTGGCCAGGAGCCCACCTGTCCAGTTGGTTGTTGTATGTGTCTCTTTAGGAAATCTCTTTAGTTTTATTTATGTTCATTTGAGGTGTCCTAAGGCAATGGCACCCCACTCCAGTACTCTTGCCTGGAAAATCCCATGGACAGAGGAGCCTGGTAGGCTGCATGCAGTCCATGGGGTCACGAAGAGTCGGACATGACTGAGCGACTTCATTTTCACTTTTCACTTTCATGCATTGGAGAAGGAAATGGCAACCCACTCCAGTATTCTTGCCTAGAGAATCCCAGGGACGGGGGAGCCTGGTGGGCTGCCGTCTATGGGGTCGCACAGAGTCAGACATGACTGAAGCGACTTAGCAGCAGCAGCAGCAGTAACTCCTAAGGGCAGAGAGTGGGCTTTGGGATTCGGAGGCTGCCCAGTTTTACAGGAGAAGCAGAGCCAGAGAGCAAGGTTGTCCCATTTACCGGGCTTTGTTGACCAAACTAATCAATAAACAGTCAATAATAAGAATAGAAAAGTTTTATTTGAGCCAAACTGAGGACTGTAGCCCAGAAGACAGTCTCTAAGATCACTCCGAGGATCTGCTCCGGAGAAGCAGGGTTTTCAGCACAGTTTTGTGTCTTCAGGACAAAGACTGTTAAACAAGTCAGGGATGCCTTCCTTTAAGGGTTCAGAAACAGCAGATCAGCATGTGCACAGAGCGTCAGCATGGCCTTGGCACCGGCAAAGTCTTGCCCATCGAAGGAGTAACCATTACTGGCGTCCCAGGAACAGGGGCATTTAAACTTTATTTACTTATTTTGCTGCATTGCACAGCTTGTGGGATCTTAGTTTCCCAACCAGGGATTGAACCACGGTCCTTGGTAGTGAGATCTGAGTCCTAACCATGGGATCTTTAGGGAATTCCCCAATCTTTACTTTTAACATGGACATTCTTTACTTCTGGTCAGTGCACCTTTTCTTTAATTAAGGCAGATGCACACCGTATGTATGATCTACCACAGACAGGCTGTCCTAGTCAGCATAAATTCAAGTTAACTTATGTAGACGTCCAAACGACTCCCTGTGTCTCTGTCGGTAAACATTTCCTTAATCTGTTTTCTAAGGGACGGGCAGGTGACTGACTCTGCGCTTAGTGTCTGATCTCTGTTGGGTTTGTGGACACCCATCCATCCTCAGGTTCCTGTTGGCACTGCCTTATTGGAGCCAGTGCCCTTGGAGGTGGGTCTTTAGTGGAATCTTTGCTGGGTGACAAGTGCTACTGGAGCCATAAGCCACTGGCCAGGCATGTCCCCTAGGAGGGTCGTCTGGCTCCTGTAGAAAGGGGCTTCCGATTCAGGTGCTATGGGAAGGCAGTGGAGCTCCAAGGACTGAGATTGTCCTGCCCCCTCTGCTGAAAGGATGGGGAGAGAGAGAGGCTGACAGGAATGTGGATGTGGCCTCGGCCCTTGGTTGGGACTCTGCTGGCAGCAGTGAAGGTGACATGTATGGTGTGGCGAGCATCCTTCCTCTGTCGGGCCTTATCCCTCTAGAGAATTAAATCTGAATAACGTTGTTACCAAGAAAAAGAAGCAGCCCCACGCTGCTTTCCAGAGCTGCAGTCCTGGCTTATTTCCACAGCAAGGACAGGAGCAGGCGCCTGTGGCCTCACCAGCTCTTGGCCTTGTCGCTGTTTCTGCTTTAGCCACTCCGGCAAGCATGTGGTGGTGTCTGGATTCTCATGTCCCTCCCAGCTGATGGTGTTGGCCATCTTCTGGGCCGATTTACCATCTGTAAACCTTCTTGCGAAGCATCTTTTGTCCACTGTGTAGTTGGGTATTTTTCCTGCTTGAGTCTCGCGGGTTCGCCTGGTCCATTCTGGACGTGAGTCTTTGTCAGATGTGTGGTTGGCAGATAGTTTCTCTGTAGCTCATCTTTTTTTGTTTTCTTAACCAGGTCTTATACATGGAGTAGAAATTTTTACTTTTGATGAAGTCCTTCTTGTCTCTTTTTATCTTTCTTTGTTCTTATTTTAGTCACTAAGGCATGTCCAGCTCTATATAGCCCACCAGGCTCCTCTGTCCATGGACTTTTCCAGGCAAGAATACTGGAGTGTGTTGCCATTTCCTTCTTCAGAGGATCTTCCCAACCCAGGGATTGAACCTGCATCTGCTGTATTGCAGGTTGATTTTTTATCACTGAGCCATCAGGGAAGCCCCTTTATGTTTCTGTACATATACTTTTGCGGTTCAGTCTGAGACTTCTTCGACAAGCTCTAGGTCTTGAAGATTTTCTCTGTCTTTCTGCACCAGTTGCTATGATGACATGGCTTTTATTGCTTAGCCTGTGGAGAGTGGATCGCACTGATGTTTGAATTCCAAGCAGCCGCAAGTCCCTGAAATGACCCAAGCCACTGTGGGGCCCGTTCCTCGTGTGGGTCTGGATTTCTGCTTATAGGACGAAGCCCTTAGTTTCTCACGCTTACCTGGAGGGGTGGCTGCTTTGGGGTGCGTGTGGAAAGGTGGGGAGTCAGCCAGATAGTGAAGGGATGAGCTGGAGCCTGAGGTCTCGAGTGAGGGCCCAAGACCAGGTGGTTTCACTTGGAGGAGGCGAGGCTGACGGGGAAGGGCAGCAACTCTCTTTGGTGTGTTTCATTTCCCGTGTTCTCCCCATCTGTCCTCCCCACTGCCACCTTAAATGTGGGGGACCAGGAGCACTGGGCTGGTGGCTGTCGGGGCAGGGGAAGGAGGCGATTTCCCAGAGGCCGTGCTCCAAGGCCTGGTGGCCTCTGTGTTTGTCCTCTTTGATGGCAGTCGTGAGTGACATCAGCCGCTTCCTGAGCGTGTTCCAGGAGCCGCACGCGGGTGTCATCCAGGCCGCCCGGCAGCTGCTCTCGGATGAGCGGTCCCCACTGCGGCAGAAGCTGCTGGCCGACCTGCTGGGCACCGTCAGCGAGAACATCGCGGCCGAGACCAGGGCCGAGGACCCGCCGTGGTTTGAAGGTACCTCATGGATTCTGGCCTGGAGGGAGCGGGTGCGGAGGGCTTCCCTGGGACTGACTCTCTGAGACCTGGGGTCTCCGTCAGTTCCCAGATCCAGGGGTTTCCCAAGCACAGGGCCAGGGTCCAGGCAGCCCTGGAGTTGGCCATTTTATTATTTTTCAATCGTGATGAAGTAAAATTCACCATCTTCACCATTTTTGGGGGCATGTAGTTCTTTGCTGGTATTGAATATAGTCCCAGTGTTGTGCAGCAGCCCTACCACCTGTTCTCAGAGGTTTTCATCCTCCCAAACTAAGGCTCTGTCCCCAGTGGGCATCACTCCCCACCTCTCCCCTGCCCCTGGTCCCCCATCTTCCTGTCCCTGGAATATGACTCCTCAGGGATCTCGTATGAGTGAGCTCATGCATCTTCCTTCTTCACTCAGCATAACCTCTTCGTGGTTCATCGTGTGGAGACAGGTGTCAGGACTCCCTTCCTCTTTAAGGCTGAATGATATTTCATCTCATGGGTGGACCATATCTTCTTCATCTAGTCACCTGGACCTATCTCACCTTTTGGACTGGTCTTCTGAGCCAGGTGGAGCAGCCCCCTTGGGAAAGCGGCTCCCCGGTGGCATTTGAGGTGCTCTGTGCTTGTGGACCAGAGATGACTTCCTTTGCAGAAGGAGCAGGTTCCCGTCAGAACGTTTCTAGATGGAGCCGAGTCAAGAGCCCTCCTGTCCGCCCCTCCCAGGAGATCACAGCCCCAGGCTCCAGGCGTCTTGTCTCTCCTTCCGGCAGGCTTGGAGTCCCGTTTTAGGAGCAAGTCTGGCTATCTGAGATACAGCTGCGAGAGCCGGATCCGGAGCTATCTGAGAGAAGTAGGTCCTGGTGTGCTGGCCAGGTTTAGGAAGCCGGCTCTGCCTCTGGGACTTGGCTCCCAGGACTGGTGTGGATGTCAGAGGAGTGAGGGCTGGTGCGGGTGTGGGTGCAGGTGAACGTGAGCCAGCACTGAGTTGCTCGCCCTGGGAGGCCCCTGCCGTTGCTCCTATACCTCATGGTCGGATGTCAGCCAGGAGGTGTCATGTTCCATTCTTTGCAGACCATCCGCCACCCCCACACCTTGACCTTGCTCCCGGCTGTGTGTCCTGGACTAGAGTTTATCATTCATGGTGCAGAACTGCCCACATGTGTTCTGTTAAGAGCACAGAGGAAACCTCAGGGCTGGGGTATCTGAGGCCCTGGGGCCTGACCCCGCTCCCCCTCGTCCCTGCTTCCACCCCTGCTGACCATAGCCACCCTCAGGCTCCTTCTGCTGGTGAAGTGCTCTTCCCAGGCTGGCTGGTGGGTGTCTCCGGGGCATCATCCACAGACCCCGCTGGGTGCCAGCCCCATTCTGTGATGACCTGTCTGCTGTCCTGCTGTCATTCCCACTGGGCCAGGCGGTCCCCTTGCTTCTGCCTGGTGCTCAGTGTGGGCCCACGGGTGCGAGTCCTCACCTGCACTCTAGTGGGTGGTGATGTGGAGGTCGCTTCTCACCTGCACTCTTTTTCTCCGGTTTCTTGCCGTGAAGCACCGGGTAGCGCTCGGGAGACGGAGCAGCCAGTGTGCCTAGAGCTTGAACTTCTTATCTGATTGTGACCAAAGCTCCGTCTCATGGGCCCAGAGGAACTTCCCAGAGTCAGACAGTTATGGTGGGTGTGAGCTCCCTGACCTCAGGGCCCTGCTGGGACTCCAGGGGGCAGGATCCAGAACCCCCAATCTCAGGGCCTTGCTGGGAATTCAGGGGGCAGAGTTCAGACCACCACCCCCCCAACCTCAGGGCCCTGCTGGGACCCCGGGGGGCAGGGTCTTTGAGGGCCATGGCATTCAGTGGACTGGGAGCCAGGCAGCAGTGGGTTTTAGGGTGTGTGGCCAGTGCTCAGGGATGCTCTTGCCTCTCCAGGTGACCTCTGGCGCCTCCCTGGTGGGCGCAGAGGCTCGTGAGGAGTACCTGCGGCTCGTGGGCTCCATGCAGCAGAAGCTCCAGGCTGCCCAGTACAACAGCAGCTACTTCGACCGAGGGGCAAAGGCTGGCCACCGGCTCTGCACCCCCGAAGGCTGGTTCTCCTGCCAGGTGAGTCATGAGTGTCTCCTGGGCCAGCCTGGCCAAGGCCTGGTGAGCTGGGGCAGCCCTTGGGAGCCAGCTTGCACAGGGTGAGGGAATGGTCAGCCCCACCAGTGGTTCCCAGACTTCATTGGTGTCGGAACCCCTGGAGGGCTTGTGAGGACAGCTGGGCCCCTCCCGGGGTTGTTGTTCAGCAGCTCCATGGGGCCTGAGAACCTGCCTTCCTGATGAGTTCCCACGATGCCCATGCAGGGAGGGGTCAGGACACAACTGCTTGTGAGCAGAGACCTTGTCCTGGCCTCAGAGGAGGGAAGCGTTTGGGTGGTGGCTGATGTGTGGTCTTCCCTGTGGGAAGGCCCGGATGAGAGAGCCCGCCTGGATTCAGGGTCTTGGCCTGACGTGACATGTCGGTGCTGGTAGAGCTTGGTGCCCTGGCAGGGCGGCATCAGCTGGCAGCAGCCTTCTGAGCCATGGGGACAGCGCAGGGGCACTGCTTGCTGTGCACAGCTGCTCGCAGGCCAGGTGTGGGTGGACGTGAGCTGCATGTAGCACTTCCAGTGAAAGCCCCTCCCTGCCACTGGCAGTGGGCCAGTCTCCCCCTGTAGCCCCCCTTGCCTCTGTCCCCCCTCAGGCAGCCCCTTCCAAGGGTGATGTCCCAAGCACCCAGACACTGCTCCTTCCCACCTGGCTTCACGTCACTCTCACCTAACCACTCCCACCCGGGCAGTGTGTCCTGAGCCTGGCGGTATGTGTGGCGGGGACAGTGACCAGCACCTCTGCTCCGGTCTGGGCAGGCTCTGGGTCGAAGGCCTGTCAGCGAGTTGGGTGGTGGGTTTCTTGCAGAGAGGCTGTGGGGGCCCTCAGGATGCTGGCCGGGTCTCTGGGTGGGGTGCAGCTGGGGCTTCAAGGGGAGGTGACACTTTAGCTCGTCCGCGTGGCCCAGCCTGTGCAGGTAACAGGGAAATGCCGGGATGCCATGGAGGAGGCAGAAAGGGAGCAGCCGTGTGATGGAGTGGTGTGGGGAGGGCTGGGGGCACAGGAGGTACATAGTAGGGAGCCTAGCATTCCTGGTGGCTGATGGGTTAACTGGTCCCCTCCGCAGATGCAGTGCATCACTGGGGTCATAGGGAGCGGGGTGCCTTGCCAGGACAGAGTGTCTGCCTCCTGAGCACAGACCATGTACAGGGCCTTACCCCCGACTTGGGTGCCTCTAACTTGGAGGTGCGGCTCTTTGGCCTCGGGGACGTCACCTCTTCTCTTTCGTCCAGGGTCCTTTTGATGTGGACGACTGTACCTCCAGACACTCCATCAACCCCTACAGTAACCGGGAGAGCCGTGTGCTCTTCAGCACCTGGAACCTGGATCACGTGTGAGTGTGTGGGGTGGGGGTGTGGGCACAGACTGCAGGGCGCCTGCTGGCCTGGCCCTGCCCGGGCTCTGGGGCTGATGGCTGCCTGGTGTTCCACACGCCCGGCTCATGGACCACAGACCCCCGGATGTCCACTGTCACCTGCGTGGTAGTGTCACTCAGTGCGGTGGCTCAGGCCCCCATCCATACCAGTGCAGCCCTCCGTGTCCCCTCGCCCACCCCCAGCACCCACCAGTGGGCCAAGCCGGTGGTTGGCAGCCGAGGGCCCAGTCAGTTTGGCACCAGTGGGATCCCTGCCTGTCCCAGGGTCGGGGGTGGGGGGACTGGGTGGTGATGTGCAGGGCGTTTCCTGCTTTAGCCAGTGTAAGTGCGTCTTGGGTGGCAGGATCGCTTTTATGTGTATGTTAGCTCATTCAAAAAAAGAAATGGAAAATTTTACTATTTTAACCAAGACGCTTTTCTTGTTGACTCTTGAACAACGTGGGGTTTGAATCACGCGGGTCCACTTACGCACAAGGTTTTTCAGTAGGAAATGCTACAGTTCTCCATCCGCGTTGGCTGAATCCACGGATACGAAGGAGGCACAGATACGGAGGAACCTGCAGGCAGAGCCCCCCATAAAGATATCCTCGGGTTCTTGCCTGCGTGGGGGCTGGCTCCTAGCGTCGCCGTCTGCCCCCACGAGTCTCAGGTTGCCCTGCAGAGTGGAGAGTCCTCGGGCCCCGGCCCTGCCCCCCTTGGTGTCGGGTCTTCTGCGTGCTCCCCGCCTGCTGGGTGGGGAGCAGCTTCTCTGGTCACAGGTCATTTGCCTGGCTACTAGGAAGCTGGGCTGTCCGTGAGTTTGTCGGCCATTCGCGTTCTGGGAAGCTGCTGTTGCCGCCTCTGCTCATTTTCTGTCTGGCTTTGGTCTCCTAATTCTTTCTACATCCTGGACGCTGGTTCTTTGAGGGTACGTTTTTACGGTTTGGGCTTGTACATTGGAGCCAGGGTCACGTCTCCTAAAACACGTCGGTTACATTTCCACTCTTTCTCTAAACGTATGTACATCCACATAGATACGCATACTGGTTTTTAATTTAAAATGTGGTTTTGACCAGGAGGCAGCCAGGGTCTGAAAATGTTGGCTTCTTTTCCTGAGATATGGCCGCAGGCCCACCCCGACTCTGGTGGGGCTGAAGCCACGTGTTTAAATAGTGAAACACAGAGGAGTAACCGACTCTCAACGCAGCATACGTCATCCGCCCTCCTGGACGGTGTCACCCAGGCCAGGCTCCTTGTCCCAGCTGGTGGCCTTTTCAGGGCTCTGGGATGTGGCTGCGGTGGCTGGCTTCCAGAGTCTGCCCTCCTTCCCCACCCTCAGGCCCCCTCACACCACGAGGGTGCATGCACCAGGTTGCAGCCTGTCCTGGGAGTGATGGCTGGGTGGCGGGGCAGGGGTCCAGGTGGGCTTCAGGTGGGCAGGGCTTCTGGGCCCAGAGGCCTGCTCCCTGCAGTAGGGGCCCCCGGGAGCATGGGGCCAGACCCCCAAGGGCACCCCCCAGGGCCCCGTGTTGTGACAGGTCTTCTGGAACCAGCACTTCCCTCCCTCCCTTCAGAGCTGTCCTCGGCCTCTTCTTTAACTCCATTCATTTGCCTTTTATTTTTCATTTGTTCTTTCTATTTTGGAGGTGTTTGTCTTGCTTATCAGTTACTTTGTATCTCTCTTGTCCTCTAACACACACATTTCAGGTCGGTGTCCGCTTTAGCCACTTGCTGTGAGTTGGGTGACTGTATTGTTATTTGGGTCTAAGGGCTCTGCCATTTCCGTCGCGATTTCATGGCTGCTCTGTGAACTGCTTGGTGTTAGTGTTAGTTGCTCAGTTGTGTCTGACTCTTTGCAACCCTGTGGCCTGTATGTAGCCCACCAGGCTCCACTAGCCCCCCAGGCTCCTCTGTCCGTGGGATTCTCCAGGCAAGAATACTGGAGTGGGTAGCCGTTTCCTCCTCTAGGGGATCTTTCTGACCCAGGGATTGAACCTGCGTCTCCCGCATTGCAAGCGGATTCTTTGCCGTCTGAGCCAGGTGTAGAGGGAGGCATATGTCTTCAGTCGCTGCCGGATTCCTGGCTGCCTCTCCTGGTGCCTGTTCAATGCCGCAGTCACTTATGACTCCTCCGAGCTTGCATGGTGGTGATGTGAGTGTTTGTGGACTCAGATCCACATGGCCTCAGATATGCGTGGCTGGATTTAACTTGATCTGCCACTCCTGGCCCGTCCTGTCAACCTTGACATGTCCTTTGGTCTGAGGGCTGTCCCACTGGCCATGTTATTGCTTTTATTCTCACGGGCTTGAGACGGGCCCATCTGAGCTGACAGCTGCCATCCTTTGCCCGTGTGGTGAGGCTCAGTCGGAGGCTGTCAGATAGCTGCATGTTGCTTCCTTGCTGGCAGCTTCCATACCACCTGCAGCGGTATGTGGTGGGATGTGTGGAAGTTGGATGTGTGTCTGTGTGAGAGGTGGGCTGAGGGCCTGGTTTTCCATGTGACTGGAGCTTCACAGGGTGCTGATGGCGCCCTGTGCCCAACAATGATGGGTGTCTTTACCTCGGGCCTCCTTCCCACCCCCACGTTGCATCTACTTGGCCACCTGCTCCAGCAGACAGGGAGCTGGGGAGGCCCGGTGCAGGCTCGCACATGGGTACAGCCTCTTTGAATGCCACCATCACCACTCAAGGAAGCCCAACCCGACCGGCAGGGAGGATGAAAGACCCTGTGGGGAGAAGGGCCAGCCCCCAGCCAGCCCACCAGCAGAGCACAGCCCTCAGAGTGGGCCAGGCTGACCCATGGAACCAGTAGGTGGGGTTGGTAATTCATACAGAGGCTTTTCCTTCCTCTTCTGGAAGACCTGGACCCTTGGCATCTTCTCTCTTCCTCTACTAATGGCCAGGGAGGGGGTCTCAGCCCCACCCCACCTGGCTTTCAAGGCCCCTGGGACCCCACCAGGACTGGAACCCTGGTGGGCTGTGGAGTGCCGCGCAGACCTGTGGTCCAGCCATGGTTTCTGTGTCTGCAGAGGGAGCCACCTTCTTTCTTTTATTCCCAGACACTTACTCATTGGTGCTCAGCATTTCTGTGTCATGGGGACAGGGCCCTCTGTGCCAGTTTAGCGGCCCCCAGCCCCCAGCTTCGCTGTTTCCGGTCCCATCGATCAGTGTTCAAGCTTCTCCCCTGGGTGCCGTGAGGTCTTTTGAACTGTTGTTTATACGTGAAATTGGGTCACATAAAGCGACGTCATGGTTGTTTTAAATGGACACATGTGTCTGCAGATAAGATTATAGGATGAGGTCTGGAAAGGCAGATGTCAGACCCTTAACAGGGATTGTCTCTGGGAAGTGAGATTAAAGGCTGTAGTTGGAGGTGACTATAGCTTTGTTTGTAAGGTTCTATTTAAAAAATGTTCATATATCATCTTGTAATTTTTTAGTGAATTTGCACATAGATAAAGTGTGAGCCAAGGAAGTCAGAATGTTGTTGTTCATGTGACGGGACTATGCTTGACTCTCATTTTTTCCAGTGTACTTCTCAGTATTTTAACTACGCACCACGTACTTTTTACAACGTGAGATGGCTGGCCCGGTGGGTGGGGGCCATGTATGGTGATGGTGCCCCTGTCAGTCTGTGAAGGGGTGTCCCCAGCGCATCAGTGGCTGCTGGGTGAGCCCTTTCCCAGTGCCCACCCCCCTCGGGCTGGGATGATCCAAGGGCGGCTCCTCTGAAGAGCTTCACCCTCTCCACCTGTCTCTCCTGGATGCAGCCAAATCTTGTTTGATGGCTCAGCTTAGACACCATGTCTACCCATCTCTGTAGTTCAGCAGATGAGGCGCTAACTAAACGGGGGCAGGTGGCGGGGGCATTGTGAGGACAGAAGATGACATTCCTAACCTTGCTTTACAGAATAGAAAAGAAGCGTGCAGTCGTGCCCACACTGGCTGCGGCCGTCCATGGCGCTGAAGGGAGAGAGGTGGACTGGGAGTACTTCTACCGCCTGCTCTTCACCTTGGAGAACCTCAAGTTAGTCCACATCGCCTGCCACAAGAAGACCAGCCACAGGCTCCACTGCGACCCCAGCAGGGTCTACTGCACCCCGGCGGCATCGCGGAGGAAGCGGCCTGCCCGCCAGCGCCCATGACGCGGCCCCGGAGCGCTGGCATCCTTCCAGCAGCTGCTACCTCACGCAGCGTGGGGGAGCTTTAGCCCCCTGACGAGGGGTTGGACCCGTGCTCCCTGCGTCGGAAGTGGAGTCCTCACTGCTGGACCACCAGTGAAGTCTCGGTTTTTTTTGCCACTCCAATATTCTTGGAAAAAACTTGATAACATCGTCCTACAGACTCTTGTTGGAGCACATTTCTGAAGCTGTTTTCTGAGCTCCGCGAGCTCAGCTGCCAGAGGACAAGTCTAGGGGCTCCCAGGATGCCCGGGGTCAGGAGTGGTGGCTCTGAGGCTTCACCCGTTTGAGTGCAGTGTCCCCCATCGGGTAGATTCCACCCTTGCCTGGCCACTTGGGCGGGCTTCGGGGATCCTCCAGCTCCATGGGACTCCACGCCCCAGGCAATGCAGCGCCCCTCCCCGGGCCTCTTCTGAATGGCTGAAAGAGTTGTGACTCTTTTTGGGTAAAATACAAGGATATCCACTGGTGTACTGTTTCCAACAGCAACAGTGGGAAACCCTCCAAATGTCCAGAGAGCTGACGGTGGCATGACGTTGAACCAGAGGAAATTGCTGCTTTTATGGGTCAGAAATGGTCAGATTAATTTCATGATTCAACCCAACACATCTACCTAATGCAAAACACTGTAGCAGTTTCAGGCGTTTTGTGAGATGTGGAAAGCTGGCTGTTGAGTGTACAGGCGAGAAAGGTGGCTTGGTCATGTCCAGTGTGACCTGAGTGTGTATCACAAGCATGTGCTGGTCATGCAGAGCCTGTCACAAAGGGACACAAGGCATGTGAACAGCAGGAATCCTGGGGGGTGGAGTGGGGTGCAACTGAGTGACAAAGGACCAATGTTCTAAACCATGCATTTTATGATACTTGATTTTTAAATGATCCTTTATTTCATAATTTTTAAAAATTCACTTTTTGAAGTCATATACTTAAATTTTTATACTTATTGTATAATCACAAAGCAATAAAGATTTTTAAAAAATAAACATGTCAAAAAAGTTTGCCTTCATTGAGAATGACGAAAATGAGAAAAATAAGGGGTCAACGACTTAAAAAACTGACCCAAATCTTTCTATGTATGTCACTGAAACATACACACACTTAATTTTTTTAATTATTATTTTTAAAGAACTTTAAAAATGTGGCATGTGTGATCTAGTTCCCTGACCAGGGCTGGAACCTGGGCCCCCTGCATTGGGAACTCGAGTCTCAGTGGGCCACCAGGGAAGTCCTTCCGCACACTTTACAAAGTGCCAGTCCTGTGTGGGATTTGAGAAGTGCTGTGTCAACTCCTGGTGTTGACCTGGTCTGATGGGAACTGGGGACGTGGGAGGGGCCGGCGGCCCCAGAGTGTGGCGGTCATGTCTGTGCAGTGGAGTCCCAACCACACCCAGAAGCCCTGGTCCCTCCAGCTCCACTGAGTGCCCCCCGCAAATCCCCAACACCCTGCGCTGTGGGGGTGCACTCATTCCAGCCTCTTCCTGATGTTTCTGGAAAGCAGCTCCACAGAGCTTCCTCGGGACCTGCCTCCTTATTCTACCCACCCCAGACACCCTGAGCAGGATGCACCCTCAGATTACTCACAATTAGAGCAATTTAACATGCACTGTAATGTGCTTTTTGAAACTTTAATTCGTCCCGGGCCTGGTCCGTGTTCCTCCTGTTTTGCTTGTCATCCTGGGCTGGTGTGCTGTCTGACGTGTGAGTACAGAACAGGTTCCCCAGATGCGTCGCAGTGGTCCCAGCCCCTCTTTACAGGGACACCGCGAGTTTTCCTCTGGTGACACAGACTTGCCACAGACAGACTTGCCACCTGCCACCTCCAACACCCAGCAGAGTCCATAGGGCATTCCCTGGGCTCAGTGTGACCCTCCAGGCGCCACAAGAGACCACAGCTGTGACTTAGGGGTGCCAGCTGGTGCTAGGGGGTGGGCAGGACGACCCACCATACCGTCTATTGTGGGTTAGAGATAGAAAGGCTCAGAACGTGTAAGAAGCTGCCCGGGGCTGACAGGGCAGACTGGGGGGCTGGGGAGGAGCCTCTCCAGGTTCCCCGAGGACCGTGAGCTGCCAGACCTTGGGCTTCCAAGACTAAAGGTGACATTTTGCATTTTGGTGGGAACACGAGGAGGCACATGTCCTGCAGGGGTGACGCTTCTCCTGGGAGCCAGTGTGGGTGAAACGTAAAGTCCCCTGAAATCGGAAGCAGGTCGGTCGACCCCCAGGCACCCCAGCGCTGCAGTCACAACAGTCATTCTTGCAGAATCTCTGTAAACTACTCTCCCTGGCTGCTGCCACAGTGCTCACAAGCAGAATCGTCCCATCATTAAAGCAGTTTGTCATCAGTAAATCGCAGAACAATTCAGAGCAGGGGCCGTCACGGCTGCCGACGGGACAGCGGTCACACGGAGGCAGAGTGGCTGCGGCGACAGGCACCTCGGGGCAGCACTGTGGACTGTCAAGGACTGTGGCGCCTCACTGGGCACTTCAACTACATTTTGCTCCCAAACGTGGTTCACAGGACGTCTGAGGGGGATGGGGTCCAGCTGAACCAGAAGTGTCTACCAGCCCAGAAATAGCGAGACTGCTACTTGCTCATTAAAACCTAGCTCGGCCTCTGGGACTGCAAGCCGCTCCCCTCCTGCACCCGTCACTCAGGACAAGCTTCCTCCTGGACGCCCTCCTTGTCCCTGGCCTTGGTGTCCTCTGCCAGCAGCCGGTGACAGGAGGTGGTGGCAGACAAGCAGGCCCCGTCCCTCTCCAGAGCCCACTGGGAGGCACGTGACCCAGGTGCCCCGTGACACGACGACCCTGGCGGTTTAGCTCAGCTGGGCAGCGGTGCCCGGCAACCCTGCACCACAGAGAGCATGGCCTCACCAGACAGCGGCCCCCCACCAAACGGGGGAGGGACGCACCCAACACCTGCCACCTCAGAGACCCCATGACCTCACCAGAGGGGCCGTGTCCTCTCCAGTCCACAGCCCTATGCTCTCAGCTCAGGGGGCTGTACCCAGGCCCCCCACCCCCCACCCCTTCCCCCGACCCCTGGCTGCTGAATGGACCCAAGGGCCAAGCCAGCCTTGAGTAGAGAAGGCAGGACAGAATGAGCTTTCTCACTGAAGGAATACAGCTCAAGGGACAGAAAACTTCCTTAAAACATTTTCAAAATATATTTTATTTCTTTTCCATATGGATTTTGCTAAATGTCCAAGGTAAACATAAACTTTGTGTATGGAAATAAAGGAGAGTTCTTTAAGAACTGGCATTGAATCAGTCATAAGAATGATCAAATTTTGATTATGGAAAATAAACCTGCATGTTATCAAAAGTAGAGAGCTTGAGGGAAGAGTTTTCTTGACAGAGATGTCTCTCATTTATGAGAGAAGTTGGCTCAACCCACCACCACGTGTAGAGATGGGAGAAAACACATCACTGTGGAAACAGCAGCTTTATACCTGAGGACGTTCAGCCCCCGTGCACCAGCCTCCCGCAGGGACTGCCCACCTGTGTGGGTCAGCGCTGAGTGCTGATTACGAGCACGTCCTCTTGGGGACGTGTTTTGAATAAGCCCCGTAATCTGCAAAATCATCACTGTCAATGGTACTAGCCGTGCAGAGAACCAGCGTGAGCCTCTCACCCGCTACGTTTCCGCACCATCAGCATCATCCTCGTCGTCGTCTTTGGCTCTGAAATGCATTTTCCTAAATTCGCGTCTGCTCATGGAAGGGCAGGATGAGGACACTGGCGGGAGGTCCTTGGAGGGAAGAAAACACCTGGCATGAGCCCCCTGGCTCCAGCCCCCACTGTGGGCTCAATTCCCCACTGCATGATGGAGGGAAGGAGAGGCAGTGGGTTAAAGGCAGGAGCCAGCCCGGCAAGTGTGGGCAGGTGCCCAGAGAACCACAGGCCACAGCCACGACTTCGCACTGCACAGCAGGGCCCAGACTCACACAGGGCCAGGCCTGCCCACACCTGCGCTCACCAGGGCATCAGTTCTCAGACTTAGGGGCGTGGGGCCCCCAATTGGCACCTGTTTTGCTCTCTCCTCCCTAGTGACATTTCTTACTGTGTTGACCCGCACCAAGCAGCGTGCACACATGTGGACCGCAGTCAGGACCGAGCATGCGGTCTGCCAGGGATGCCTGTCCTGAGGCGGGAGAAGCACTTGCCTTACCTGCATGAGCTCCACGTTTCCAAAGAAGCGGCTCACAGGCATTGGCTGGTTGCTGTCGTCGTCCAGAAGGGCGCTGCCGTCCAGGAGCAGTGGGGCCGCGGGGCCCTGCTCCAGGTCCAGCGCCACCCCGTCCCTAGCGGGGCAGCCACCGTTGGACTCTCCTCCCACAGGAGCCCCATGTCTCGGTGGGAGCGGCTCGTCCTCAGTCTCTGCCGGGCTGGCATCGCTCTCGGTTCCGCAGCACCCTGGGAGGGGACCAGCTGTCCCCTGGGGAGCGGAGCCGCCAGCTTCCTTTCCCAGAAGCGATGCCCCATCCTCGGCTGACGCCAGAGGGTCGTGTGTACCCGGGGTCTCGGAGGGCGTGGCAGCGCTGTCACTCCGATGCTTCTGGAGCTCTGCCTTCACAAGGTGACCTTTGTCATACTTGAACTTCTTGGACGTCCGCCTGTCGGTGGCTTTGTGTGATGAGGGAGTCTGTCAGGAGAGAACATGCAAGGGGACACCAGACATGTCTTGGGATACGAAGCAGATGGCATATAATTAACATGCCTCAACCCTGGAGGCTGATCGTCCTGCTCCTGGCCGACAGCGTCTCTGCTGGAACCACAGCTTTGAGGACAGGGTCCTTTCACTGTTTCCAGTGAAGGGGCAGTGTCCAGATGGATGGCTGGGAAAGAGTACAGACACGCCCAGTGCTGTCCCCGGAAGGGTGTTGTGACAAGTGAAATGACAACCCAAGAACCAGCTTCTGTTTGTCTCTGCTGGGATGTGGGTTCCCAGGAGACAGCTCGGTGTCCCGGTGCAGGAACGGGACTTGACTCAGCGCAGCTTTAAGGAGCAGTGCCCTGGGAGATACAGGCCGGTGTGGCTGTGAGACCCAGTCCAGCCAGACCCCCGGCTGTGGCTCAGGGAGCAGCTCCAGGAGCCAGGGCTGCCTGGCTGCCAGGCCTGCAATACCCAGGACGGCAGACACTCCTTCCCCACCTGCCCACAGTGGGGAGCAGCACAGCCCGTGCCCACGTCACTCAGGCTGCCTGGCAGAGGCCGCTGAGCCCACTGCCCTCAGAGGGCAGCACAAGCCCTGAGGTGGGTCCTCCCACGGTCCCAGCACCATGACCTTCATGCTGGTCTGTTGGCCTTGCCCCAGGCTTTCTAACGCAACGCGTCTCGTGGGAAGGTGGACACTCTGCCCAGTCCTGTCTCCGAGGGGTGAGGCTCACCTGACATGCTGTCTGGGCAGACGTGGCGACGTGGGTGTCCTGGGCTGAGGCTGACGCGGCTGAGCAGCTCCGAGCTCGGAGGCGCGCTGAGGACCGCACTCCACCTGCCAGCTGGGCCAGACCAGAAGCCAGTCAGACACCTGGAGATGGCCCCTCCCGCCCCCATGTTTTTAGTGACTGTGGAAAGACGGCAGCCTGTGTCCCTGCTCAGAAGGTTCTCGAACTTTTACAGGGTGTCCCGAGTTCTTGGTAAAAAGCGAAAAAACCAAAAGATACCCCTCCATGCCCCCTCCTTGAAATCTCAGGGGAGGGGTCCCAATTCCATTAGCTTGAAGGCGCTCCAGCTGCTGGTGGACAGACCTCGATGCTGACAAACCACCCTACTGCCACCTTGCTCAGAAGGCAAATTAAGTCTTCTAGTAACAAGGAAGGGATTAATTAAAACAATAAAGCTTACAATCATTTTATTTAAGAGTAACTTTAGGTTTTCAGAAAAGCAGCAAAGATGACAAGGGAGTTCCCGCCCCGGGCCTCCCTCAGTTTCCCTGCAGCCAGCAACCCGCACATCTGTCAAAATGAAGATGAGACCGTGCTTTATGCGAGTCTCACCAGCTTCTTCACTAACTGCTTTCTCTGTTGCAGAATGGGGACACTCAGACACTCAGCAAACAACACATGAAAGCTCAAGTGAGAACTTGAAAGTGAAAGAGGTGGGTGACAGGGAGAAGGGAGTCGTGGAGGGCAAGCTACATTAACCGGGACCTGGAGACAGACCGGCTGGATGGGGAGCAACACGTGCCAAAGTGGAGAGGAGAGATCAGAAATCACACAAGCTCCTTGAGAAACCTTTAACAGCAGCTTCTCACCCATCCCTGCCCCGCCCCCACCCGCAGAGCCTTAGACCTAAGAGATACAGGTTCGATCCCTGGATTGGGAAGATCCCCTGGAGGAAGGCCCACTCCAGTATCCTTGCCTGGAGAATCCCACTGCTGCTGCTGCTAAGTTGCTTCATTTGTGTCCGACTCTGTGCGACCCCAGAGACAGCAGCCCACCAGGCTCCCCCGTCCCTGGGATTCTCCAGGCAAGAACACTGGAGTGGGTTGCCATTTCCTTCTCCAATGGATGAAAGTGAAAAGTGAAAGTGAAGTCACTCAGTCGTGTCCGACTCCTAGCGACCCCATGGACTGCAGCCTACCAGGCTCCTCCGTCCACGGGATTTTCCAGGCAAGAGTACTGGAGTGGGTTGCCATTGCCTTCTCCGGAGAATCCCACTAGGAGATTGTAAATGGAAAAAATATGGGAGACCCCTGTTAAGTTAGCAATTACTTGAGAAAGTGGGCTTGCTTAGCAACAAAACCATGAGACAGAAGTATTAAGACATGCCCTCAAACAATAAAACAGTGGTGACGTGAGCCCCACGTCCTGCCCAGTGAGCTCAGTAAGGTAACGATCCCTAGGATGTGCTCTCTGAACACACAAAACAATAATTTGTGGACCTTCCTTGACCACATAGGGACAAGAAAACTCCCCTGCCCAGCCTGGAGGAGGAGCTGATGATGGAAGCACGATGTCTACTCAAGAAAGACAAAGTTCTTCTCCCCCTGGCCACTTCTCCTTTGATTATGAAACTGAAGCCTGCTAAGTTCTCAGGGTGCAGCACCCCCTCTTCCACCCACTCGTAAACCGCACAAGCATCCATTCTAACAATCTCTTCTTACCCATCACTTTGCTCTTGCTGAATTCTTTTCTGCACTGAGACATAAAGGACAGTGGTACTGGAGCTCTTTGGAGCCCCAGATATGACACCAGTAGGTCTCACCATTAAGAGTCCAACTCCAAATGTATCGATCCCGGGTCACACTAGCTTTCTCAAGGTGGGGTGTGGGGAAATGGACTGGCCCTCATGACAGCTGCCATCACCCAAGTGTTGCTGCTTAGGTTCTGCTCGTGCTGAACAACCTTAAAAGGAGCAGCACTCCCACTTCAAACTCAGGAGAGGACCCTGCTGGGGTCACACACTCATTGGAGCCCCTCTCCCTGCTCTGCCACCAGAGTTACCAGGTGAAAGCCCTGGTGGCTTGTCAGGGGGACTGAGCCAAGACCCTGCCTGGTTCTGGGGCATGCGCTGTGTAGGCCCTCCAGTAGCAGCAAGGTGCGTCTAGGTGTTTTCTACATAGTCCTTAAAATACTGGGGTGCAACTGCTCCTCAGAGGGCTTGTTACCACTCAGGGCGGGGGTGGCAGACACAGTACCCAGAGTTGCTATAGTATCTAAAATGTCCAGTTTTCAACAGAAAGTTAGGAAGCATGCAAAGAAACAGGAATGCAGACCCAAACACTAGAATAATAGCAAGTAAAAGAAACTGCCTGTGACACTGATCAGATGCAGGATTTATCAGAAAAGAACTTCAAACTAGCCATTTTAAACACGTTCAAGAACTTAAGAGAAACCATGATTAAAGATTTAATGACATCATATCAAATAGAGATTATCAATAAAAAAAAATAGACATTATAAAAAAACCAAATGGGAACTCAGGAGTTGAACATTACGATAGCTGAAATTAAAAATTCACTGGTGGGTTTGGAGTGGGCAATGCTCAAGAATAGATATGGATCAGAAGAATAAGAGAACTTGAAGATAGATTGCTAAAAAAAAAAAAAGAAGATAGATTGCTAGATTACACAAACCAAAAAACAAAGAGAAATAAGGATGAAATAGAATGAAGAGAGCCTCAGAGACCACTAAATGAACCATCATACATGTAATGGGAGTACCAGGAAGAAAGGTGTACAAAAAATATTGGAAAAAATAAGGGCTGAAAACTTCCCAAATTTATTGAAGAACAATGCACAAACCCAGCAATATCAAATAGCTGAATTTCAAGTAGGATAACTGCAAAGAGATCTATAATCAGATGCAACACTACAAATGCTGCAAGTCAAGGACTATGGAAGATCTTGCAAACAGCAAGAGCTCACTCAGTCGTGTCCGACTCTTTCCAGGCTCCTCTGTCCATGGGTTCTCCAGGCAATAATACTGGAGTGTGTTGCCATTTCCTCCTCCGGGGCTCTTACCCACTTAGGGATGGAACCCGCGCCTCCTGCATTGCAGGATTCTGGGAATCCCCAAGCGGCGTAGCTAAACAATCCATCACAAGTCAGGGAAGTCAGACTGGCAAAGTGCCATCCACATGGGGTCTTCAGGAGACCCACTTTTGAGTCAAAGGTACAAACAATAAAAAGGAGAGCAGACCAGGGAGCCCAGGTGCGGCTCCCATCCCCAAGAGGCCCACCTCCCCAGGCAGGGCGTATCCAGTCCCGGGCCCTAGACCGCCCGACGGCAACCAGTACCAGGAGCTACAGCCCCTCAATTCTTTCCACCCTCCGGGGTGGACCCCTCATCGTGTGCCCCAACTTGGGCTGACAGACCCCGGGCCAGGCAGCGTCAGAGTATCGGGGTTTCAGACTAGCTCTGGAGAGGGAGCCCCCCATTCCAGAACTTGGTCTGGGAACATCCTTCTCAAGAGGCCCCCAGCCGGGGGGCGTAGGGTCCGTGTATCTGTGTGTCTGGTGTGTGCGTGGGGGCGCCTAAGGGCGTGGCCTGGGAGAACCCCGCTCCCGGGGGGCGTGGCCTGGGAGACCCCTTCCGGGGGTCGAGACACAGGCGGAGATCCCTCCCCTCCTCCATCCGAGGTGTCCTGTGGCTCAGCCTCAGCTCCCACGCGGCCTCCGCCCCCCCTCACCTTCCGGCTCCTCATGAGTGTGAGCGGCGCGCTGCCGCTCTCAGCCCCGCCGCCAAGGCCCCGCGCCCAGCTTGATCCTTTCCACCGGAGAAGAGATCCGGCGGCCCTTGGCTCGCGCCGCGGCGTGTGACGCCACCAGAAGACTGGCCAATCACAGCTCGGCGTCCTCGGGTATGTGACCCAGCAGAGTCGGCGTTTTACGTATGGGCGGGGAGACGGCCATGTTTGTGAGGGGGTCCTCCCTTGCGGTTTCTCCAGCCGCCATGTTTAAGTGGGGCGCCTCCCTGGTAGTTTCTGCGGTCCCCATGTTTAAGTGGGGCGGTGGCGACTAGGTTGAGGGACCCTGGTTGCTGTCCCTGGCCACGTGCGTGGAGGTGGGTGGAAAGGTCCTGCGTGGTGGTGTCTTCCACGCGAGTCGGGCAGCTGAATTTCCCCGGTGTCGGCCCTGTCTTCTGGGCTCCGGGCGCGATGCTACACAGTCTCTGGAAGTGGGCCCGCGAGGCCGTCCCCGGCCGTGTTCGCCCTGCCTGCCGCCGGGGGCGGGGCGGGCCGGGCCCGGGGCTGCACCGCGCGCCGGATCGCGGTGGCTCGGAAGGCGGCGGCCTCTCCCGCCGCGAGCTCCGGGGCGGCCACCCTCGGGTGCAGCCCCCCGCGCTGGCCCGCACCACCTGGCGGCGGCCAACGGGCGGGAACCTGCCTTCTGGGTCCCGGGGCGCGGGCGCGGGCGTCGGCGCCACGGGGCCAGGTCCACGGACGTGGCTGAAGTCCGCCGGGTTTTCGGGCCTCCAGAGCCGGGAGACACCGGCCTCTGTGCCCGCGGGAGGCTCCTTCCGGGAACCGCCCACCTTCTCATCAGGGACACAGAATAAACGACAGTGCTGTGTACTTTTGTTATTACTGTTCTAACAGGTGAGAACATTTACATCAGGCAGTTTTATCAGAAACATTAGATTTTGCACTTACAGTGTACAGGTTGAAGTGTGTACCGCTCGAGGCACCCTCACTCATGTGGTTCCCTGGCTCTGCCAAAGGTTTCATGCTCTGCTCTGACGGAATGACCCTCGAAGCCTGGAAAAACAGTCGATGCCCGTTTTTAGTACATAAAAAGCAGGGTCCCTCAGGATCCTCCAAAAAGCCCTGCAGACTGTCCTGTCTTTAGAAATCTGACTTTTGCTAATTAGGGGGAGCCCCTTCCCATAGACTGCACTTGGGGCTTTGCTTTCGGCAGTGCATCAAGTCCTAGAGTACACACTGCACACACCTGCACAAGCTAACCCACCTGGCCTGTCCATCTTCCCAGTCCCTTGCTTCTCACTGAGTTGTTCCCCATGGTGCACAGGGAAGGGAAAAAAGACTAATGCAGACTGGCAGGAAATCCATTTGAAGAGGAAGCTAACATAATCACTGTCAGCTGCTAAGAAAGAAGCAAAGTGATACAGTGTTAAATACCTAACCTGTCCCATTTTCAGGCTTCCCAGATGTCACAGTGGTAAAAATTCCCCCTGCCAATGCAGGAGACACAAGAGATGGAGGTTTGATCCCTGGGTAGGAAAGATCCCTTGGAGAGCAAAATGGCAACCCACTTCAGTGGAAATCCCATGGAGTTGCAAAGAGTCAGACAGGACTGAGCATGAACGTCCCATTTTCACTGGAGTGGGTTTCATAATAAGGTAGGTTCTGTGGTTTTACTTAAGGCTCCTTTAGGACTCTGAGTTCTCATTAACCTGGGGTTGATGGTCACAAGCTAGCGTTTGGCTCCAGGTGGTTATGGTTGATGTCAGTTGAGATGAGCTGGACCACATCCTCTCAGTGTCACCCTGGTTTAACCTCCCTAAGGTGCTCTTGGGCTCTTGTTGCTGACACATTCAGCTTTTCCCTCACCACACTCCTGCCCCTAGTCTATGTGAGTGGTACTTCCAGCCGCCCAGCAGCCGCTCAGGCCTGACCCCGAGGCCCTTACTGCCCGAGTCCCTCAGTGAATGTTTCTGGTCTCCCTTCTCTTGCCTTGGCAGCCAGAATGGTGGTTGATGCATGGTGACCTGCCCCTCTGCTAATGCTCTTCAGCTCTTCCTCACCGCTTCTAGGATGAAGACCAATAGTCCTAACTGACCTGCATGGCCCAGCACAGTGTCTGGCTCAGTGGCTACTCAATGAGTGTTGGTTGAATAAGTGCACAGGAGCCCCTGTGAGGTTGCCCACCGCTGCCCCCATCTGGATGCATCTAGCCCTGCTGCCCCCGCTCCCGCTCTGCTGTGCACCCCACTCCCCTGTGTGCCCCAACCCTGCATGCTCTGTTCTTTCTGCCTGGACAAGTTTCTCCCACCCATTGTGTTCAGCAAATTCATTCCTTAAACCTCAACTCAGATTCAGTGTCTTGGTAGGGGCACATTACTAAATGTTCCCCCTCAAACCCCCAAATTAAGTCTGCCAATCGTTTTTTTTTTTTTTTGTCATGCCGTGTGGGCATGTGGGATCTTAGTTCCCCGACCAGGGATTGAACCTGTGCCCTTTGCTTTGGGAGCTTGGTGTCTTAACCACTGAAAGTCAGCCTGCCAGTTGTTTTTTAGCATCATGCACTCTTGCTCCAGGACACAGTGCCAGCTGGCTCGGCCCTCTCTTGGAGCACCACATGGCACACTCCTGCACTCGCTCACTCCATGTGTCTGCTGCGCTCCTCTCATGGCCGGCACCAAGCCGGGCCTGGTGTGGCAGTGGTGGTGAGCTCATACAGAGCCTACCTTTTAGTGTTTTGGCCCTGCAGGGGGTTGGGCACTGGTGGAGTTATCACACAAGGACCCATCAGTCTGTGTTGGAGCAAGAGGCCACAGGGAGAAGCCACACAGGGGCAGCAGCTGGGATGTCAGACCCACACGGGGTCGAGTAAGACTCCTTGGAGAGTGGGAGTGGATCAGGAGTCACCTCTTCCCCCAGGACCCAAGCCCTTTTCCTGTTCCCCAGGATGAATCACACAGGAGCCCCCGCCTGGGCAGAGGGTCACCCTTACTGAGGCTCTGCCCTGGTGGAGGAGCTGTGCTTGGACTCTGTTCTCCCCCACCTCCCCAGCTGCCATGTCAGGATGTAATCCATCCTGGAGGGCGCACAGAGAACACGGAACCAAAATCATGTCTCGGAGCATCCTTTTGGGTTCCTCGGTGCCCTTGGTGTCTCTTTTTCTTGCTCAACAGCTGTACCCCCTGCCCTGTCAGGGTTAGAAGCACTGAGAGGGGTGTCTCATGATGGCAGGATGCTGGTCCTCATTGGTGGTTGGTCCCCCAGGTGGATCACAAGCTCCCTGAAGGCAGGGACTGTGTCCTGCTCACAATGATGTCCTAGGACCCTGGCCCGTGGCTGGGACATGCTGGCAGGGACTCGGGAAGCACTGGACAAAAGATGGATGGTGGTGTGACATATCAGAAAAAGCTGAGGATGGAAGATTCCGAGGAAACTTTTGTCTTCTCAATGAAGACACAGTGTCACTGCTGAAACACCTGTGTGTCCATAGCTCAGTGTCTGCATTTTATGAACACCACAGGGCAGGCGAGAAATCAGAAGAGAATTTTCCACTGATTAGTAGTCCGTCGGTTCATTATCTGAGGCCACCCCTAATCTGGAGTGTGTCTAGTTACTCCCAGCAGATGCTGGCCTATATGATGAGGGGTTGTCTCTGATACCCTGACCCTTTGTATTTAAAAGAAAGATGAAAAAAAATAAAGCTCTCAGTAGGTCATGGAGCAGCAAGAACTCTCATTCGTTCCTGGAGGGATTGAAGTGCAGTGCAGCCACTGGAAAACAGCTGGGCAGGTTCCAACAAACCCAGACAGCATCTTAGCATCCGACCCAGCAACCATGCTCCTTGGTAGTTAACCAAAGGAGCTGAAAGCTTGTGTCCACACTCAGCCTGCACACGATGTTTATGTCAGTTTTATTCACAATCGCTAAAACCTGGACGCAACCAAGATGTCCTTTGGGAGACAATAGAGTATTATTTACTGTTTAAAAAGAAATGCAATCCCAAGCCTTGAAAAGACAAGGAGGACCCTTAAATGCATTTTACCAAGTGAAAGGAGCCAATCTGAAAAGGCTGCATACTGTGTGGTTCCAACAATATAACATTCTGGAAAAGGCAAAACTATGGAGACAGTGAAAAGATGAGTGGTTGCCAGGGGCTTGGGGAGGGGACAGATGAGTAGGCAGAGCATAGAGTATTTTTAGGGCTCTGAAAATACTCTGTACAATATCATCACGATGGCTGCGTGTCATGAAAAGAAAGTGAAAAATGTTAGTTGCTCAGTCATGTCTGACTCTTTGTGACCCTGTGGATTTTGTAGCCTGCAGGCTCCGCTGTCCATGGGACTCTCCAGGCCAGAACACTGAGTGGGTCACCATTTCCTTCTCTAGAGGATCTTTCTGACTCAGGGATTGAATCCACATTTCTTGCTTTGCAGGTGGATTCTTTACCGTCTGAGCCACCAGGGAAGCCCATATCGTTATGAAAGTGGAAGTGGCTCAGTCGTGTCTGACTCTATGACCCCATGAACTCTGTAGCCCGTCAGGCTCCTCTGTCCATGGAATTCTCCAGGCCAGAATACTGAAGTGGCTTGCCGTTCCCTTCTCCAGAAGATCTTCCCAACCCAGGGATTGAACCCAGGTCTTCCGCATTGCAGGCGGATTTTTTTTTTTTTTATCGTCTGAGACACCGGGAAGCCCAAGAATACTGGAGTGGGTAACCTGTCTGTTCTCCAGGGGATCTTTCTGACCCAGGAATCGAATCCTCGTCTCCTGCATTGCAGGCTGATTCTTTACCAGCTGAGCCACCAGGGAACCCCGTTATCATAAACTTGCCAAAATCTGTAGAGTGTACAGCACCAAGAGTGAGGCCTAATGTAAACTGTAGACTTTGGATGATAATGACATGTCAGCCTAGGTTCATGTATTGTGAAAAATGCATCCCTCAAGTGGGGATGCTGATGGTGGGAGGTACGTGGAAAATCTGTGCATTCCCCGCAATTTTTCCGTGAGCCTAAAAATTCTCTTTTAAAACCCTATGAAGCAAAAAAAATGTGATAAATTTCAGCCGATTAGAAAAAAGAAAAATCTCACAGCCTGATTTTTAATGTTTTGATTGACCTGAAAGACAGTTTCCTTAGTAGCTCACCTCTCCTGCCTGACTCACAATCACAGCGCTACAGCTGTGCAGCCATCTAATTCCTTGAACGAGTCAATCACACGCAAATTTGCCAAGGTCCTACCAGGCACCAAGCATCTTCAGAACATGAACATTGACAAGGACGTGCAGGCTCAGAGCCCTGCAGGGCTCACAAGAGGTGCACATATCCTCCTGTGAGCAGAGCAAGTGCCAACAAGTTCCAAAGGGCCACTAGTGTTGTGCAGAAAACAGTCTCTGTGGAGGGAGGATGGTCAGGGAAGGCTTTCTGGAGGAGGTGATGCTGGATGCAAAGAGCCGACTCATTGGAAAAGACCCTGATGCTAGGAAAGACTGAGGGCAGGAGAGGAAGGGGACGACAGAGGATGAGATAGTTGGATGGCATCACTGACTCCGTGGACATGAGTTTGAGCAAACTCCTGGAGATGGTGAAGGACAGGGAAGCCTGGCATGCTGCACTCCACAGGATTGCAAAGAGTCAGACATGACTGAGCGACTGAACAACAATCTGTGGGTGTGGGAGCCCAGGGCTGCCCTATACAAGGTCTTGCTGGTTAAACACCAGTGCAGCTTCCATCAGCTGCTTTGCAGGCTAATCAAACAGTCTGTGACATTAAAGCCTTTGAGAATAATAGGTCATTTTCTGCTTCAAATCCCCTACAAACTATTGGGAAGAGGGGTCAATGGTGGGTCTATTACACAAGTTCACATTTCAGCAAATACAGGATCCACGGAGAGACCTGTGTGAGGGCGCCCTCCCCCAGCTCACGGCTGTTCCCCACTTCTCTTTGCCTCCCTGACAGGAAACTTGGAGGCGTCCTTATTCAGAATTTCTTGATCTTGTTTTTCCTTGTTCACTTGGCTTTCCATGCTGGGCTTCTGTCTTTTATCTTCAATTAATCATGTGTGTGTTCTAAAAAAAAATCTAACTGTGCTTCTGTTTTTACTGCTAGCAACTCTGAATCGTCTTAGGAAGTAGTCAGGATGTAAATGTATATGAGGCAAAATCCTCCTGATGCCTCCAGTTGCATCGACATCAAATAGCTAGAAATTGACCAGGATCAGCCAGGGCTGGTCCCCGGAGGCCTTCCGATTGCACAGTAACTGCCATCAGTATCCATTCGTTTCATTCATCCAACCTTTACAGAGCTCTGTGTGTGTACCGCACTTCATCGCCGTAAGAAAGACTGTGTCCACATCACACAGCTCGGCTGACAGCTATAAGCCGGGGGTGGCTCCCGTGAAGCTTGGCGGCTTGGGATCTCGGGAAACTGCAGACGTTCACTGGAAGCCAGGGCAGAGGTACCACCAGGCTGGTGCTTTGAGAACCGCTGTGATCTCCATTTGACTTGACAACACATGGAGCACACTCCCCGAGGGTATTAACGGAACCACAATCCAAGTGGGACATTTAGGACTGTGTCCTGGCCTGGAAGTTCTGGTTGGCTGTGTTGGGACAAAGCTGTTCGCTGGGCACGGGCATCACAGCGATTGTGTCCTTTGAGTAAAAACCCACAGATTTGCAGAGCCTGGAAAAGGCTAAATTTCCAGTGAGACAGAGAAAGTGCTGTTTTATGAGGACCTTTGGGCCAGCAGAAAGAACGACACAGAGGTGAAAAGGTCTATTCTGAGAGCTCCAGGCCCTCGGGCCAGGGTGGGGGTAGTGGACCTTGGCTCATGGTCGCATTAAGGGGGATGCTCAGGTCAGGAGGCAAAGTATGAATTCGTCTCTTGCTGCAGATTTACTCCTGCCTCTTGCTCCCAGGTGTCTTCCATTGCCCTCTCAGCTCCTTTGGCTAAACAAATGTCAGTGACACATTAGGGACAGCTGCCAAAGGTGTGAATTTGCATCATTAGCTCAGTGCATTCTCCCTCCTCAGCTGTCTGGGTATGTGTGGGCTGAGCGTTGGGGTTAATACGCTTGTAAGGTGCTGAGTTCTAGGCATTGCCTGCATCCCAGCCCGAGCATCACAGGACCCTGCATTCCCGACGTGATATGGGGAAGGTTACCAGGAGAGGCTGGTGGTGACTGTGGTTCTCACATCACATTCTGGTTGGACATGGAGTCAGTTAGCACCGGGAACAGTTGACCTCAAGTCTAGGTCTCAAGGGGCTAAACTTTATCGGAGTCCAGATCCCCCAAGTTCCACCTGGGCTGCAGAGAGGTTTCAAGGTGCTGCCCCCCTCCCCTGCTGTCGGGAAAGGAGATGAAGGCCCTCTGAGGGGCAGCAGGGAGATGGGAGTGCCCGCCTGGGGTGGGGTGGGGGGACCTGGGACTGCAGTTTGTGAAGCCTTCCTTCCAGATGCCCTCAGTCTCTAGAAAGACTAGAAAGCCACGAATATGCAGGTTTGCTCTCAGTGATGTGGGTGGGGCAGGGAGATTTTGCTCCAGCAGCTTGGAAACAAGACAAGGTCTCTGGGACCTCGTCTGTTTTCCTGGCCCAGTAGCTGGTGGCCAGACTCAGAGAGGGAGAAAGTTACTTGATAGGGGAGGGGGTTAATTCACAGAAACATATCTGCATGAGTCTGCAGGGGCCCTAAGGGATGCCAAAAGGGCCCCCACCCCACACTGATGAGTGGGGTCTTCCCTGATCCGTGGGCACAGGGAGTACAGTGACACGTGGCCACCCTGCCCGCACCAGCTGGCTCCTGTGCCCGCAGGAATCCCCATGTCCTTGAAGGGCATCTGCTTCCTCGCATCCCCGCCCGCACTGGCGTCCCCGTCATGCTGCTTCTTAAGCATCCAGAGCAGATTCAGTCCCTGCATTCGGAGGCAGCTCAGTGCCGGGTAAGTGTTACCGTGTGCAGATTGAAGTGGTGCAGCCAGGGTTACCTGTGGCTCCTGCTCAGCAGCTAGCAGGTGTGAGCTGATGTTGTGGACATAACCTTGCTTCTCAGGGGTGCCTCGGCCACGGCTGGCTGGCTGCCTGGTTCTCTGCAGTCTCACCTGTCTCACCCGGGCGTGGGATCCCCTCCTGCCTCGAGCCAACCCTCTTTTCAGTCTGGGCGCAAAACGGGAGGGGGAACCTGCTTTGTTGTCTGGTCTCCAAACACATCTCAGTTTGTGGGGTGCTGGCTCGTGGACAGGGAGCAGCTCAGAAGGTTTGTGCTTTATTGAGTCTTTTATGACTGAATCATCTGGAAATCTGGGAACATTTCAAGCTAATGCAGTTGGCATGAGCTTAGAGGTGAAAAGGTGGGGATGATCTTTTCTGTTGGAGTTGCCAGTCCCAGGATCGCTAACTTCCATGTTCCAGAAGGCAGATCTGTATCGGATCCGGGTTGGGACAGAAACTCATCTCTGTCCTCCCTTACACACACACACACACACACAGGCACACACACACACAGGCACGTTCTGGAGAGTTCAGTGTGTGTGCATGATCAGTCGTGTCTGACTCTACCCAGCCAGGCTCTTCTATCTGTGGGATTTCCCAGGCAAGAACACTGGAATAGGTTGCCATGCTCTTTTCCAGGAGGTCTTCCCGACCCAGGAATCGAACCCAAGTCTCTCCTGGCTCCTGCACTGGCAGATGGATTCTTCACCACTAGCGCCACCTGGGAAGCCAAAGTCAAAGGACGCAAGACCTCATTCAGTTGCAGGTTGGGGGCCCCCAGGACCACCCTGAGTTGCTGATTGTCCAGAAGGAATCACAGAGCTCATGAGAGGTATGATCCTCAGGATTCGGTTTCATTTCTTCAGGGAAGAGATGCAGATGGAGATCAACCAAAGGAGGAGATGCCCAGGCGAGTCCTAGGAAAATACCTGAGGAGGAGTGCCCTCCCTGTGGAGTGCTCTCCTGCACCTCCATGTCCCATGCCCTTACTAGGTAGGCCTCCAGTCAACTGATTTTTGATTGATGATTGAGTTCCCACATCATTGGCCTCAGTCTCCACTGATGCCCTTGACCCCCACCCTGAATCACGAGGTTGGTCCTTCTGGCCCAGCCAGCCCCACCCTGAGCCTTCCAGGTGAGCTGCTCCCCACCCTGCATCTCACTGCGTGCTCAGTCGCTTCAGTCGTGTCTGACTCTTTGCGACCTCATGGACTGTAGCCCACCAAGGTCTTCTGTCCATGGGGATTCTCCAGGCAAGAATACTGGAGTGGGTTGCCATTTCCTTCTCCAGGGGATCTTCCCAACCCAGAGATCGATCCAGAGTCTCTTATGTCTCCTGCATCAGCAGATGGGTTCTTTACCACTAGCACAACCTGGGAAGCCTGTTATTGGCCCATTAAGGGTGAACAGAGGCCCCCAAGAAAGCAAAGACACTCCTATCAGGCAAGATATCTTAGGAGTGATTGCCTGGAAGTGGGGAGCAAAAGCCAGATTAAATTCATTAACACACACAGGCAGAGTGGGGTGGGGAGGGGGAAATGAAATAAAATGTTGCTCTGTGGGTCTACAACTCCTCCTTTCATAGGCTGGTTGGAAATTTCTTATCTGTTTTTTTCCTGATTTCTGTTGAATTCCCTGGAACGAATGCCTATTGTCTGTATGTACCTGATTACAAAAGAAAAGGTTTTATAGAACATTTTTCCTCTCAGGAAGAAAAAGAGGCACCCTACCCATTTCTCAGTGAGAGATAAATGTTCTTTTGAATAATTTTTAATTTACTAACTTTTTTTTGATGCCATTGCTTCAAGGATGCAATCTTCCAGCAGCGGGGCTCGCAGATAACGATGTTTTAATATTTGTGCTGCTGCAGAGGGCGTCCAGCGATGGCCACGACGTGATTTGTAAGGCAACTCCTGTCATCTTGCCGAAACCACGAAAATGGGACCCCAGGCTGCCTGGTACAGCCTTGTCCCTCCCCGCTGGAGCGAGGCTCCTCTCTCTGGCCTGACTCAGAATGACCCCAGCTCCTCATCCAGACCAGAGGCCAGCCTCCGCTGTCTGCTGAGAAGTTAATTATCCATATCCCCAAAGAGATGTTGTTGTCTGCTCTTCATTTTCTGCCTGGAATTTTTAAAAATAACATATTTTCAGGTCAGTAAAGTTTTGATGGTTCCCTGCATGGCAGCTCCTGAGTTGGCAGTTGCTCTGCGTCACCCACAGGGCAGAGCTGTGTCCTAACAGTGATCTTTTCCGCTTGAGTTTCTCAGCGATTGGTTCTTAAACTTTACTGCCAGGGTGCTCAGCGTCAGGTACCTCTGACTCTTGGAAATAGCATCTGAGGCCCCATGGTCCAGGTCAGGGGGTGCCCATCTACCTCTCACGCCTTCCCACCTGGGCTGCATTTGTGCCATGGACACTTCTCTGTGTGGTCAGTGTGCAGCATCACCCCCGAGGCTGGGGCTGGGGTGCTGAGTCAGGCAGGGAGGCTGCGTCTTGGCCTCAGATCCCGGGGAGGTCTCATGGGGATGGCAGGGATACAGAGGTGAAGGCATCAGAGGGGCCAGGTGCCCCAGCTCTGCAGACATGGTCCCCCCAACTTCTGACCAGCAAGAGAGCTTCAGCTTTGCAGAGAATAGGGTGTCCACCTGGAACGGCAGCTGACACGGGTTGGGTGGGATATGCCAGACAGGAGCGTGGGCCCTACCAGGTGCCTTGTAACAACTGAGTGAATAACCAAGTTGTGTTGACATCGGGGGCATTCCGGCACCTGAGCTCCATGCTGATGGGATGGGTCTGGTGAGGCTCCTAAGTTTTCTGAGCGTGTCCGCGGGTGCCTGGACAGCTCTAAGCCTCTTCTGAGGGTTCCCTCCCCATCTTCTCATGCCCTCCACGAGACAGCTTCTCTCCAGGCCCCATTTACACCTGGAAACAGGCCCAGAGGTGGGGTGTGACTTGCCCAAGACCACAGAGCACGGAGGGCCTAGGGCAGGATCTGGGCCCAAAGCCCCCGCTTCTTCACCCACTGGGGCTCTTAGTGGGGGGACCTGTCCCCGGGGAGGGCTGGGTGCGGAGGGAGCGCGGGGTGAGGGAGGGCGGGCCACTTGGAGCAGCAGGGCCTCCTTACCCACCAGGTCTGGTGTCTCCGTGTCTCGGGTCCTCAACACCAGGGGGCAGGATGAGACAGGGAACGAAGGTGGAGGTGGTGGCTCCCGGCCGGCCCTGCTCTTCGGAGGGCGGTGGGTGCGGACAGGCAAGTGGCGCAGAGAAAGTGGCTGTTTTTCTCACGACCTTCAGGCCCCTGTGGCAGGCTGGGTGCAGAGTGAGTAGCCCTACTTCTTTAGAAAGTGTACATTTTCCGCCTCTCAGGCTCCCAACACCTTGGTGAACGCCAGGGAGTGAATTGAGAGAATTAAAAATGAATTAAAAAGAAGTGGCAGCTGCTTCCAGCATGGGGTTGTCAGGAGTGGAACTGGCCTGCCAGGCAGCGCCTGCAAGGACACCCATGCCCCCACCTGCCCTCTGGTCTGGCGGTCACATGTATCCCCTCGGGGTCCCTGCAGGTTCTGTACCTCATAGGGGTTTCTTGGTGAAGGAATGCTGATTCTAGAATTTTGCCTCTAGCCTGGGGCTGGCTCAGCTCCCCTCCTTTGCTGGTCTTTTGTCTTCATATACTTTTAAAACATTGAAGTACAGTTGAAACTAACAATGTTGTATTAGTTTCTGGTGTACAGCAAAGTGATTCAGTTGTGCATACGTATATCTATTCTTTTTTGGATTCTTTTCCCATATAGGTTATTAGAATATTCAGTTCCCTGTGCTATACAGTAGGTCCTTATTGGTCATTTATCTTATATATAATAGTGTGTATATGTGCTAATCCCAAGCTCCTAACTGATCAAATTCTGTTTTAGTTTAATTTTAAAATTTATTTTTATTGAATATAGTTGACATATTGTTACTTTCCAGTATATAGCAAAGTGATTCAGCAATATGTATATATATATAACAAAGTGTATATATATATATAAAATATACTGTATACTATTATATATAATATTTACATATATATTATATGTATTCTTTTTCAGATTCTTTTCCCTTGTGGGCTGTTACAGAACATTGAGTAGCATTCCCTGTGTTATATGGTAGATCCTTGTGGCTCATCTATTTTAGACACAGGGATGTGTTTGTTAATCCCAACCTCCTAATTTATCCCTCTCCTCCATCTTTTGCCTTTGTTAACGATAAATTTGTCTTCTGTGTCTATGGGTCTGTTTTGTAAATAAGTTCACTTGTACCTTTTTTTTTAAGATTCTTCTTATAAGTGACATCAGATGGCATTTGTTTTTCTCTGACCTCTTTGTTGGTCGTTTCAAGCACCTTTGCTGCCCGGGGACCTTCCTGTGTGGAGGTGGGGGCTCAGGCCCTCGCCCGAGTTCACCAGCACAGGCCATCCCGTCTGGTGGGCAAGCAGGGCTCCTTGCCTCCAGCCTTAGTGCATGGAGTCTTAGGACTCAGTTAGAGTTTCATTTGTCCCTCCCTCCCCTGCCCCACTCTCCCCTGGACTTCTGGAAAATCCTGCTCTTTTGTGGGGTCACCCGGGTACCCGATGGTCCACATCCCTAGTTCACAGAGGCGGGGAAACGGAACTCAAGGTGACTCAGGAGCTTCCCAGTCCCGGAGCCCCTGATGGGCTGGCTCCTGATGCATGTCTGCCAGCTCTCCCTGTGGGCGGCTGTACTTCCCCAGGGCTTCGATTCTGGGCCTGTTTGCTGCTCCAGCTACTGTTTATTTCCTTTTCTCCACCAGATTTTCCTTTCTCTCCTCTTGCCCCAAACCTTCTTCCTTCCTCTGCTTCTTGGGGGCACTCATCCAGGCTGCCCCCCATGGACTGCAGCATGCCAGGATTCCCTGTCTTTTACCATCTCCTGGAGCTTGCTCAAATTCGTATCCTTTGAATCAGTGATGCCATCCAACCATCTCATCCTCTGTCATCCCCTTCTCCTCTTACCTTCAATCTTTTCCAGCATCAGGGTCTTTTTCAATGAGTCAGCTCTTCGCATCAGGTGGCCGAAGTACTGGAGCTTCAGTCCATTGGCAGCATCAGTCCTTCCAATGAATATCCAGAGTTGATTTCCTTTAGGATTGACTGATTTGATTTCCTTGCAGTCCAAGAGACTCTCAAGAGTCTCCTCCAGACCTGACCCCGAATCTTTGACTAATCTGGGCCCAAAAACAGACTTGGAACCGAACATGTGGATGTACGTCAGATCATCCCACGACACTGGCTTCCTCCTAGACCTGAGCCTGTGGGTGCAGTTCTGAGCTGCTGCAGGTCACGGGGACCCAAGAGGGAGGCTGCTGCCCTCGTGGTGCAGGAGCCAGTGTGTCTGTTGGCAAGCTCGGCAAGCTGAACCAAAACAAAGCAGAGACTTGGAGAGCCGCCTCTGGGCCCGCGCCCTCTGGGCCTTTGAGGTCATCTTGACCAGGCAGCCCGTCTGCAGCTCATCTCACCCGCAGAGGCAGAGCCCTCTCTGTACAGATCTGAAACGCAGCCCCCGGGGTAACTTTCTGTTTCCTTGGCTCCCATGAGCGCCTGGAGGGGATGGCAGTGCTCAGAGCTCAGTCAGGCTCTCACTCAGGATGGGCCTGTCTTGAATCGTCACTGGGGTTCCCCAAACCTGGCTCTGTGTCCTGGTCCTCCCTGGGCTAAAAAGTGACCCCGGTGCAGGAAGAGGCGGGGCTGCTCAGCCTCAGGAGCAGACATAGGGAGTCCACCGAGTCTCAGAAGCATCTAACTCCTGGTCTCGGCCACTGCTCTTCACTCTCCTTGAGGGAGAATTTTTTTTTTTTTAACTTCTTATTTTGTATTAGAGTAGAGTCGGGCTGGAGAAGGCAGTGGCACCCTACTCCAGTACTCTTGCCTGGAAAATCCCATGGTTTGAGGAGCCTGCTAGGCTGCAGTCCATGGGGTCCCTAAGGGTCAGACACGACTGAGCGACTTCACTTTCACTTTTCACTTTCATGCATTGGAGAAGGAAATGGCAACCCACTCCAGTGTTCTTGCCTGGAGAATCCCAGAAACAGGGAAGCCTGGTAAGCTGCTGTCTATGGGGTCGCACAGAGTCGGACACGACTGAAGCGACTTAGCAGCAGCAGAATCGGGCCTCCCAGGTGGTGCTAGTGGTAAAGAACCTGCCTGCCAATGCAAGATACGGGTTTGATCCCTGGGTTGGGAAGATCCCCTGAAGAAGAGCATGGTGACCCCTTCCAGTATTCAGGCTGGAAGATCCCATGGACAGAGGAGCCTGGCAAGCATAGCATATAGCTGGTTAACAATGTTGTCTTAGTTTTAGGCGAGTAGTGAAGGGATTCAGCCGTGCATATACACATATCTGTTGGGGGGGAACTTCTATCCTTGCTTCAGACTCCCCCACAAACTTGCCCTGAACCCCGGCAAACAGACCTCTCCTGTGGCCGGACCTCTGTGGTACCATGTTCCTGCCTCTGCCCTCAGACTGTGTCTGGGCCCCCAGTGACCCCAGGTGGGCCCTTTCCTGTGGCAAGTGGCCAGGGGGTGCCAGGAGAGCAGGAGGTTGTGAAGGGGTCACCTCATCTCTTTGGAGTCTGGCAGGGTTTCCCCTCTGGCCTCAGTCATGCTCATTGGGCCTGACCTCTGACCTCCAAGCTTCAAGGCCTTAGGAAGCATGGTGTTGGGTTTCTGGGTGTGGACTACCTCGTGGGTTTGGGTGGAGACCTGTCCACTGCCCTTCTTGCTGGAACCCTCTTGACGTGGCTCAGAAACCCCTCCCCTCATCAGGCACTCTGCCTGGAGGTCCAGGTGATCTAAACTCAGCTTCTGCTGTTTGGGCTGCTAAGCGCATTTGGGGACAGTGACAAATGACACTGAGGGGAGGACTGGCCATAAAACTGGCAGTGTTGAGGTCTGCAGACAGAAACCACGGGGTCATTGTTTGGGGCCTCAGTGAGACAGGCTTAGGTTCGAAATTGATTTGGAGATATGGATTATCCATGCATTCAGCCTGTACTTACTGTCTCTTACGTGCATGACGTTGATGTGGACAATGCTGGGGACACCACTGGCTCCAGTGCCTGCCCTTGTGAAGGTTGGGGCCTAGGGAGATGGAAAATGAGTAACATCTACGTGACTAAGCAGGCTACACAGCACTGTGAGATTGGGCCGAGGGCAATGGGAGACTAAACAGGATGGATGGGGGACAGGAGCACTGGGGAGGCCCTGCGATGTTAATAACATTGTAACGGAAGCCAGCATCCTGAGAATGAGCTCAGAGACCACTGCAGGGCTGTGAGAACCAGCAAAGGCTGGCTGGGTTTGGCACTCCTGTGGGTTCTGGAGCTGCTCATCCTCAGAGTGGTTCTGATCCATGGTGGTAGCCATGCTACTGGGGGATAAGGGAGAAACAAGGGCAGCCAAGTCCCACCCCTGCTCATCCTCAGGGTGCGTGACCCTGTTCCTGGCTGTGACAAAGAATTGGTGGAGACACCCAGGCGCCACCTCAAGACCAACTGCAGCAGAGCACTTTATGCTCACCTGCGCTGGGCCTCGGTGCCCAGACACAGGGCCAACCACTGTTCTGGATGTTTCTGTGAGGGTGTTTCTGGACGAGATTAACATTGAATCAGTGGTCTCTGAGTGAAGCAGATTGCCCTCCAATCTGCTAGAGTGGTGGGCCCCGTCCAATCCGGCGATGGTCTGAAGAGACCCAAAGGCTGCCGTCCCTCCAGCAAGAGGGAGTCCTGCAGCAGATGGGCTTTGGACCTGAACTTCAGCAGCAACGCTTCCTGCATCTCCAGCCTGCAAGTGTTGGGCTTGCAGTGTCTGTGACCGTGTGAGCCAACTCCTTGGATTAAATCTCCATGTTATACACGTCTTTTTGGTTCTGTGTCTCTGAAATCCTGATTCATGCGTGAGGGCAGGACACGGTTGGGTGTTCTGATGCAGAAGAGTAGAAATGGTGACTGTCCAAGAAGCAGCACCTAGTGAGGGCTGAGGAGCATCCTGGGGATTTGGATGAGGTCCGTGTGGTGACTCCAAGAATGTGACTGAGAGTGAGTGTGTGATGTCATGGTTTCTTGGAGTGAAAAGTTTCTGTCCTTAGGCCAAGTTGCTGATGGCTGTGCTGTCAGAGCCTCACCCTCCCCAGGAAAACTTCCCATTAAAGCACAGCACATAACGACACCCTCTCCTCCTGTAAGGGAAGCCTCCAGCCCCTCCAAAGTTGACCTGCTCTTGGCCCCTGCCCGGGCAGCCTGCCATCTCATTGCAGTCTCTTCCCTTTGGTGAGTTGCTCTGTTATGGTCCTGGCCTCCTTGACTCATGGATCCCTCCAGAAAGGGAGGATCTTACTGTTGTCTTTATGAAGCATCCCTTGGTCCTTCTGTCCATGCTGGGTCCTCTGTGCCTCTCTCCTTCCTTCCCAGCCGCATGGTGGAATGCCCACACCCCCATCCTTGAGGGTTCTGATCCCTCATCTCTCACCCCAGCCAGAGGGCCGGGTCATCTGCTGCCAGGTCATTCACTGCCTACATTCCTGTGAGTCTGGAGCCTGCTCCTCTGGTGGCTGGGGTTGCCCACCGAGAGGAGGACCATGAGACCTGTGGCGTGGCCATGGAGCATCAGCTGTGATCTTGGCACCCAGATGCAGAGGCTTTGGGGTCTCATCTAACCACCCCAGAGCCCTGGCTGTGGTCCCACTTGGGGGCCTGGCTCCCTCCTCCAGGCTTGGGGGTTAGGGGCCTTTCTCCCCATCTCACCCAGACCTCACTGCCTCAGCCACTCTCTTGTTTACAAAAGCCTCAATTACCATAGGAAACTCCCTTTTCCTAAAACGTGAGGCATCTTCTGTCTTCTTGTCTGGACCCAAACGGGCCTGTACCGTGTGTTCTCAGCAGGACCGAGGAGAGGGGTCTGCACTGTGTCCAGTGCCCCCCAGCTCCCCCTACCACACACCACCTCTTGTACAACCTGGAGGCTCTGGGTGCATCTCTGGGTTACCAGAAAGCCCGCTGGTGAGATTTCCCATTAAGCAGAGGGGAGGTTCTCCCCAGGTGAAACCCTGACACTCCAGGGCTCAGGGGACAGACGGGTGTTGGGTGGAGTGCTCGCCATCCACTGACTTTCCCTTCGAGGGAGAGGTGTCCATCCAGGGAGGCTCTTGGGCTCTTATCCAGAGCCCTGTCCCCTCCGTCTGCAGTGGGTGAAACTTCCCCTGGGGGCAGCCTGGGGTCCACCTCTGCCCACTGGAGGGAGACAAACTGGAGGTGTCCCGAGCTGATGGGCGGCTCCTCCTCCCTGGCCTCTGCCAGGCCAGGAGAGGCAGTGAGCCATGCCTTCCTGTTAGGGTGCTCCCACTCTGCTCCCTCTGCGTGGCCTTGCGACCCAGTTCACCCCCAACCACTCCCAACAATACTGAGATTTGAGTTCTCCACCTGCTGACCCATTTGTCTGACTTCCTGTTTGATTCTGACAACAACGAAATGTCCTCGTCATCAGTTTCTACAAGGATTGAGTCATTAGCCACTGCAATCGCCGACCTTCAATAGCTTCTGAAAGGAGTCCAGGGCAGAGATCAGGAAGGAGGCCGCCTGTGCTCTGGGAGAATGGGCAGCACAAGCCTTCAGATAGATGTTTTCAGGAGAAAATTTTATGAACCCAATTTCTTGCATCCTCTTCTGCTGAGTTGCTTCAGTCGTGTGTGACTCTGTGCGGCCCCATAGACGGCCTCCTACCAGGCTCCTCTGTCCCTGGGATTCTCCAGGCAAGAACACTGGAGTGGGTTGCCATTTCCTTCTCCAGTGCATGAAAGTGAAAAGTCAAAGTGAAGTCGCTCAGTCGTGTCTGACTCTTAGGGACCCCATGGACTGCAGCCTACCAGGCTCCTCCGCCCATGGGATTTTCCAGGCAAGAACAGTGGAGTGGGTTGCCATTTCCTTCTCCAGTGCATGAAGGTGAAAAGTCAAAGTGAAGTTGCTCAGTCGTGTCCGACTCTTGGCGACCCCATGGACTGCAGCCTACCAGGCTCCTCCGTCCATGGGGTTTTCCAGGCAAGAGTACTGGGGTGGGGTAATACCCAGAAAAGGCTTCCCAGGTGGTGCTAGTGGTAAAAAATCCGCCTGCTAATGGATCAGATGCAGAGATACTGGTTCGATCCCTGGTTCAGGAAGAGCCTCTGGAGCAGGAAATGGCAACCCATTCCAGTATTCTTGCCTGGGAAATCTCATGAGTAGAAGAGCCTGGGAGACTACAGTCCAGGGGGCTGCAAAGAGTTGGACACAACTGAGTGACTAACACACACTTACCTAGAAAAGCACTAAAATCATTAACTGATATGTCTGCTCCTCGTGACGAGCAGCAATTTTTTGCCAAGATGTATGCTTGATGGTATGTACCCTCTTCTCCAGAATCATGTACATGCTAACCTCCTTCCAACCTCTTTGAAGCAGTCCCTCAGAGCTCAGTAAGTCTCCAAGTAAACCTGAAAGGCATAGCTCCCATTTTTTTTTTTAGGTGACAGTTCAGAAAGGGTGGAAAGGGGGATGTTTTTGTGTCCCCCCAAAGACCTGCAAGGAGATCCAACCAGTCCATCCTAAAGGAGATCAGTCCTGGGTGTTCTTTGGAAGGAATGATGCTAAAGCTGAACCTCCAGTACTTTGGCCACCTCATGCGAAGAGTTGAGTCGTTGGAAAAGACTCTGATGCTGGGAGGGATTGGGGGCAGGAGGAGAAGGGGCCGACAGAGGATGAGATGGCTGGATGGCATCACCGACTCGATGGACATGAGTTTGTGTGAACTCCGGGAGTTGGTGATGGACAGGGAGGCTTGGCGTGCTGCAATTCATGGGGTTGCAAAGAGTTGGACACGACTGCGGAACTGAACTGAACTGAACTGAAAGACCCGGGCAACAGGTGATTGTACAAATAGCATCTCAAAGCCTCTAACACTCTGTTCTCCACCTGAATGTCTCCTTTCTGCTCTGCACCCAGAAAGGTTGAGTTGGGATCCAGGCTTTGCCCCTTATCAGCTGTATGGCCTGGTGACACTTCTGAATCCCTGGTCCTCACAGTAAAATACATATAAAATTAGTTCTTGTTGAAAATTTCAGAATCAGATGGGACGGTTCAAAGATGAGCAAGTTTTCTGAAAGCTGCCTAGAACCATATACAAACAGTGTGACACATTCTTCCCCATCCCAGGAGCCTGAGACCCCAGCCACCAGCCACCCAGGGACCATGTTAAGAAGGAACAGGGATCCTGCTTGTGGCTCAAAACCTTCCTTTGACTTCCTCTAGCCCTTCCATGTTTCTGCTATGCTCGTAAATTAAAAACTCTTAAGTATGAAACTTTTTTTTTCAAGGATTCTACAATTGAATGATAAGTGATAAGAAAGCATTGTGTGGAGATGCACTGGCAGCATTTCCCATTCTTTCTTAGTGGTTTACACAAGGAGTTGCCTTGGAGTTGATGAGATGTGTAATTTATTTCAAGCAGATTCACACAGATCGGAGTTAAAAGCTTAGCTCTGCGACTAAGCAGCTGTGTGAACTTGACCCCGTTACTTAACCCCAGTTACCTGGTCTGAGAGTGAACATAACACAGGTTGCCTTTTGGGTTGCAGGTGATAAGGGGAAATCACCCAAATTGGCCCCAAAGTAAGAAGTGATGGGTGTGTGCATTCTAAGTCGCACAGTTGTGTCTGACTCTCTGCGACCCTGTGGACTATAGCGCGCCAAGCTCCTCTGTCCAAGAACACTCGAGTGGGTTGCCATTTCTTCCTCCAGGGGATCTTCCCAATCCAGGGATCGAACCCGCATCTCTTATGTCCTTGACAAGCGGATTCTTTACCACTAGCGCTGCCTGGGAAGCAGAACCCAGGCCTGGCCTCTGTCTCTAGTTCTCCTCACCTCATGTTGGATGTGGGGGCTGGATGCCAGCTCAGGGAAGGTCCTCCCAGTTTCCAGGCACCTGGGAAGGTGCCAGTGCCCCTGCTGACTGGGTGCTGACCGGGTCCCATCCCTTGTGTGAGCCAGGGCGTGGGTGGAGCTTATTGGTCAGGCCTGAATTACATGCCCCTTCAGACCTGGGATGCCCCAGGGCACCCCAGATGGGTGGGGAGAGGGGTCTCTCCAGGGCAAGGGACCATGTGCTGATGCCCAAACACCAGGCCCCTGCACCTGCTTCTATGTGAACAGGCACTCTGCTCGCCTGTGCAGGGACTGGCGCGCATTGGGGCTTCTGTAGTCTCAGTTCTCCTTCCCCTCCTTCCCTCCCATTCAGTCATCTGCTCTTCGGGGCTGACCGGGCGGTGTCGGGGGCGCAGAGGAGAACAGGGGGTGCCAGCATGCTGAAGGAGGCCCCCCAGCAAGCCAGACGGAACTCCAAAGGAGGCCTTATTTGTGTGGGGCTCCCCTTGAAGGGCATGTAGGGAACCGTCCACTCACATAATGTCTCTGCCTGGGAGGGGGCATCAGCACTTCACCTCCTTTTTCTGAATAAGCACAGTTGTGTCTGCCCACAGGGTGGGGGGAGGGCAGATGGAAGACTGACTCCAGGTGCACCTCACTGACTTCCATGTAGCAGATTTCCTATGTAACTTTGGAACTAATTCCAAATGGAATTCTCATCCAAAATCCCTGCTGCAAACAGCCCAGCCTGCTGGAGTGATGTCAGAGGGTGACCTACCCCCCACTCCTCCGCCCTGTGCCCCAAAGGACTATTATTAGGGATAGGGACTTCCTTCCAGGATCGCCACCCCTGGGACTTGCCAGAGAGGAGCCAAAGGGCTGTTGGGAGTGGCTGGCATAGAAGATAGGGAGTCTCTGGGCTCCTCAACCTCCCAGCAAGACACCCTGATCCCTCTCTCCTGACCCTGGACCCCCGCCAGGCGATTCACCAGCTTCAAAGGGCTCGCCCTCTCCTGTGCTATTTGTGGCTTCTCTGCTCAGATGTGTCTCCTACTTGGTTCAGAGAAAGGCTTTGTGAGCCAGGAAGGCCAGCGTGGAGGACAGCTCCTCCTGCCATTGAGTCCCAGCCCACGGATGTCAGCTGCTTTTTCAGAGACAACTGTGTTCCTTTCCCAAATAGGCCATAAAATCACCTGCATTGTGATACCTCTTCCGAACTGAGGCAGCGGATGGAGGGTGATGCTCTGGGAGCGGGTGTGGGTGGGGAGTAGGGGGTGGGGCTCATCTTAAGACCCCCCACATTCTCTTTGGCCACTTTACCTTGTGATCAAGGTGAGTGATAGCAAGTGGCCAGCTGGACACCAGGAAGCAGAGGAGAGCTAACCTTCAGGGACTACGTCTGCTTAAGTTCCAGGGATGTTTTGACAAGAGACGGATTGGAGGAACATCCAAACCAAGCCACCCTCCACGTATGGAGATGGGTTGCTTCCAGCGCTCCGATCCCAGGAAGAGGCAATGAAGACTCCCGACTCTCCAGGCTCAGGGACGCTTCTGGCCAGCTAGGAATGGCATCCTTGTCCCCTCATGTTCCAGAAATTGCTCTGAGTTCTCAGCCTGCAGCCCAGGCCTGTCGAGGTTTCTGGGCCCTCATCCCTGAGTGCAGGTGGGCTCTGTGAACTCTGCAGTCCTGAGGGTGACATGGACCTGGGCGCCATGCCCACCTGGCCCCATCCCCAAGTGTTTGCTCCCTGGCGCTTCCTCCTGCTTGTTTCTGCACCTTTGGGAGTGACGACGGGCAGTGATGCTCCAAGGGCCTTGGGAGTGGCCACCAGCTCCAGCTTCTCCTTAGGGAGAGATGCAAGCAAATGATGACAGAGGACTTCCTGGTGGTCCAGTGGTTGAGACTCCACACTTGCAAGGCTAGGGGCATGGGTTTGATCCCTGGTCGGGGAACAAAGGTCTCAGGTGTCACAGAAGACGGCCAAAAATAAAGTCTTAATTGAAAAAAAAAAAAAGACAGAACAGCTTCTTAAAACCACCTGGATCAGGCTCTCACAATATAAAGGTCAAGACCTGTGGGGGAGGCACTGGGCTGGAACGGCCGGGGCCCAAGGGAACTTTCTAAGGTGGAGCATGTCCCCCTGCAGCTCCTCTTTGGGGCAGTGATTACATGTGTGCATATAGCTGCCAAAACTTGTGGAAATGAGCACTTCAGCATTGTGCATTTTGTGGGATATGTAAACCATACATCCATTAAAACATTTTCCAAGTACCAGCTAGTAGTTCTTTCTGCTTTTTTTCATGTGTAAAATGGGGACTGTTGTGAAAGCTAAATGAGATATCCACGCAAGGCTCTTGGTAGAGGGCCCAGGACATGGTGATTGGCAATAAAGGCTAGCCGTCAGCATTGTCACCACTTCGCAAAGAGTCAGGCGTGACTGAGCGACTTCACTTCACTTTCACTTTGTTATTCCTGGTGATTGGTCTAGATCCTTCCACTGAAGTGAAAGGCACTCTGTCTTCAGTGGAATTGGGGAATGTTCATTGGTTCAGATTCATCTTCCCTGAGGCTTCATGCCCCTGCCGCCCCCACTCATGCACCCCATGCTGGATCGATGCAGAGACTCTGTGATCGCCTGTGTGCACAGGGTTTACCTGTCTGCCACCCACCCGCCTCCGGTGGTGCGCTTCATGGATGCAGGGAGCAAGTCTGTCTGTCTTTTCACTGAGTGCTCCACACTGCACAGCCTTGGACATTAGGAACTCTCCAGAAACCTTTGGAAGTGATTTAAACATGATGATTATAATGACAATTATAGTAAAAGAAAGTGAAAGTTGCTCAGTCCTGTCCGACTCATTGCGATCCCAAAGTCCTATACGGTCCATGGAATTCTCCAGGCCAGAATACTGGAGTGGGTTGCCTTTCCCTTCTCCAGGGGATCTTTCCAACTCAGGAATTGAACCGGGTCTCCTGCATTGCAGACACATTCTTTACCAGCTGAGCCATAAGGGAAGCCCAATGTTTTCATGGTAAAATAAAGCACGTGTATGAAAAACCATGGAGAACTGTTTAGTTTGCTGGATTATTATGAGGCAGACACCCATGAGACCACCATCCACATCAAGAAATGGAACGTGGTTTTGTTTATTCAGTAAGTTAGACCCGGTGTATCTTTGAGTCTCTTTTACTGGGAAAATTCCACATTCATCCCTTCTTGGCCCTACACTTGGGCCTGGGCCCTGGGACAGTGGAGGTGCCTGCACTCTGGGTTTGCTGACTGCATCCTCATGGTGCTGTGTTTCGTGTTCCTCTGTCCTGGGACTTCCTGGCAGGAGGCAGCTGAAACCAGAGGCTCAATCAGACTCTAGTCAGGCATCTGGTCCCATCACTTCTTGGCAAATAGGTGGGGAAAAAAATGGAAAGAGTGACAGGCTTTATTTTCTTGGGCTCCAAAATCACTGTGGATGGTGACTTCAGCCATGACATTAAAAGACACTTGCTCCCTGGTAGAAAAGCTATGACAAACCTAGACAGCATATTAAAAAGCAGGGGCATCACTTCACTGACAAAGATCCGTCTAGTCAAAGCTATGATTTTTTCAGTAGTGTGTTTTTCATGTGTGGATGTGAGAGTTGGACCATAAAGAAAGCTGAACACTGAAGAATTGATGTTTTCAAATTGTGGTGCTGGAGAAGACTCTTGAGAGACCCTTGGAATACAAGGAGATCAAATCAGTCAGTCCTAAAGGGAATCAACCCTAAATATTCATTGGAAGGACTGATGCTGGAGCTGAAGCTTCAATCCTTTGGCTACCTGATGCAAAGTGCTGACTCATTGGAAAGGACTCTGATGCTCAGAAAGATTGAGGGCTGGAGAAGGGGACAGCAGAGGATGAGATGGTTGGATGGCATCATCGACTCAATGGGCATGAATGTGAGCAAATTGTGAGACAGTGAAGGGCAGGGAAGCCTAGCATGCTGCAGTCCTTGGGGTTGCAAACAGTCGGACACAACTGAGCAACTGAACCACAAAAATCAAACTCTGGTTGGTCCCTGTGGTGAGGCAGCCTGTAGAGTCTTGTTTCATTGATTTTTGGTCTCAGCTGCTGTTGTGGGGTGTACTGTGTCTCTCGAGACACAAGTTCAAGTTTCAGCCCTGATACCTGTGACCATAACCTTATTTGGAAAGAAGGACTTTTACAGATGTCATCATGTTAAGACGAGGTCATCCTGGATCAGCATGGGTTCTTATCCGATGACTAGTCTTCTTACAAGGAGAGGACACTTGGACACAGATGCACACACAGGGAAGAAATCCACTTGGCCATGGAGGCAGCGGCCAGGACGATGCGTCTATAAGCCAAGGAAAGCGATAGATGACCGACAGCCACCAGGAGCTGGGAGGGGCCTCCAGCAGGTAGCAGCCCTGCCCTTGCCTGGGTTTGGGCTTCTGTGCCCTGGAGCCGCTGCTGTTCTGAGAGGCAGAATCAAGCTTGTCAGCCAGAGGCTTGAATCTGGTCCTGTCCCTGCCACCGAGGACAAGTTGGGGAGCTGGGACAAGCCAGCCAACCTCCCCTTGGCTTGGTGTTTTCACCAGCAACTTCAGAGCCGTGTTCACACAGCCTCCTGCAGCTGTGCAAGGAGAAAATGAGAACGCCCTTGAGGCCTTCAGAGCGTGTCTGGCAGGCAGTGTGTTCACCAACATTGGGAAGTGGGGCCCCCATGGGGAGGACAGCCTACCAGGGCCACATGGCTCCAAGCCCGGATTCAGACCCTGGCTCTGGGCACTGGCTTTACTCTCTGGACCACTGACTTTGCTGCATCTTCTCAAGATCACACACCTGAGGAGGGCTCAGAATCCCAGAGTCATGCCAGATGGGCCACCAGGGACTCAGTCTCCCAGGGACAGGCCAGGAATCCCTGGATGTCACATAGTATGGGAAGCTGGCGGGGCTTGGCTGGAGGAATGAGAAACAGACCCAGGCCCAGACCTGTTGGAGAGGGTGTGCCAGGCCTTGTTCACATCCCAGGGGAGGGATGGGCCCGCTGGGCATCCAGTATTTTATTGGGACTGAAAGGAATAAGCCTTGTCCATGACTGGGCACAAAGTGAGTCTGGAAATGCCAGCCGCCTAGCCCCTGGGGCCCTGGGGGAAGCGGGTTTGGGAGCAGCCTGCTGACCAGGCAGAGGGGGAGCCCTGTCTTTGCTGTCCTGCGGTCCTACAAGCCGGGTCACGTGGGGACAGGCCTGCTCATTGCACTATGTGTTTCCCTGCTGATGGACGGGCGGATTATGTAAGACACTTGCAGAGTTGGAGGGATTAAGAAAGTCTGAAGTCATTACAGATGCTCTGACAGCCGCCGGCTGAGCCGACGCACGGGTTTCTGATTATGTCCTTTTAGAAGTTCACTGTCCTGAGGGATTTGCTGGAGGCACTTGACCTCGGAGCAGCTGTGAGGAGCCAGATGGGATCCTCTTGCCCTGCCCCGGGGCTCCATCCCTTTCTTCTGTGGGCCCTGCATCTCCATCCTATGGGAAGGACGCTCTTGTACCTGTACCCACCTTGCCTGTACCCACGCCTGGGGACAGGCAGCACCCACACATTCTCCAGACCACTGGTTTCTTAGGCCGTGCCTCTGTGCCTGGTACTGCCTGTCACTGTGGATGAGAGGATGATGGGTAATGTCCCCCAGCTGTCAATGGCCTGGAAGAGCAGCTATGGGAGGAGGAAAGGTACCGCCTGAGGGAGGAAGGGTCCGCCCTTCAGAGAGGCCTCTCCTGCTCGGCAGCCCCCCATTCTGACTGTTGGTGGTCTTTTGAGCACGTCCCCCTCCACTAGTGGTAGCTGTCTATGCCTTGACGCAGAGGTTCTGCCAGACCTCAAAGTCTGTAGCTCCAACCAGGCTCAGGCCTGCATCCATCCCCTCGCCCTGCCCTGACCAAGCCCTCACCTTGGCTGATGGTCCTCTGTCCTCCCAGCTCCCCAGGCCACGGCTGGCAGAGTCACCCGCAGCTCCTCTGCCCTCCTGGCCCCTCAGGGAGTCGTCCTCCCAATTAGTGTCTGTCCCCTGAATGGCCCCTGGCTCTGCCTCCTCCCGGCAGCCGCCCGTGGATTCCTGAATCACAGTGAGTTGTGGATGGACACGCCTGTCTCCAACCAGGTGACAGTCTCCCTGCCCTGCTGGGACTACCCAGACCAGTTTGTAACCAGGTGCTGTGTTGCCGAAGACACTTCATTCCCATGGGTTCCAGCTCATTGCTCCAGGAAGCCCTCCTGCCCTCAGGAGACAGGGTCGTTCCATGCGCCCTCAGTTCCTCGCCCAGCTCTTTCCCTCCGTCTAGAACCTGGGCTTCCCGAGGGCGGAGACCAAGTCTGTTCCTGTGCCCTTGAGATTCAGAAGGTGGGATGCATGAGTCAGATGTCCAGGGTTCTCTCTTTGAGGCCGGCCCTGGGGTTGGAAAGGGGGTGGGAGGCATTCTCATCCTCCTTCTGGCCGCCAGAGTCATTGTCCCAGCCCTGGAGTCCCAGCCCCATGTGGGGCTTTGTTGTCCCCCCAGTGCTGAGCTGGCACCTTCAGGCTTCATTATTCCTGCCTGGGCCGTGGGTGGTGCTTGTTTCATCTTTCCTGGAGGCGGGGGGTGGGGGAGGGGCAGCCAGCAGAAGGTTTGTCTGCTCTATGAGGCTCTGTGGTCAGCATTTCTGAAGGCAGCACGAGTGACTGTGTTGCCCTCGGCAGCCCGAGGTGCAGGGCTATGGAAGCACAGCCGCTCACATTCACTGCCGTGGTGCCCAGGACACAATGCTGTCCCAACTTTAGAGAGAACTCTGGCACCTGCTCGAGATCACAGGGCCAGGAAGCAGCGGGAGGCAGATCTGAAGCTGGGTGTCCGGAGAGCCCAGGGGGCCAGCACTGACCACGTGTCTTGGGGGGAAGTTGGAAATGAGACGCTCACAGAACTGGCTTCCCATCGCTGCTGTAACAGGTGACCATGTACACAGTGGCTTAAAGCCATACCATTTTTTTCTTTTACCCACTGGAGGCAGAACTCTGAAATGGGTCTTTGGGGATAGTTTCTTCTAGAGACTCCAGGGAGAACCCATTTTAAAAATTTTTCCAGCTTTTCCTTGGCTTGTGATCCCTCCTCCACCTGCAAGTCTGCAGTGCAGCATCTTTCCCCTGACTGTGACCCCCACTGCCTCCCTCTTATAGGGACTTTGTGATGGCATCAGGCCACCCAGTTGTTGACTGAAAAAAATGCACAACCTAAAAGGTGAGAATTATGCTTTATTTAAATGACTTTCTGAGGACTCAAGCCCAGGAGACAGCCTCTCAGTTCTGGGGGACTGCTTAGAAGAGATAAGGAAGGAGCCAGGATATAAAGGAATTTTTAAAGCAAAAACCAAGTAGAACATGAAAAGATTACTGTTAATTAAAGAAAACTAGACATGATTTTCCCAGTAGTCATGTACAGATGTGAGAGTTGAACCATAAAGAAGACTGGGTGCTGAAGAATTGAGGCTTTCGAGTTGTGGTGCTGGAGGACTCTTGAGAGTCCCTTGGACAGCAAGGAGGCCAAACCAATTGATTCTAAAGGAAATAAATCCTGAGTGTTCACTGGAAGAACTGATACTGAAGCTGAAGCTCCAATACTTTGGCCACCTGATGTGAAGAGCTGACTCACTGGACAAGACCCAAATGCTGGGAAAGATTGAGGGCAGGAGGAGAAGGGGACGACAGGATGAGATGGTTGGATGGCATCCCTGACCCAATGGACATGAGTTTGAGCAAGCTCCAGGAGATAGCCAAGGACAGGGAAGCCTGGCGTGTTGCAGTCCAAAGGGTGGCAAAGTGTGGGACACAACTTAGTGCCTGAACAACAGAGACACCTCAAGTGAATGGATTTAGCACTTTGCTACGTGTGGGAAGATGCAAGAGTCTGGGCTCACTGAAATCGTTCGTTTGATGTGCACCGTAATTATCTAGGGCCAGTGTCCTGTTCCCTCACCCTGAGTCCCCTCAGGCTTCCCAGCTGGGGCGGCTGCCATGGCCGCTGGCCTTCACGGCTGCAGCATCCTTTGTGACCCCTTGGACTATACAGTCCATGGAATTCTCCAGGCCAGAATACTGGAGTGGATGTGAAGGGAAGTGAAGGCACTGCCTTCTCCAGGGAATCTTCCCAACCCAGGGATTGAACCCAGATCTCCTGCACTGCATGCGGATCCTTCACCGTTTGAGCCACCAGGGAAGCCCAAGAATACTGGAGTGAGTAGCCTATCCCTTCTCCAGCGGATCTTCTAGACCCAGGAATTGAATCGAGGCCTCCTGCATTACAGGTGGATTCTTAGCCAACTGAGTTATCAGGGAAGCCCTTTCACTTTCTTTTCTTTTCAGGGCAGGTGACTTGCTTTGTCCACACAGGTCATCCAGGATAACTCCCGCCTAAGATCCTTAAGTTAGCCACTTTTGCAAAGTCCCTTTTGTCAGGTAAGGTGACACATCCATAGGTTCCCAGGACTACGATGGGGACAGCTACAGGGGCCATCCTTTAGCCAACCACAGCCCCTGTGGGCTCTGCCTAAGGAGTGACGTGTATCCTTGGCAATCAGAGTAGGGAGAGTGGAGGAGGGGTTCCCTGCTCTTAGCCTCCTTGACAAACGAGGGGCTTGCTTGGACTGAAAGGTCGAGCTCCCCAAGGTCTGGGCCGGGCTTCGCCGGTATGGAGCCTTGTTCAACGCTGTCTGCGAAGGGAATTAAAATTGCATCAGGCTCTGGCAGCTCCCGCTTTCGGCACTGGACAGTGACAGAAGGGGCTGCTTTACGGAGGGTTCATTAAAAATGAAAACATGATGCTGATTTCCAGCAAACCCAAATTACTTAGGCTAGTGTAAGTGGATGAATATTTCATGCCACAGTTTATCAAGCTCCCACCAAGAGCATCTCTCTGAATGCCTCCCCAAGTAGAGAGACTAAGGGGAACCCTCATTCCTGCCGCTGCCGTGAGATCCTGGGGTCATCCCAGGGCCAGCTTCGAGTCACTGGGCTCTGGGGGCTGCCCTCCAATGCAGCTGCCAGCACAGGGGTAATTACAGGAACCAGAGGAAAATAAAAATGCTGAGAGAGAAACAAGAGCAATCGCCTGGTGATGCTGTTCTTCTTGGGGAAGGAAATTAGAATGTGAACAATTTGGAACCTCTGCTTCTGACCTGCTCTTCCTCTCCCCTGCCACCTCACACATGTGCAGAGGCCTGTGGGTGCTAGTGGGGGTAGGAGAGCCCACCTGAGCCCCGCTTGTAATGAGTCTGGACCTATTGGCTGCAGGGGGGCCTGGACGTGGGACGCCTGTGACTGGCTCCCCATACCCCTCTTGGCTGGCCTTTCTCCCCTCACACTGCAGCTGTTGGAGCACCTCTGCCCTAAGAAGGGCTTCTCTCGTGGCTCAGTTGGTAAAGAATCTGCCTGCAATGCAGGAGACCCAGATTCAATCCCTGGCGGAGTAGGGACGATCCCCTGTAGGAAATGGCAACCCACTCCAGCATTCTTGCCTGGAAAATCCCATGGACAAAGGAGCTTGGTGAGCTACAGTCTATGGGGCCACAAAGAGGTGAACACGACTTAGTGACTAGACCACCACCACCACCCACCCTAAGAAACTGTACTAAGATCTGGTCTCTTTGCTTCCCCAGCCTGTGGAGCGAGAAACATACACCAGGCAGTCTGGGGCCACTTGGAGGGTAAGTTGCACCCTTATCCTCCACTGTTAGTGCCACCTTGTCACACGAAGGCCCCTCTTCATGAACTCGTGGGTAGCACAAGGCATTAACCTGAGAGGGTGGGTTATGTCCCCCAGATTGTGGATCATGTCCCCCAGATTTGTGTGCTGAAGTCCTAGCCCCCAGAATCTCACATGGTGGACCACTTGGGGATGGGGAGGTTAAAGTTAAATGAGGTCATTAGGAGATTTCCCTGGTGGGCCAGTGGTTAAGAATCCACCTGCCAATGCAGGGGACCTGGGTTCCATCCCTGGTCTGGGAAGACCCCACACGTCAAGGGACAATTAAGCCTGTGTGCCCAACTACTGAAGCCCGTGTGTTCTAGAGCCCATGCTCTGCAACCAGAGAAGCCACCACAATGAGATGCTAGAGAACAGTAACTAAGGCATAGCCCCTGATTGCCACAAATAGAGGAAGCCCACGAGCAGCAATGAAGACCCAGAGCAGCCAAAAGATAATAATAATAAAAAAATGAAAAAAAATGAAGCCGTTAGAATGGGCCCCAATCCAACAAGCCTGGTATCCTTCTCAGGGGAGTTTGGGCGCCGGCTCATGCATTCAGGGAGCACCCCGGTGAACATGGAGATGGCCCCTACAAGCCCAGGTGGAAGTCTGGATTGGGCCTTGACCTCTGCCTCAGAGAGAACCAGTCTGCTGACACCTTGAGTTTGGACGTCAGCCTCCAGAATCGTGAGGACTTACGTTGTGTAAGTTTCTGAGCCTGGTGGTTGGCTATGGCAGCCCCAGGACATGGAAGCAGCCATACCTTGTTCCTCTGGGAGGAAGGTGGGTGCAGGGGAAGTTGTGGCTGATGGCAATGCTGGGGACGAGAGAGGCAGCTTGTCCCTGACCAGCACCTGCGGGCATCCAGGTCAGTTGCCTTTCACAGCACTGGGCACTTTCGTTGTGCCCAAGCATCCAGAATGCATGCTCAGCTCAGCCAGCTCTCAGATCCCTGGTGATGCAGGCACTGCCATCTTCCCACCTGCCTAACACAGAGAGGGCAAGAACTAGCCCAGGGTCACACAGCTGACAAACAGTGGATCTGGGATTTGAAGGCAGGCCATCCAGTTCTGGGGGCTGTGCTCTCACAGGGAAGAATGAAGAATGTCCCTGGGAACATCTGTTGCCCAGGGAGGCAGAGGTGACTTGTTAGCTCAGTGGTGCAGACAGTCCCTGGGTCACCTGGGCAGTTGTCCAGGGCAGTGTGGACAACACTGTGAGTGGAAACCATTATTCCTGCCCTGAGGGTGAGGCCACCCTGGGATGCCCACTCAAACAGGCTCTAATTCCCTCCCTGCTAGAAAGAAGTGGTCCCTCTACCCATTTGTATTGTTTGTGTGGACAGCTCCCAGCTTCTGAAGAAGCCCACCCAGGAGCACGTGACCTCCCTCGGCATCCCCCCCATGCCTCCCCAATCTGAAATGAACCCCTCCAGATCTGTCAGATTGTAGGGGGCAGTTCTCAATGACAATTTCACAGTCTGCACAGGTGGGGCGTCTGAGCAGAGGGTGTTGGCATGTCGACAGAACAGCCGACACACTTCTATTCAGATACACCTGTTTACACTCTGGACAGTGAACACAGAGGTCCCTCTCCTGCTCCCACCAGAGCCTGGGGAAGGTCTGTTCACATTCCAGAGTAGAGACAAGGTCTCTCAGAAGGGATAGGGGGGCAGGGGTCCCAGTCGCCCTGTGGAAGCGCTGAGTCTCATAATTTGCTGCTCCTTCCCAGAGTGTAACCCAGGCAGCCGTGAGCTCAGTCAGCTGCGTTGCCCATGGGATTGTGAAAGAGCTACTCTGAGCACTGGCTTTGCTGTGAGCAATAAGCATTCTGTCTGTGTCAGAATACACGGCCACTGGGCCAGTTACCTAGCAAGTAGGGTAACATGTCAGACCCGTTGTATCTTCTGACCTAGCAGGCTGGTGATGAGAATGAAATGCAGTCAGTGACGAGGCCACTTGATGAAAGAGAAAGATGAGGGCTGGCGGGCTGGCTGCTGTGCTTGGGGGAAACTCCATGGGAATTGGTGTCGGAGCAAACAATGTGGTCAACTGGGTGATATGTGGTGCTTTCCTTTGTTGCTTGTGCTTGAGGAGGCTTGGGGAGGTGGTTCCGATGTCAGCTCAGTTTTCAAGGCCTGTGGGGTGCTGTTCACATCTGTCCCTTGTGTGCACAACCCAGAGGTTCAGTTCCTGAAGTCCTCAGTATACTGTCCAGGATCAGATTCATGCCACGGGCAGCCTGGGAGGTGAGACCAGGAGTCTATAATACATCTTGATGGCGTTATTTTCCGCAGCTTTCCCCTCTCTGTGGTCTTTTCATAATCTCTGGACTTGTTTCAGTCTTTTGGTCAGAAATCTAGGGCTCTAGTGACCTTGCTCTGATGTGCAATTCTGTCACTGCACCACAGCTAAGCCACTCTGTCGTGTCCGACTCTTTGAGACCCTATGGACGGAAGTCCACCAGGCTCCTCCGTCTATGGGATTCTTCAGGTAAGAATACTGGAGTGGGTTGCCATGTCCCCCTCCAGGGGATCCTCCAGACCCAGGGACTGAACCTGCGTCTCTTACGTCTCCTCCATTGACAGGTGGGTTCTTTACCACTGGCACCACCTGACTACACCATTATCTGGTGTCAAGTGGTGGAGATAGAAAGAGGAAAAAGCAACGGGGTTTTCCCTGTTTTTGGAATCACAGATCCAAACTGGAGAGGAAGTTTCTCCTCCATTGGGGTTCCTGTGGTGATCCTGCCAACACTGCTATGGGATTATTTGGGGGCTGAGGCATGAGAAAATAAAGGAGAGAAAGGACGTGGGCTCTACATTTGCTTACAGCATTTAGGAGGTTCTGTTCCCGCTTCTTGAGCCAGAATGAGAGGGCTGCCCCTGAAGCTATCTGTTTGTGCCAATGCTCACTTTTGGGTTGTGAGTTGCACTGTGTTCAGGCCAAGTGTACTAGAGGAAAAAATGGTGAATTCACTGCTGATTTTGTTATACTTTATTTTTGGCACACCACGTGAGATCTTAGTTCTCCCACCAGGGATTGAACCTGTGCCCCCTGCTGTGGAAGCCCGGAGTCCTAACCACTGGACTGCCCAGAAATTCCCCATGGTACTTAAAGGAAAAAAACCTGGTTTTCTTCCTCGATCTGTCTGCTCTATTTACTTTTCAAAGTCCTCTAATAACTGCTCCATGCACACGCCCAGGTGTTATAGTTGTGCTTAGTGGGAGAGACCAGATGACCTGTGCTTGTTTCAACTTTTTCGAAATTGAGATCCTTGTCTTTATCTTTTAGAGATAATTTCACTGCATGTAATTCTAGGTTTTTGATTCCTCAGAATTTTAAAGATGTTCATCTGCCATCTTCTTGCTTATATTGTTTTCAGTAAGAAATCTGTCATTTTAATTTTTGTGTGCATGCCACGTCTTTTCCCTCTGGCTAATTTTGGTCTTTTCTTTTTATCTTTGAAGTCATGCAATTTGATCATGGTGTAACTTTATCTTGTGTTTGAGATTCACTGATAACTCAGTTGGTAAAGAATCTGCCTATAACGTGGGAGACCTGGGTTCGATCCCAGGGTCAAGAAGATCCCCTGGAGGAAGAAATGGCAACCCACTCCAGTATTATTGCCTGGAGAATTCCACGGACAGAGGTATCTGATGGGCTACAGTCCATGGGGTCACAAAGAGTCCGACACAACTGAGTGACTAACAGACACATCTTGTTGAATCTGTGAGTTGGTGGTTTTTACCAAACTTGGAATATTTTCAGTCATAGTTCTTCAAATAGGTTTTCTATTCTCCTCTACCCGTTTGGGGATTCCAGTTTCACTGTTTACACTGTTTGAAATTATCCTCCAGCTTACACATCTGTTAATTTTTAAAAATTATTTTCTTCTTTGTGTTATGTCTTGTATAATTTCTATTGCTTTAAGTTCATTGCTCTTTTCTCCTGCAACATCTAATCAGCTATTAATTTCATTGGGTGTATTTTTCATCTCAGATATTGTGGTTTTCATGTCTAGAACTTTGAGTCTTTTAAAGTATTTTACCTGTTTCTGACTTGTTGAATATATGGAAGACAGTTGTAATAACTTTTTTCTTTTTTAAAATTCCTTTTTAGAGCAGTTTTAGGTTCATAGCAAATTGGGGAGGGGAACGTGCAGAAATCTCTGAGATTTCCAATGTACTTTGCCTGCCCTCCACATGCATAGCCTCCCCTATTATTAACATCACTCACCAGACTGGTACACTTTTTACCACGGAAGGAGAACCTACATCAACACATTGTTATTACCCAAAGTCCATAGCTTACCTTAGTGTTCACCCTCGTGCTATATACTCTGTGGGTTTGGACAAACGGGCAATGGTGTATATGCACCATTATAACCTCGTAGAGTGTTTTCACTGCTCTAGAAATCCTCTGTTCTCTGCCTGTTCCCTCCTCCACTCCTGGCAAACACAGATCTTTTTCTTGTCCCCATGGTTTTGCCTCCAATGTCTATATAGTTGGAATTGTCCCTCTGTAGCCTTTCAGATGTGCTTCTCTCACTTTAGCAATCGCATTTAAATTCCCTCCATATCTTTTCATGGCTTGGTATCTCATATCTTTTTAGCTCCAAATGATATTCCATAGTCTGGATGTACCAGTTTGTTTATCCATTCACTTACAGAGGGGCATCTTGGTTGCTTCCAAGTTTTGGCAATTATGAATAAAGCTGCTATAAATACCCATGTGCAGGATTTTGTGTGGACATAAGTTTTTAATTCGTTTGGGTAAATGCCAAGGAGCATACTCGTTGGATTTAGTTTGTGAGAAACCACCAAACTGTCTTCCAGAGTGGTTGCACCATTTTGTACCCCCACCAGCAATGAGTGAGGATTTCTACTGCTGCACATCTTCCCCAGCATTTGGTGTTGCCAGTGTTCCAGACTGTTTTTGTTATTCTAATAGGTGTGTAGTGGTATCTTATTGTTGTTTTAATTTGAATTTTTCTCATAACATAGGGAACATCTTTTCATATAATTGTTTTCTGTCTGTACACTTTTTTTTTTTTGTGAGGTGTCTGTTCAGGTCTTTAACCCATTTGAAAATAGAGTTTGTTTTCTTAGTGAGTTTTAGGAGTTCTTTGTATAAATAAAGCTATTGTGCTCCCATAAAAAATCATTAAGTAAGAAAGTAGAGTTCTTTGCGTATTTTGGATAACAGTCTTATCAGATGTGTATTTTCTTTCTTTTTCTTTTGGTGGCCATGCCCTGTGGCATGTGGGATCTTAGTTCCCTGACCAGGGATTGGGCCTACACCCCTACAGTGGAACAGTGGAGACTTAACCACTGAATTGCCACGGAAGTCCCTCAGTTGTGTCTTTTGCAAAAATTTTCCCTTGGTCTGAGCTTGTCTTCTAATCCTCTTGACATTGTCTTTCACAGAGCAAACGTTTTTATTTTAATTAAGCCCAGTTCATCAATTATTTATTTTACAGATCATGCCTTTGGTGCTGTAGCTAAGAAGTCACTGCCAAGTCTGAGCTCTTCTAGGTTTTCTCTTATATTTTCTTTCCGGAGCTTTATAGCTTTGTGTTTTACATTTAGGCCTATGATCCATTTTGAGTTAATTGTTGTGGAGGCTGTGAGTCCTGTGGCTAGAGTCTCTTTTCTTGTATATGGACATCCAGTGGTTCTGGCACCATTTGTTAAAGAGACTATATTTGCTCCATTGCCCTGACTCCTTTGTCAAAGACCAGTTGACTATATATATTTATGTGGGTCTATTTCTGGGCTGTCTATTCTGTTCCATTGACCTATTTGTCTGTTTTTCAGCAGTATCACATTGTCTTGGTTACAATGGCTTTATAGTAAGTCTTGAAGTTGGGTAGCATCAGATCTCCAGCTTTGTTCTGCTCCTTAATATTGTGTTGACCTTAATAACTTTTAAAATGTTCTTGTCTGCTAATTCCAACATCTATGTCAGTCACTGGGCTTCCTTGGTGGCTCAGATGGTAAAGAATCTGCCTGCAGTGCAGGAGGCCCAGGTTCCATTCCTGAGTTGGAAGGATTCCGTGGAGAAGAGAATGACTACCCACTTCAGTAGTCTTGCCTGGAGAATTCCACGGACAGAGGAGCTTGGCTGGCTACAGTCCATGGGGTTGCAAAGAGTCGGACACAACTGACCGGCTAACGCTTTCACTTTTTTCCATGTCAGTTCTTATTGGATCAATTTTTCTTCTTATTATAGGTTGTGTTTTCAAGCTTTTTTGCATGCCTAGAAATTTTTGATTGGATGCCAGACATTGGAAATTTGTGTGGTAGGCTGCTGGGTATTTTTTAAAAATAGGTCTAGAATATTCCTGAGCTTTGTTCTGAGATGCAGTTATTTGGGAACATTTTGATCTCATCAGACCTTCCTCTTAAGTTTGCTGGTGAGACCCGAAAATCAGAAACAATTACTCCTAGTGGTTACTCCTAGACCATATCAGCATTTTGTCTGGGGGAGTTAATCCCCATTACCGAGGTAAGACCCTTCTGAATGCTCTAGGCAAGCTTTCATGCTTTATGGGGATTCCCAGTCTGCTGGTGAGAATGGTAACAATCTGCTGGCCTGTGTGAGTACCAGGCACTCTTCCCACTCACATTTTTGGGGGCTATCTTCTACACCCGTGGGTAGTCTCCTTACCTATATACAGTGATAATTCCTTTGCTGGATTCCTTTGCAGATCTTCAGAGTTCTGTCTGCAGCTCTCTCTGCTCCAGTGTCTGTGCTGTGGTCTGGATTCTTAGCTCCGTCTCCTCTACTCAGGGTCCCCTGGGCTCTGCCCCTGTAGAGCAGGTGGGAGTGTTCTTTGGGTTCACCTGGTTTATTCCTTATGTCTCAGGGATTACTTTCCTTTGCTGCCTGATGTCCATGGTGTGACAAGCTGTTTCACATATTTTCCCCTTTATTTAGGTTGTTCTAGTCAGGAAGGTAAGTTCATTCTCCATTGTTTTACTTGGCCAGGTGCACAAATCTCTGCCTACAGACCATTTGATTAGAGTGGAAGTGCCTAGAAAATAATACCAACACTTATTGAGCACTTACAGCATACCAGAAATAGTTCTAAGAACATTCTCTTATCTATAGAACTTTCACATTCGTTCTCAGAAGTAGGCATCGTTGTTTTTTTGCAGGAGGTGACAGCCTTGCAGAGGTCACTCAGCTGTGAGTGGCGAGGTCAGTCCTAGGCAGCAGGACCCCATTGTCATCCTGCCCCATTAGAGGCTCGATGACAATTATGCTTCAGTAGGGAGTTCCGGAGGCTCTTCTCAAGGGCCCTTCCGGGACGGCGAGTGCTGTGTTTGAATTCAGTTTGACAGTCCTTTGTGTGGGTCTTCAAAAACTGACGTGACCTTTCTCAGAAAGCTTAGAATAGAATTCTGGTGAAAACCTTAATTTTGCCATTACTTTTTCCCTCCTTTCTCCCATTGTGTGCTCCTCTGCTGGTGTTAATTGTGCCCAGGCGTGGACATTTGAGGGGCCATGCAGGTCTAGCCGCAGTGGAGTCCCTCTCACATTATAAACAGGGGGCCTTTCTCAGGAGTCAGATGGTCCATCCTAGAGATCATGAGGAAAACAACCCAACCACGGCACACAGGTCTCAAGATGACTGGGGCAGCACAAGCCTGCTTCCCAGGAACTTCCCTGAGCCTCCCCAACTCAGTCCCTGCCCTTCCAGCCAGATTTGGTCAGGTACCTACCAGATCCTCCCTTATCCCTGCTCACCCGGGAGGGTGCGTGTCCACTCGTGTGTCTGTCTCCCCTCCTGGGCTGTGAGCACTTGGGGCAGAGGATGTTTCCTAACTTGAATTTTTATTCCTTACAACTGAGACTGTGCTCAGCTGTATTGGGTTCTCAGTGATGACTGAATGACTGAATAATGAGTGAATGAATGGCTCTCAGACTTGTGCCAATGAGGACATCTCAGGTTGTAAGTAATGAAGAGCCCATTTGGGATGACTTAACCATGGAGAAGGAAATGGCAACCCACTCCAGTATTCCTGCCTGGAGAATCCCAGGGAGGGAGGAGCCTGGTGGGCTGCTGTCTATGGGGTCACACAGAGTCAGACACGACTGAATTGACTTAGCAGCAGTAGCAGCAGCAGCAGCAACCATGAAGAGGGCTTCTCTGCTGCCTCAGACCACAATCTGCCTGCCCTGCAGGAGACCTGGGTTCGATCCCTGGGTCGGGAAAATCCCCTGAAGAAGGAAATGGCAACCCACTCCAGTATTCTTGCCTGGAGAATTCCATGGACAGAGGAACCTGGTGGGCTACAGTCCATGGGGTCGCAAAGAGTCAGACACAACTAAGTGACTAACACTTTTGCTTTTTCACTTCAACCGAGAAGAAACGCATCGTTTTGTGTTAGCACAGGTTCTGGGCCGAAGTGGGCTGCAGGCGCAACACCGTCAGGGTTCTACCTCCTCGGTTCTGTGATTCCCTTGGCTCTGTCTCTCTTTGTCCCTTAGCAGACTCTCATGGCTTTAAGGAAGGTGCTCCTGCCGCCCATGGGACAAGTTGCTCATCATTCACACCCAGAGGGAGAAAGATGGATGGAATGAAAGTCCCTCCCGTCCCTCTGATTGACCAGCTTGATTGGTCACGTGTCTGCTTCTGAACCTATTATAGTCAGTAAGGGAATTCTGTGTGCTGATTGGCTGAAATAATCACCATTGAGGAGGATGGCAAGCTGTGATTGGTTAATCGAGATCCATCCAGGATGAGAGAGGAATTGGCTTCCTGGGGGTCCATTGTGAGTGCAGGGGAGGGTGGACACCAGACCACAAACAGGGTCCTGTGGGAAGGAGGGGAGAGGTGACCTGTGTACCAGTGATACACTGAGGGATGGTGGGACATCCCCCACCTCGGGTCTCCCCCTCTTTGCCCCACACGAGCATTTCTCAGGTGCATGCCTGGAGGGTCATTGACACTGTGGCCTGGGCTGCGTGGGCCAGTCATAAGGGGAAGGGATTATAGTCACTCCATTTTAGAGATGAGAGAACAGAGGTGCAGAGAAGCTAGCACACTTGTGCAGAGTCGCCGGGCTGGTCACGGGGCTGGAACTGACACCTGCATGCACAGGACAGGCCAATTTGCCTAAGATGACCACTGAGGTCTTTTCTTTTTTTTTTTTTTAAAAAGTATTTATTTATTCTTGGCTGTGTCAGGTCTTAGTTGTGGTATGCAGGATCTTTCATTATGGAGTATGGGCTTTTCTCTAGTTGAAGCACATGGGCTTATTTGCCCTGTGGTATGTGGGATCTTAGTTTCCTGACTAGGGATCAAACCTGCATCCCCTACATTGGAAGGCAGATTCTTAACCACTGGACCACCAGAGAAGTCCCATCAGTCTTTTCAAGATGGGATGTTGTCTGTGGTGCACTGGGTCCAGCTCCATCCTATCTTCCCTCTGTCCCATCTTTCCCCCTTTCCCTCCCAGAGCCCAGCATCCTCAGCAAGCAGAAAGCACATGCTGCTCAGGTACCCTCGGCCACCATCCAGGGTCCTTGAAATGCAGGTGACCCTAACAGCCTGGACACCAGGACCACCACTCACCTGGCTGGGGTGGGGAGGGTAGAGCCATAGCCTGGGGTCTCCTCTGCCCCCATCCCCTCCCCTGGCACCCAATTCAACCCTGGCCTCATACAGGGCCGGATGCCCACAAGGCCCTCAGAAGCACACTGGTGTGGCTGATGGAGCTGAAGCCTCCACTGAGCACAAATAAGCTAACAGAAGAAAGAGATGAATCCAGGGATTAAGAAGATAGAATATTAAGAGAGCCTTGATGCTGAGGCTCCATGAACTCTATGAACAGGGCGTGTGGGAGTGTGGGCGTGTGGGAGTGTGGGGGAGAGGCACCCCTGGACCCTGTAGCTGAGTCAGGACCCCGGCCCCCAGCTGCCATGGAAACAGTCACATCAGAAGTGACAGTTCTCATTGGCAGCCTGCCCATCCCAGGCCCTGGGCCACACACACCCATCCACTGGCCAGATGTTTGTGGTGTGGGAGTGACAATGTGGCGGCCAGGCTGCCCGCATCCCCTTGTTCAATCCTTGTGACGGTCCTGAGTGTAGGCCTTTTGGTTTCCTGTTTCATAAATGAGACAGTGAAGCCTGGGAGAGGCCAAGTCGCCCATCAAGCGGGAGGATAGACCAGCTTTCCTGTTCCCAGACCTGCAGTCTGCACCCCTCTCCCTAAGCTGGATCACTGGGGGCTTCTTCAGCCCCACTGTGCTTGCCCTCCATCCTGCTCGGGATAGCGCAGGGCACGTGGCCGAGCGTCACTTCTGTCCCTGGAAACCAGGTGGCTCCTCCCCTCCTCGTCTCTCTCCCCATTGCTGTTTGCAGGCAAAAAGGGGCAGACAGCTGAGGCCCCTCTCCTCACTTCCTGCTCCAAAATTCAGGGCCTCCCTCCCCTCCTGGATCTGACAGGAGCAGCTGTGTTTGCCGCCTGTGCCCCTCAAATTCATCACCCCGTGAATGCCTGGAAAGAGGCAAATAAAAGTAAGATGATGTTTTTCATAAATAAGCAATGTAGCCACTCAGACCTGGTTTGGGCTGTCAGCTGAACCCCACTCCAGAGAGATATTGACGTTGAAATATTTGTGTATGTTCTCATGGAACATTTACTGTGGGGCTCTGGGCTCTAATAAAGCCTTTGTGTAAATTATTCATTATGGAATTCAGATGAAATGCCAAAAATCTGCCCACCAAGGGGCTGCCTTTTTTCTTGCCCTGTTTTTTCTGTTGCCTCTGAAGAGCTGGTCTTGGTTAGAATCTAATGCCACCAGCCAGGCAGGCGGTGTAATTATCAGGGAGAAATGAATGGATTAAGGGAGTCACGGTTCTGACCTTAACACTGGCATCTCTGCAAGGCAACTTGGCTTTTCTTGAGGTATTTTCTCTGCTGCCAGAGCCCATGCTAATGTCCTCTGAGCCACTGAGACGGTAGTTTTCTGGGGGCAATGGTAACAGTGCCCCATCTCCATCCTCCTGTCTTTGGAGGAGAAAATCCATTACTCCTGTTAGCATCGCCTGTTAAGGCTCAGGAGCCCCAGTCCAGGAGGTCCTCACATCTGCTTTGGGGGAGCTGGGCATTCTAAGGAGACCAAGACCCAGAGGTCATTGTGGGATGAGTTCTGTCCCCCTAAAGCCTTGAAGTTTTAGCTCCAGTACCTGTGAATGTGACCTTATTTGGAAATAGGTCTTTATAGAGATAATCAGATGAGGCCATTGGATGAGCCCCAACCTAGCATGACTGGTGTCCCCATGAGAATGGGAAACCTGTTTCCTTTTTTAAAAAATATTTTTATTTGAAAAAATATTTATTTAATATTTTGGCTGTGCTGAGTCTTCCTTGCTGCAGGTGGGCTTTCCGTAGTTGCAGCACGTGAGTTTCTCATCGTGGTGGCTCCTCTTGCTGCGGAGCACAGGCTCTAGAGCACAAAAACTTCCGTAGTTGTGGCCCATGGGCTTAGCTGGCCCTTGGCACGTGGAATCTTCCCGGACCAGGGATGGAACCTATGTCTCCTGCTTTGGCAAGTGGATTCTTAACCACTGGACCAGCAGGGAGGTCCTTTATTTAAAAAAAAATTGGAGTATAATCGCTTTACAATGCTGTGTTAGTTTCTGTTGTCCAACAGTGCGAATCAGCTGCTCAGTTGTGTCTGACTGTTTGTGACCCCATGGACTGTAGCCTGGCAGGCTCCTCTGTCCATGGGATTCTCCAGGCAAGAATACTGGACTGGGTTGCCATTCCCTTCTCCAGGGCATCTTCCTGACCCAGGGATGAAACTCTCCCGCACTGCAGGCAGATTCTTCACCATCTGAGCCAGCAGTCTCTCAGGCCTCGCTCCCCCTCACCCCACCCCTCTAGGTCATTGCAGAGCATGGAGCTGTGCTCCCTGTGCTCTTCAGAAGCTTCCCACTGCTGCTGCTGCTGAGTCACTTCAGTCGTGCCCGACTCTGTGCGACCCCATAGACGGCAGCCCACCAGGCTCCTTGGTCCCTGGGATTCTCCAGGCAAGAACACTGGAGTGGGTTGCCATTTCCTTCTGCAACGCATGAAAGTGAAAAGTGAGAGTGAAGTCGCTCATTCGTGCCCGACCCTCAACTACCCCATGGACTGCAGCCTTCCAGGCTCCCCTGTCCGTGGGAGTTTCCAGGCAAGAGCGCTGGAGTGGGCTGCCAGCGCCTTCCCCCAGCTTCCCACTAGCTGCCTGTTTCACACGTGATAGTGTATGGGTGTCAGTGCTACTCTCTCTGTTCATCCCAGCCTCTCCCTGAGAACAGGAAACTTGGACATGGAGACCAGCATCCAGGGAGCCGCCCTGTGAACACCAAGGCAGCCGTCTGCAAGCCAAGGAGTGAGGGCCCGGAAGAAACCAGGGCTCTGACACCTTGATTTCCAACCCCCGGCCTCCAGGATGGTGAGAAGATACATTTCTGCTGTGAAAGCTGCCAGGGCTTCCCTGGTGGCTCCGTGGTAAGGAATCTGCCTGCAGTGCAGGAGACAGGAGGCGCGGTTCCATCCCTGGGTCAGGAAGATCCCCTGGAGAAGGAAATGGCAACCCTCTCCAGTCTTCTTGCCTGGAGAATCCCATGGACAGAGGAGCCTTGTGGACTACAGTCCATAGGATCGTAAAGAGTCAGACATGACTGAAGCGACTTAGCGTGTACACATGTAAGCCACCAGTCGATGCTGTTTGGTTAGGCAGCCTGATCAAGTCCACATAGAGATGGAGTGACTCTTCAAGGTTCAGACATAGGACGTTGGGATTTGAACCAGTGGTCTCAGGGTTCAGCCTTCGGGTGTCCTTTGGTTGGAGGAAGTAGGAGCAGATTGGCAAACTGTCCCTGAGACCTTCCGTCAAGCCTGAGAGCTAGTGAGACAGAGGCTTAAACAGGGGCTCTGCCAACACCTTCATGCTTCCCTTTGAAGAGCAAGGAGCTCACTGTGAGTGTTTGTGGAATTAATTTTACAATTTGTGAGTGAATAAGCGAAAGAATGCCCTAAGGAGTCTGGTTTCCCGGGACAACTCCCCACACGCAGTGCTCTGACTGCTGCCCCCTCTCCAGCATGTGTTAGGTGACACTGATGGGCCGGGTCCTGGGAGCCCAGTGAGCAAGAGAGCCCCGCTGAGCCGTCCATGGGCATCTGGTTCTGTGCCGTGGGGTGAGGCTGAGTGTGACTCAGGCTTTGGGAACAGAGGGGCTTTCTGTCCTAGAGTGGGGACCCCCGAGGGCAGGTTCTCAGCCAGCCTTGGGACTTGCTTTCACTCCAAGGCCCTCCCCATGGCCCAACCATGTCTGCCGGCCTGATGCAAATCTGAGTGTGCCCTGGCCTGGCCTCAAGCAAGCTTCCAGGGCTTCTTCATTTCTGTGATTCATGTTATTAATTGCTTCCCTTCTCTGAGGAAGAAGCAGGCCGTGTGTGAAACTGCTCAATTGTGAATGGATTAATGCAGACAACATGGAACATCTCACAGCGGAGTGTTTGGTCCTGGAAAACTTGGGGCTTCAGTTCTCAGAGATTTGGGGCTGGGACATGGATGCTTGGAGCAAAGCAGGCACCAGAAAAGGCAGGTCTAGCCCTCTGTCCTAAGTGCCCCGCCCTTCCTTCCTCCCCTCCCAGACAGCTTGCTCCCTCTCCCCACCCACTGAATCCATATGTAGGTGTGTGTTTTCATTCTTTCTGCTCGGAGACACTCTTTTTTTTTTTTTTTTTTTCCCTCAGAGTCTTGTTGAAATTTCCAGTTTGCACTGAGGACTCAGTCATAGAAAACCCTGGAGTCCCTTTGGTCTGACCAAACCTCCATCTGTCCCCTGTCTCCACCTCTGGGGACCTCCTTTCCCTCCTCAGCCCCATTTCCTCTTGACCAGCCGCTCCCCTTGGCCAGGTGCAGGGTCTGACCTGGGCTGTGGGGTCCCACCCAGGCTTCAGGGTCCTGCCTGCCTGTCTCATTGTCCTCTGCTCACCCCGCCTGCCCTGCCCCCAACTCAGAACAGAGCACAGTGTTGGGCGGTCATCAGGCCCTGACCATCGCCCGCCCACCTTGCCTCCCGGGGCCGGGTCTCTGAGATGCCCCTCCTTCCCAGGGTCCACACTAGATCTGCTCTACCATCACCCTTGGTCTCTGCAGGCAGCAGGCCTTCAGATACGCATGTAAGTGAGTGAGCTCTGGGGAGGAGGATGACAGACAATATGGTTACTAAGAAAACCCATTCATGCAGCGACAGTGTTTCTTTCCTAAAAAAAGCAGTGTTCGGGAGTGAGGAAGGCCTTGCTGGTGGTGGTGGCGAAATCAAGGAAGCATGTGTGCCATGGCAGATGGGCCGGGTTCCCACACACCTGTTCTCATCTGCAGAAAGCGAAGAGGCCACTGGGGGCCCCTTTGTCCCCCTCCCCGCCCCTCCCAGGCATCCCCCGCTCCCCGCCTTGAGCTGGGCTCTTGCTGTGCCAGTGGCTGGAGTGATCTGGCCCAACGCGGGAATGGACTGTCCTCGTCCTGAATTTAGAACACAACAGAGAGGGGTGTCTGGTACCTGCCCCCAGCAGCTGCGCAGGTGGACTCTCGGTCTCCACGTCCTGAGGTTCTGCAGGGAGGCGAGAGTTGAGGGCAGAGGGAAGAGCAAGAGCGGAGAGTGGGGTGGACGGGCCGGCTCCTGCCCCTCGTCCCCAGCGTCCGCTCAGGAGCCGCCTGAGGAGGAGTGGCAGGCAGCCCGTGCCTCCTGGAGCCCGTCTGCCCCACGCTGCTCAGAGACATGTCATAACAGGTTCCTGGAGTGCCTCCTTGCCATCTGTCTCGTGCGCTAGATGACAGTGCGGGCTGGCAGAGATGCATTCAATTTGCAATTGTAAGTTGTCTTTTTTCCTTTCTTCACTCTATGAAACCACTCTGATGGCAGCGTCAAGGCTGCCAAGGTTTGCAGTGAACTGAGCGTGGTTCTCAGACAGCAGGAGACACACACTCTGGAGTCCTCGTGGGCCCAGGATATGCCCATGGAGCTGGGGTGCCCTGGAGGCCTTTCTCTGAGGGGATCCCAGGCTGATTCTGGGCCCTGACCTGGACTCCAGCAAGGGGACTATTTCCAGTGCTCACCTCGACTGGCTCACATGTGCTCACGTATGCTCACTGGCCACCCTGGCTGCCCTGCCTGTCCCACCGTAGCCAGTCTCCTGTGCCAGCAGACAGAGGGCTCTCTACACGAGAGGTAGATCTCGGCCCCTCTCCCCTTGTGTTCCCACGTTCTCCCCCAAAGCCGTGGGCATGCATGCCCTGTCTCTGCCCCAGTGACAACAACCTCCCCAGAACTGTCTCGAACACACCAGACACACGCTCTGCAGGCCTTTGCCCAGGCGGCTTCACTGATAAACTTTGCTGAACATTTGATGAATTATTACCAGGACTTCTGAAACTCTGCCAAAAAAAAAAAAAAAAAGAAAAACCATTAGATGAGAAATCGCTTCCTGACTCATTCCACGAGACTGGTGTGACCTGATGCTAAAGCCAAACAGAGATCCTGTTTCAGCTCAGACTGGATGGGGAGGGCGCGGGGGGGGGGGGGGGGGCAAACACAGACCTTGTTGCTCAGAGTCCTGGGGTTCTGGACTTCCAAGGTCCCAGAGCTGGCCACGCTGGGTCCTGGTTGGCTCCTCTTCCTGGTTCGCAGATGGCCACTTTCCCATCCTCACGTGTTCTTGAGGGTCTGAGTTCTGGTATCTTCCTCTTTTTGTAAGGACACCAATCCCATCCTGGGGGCCCATCCTCATGACGTACTCTTATCCTAACCACCTCCCCAAGGCCCCCCTCCTCACGCCATTATACTGGGGGTTAGGGCTGCAACATAGGAATTTGGAGTCAGAATTCAGTACCCAGGACACCACAAGACAAGACTGCAGGTCTCCACCCCTCTGTCCAGAACCTTCTCCCCCACATCTTTCCCCAGGCTCACTCTCCCTAACTGTAGCCTCTGCTCAAAACCTCGCGTTTTCCTGACTGTTGAGCCTAACACAGCTAGACCCTGGTCTCTCACACCCCCACCCTACCCCTACCTCCACCATGTCCCCTTCCTGGGGTGGGCACTGCCCCCAGAACATGGCACAGCTGTCTGGCTGGTGCCTGGAGTGTGCACCTGAGTGTCTGTCTTGCCTGCCCACTTTTATGTTCACAGTGCCCAGAGCTGCGCCCAGAGCTGTTGGTGGTGCCTCCCCCTGCACAGCGTGCAGCAGGGCCCTGGGGCTCCCTCAGGGACAGGGTGAGGGCATCCTCACCTGAAATCATCCCGAGTTCTCACCTCCTTCAGCCTGCATGCACCAGCTCCAGGCCGCACTTGATCTAGCGCTCTGCCGGCTATAAAGCCCTTCTGCATCTGTGTCTTCTCCTTGCCTGGGGTGGCGGTGGCCCCGTGAATCTATTTCTTCTCCACGTCTGGGGTGGGGATGGCCCCGTGAATCTATTTCTTCTCCACGTCTGGGGTGGCGGTGGCCCCGTGAATCTATTTCTTCTCCATGTCTGGGGTGGGGGTGGCCCCGTGAATCTATTTCTTCTCCACGTCTGGGGTGGCGGTGGCCCCATGAATCTATTTCTTCTCCACGTCTGGGGTGGCGGTGGCCCCATGAATCTATTTCTTCTCCACGTCTGGGGTGGGGGTGGCCCCATGAATCTATTTCTTCTCCACGTCTGGGGTGGCGGTGGCCCCGTGAATCTATTTCTTCTCCACGTCTGGGGTGGGGGTGGCCCCGGGACCACAGTCCGAGACGAACTGCTGGATGTAACGTGCAGAGGAGAGTGACGTGATTTCCCAGGTCACACACGTCGGTGCTTCTGACCCAGTTCTCACACCCACTGTCTCTGCCACGTCATGCTGCCCATCACGGGACAAGAGTGACAACAGTCTCCACTTGTGATTCGGTGCCAGTCCCAGGGGAGGGTGAAGTGTGTGGGGTGTATACATCGGTGGCGGGGAGCAAGGCCACATGAGGGACCCTCCTTCCCATCCAGTTAACTCTCAGGGAGCCAGGTCTGTGCACGTGGGGCCACAGGCCTGCTGGCGAAGGGGGGACGTCTCTTTCAGGCCACATGGAGGCCATTCTCCAGAGGTGCCAGGGAATCTTGGACCTACGGTCCAGCTTGGGGCAGGAGTGGTGCCCATGGTGGGAGGTGGGCTTCATCCGAGGCCAGCGGTGAGGTGGTGGTGGTCTGGGCATACAAGGGGTTATTGACAGGCCCCTCGGGAGGAGGGTGGGATGTGGGAGCCTGCATCACCAGGAGCAGTGATTTAGGGCCAGGAGTCTGGCCTGATGTTGAAGGCAAAGGTGAGACCCGCTGTGGAACCCCGAGCTGTAGGCTCACTGACCCCGTGTGAGGGTCTCTGTGACTCAGGGTTTAAGGCAGAGGGTGCTTCCACTTACTTTTTTAATATTAATTTTTACTGGAGTGTCATAGATGTACAGGCTTCCCTGATAGCTCAGCTAGTAAAGAATCTGCCTGCAATGCAGGAGATCCCAGTTTGATTCCTGAGTCAGGAAGATCTGCTGGAGAAGGGACAGGCTACCCACTCTAGTATTCTTGGGCTTCCCTTGTGACTCAGCTGGTAACGAGTCTGTCTGCCATGCGGGAGACCTGGGTTAGATCCCTGGGTTGGGAAGATCCCCTGGAGAAGGGAAAGGCTACACACTCCAGTATTCTGGTCTGGAGAATTCCACGGACTGTATGGAGTCGGAAAGAGCTGGACACAACTGGGCAACTTTCACTTTCAGTAGGTGCATCATGTTGTGTCAGTTTCAGCTGTACAGCTAAGCGAGTCAGAAATACATATACATGTGTGTGCACGACTGCTGAGTTGCTTTAGGCATGTCCGACTCTTTGTGACCCTGTGGACTGTATCCCACTAGGCTTCTCTGTCCATGGGATTCTCCTGGCAAGAATTCTGGAGTGGATTGCCATGCCCCACTCCAGGGACTAAGTGAATCAGGTATACTTATACACATATCCACTCTTTTAGAGTCTTTTCCCATGTGGGTCACTACAGACTACTGAGTAGAGTTTAAAGTGCTGTGCAGTCAGGCAGTCAGTTCAGTCGCTCAGTTGTGTCCGACTCTGCGACCCCATGAATCGCAGCACGCTAGGCCTCCCTGTCCATCACCAACTCCCGGAGTTCACCCAAACCCACGTCCATTGAGTCAGTGATGCCATCCAGCCATCTCATCCTCTGTCATCCCCTTCTCCTCCTGCCCCCGATCCCTCCCAGCATCAGGGTCTTTTCCAATGAATCAACTCTTCGCATGAGGTGGCCAAAGTACTGGAGTTTCAGCTTCAGCATCAGTCCTTCCAGTGAACACCCAGGACTGATCTCCTTTAGAATGGACTGGTTGGATCTCCTTGCAGTCCAAGGGACTCTCAAGAGTCTTCTCCAACACCACAGTTCAAAAGCATCAATTCTTTGGTGCTCAGCTTTCTTCACAGTCCAACTCACATCCATACATGACCACAGGAGAAACCATAGCCTTGACTAGACGGACCTTTGTTGGCAAAGTAGTGGTCCTTATTAGTTATCTACTTTATGTATAGTAGTGTGTGGATGTCAATCCCATTCTCCCAATTTCTGCCCTGCCTTGAGCCTCACTCAGCAGCAGCTCCTGCCCCTCCCCAGGCTCCACGTTCTCTTGTCCTTCACCTCCAGCCTCAGTTCTCATCCTGTATCCTCCCTCCATCTCTCCCCCATCATCTCCCACTCGCTCCCCACTTCCTTCTCCTGTGTTTTCTGGGTTAGTGCTTTAATTTCTGCAAACACAGGCTGCTCCTCTTCCCACCTGGGATAAGAACCACCAGAAATACCACATCTAAGGCAGTCTTCCCGACTCCAGCCAGCTAAGGAAAAGCGAAAATTGATAGATGATGCCCAGGGTATGATTTAGCTGGTGAAATCCATGCATCCCTCTCAATTGTGTATCATCATGGTGTTAATCTCAGCCCTAGTGCTCAGATCACTCCTGCATACATGTCTACCCTAAACAGCAGGTCTCAGAGGGGAGGCAGGAGCTCCGGCCTTGGGCCATGGGACCCAGTGAGGTCAAACACACAGATGGAGAAGCCACTTCACACCATCAGTCATGACGGTCGTGAGAGTCTTTGTTCCCAGTGAACTCGGGTCAGCGCTGGGAAAGTTCAGGTCTGGAGCAATTGCAGTGAATTAGCTCAAGTGGGCCCCTTGAAGGGGTCCTTGCGCAGAGCTGGGATTTCCCTCACCCGAGCTGCTCTGCATGGCTTTGCATTCTGTCTAATCTCAGAAGAATGATGAAAGGCTTTGGTAGCAGGTGGATCTGGATTGGAATCCTGGCTCGGCCATTGTCCAGCTGGGTGAACTCAGCCATGCTGCGCAGGCTGCTTGTCTTCTTCTGTGAAGTGCAGCTAAGTGGGGACTGGACACACTCTGTGTGTGCAGCTCATAGGGGCATCTGGACCACAGGGAGAGCTCAGTGAGAGGCAGGGATGGAGCAGCGATCTGTGCTTTTCCTGATCAGTTACTTTGCTTCCTGAAGCCTCTTGTCCACCATTGGAGTGAATTTTGAGGACCCTGTCTAGCAAGTGCATGGCGTTCTCATGTGGGTTCTGAGCACTAGCTTGTTTCTAGTTGTCCTACAGCTTCTCCTTCACTTTCCTCCTCCTGCCCGCCTTCCTCCTGCACTCATGGTTCACAGGAGCTCAGTGAATTCTGTATATTCCAGGGGACAGGAGATGGTTTGATGACATGTGAGGGTCCCAGCCTTCTCATCCTGCCCACCAAAGTGGATCTGGCTCTTACCCCACTGTCCCTGCTCCCCAGACAGACTGCAGGGTTCTGCCCTTGTCACTTTGGCTCCAGGATTTGGCATGAAGACAATAAGAATAAAGGTGGGCCATGACTATCACCAGGACTATATGGGGAGGGGCTGTTGTGCTGGGGAGGGCCTGTTGTTGTGATGGGGAGGGACTGTTGAGATGTAGAGGGCTGTTGAGATGGAGGAGGGCCTGTTGTGATGGGGAGGGTCTGTTGTGATGGAGAGAGACTGTTGTGATGGGGAGAGACTGTTGTGATAAGGGAGGCACTGTTGAGATGAGGGAGGGCCTGTTGTGATGGGGAAGGGCTGTTGTGATGGGGGAGGGCCTGTTGTGATGGGGAGGGACTGTTGTGATGGGGAGGGCCTGTTGTGATGGGGGAGGGGCTGTTGTGATGGGGAGGTCCTGTTGTGATGGGGAAGGGCTGTTGTGATGGGGGAGGGCCTGTTGTGATGGAGAGGGACTGTTGTGGTGGGGAAGGACTGTTGTGATGGTGGAGAGACTGTTGCAGTGGGGGAGAGACTGTTCTGGTAGGGGAGGGCCTATCACAGCAGAGAGAATGTTGTGGTCATAGGGTCTATGAGTCAATATTCAGCCTAAAAGGGTATTCTCTTGCCCATACCTAGAGTCCATATTTCATCCCCCCAGGCCTGAGGACTCAACCCACATTTTGCAGATGAACAATTGGTTTTGAGGCAAAGGTTGCCTGAGGTCACATTGCTAGTCTGTGCCTGCTTCAGGGTTTCAAAGCCTGTGTGTACGTGTGTGTGTGTGTGCAGTCACGTGTGGGCACAAGCCCAGTCGAATGAACGTGTGAGCACCTGCATGTGTTTGCACTTTCCCATTGCACTCCTTCCATCCACAGCACAGTGTCCCTTGGTGCACAGCTGACCCTCAGTGCTTCCACAATGTGGATTAGGACACTCAGTGGAGCCCATGGGTCCTGCGGGCCTTGAGAGAGTGCTCCAGGGAGGCTCCCAGGAGGAGGAGGAGCTTGGCAGAAGATGAGTCCTCCCCCAACCCTGCCCTAGAGTGCAGGCTCCTCCCCTCCTGGTCCCAGACCCTGGCCTGTGTGGAATTTCCTCTCTTCCTAGGCTGGGGCCATGGCAGAACTGTGACCTGCTGTGGGAGTCCCTTTCCTTTCAGGGAGCCAGCAGGGTCCCCAAACCTGGCAAGGCATCACAGCCTGGGGTCTGCTGAGGGCCTGACCCCTCTCCAGGCATCACCACCCAGCAAACACTCTTTGTTTAATCCTGCCTGGTTATTTTTTATTTCTTGTCCTTCAGTGATGGCCTAGTCTGGCTGCACTGAGGGCTGACCCTCTCTGTGGGTCCCCTGGGACGGGGATTTTGGGTCGCCAACTTCAGGCTCTGAGGAGTCACTCAGGTGGAAGCCAGCGGATGCTGGCCTGGGGCTGCGACTGTGAACATCTCCCTCCAGTGCTCAGTGGCTGACCTCATTCTCCCTGCATTATTTATACCTGAGCATCCCTCACAGCCCCCAGCCGGCTCTGCCCCCTCCCCCCCCATCCCAGGAGAGCTGAGGCAGGAGCTGGCCATCCCTGGTGCGCATGTTAGAGAGCTTTCCCCAGACTTGCGGCGGGGGCGGGAAGAGCCTGTCTTGTCCTGGCTGGTATATGACTGTCACCCACTTCCAAAGTCAAACATCTACAATTACCCTTCTTTAACTGGTCTAATTTAGGAGAACAGCAGTGGTGAATTCCTTGTGTTGCTGAATCTCTTTGAGAGATGTATTAATATTCTGATTCCAAGAAGGATTGGTGTGAATTCCTCTGTTACAGATGACACAATTATATTTCTAAATTCTCCTCAATTAGTACAGATGGTTAAAAATACCCTTGATTTTTAATTAATCTTCTGAATTATAGTCCTATGAATACAAATGGATCAAATCCCTGTCCACAGACAGGCTGTGGGGGTTCATGGGCTCCATGTGTGATCAGGTCCCTGGGAGGTCATGGGGCCTCAGGGGATGATGGGCTCTAGGCCTTATGGTTCTGGGGCTTCAGTGTTGGGGGAGAAAAGGGATCCCTAGCTTGCCCCTCTCAGTTCCTGCCCTGTAAGCCACTGGGCCTTTGACTGTGACTTTTGGCTTTCAGTTAGAGCTGAGGGGCTGCCCTTTGCCCAGGTGACTGGGCTGTGCTAGGGATCCCTTTATGTGTGGACCCAAATGTCTCCTGTGTTGTGAGGCAATTTTTCTATGGTTTCCTCTGCTTGTGTGCCCATGTGCATATATGTGACGCAGAGAGCTTTGGGGTGGGTGTCATCACCAACATGTAAACATTTATTCTTGTCTGTTTGAGAGTCTGCCCACCTCATTGCCTGCAAGCAGCCCTGGATCACTCTTTGTGTCCCCAGGACCTGATATGAGGCTGGCCGAGTGCTTATCGAAACAACCAGGCTTTGAAATTCAAAGCCAAATTGCCTGGACTATATAAAAATAACATTTTTTTTTTACACCAAAAAATCTTATCAACAGAATAATAGCCTATGCAATGGTAGAAAACATTTGCAAATCCTATTTCTGATATGAGGTTAACATTGAGAATATACAAAGAAGCCTAACAAAGCATCAACAACAAAATAATCTGGCTTAAAAGGCAAAGGACTTGAATAGTCATTTATCCAAAGAAGACATACAGCCAACAGCACATGAAAAGATGCTCAGCACCAGTGATTGGCAGGGAAATGCAGATCAAAGTGACAGTGAGACACCTCATATCCATTAGGATGGCCCTGTTGAAAATATAGAAAACAGGTGCTGGCGAGGCTGTGGAGAAATGGGGTTCTTAGGCATGGCTGTGGGAATGTAAAATGCAGCAGCTGCTGTGGAAAACAGTTTGGCGATTCCTCAAAAAAATAAAAGTAGTCCTGCCATGTAATCTGGGAATTCCATGTCTAGATATTCATCCACAATTATTGAAGGCAGAATCTCAAGGTGATAACTGCATACCCATGTTCACAGAAGCCTTACTCAGTCACCAAAGGGTGGAAACAAGCCAAGTGTCAGTGGATGGTTGAACATGGTGGATAAATACAATGTGGTCCCTCCACACAATGGAACAAGATTCCACCTGAACAAGGATGAGGATTCCGACACCTGCCGTAGCATGGGTGGACTTTGAGGACATTATGCTGAGTGAAATGAGCCAATTGCCCAAGGACAAATACCGTATGATCCCACTTACATAAGATCCTTGGAGGAGCCAAATTCATAGAGAGAAGGTAGGATGGTGGGTGCTGGGAGGAGGGGGATGGGGAGTTAGTGTTTAATGGGGACAAGGATTCAATGTTGCAGGAAGCAAAGGAGATGGGTGGTGGGCATGTTTGCACAACAATATGTATGTACTTCAGAGAAGGTAATGGCACCCCACTCTAGTACTCTTGCCTGGCAAATCCCATGGATGGAGGAGCCTGGTAGGCTGCAGTCCATGGGGTTGCGAAAAGTCGGACACGACTGAGCAACTTCACTTTCACTTTTCACTTTCATGCATTGGAGAGGGAAATGGCAACCCACTCCAGTGTTATTGCCTGGAGAATCCTAGGGACAGGGGAGCCTGGTGGGCTGCTGTCTCTGGGGTCACACAGAGTCGGACATGACTGAAGCTACTTAGCAGCAGCACATATGTACTTAATGCCACTGAGCTGTGCACTGAAAATGGTTAAGGTAGTAAATTTTACAGTGTGTATGTTTTATCAAAAATTTCAAAAAGCCAAATTCCCTTGGCCAGATAGCCTACCACTGAGTCCAATCTGGACACTCCCTTCCTGGCATTCACCCCTGGTCCTGGGATGAGGGGGTGAGAGCAGACAGAACAAGAGCCAGGCAATAACGTTGCATATAAGAGTGGCCCCTGCCCAGTGGACAAAATAGAAATGCCACCTGATGTCTCTCTGTGGGTTTCCTTCTTGCAGAACCTGAGGCAGGGGCCTGTGGGCAGGAAGGTTAATTGAGAGTAGATTCTTAGGAAGCAGGAGAGTGGATCAATAGGGGCGGAACAGAAAAGGAGGGGAAATCAATAAATGATTCATTGTTGAGCTAGTTACCACTCTGGGCAACTGGATCTCAATTCTGCTGAAGATTCTCTGAAAATGCCCTTTAAAATTGTTCTCTGAAGGATGCTAAAAAGTGTATTTATCCACCAACTTCTAATCTCCATCCTTTGAGGTTTGTCCTGTGTAGGGGACATTCTGCAATTTTAGAGGAAGCCCTGGTGCAGAAGAGTAGAGAGTTAAGAAGGCCTTGAGACGAGAGCCCACCAAAGTGCATGGAACTGTCCAGGAAAGCAGTGCTGAAATCAGGAGGTGGGGGCAGCAAGGTGATGTCTGCTTCAGCCCACCACCCACTCACCCTCGGCTTCTCAGATCCACATGTGCCTCACATTACATCTACTCGGTCACTAAATATTCAAGGTGGTGGCTGGATAGACTTTCTAAGAAAAGTCTCAAGCCTGAGGGATGTGAAACTCAGCTGGTTTTGCTGCTGCAGCTAGTTCCAAAATCTGTCATCTCTTTCCTTCATCACTCATTCTGGATTTCTCACAGTCTGCACAGCCCATGCTGATAACTATGTCTAAGTTACTGGTCTTCAAGCAACAAGGAGGGGAAGAGTGGAGAGGAGAAAAAGCATCATCTTATGGGGCATGGTAACACGAAGTCTCATCTTTTCATAGTCACCAATTTAGAGGAGGTTTCTTTCCTCTAGAAAAGGGGGGGATGATTCTTCAGAGGGTGAGGTTCAAGATTCTTAGGTGCATTGACCCAAATGTCTCATCCTTGAACCAGGGTCCCACTCCTCTAATAGACCTTGGCATTAGCCCTGGAGACCTGTCAAAACTATGCATTCACTGACTCTTACAGTTTTCCCAACCTTACGTTTAATTACAGAGTTGATTTCAGCACCATCTTCCCTCTGGCTGCAGGAGATGAGGGTAAATGCCAGGGAGGCATTCTGGCTTTGACTGCACACCCTGAGCTGATAATTGGCTGCCCTGAGCTTGTCATTCTCTTCCATCAAGTCGAAGGCAGTTAACAAGGAACCAGCAAACTCTCTAACTTTATAACTTCCATTGCTTCCATGTACTTCAAGGGCTGTTACAGCACAGACCAAGGCTTTCCTTTCACCTCTACTTCATCCCACATGATGCAAGGGAGAGTTCTGATAGCTGTGAATCACACGAAGATCATTGCTCAATTTATCACCCAGAAAGGGGGTCTTTGCTACGGTCATATGAGGAGCAACGCAGTTCCAGGATTCCATCCTGAAGGTTGGCTTTCTAAGTTTAGTTTAGATTCCCCCAAAGCAGAGCCTGAAGTAAGGGATTGGACTCAGGCATTTTAATGGGGATGTGGTCCCAAGGAGTAGAAGCAGGAATGGTGGGTGGGGAACAGGGCAGGAGGAAAATTCAGTGAAAGTACCTTCTGTGGAGATGACTACCACTGTGTTCAGCTTCAGTCCCACCAGGGGCCCTGTAAGTACCTTGTAGAAAGCATCTCATTATTGTATCTCTGAAGGAAGTGAGACTGGGCCGTTTATCCACCAACTCTCACACCCTGTGTTTTCAGAGTTAATCTTCCACACACCTCTGGGCTGCATCAATGCAAGGGCAGAGTGGCCTCCTTCATCTAGGCAAAAGTTCTTTTATTTTTTAAGCTTTTGATTTTATATTGGACTATAACTCATTAGCAATGTTGTAATGGTCTCAGGTGGACAGCAAAGGGACTCAGCCATACATATACATGTATCGCATCTATTCTGTGGGGAGAGTTTTGATGGAAACAAAGCATAGTGATGCAGTGTATATGAGGTGGGGGAACTGTCCACTCCATGGTGCTGAAGTGAGGGGCTAAGGAGTGGAATACCACCACGTCTCCTACACCCAACAGGTGGATTTAGATCCAGAATACTTTCAAAACACTTCAGTGCCTCATCAGGCTGAAACCTTGCCTTTCACATACCATGCATTTTCTTCAAAAACCCAATTCTGGGACTTCCCTGGTGGTCCTCTGTTAAGAATCTGCCTGCTAATGCAGGGGACACGGGTTCATTCCCTGGTCTGGGAGGATCCCACATGCCACAGAGCAACTAAGCTCATACACCACAACTACTGAAGCTCGTGCACTCTAGAGCCCGTGCTCCACAATAAGAGAAGCCATGGCAATGAGAAACCTCTCACACTGCAACAAAGAGTATACCCCTCTTGCCATAGCTAGAGAAAGCCCATGTGCTGTGACAAAGACCCAGCACAATGAAAAATAAATAAGAATTAAAAAAAATAATTGAGATTAATGATCATTTAAAAAAGCATCCAGTTTCCTTTACCTATGGTCTGGACTCTTCAGTCCAGCCTTCTAAACCCTGTGGATTTACATTAATGAGGGCACACAGCATCCGTACCAGGAGTGAACGTGAAAGCGTTAGTCACTCGGTTGTGTCTGACTCTTTGTGACCCCATAGACTGTAACCCACCAGGCTCCTCTGTCCACAGAATTCTCCATGCAAGAATACTGGAGTGGGTAGCCATTTGCTTCTCCAGGGGATCTTCCCAACCCAGGGAGGGGACCTGGGTCTCCTGCATTGCAGGCAGATTCTTTATCATCTGAGCTGCCAGCATGGGGCAGAGGGTAGTACACCAGCTGAGTGCCTGGTTGTAACTTGTTTGTCAGCTCTTGTTTGTGTAGGAAAAAAAACCAGACAGCCAGCTGTTGCACCAGCACATGGAGAAAAATCATGTTGATCCCTGTTTCTGTATTTTGGTTGAGTAGTCTGTGAGAACCCCAGGGGGTGTCAGGTCAGGACATCATAATCTCTGGCTGGGATAAATAGTGCCTGCCCCATTTTTCTCAGTTTGGGCTCCTGGAGACAAACGTCAGCTGTTTTCATCAAAAACAAAGTGCTACCCTGTGGGAGAGTTTAAACAGCTCATCTATGAAGGGTATTACTTTTTCTTCCACGTCTGAAGTCTGTCCTAGTTTTTTCTTCTGCTGGCTACACCCTTGAGTTATGGGTCTCCCCAGCCATAAAAGAGACATAACGTTCATCATTCAAGAATGAGAGGCCCAAGGGCCCTTGCCAAGGGCTTCATATGGCTCTCTGACAAATACGCCACGATCTTGACCTTGCTAGCTCCAGAAGCCCCAGTCAGAGGGGACTAAGTATCCTGGATGGGCAGAGGGAAAGCTAGTGAGCAGGTGGCCCCTGGGGTGTGATCTCCTGAGCCCTTCACCTGTTGTAGGGGCAGTCTGGTCCTGGTTTCTCTGTACTAGTGTCCCCAGGACACCAGGGAGGAAAAACAAGGGAACACAAGGCTTGAGAATGTAAATAATTCCCAAATTGTCTTATACTTTTGTGGGAGCTCAGCACCCAAGGTGATTTCCCCATCAGACAATGGGAAGTGTGTGTGTGTTGGGAGCAGAACTGGATCTGAATCTCGGCTGCCCATGTGTCAAGGGGTATGACCGGAAGCAAGTGATAGTTGGTCTGAGAGCTAACTTCTTCATTTGAATCAAGGGCATAATATTCTTTACCTTACAAAGTTGTCACAGGGATAAGTGAGGTGATGCAAGCGACATGCTGGCCCCACGTGGGGCACACAGCCAAGCAGTCACTGGGAGCTTGCTTCTTTCCCTTTTTGTGTTGCAGGGAGAAAAACAAGCTGTGGAGCTCTGCTGACTGGAAAGCGCAGGGGGTTGGGAGGGACAAACCACACCGTTGTCCACTGACCTCCAGGCACTCTGAAGGCTGATGAAAAGGCTAGCTTCGGATGCTGGAAGCACCGAGAGGTACCTCTTTGATCTGCCTGCTTTAAAAATTCTACCCTTACGGTAGTCTCACTTTAGGCTTTTTCATTTCTACAGGATTTCCTAATCCCCTTTAAATAAAGATCAAAAAGGAGCCGGGTCTTGGCAGCATCTTCCCCTTTCCCGCTGGTCAGTACCCTGTAGAGGTTTGGGTTAAAAGTCCTGATGATTGGCTTGGGAGAATTGAGGACACTGTATCTGGGCTCCAAGCTGGGTGGAAAACTTGGTCTCGTAGTACCTGATCTGACCCTGATCCATCTCCTCCTGAGTTTCTACTTCTGAACTAAGCACAGCTTTAAATGCATTAACCCATTTGCTGCTCACAATTATCTGTGAGGTAGGTGACCATTGTTGTCATCCCATTTTACAGATTGAGAGACTGAGGCACAGAGAAGTGCAATGACTTGCCTAAGAGCACACAGAGGGTAAGTGGCAGAGCCCGGGTTTGAGGTCCAGAGTCTACGTACATAACCACATGGGTGAAATACCAAGAACTTAACTCACTTAGTGGTGAGTTCTCAGTCTTCCTGGGAGTCTAGGACAATTTCCATTGCAAAGAATGAGTTGTCCACCCCAGTTCAAAGGCTCCCTTCCATGTACTGTCTGGACACTGGGACTCCTGGCACATTTCTAGGGGCCACATTTCCCAAAGCATCCAGGGGAGAACTTGGGGGAAAATACACAGTGGCCCAACTTCTGATGCCCTGGGGTATTGGTAGCCATGGGGGCCTGACCATTTACTGCTATTGCATCACAGACAGCAGGAAAAATATCTTCTCATTTAGTCTCAGGATCAGCTTTTGGTTAAACATGGAACTGAGAAGCGTTTTTCCTCTAACCTTAAAACGAGGGCAGGAAGGCAGAGTGAGCTGAGCTGCGTGGCCCAGAAGCCACCAGTCTAGTTTCTATCTAAAAGACAGAGGGGCTCTGACACTTGCTGCGTAGGCGAGGTGGGGACTCAGTGAGGGAGGGGCCCCACCAGTTGTGAAGTCTGCAAACATTCGTCTCAGGTAAGGAGAACTCACTGGTGCCGAGCAGGCACCCAGGACCTGGTGTGGCCAGAAGGGGCATCGATCTTATACTGGGGATAGAGGCCAGAGTTGGCAGTGGGCATGGCCTCTTGTTCTCACTGCTTCAGGGCAAGGAACTTTCCAGACCTGTCCCAGGATGGGGATGTCCAGGCCCCCTACCTCCCTTTAAGACTGTGAGATGACTTGAGGATGGCATGAAGTGGGAATGAATGAGCAGGCTGCCTCTCAACACTACATGTGCACACGTATGTGCACATATGCACCTGTGCAACATCTATGCACACCCCAGCACATATTCGTTGACACGTGCACAATCCCACGTGCACACACACACATCTCTCAGGTCCGGACTACCAGGGCAGGAGGGGTTCTAGCTTCTTTAAGATTTGCTGTCCTTGCCTGTGTGGCCTGAGTCAAGGTGATCAAAGGCAGCAGGTCAGATGTCAGAGGCAGAGAGGCTGGGGTAGGGTTAGGGAGGAGCCATGTGTGGTCCTCACAAGGCCTAGGTCAGTGACTGGCTGAGTGGCTGAAAGAGAAAGTTATGAGGGGTTTGGGGGCAGAGGATGGGGATGCCTGGTATTGGGAGGAATCAAGCCCCCAAGACGGGGGCAGGAGCAGGTGGAGGGGGAGGAACAGAGAGGCAGGTGCTGCAGTCTTCAAGGAGGGAGGGGCATGCTAGGGGGAAGGTGAATATGACCGCAAGGATGTAGTGCCCGCTCAGCACCAGTGAGTTCTCCTTACTTGAGACTTGAGACAAACGTTTGTTGATTTCATCACTAGTGGAGAAGGGGCCGTAGTCACTAAAGTGCCACCAAAGATGATGTCTTGACAGCAGAAGGGGGATGTGGTCTGTAGGATAGACTCTTGCAGAAGCGACACAGTAGGAGGGCTTCTCTGGGAACCCCCGGGGTTAAGAGTTCACCTTCCAGTGTAGGATCAATCCCTGGTCAGCGATCTAAGATTCCACATGCCTCGCAACCAAAAAGCCAAACCATAAAACAGAAGCAATCTTGTAACAAATTCAATAAAAACTTAAAAAATGGTCCACATCAGAAAAACCTTTTAAAAAAAAGTGATCTAGTATTTCCTCTCCCTGGAGCCTTGCCCTTGGGGGCGCCCACACAATCTCTGGCCTTGGTCAGGGGACTTGCCTTGACTAGAGGACATGAGCAGCAGAAGCTTGTCTGTTTGCTGTGCTGAGAGCTGGAAGCCACCACCTGAACCAGCCTTAGCCAGCCTGCTGGGAGGTGAGCTCCGCAAGGGGACCCAAGGGCCAGCCCTTGGGGTTGACAGTCTGGAGGACACCAGACAGGTGAGGGGGCCCAGTGAGGTCATCAGGCCGCCAGCCCACCCACCCGAGGACCAGAGATGTGCAGGGGAGCCCAGCTGGAATCAGCCAGGAGGAGCCTAGACAAAGCTGGCAGGCACTTCTCAAAGCCCCGCCCCTGTCTAAGCCCCACCCTCGAGACCTTCCCCCCTCAAAGACCCGCCCAGGCTGTGAGTTCTGAGTTTTGCCTGTCAATCACCTTGGTTTTCCTGAACCAGCTGAGTGGATGGGCTTCTTATATTTGCAACCTAAAAGCCTGAGCTTGTGTTCCTGGTGGCCTGGAGCCCCCTGGATGACAAGGCTGGCCATGGCAGCTTGTCTTATAAAGCTACTACTGCCTAGGATCCTGGCCAGAGCAGGGACCTGTAGGGAACCTCGGATGCCCTGGGTCATCCTCCCTTTCCCAGGGGGGAACCCCAGTGGAGGCCTTGAAGATAAGCCCAGAGAAGCCAAGTGAACTTGCTCCTCTGCCGGCCTTGGGGCAGGGTGTCTGGGGATAGAATCACTCCTTTGATGGTCGCTTGTCCTGGACTTGGCGCAAGGACCTGTTAGTGGAGCCTCAGACACCCCAGAACAGACAGCATCACAGCCACTACCTCCCACCTCATTCCCTAAGTTATGATGACATAAAAAGTGTTTTCATTGCCATTTATGGCTTGAATTGTGTCTTCCCACACCCCCAAATTCACATAGTGATGTCCTGATGCCAAGACTTCAGAATGTGACTCTATTTGGAGATAGGTCTTTGTACAGTTAGTTAAGTAAAGTGGGTCATGGGGTGGGTCCTGATTCCATATGACCCGTGGGGTGGGTCCTGATTCTATATGACCCATGGGGTGGGTCCTGATTCCATATGACTGATTTGGAATCTTCCTTACAGGAAGAGGAGATCAGGACACAGACATACACACAGGGAGGACCATGTGAGGACACAGAGAGGAGGCGATGTTTACAGGTTGACAAGCAAAGCCTCGGGAGGAACTGACACCTGGATCTTGGATTACAGCCTCCAGGACAGGCAGAGGATAAGTGTCTGTTGTTGAGTGCCAAGTCTGCAGTGCTCTGTTATGGCTGCCTCAGCGTGCCTGTACACGGACTAATGCATCACGGAGAATGTCTCAGAGATAGAGGTAAGCTAGCATCACAGCAGACCCTGGAAAGAGAGGGCCCCTGTGAATGGTCCTGCTCCTTTGCTTGGTTTCTCCCCATTTTCTTATCTTCCTTATTTTTTATTCCTATTATCAGTCAATGAAAAGATGCTTGCTTCTTGGAAGAAAAGCTATGACAAACCTAGACAGTGTATTAAAAAACAGAGACATCACTTTGCCAGCAAAGGTCCATCCAGTCAAATTTATGGTTTTTCCAGTAGTCGTGTGTGGATGTGAGAGTTGGACTATAAAGAAAGCTGAGTGCCAAAGAATTGGTGCTTTTGAATTTTGGTGCTGGAAAAGACTCTTGAGAGTCCCTTGGACAGCAAGGAGGTCAAGCCAGTCAGACCTACAGGAAATCAGTCCTGAATATTCATTGGAAGGACTGATACTGAAGCTGAAGCTCCAATACTTTGGCTACCTGATGCGAAGAGCCGACTCATTGGTAAAGATCCTGATGCTGGGAAAGATTGAAACCAGGAAGGGAAGGAGACGACAGAGAATGAGATGGTTGGATGGCTTCACTGGCTCGATGGACATGAGTTTGAGCAAACTCTGGGAGACAGTGAAGGACAGAGGAGCCTGGCTTGCTGCAGTTCATGGGATCACAAAGAATTGGACATGACTTAGCAACTGAACAACAACAATATTATTAGTCAAGATTATTTTTGAATCTGAAGGTCTTAGCACCCTTCGAGGGGGAAGGTGACGAGCTTACAGAATATGATTCAGGCTTCCTTCTCCACATCCAGTCTGGGTGCCCTGGGATCCTGCTCCTGGGGTCTAAGAGAAGAGGAGCTGATCCCTCAGGGAGAGGTACTTCCTTTGACATGAGGATCCAGAAAGGCAGACTCGCAGCATCCTGTCTTGTCTAACGGCCATGGAGGCTGCTTCCCAGAGCCTTGCAGGGATGCTAAAGGGAGGACATGATCTCCCATCCCCCACACATGGAGTAGGGTAAGGAGGTGGGGAGGAGGAAGATGTCTGGCTCCATAGAGGGCTCTACCCAGTTGAACCAAGTACATCTTCACAAGAATGAAGACCAGGAGACACCCCTTGAGGCCCAGTGGTTAAGAATCTACCTTCCAATACAGGGGGTGCAGGTTCAATTCCTGTTCTGGGAGCTAAGATCCTGGATGCCTCCAGGCTGAAAAGCCAAAACATAGAAAAGAGAAGCAATATTGTAACAAATTTTGTTACAATAAAGTGTTCAGTAAAGACTTTAAAAAGGGATCACCCCCCCCAAAATCTTTAAAAAAAGAGCCTAAAAAATTGATGCTTTTGAACTGTGGTGTTGGAGAAGACTCTTGAGAGTCCCTTGGAGTGCAAGGAGATCCAACCAGTCCATTCTGAAGGAGATCAACCCTGGGATTTCTTTGGAAGGAATGATGCTAAAGCTGAAACTCCTGTACTTTGGCCACCTCATGCGAAGAGTTGACTCATTGGAGAAGACTTTGATGCTGGGAGGGATTGGGGGCAGGAGGAGAAGGGGACGACCGAGGATGAGATGGCTGGATGGCATCACTGACTCAATGGATGCGACTCTGAGTGAACTCTGGGAGTTGGTGATGGACAGGGAGGCCTGGCGTGCTGCGATTCATGGGGTCGCAAAGAGTCGGACACGACTGAGCGACTGAACTGAACTGAACTGAAAGCATAGAGACCAGGAACAAAAAGCACATCCAGTATTCAGTCTCATTCCTGCAAAAAAAAAAAAAAAAAGGCAGAAACTATTGCAAGAATAAACTCCAGCATATCATCATGATTATTATCAGGAACAGTTATGGTTAGACAGTAGGAAGATGGGTGGGTTTATGGCTTTTCATCTCTCCCCTGTTTTTAAAATTATCCAAAACAAGCTCATGTTGTTTTAGTAATAAGGATAAAGTTAAGTGAAAAGCAAGCTTGTTTCTCTTGGGTGGAGAAAGTGACAAAGAAACTGGACTTTGGTATTCACTGTCTGGGCTCCTTGTCACTTATACCCATGGGGACTCAGACACGTCACATCACCAGGGGGTTGACTTCCTCGTCTGTGAAATGAGGAACCTGGCACCTTCTTTGGAGGTAAGTCATAGCCATGTGATTCTGGGCACTGCATGCCCTCAATACATGTGAGCTGTTTTTACGGTTATTACTATTTTCTGGCCAGAAGCATCACTCAGGAGGAGGAAACCTGTGTGGTATTCTTGCTGATTAACTTTTTGATGAAACTCAAGGGCAGATTCCAATCTTCCTTTATTAGAAAGGGAGTTCCGCCTTCTGTCTTGGAGGTGGGTTTAGGGTTGGAGGGAGGGCTGCCTGCAGGGCAGAGATGCCTGGCATGTCTTCTGGGGTTGCTTTTGCAGCTGGGAGTCCAGCCCCTGGATCATACTCTGGGTCAGTCACAACTGAGGAAAAGTACACAGGTGCCCTCTTCTGGACCTCTGGGAGCTGGATTTGTGTGCGCTTTGGGGAGGAGTGCTGTTAAAGTGCTGCACTCAATATGCCAGTAAATTTGGAAAACTCAGCAGTGGCCACAGGACTGGAAAAGATCAGTTTTCATTCCAATCCCAAAGAAAGGCAATGACAAAGAATGTTCAAACTACATTTGTACTCATCTCTCACGCTAGCAAAGTAAAGCTCAAAATTCTCCAAGCCAGGTTTCAACAGTATGTGAACTGTGAACTTCCAGATGTTCAAGCTGGATTTAGAAAAGGCAGAGGAACCAGAGATCAAATTGCCAACATACACTGGATCATCAAAAAAGCAAGAGAGTTCCAGGAAAACTTCTACTTTAATCTGCATTATTGACTACACCAAAGCCTTTGACTGTGTGGACCACAACAAACTGTGGATAATTCTTCAAGAAATGGGAATACCAGACCAGCTTACCTGCCTCCTGTGAAATCTGTATGCAGGTCAAGAAGCAACAGTTAGAACTGGACAAGAAACAACAGACTGGTTCCAAATTGGGAAAGGAGTACATCAGGTCTTTATTTTGACACTGTGACTATTTCACTTATATGCTGAGTACATCATGTGAAATGCCAGGCTGAATGAAGCACAAGCTGGAATCAAGACTGCCGGGAGAAATATCAATAACCTCAGATATGCAGATGACACCACCCTTATGGCAGAAAGTGAAGAACTAAAGAGCCTCTTGATGAAGGTGAAAAAGGAGAGCGAAAAGTTGGCTTAAAACTCAGCATTCAGAAAACTAAGATCATGACTTCTGGTCCCATCACTTCATGGCAAATAGATGGGGAAACAACGTAGATGGTAAGAGACTTTATTTTTTGGGGCTCCAGAATCACTGTAGATGGTGACTGCAGCCATGAAATTAAAAGACACTTGCTCCTTGGAAGAAAAGCTATGACCAACCTAGACAGCATATTAAAAAGCAGAGATATTACTTTGCCAACAAAGGTCCATCTAGTCCAAGCTATGGTTTTTCCAGTAGTCATGTATGGATGTGAGAGTTGGACTTATAAAACAAGCTGAACACCAAGGAATTGATGCCTTTGAAGTGTGGTGTTGGAGAAGACTCTTGAGAGTCCCTTGGACTGCAAGGAAATCAGACCAATCAATCCTAAAGGAAATCAACCCTGAATATTCATTGGAAGTACTGATGCTGAAGCTGAAACTCCAATACTTTGGCCACCTGATGCGAAGAACTGACTTATTGGAGAAGACCCTGATGTTGGGAAAGACTGAAGGCAGGAGGAGAAGGGGATGACAGAGGATGAGATGGTTGGATGGCATCATCGACTTCATGGCCATGAGTTTGAGCAAGCTCTGGGAGTTGGTGACGGACAGGGACGCATGGTGTTCTGTAGTCCATGGGGTTGCAAAGAATTGGACAAGACTGAGTGACTGAACTGAGGTGAACTGAACTCTGTATAGAAGTTAAATAAGCAAGGTGACAATGTACAGCCTTGATATGCTCCTTTCCCAATTTTCAGCCATACATATACATACCTTTGCTCCCTCTCGAGCCTCCCTCCCATCACCCACCAATGCACTCTTCTAGGTCATCACAGAGCATGGAGTTGAGCTCCCTGTGCTCTACAGTAGCTTCCTACTCACTGTCTGTTTTACACGTGGTGGTTTATATATGTCAATCCCAACCTCCCAGGTCACCCCACCCCCTTCCCCTGCTGTGTCTGCATGTCTGTTTCCTACATCTGTGACTTTATTCCTGCAAATAGGTTCATCTCTACCTTTTTTCTAGATTCCACATACATGCATTAATATTCAATATTTGTTTTTCTCTTTCTGACTTACTTCACTTTGTATGCCAGACTCTTGGTACAGCCACATCTCTACAAATGACCCAGTTTCATTCCTTTTGTTTAGCTGAGTAATATTCCATTGTATATATGCACCATATCTTTGGATTGAGTATTGGAATCGACACCCCCTCACCTCAGAAATACCTGGAACCATTCCAGATGCTCAGGGCAGCATAAACACTAAGGAGGAAAGGCTTTGTGGACCAGGGCAGAGCAATCTGGATCATTTTCTTGTAGAAATTAGTGGAAGCAAAGCATCCCTGTGAAGAAAAGGTGCATTAATCCATCCTGTTTCACACCCCCCCATTAGATTCTAATGTTTGAGGTTAAGATGTGCAAACACATTTTATAAAGTGGTTCTGCCTCAGACACTTTTTCAAACCAAGAGGAAGTCCACATCCTGAATTAAAAGCACCTGATTAAAAAATTCTAAGATTTGTTATAGGATCATGTTTTATCCTGAAAAGTCCACTCTCTTTGGCTCATAGGATGGCAGGCAGGGAGCTCTGGCTTCCTGTGGTAGTTATCTATGCTGTGTAACAAATCAAACAAACTATTAATAGTGACTTAAGCCAACACCCATCTATTATTCACAGTGTCCCTGTGTCAAAGGTCTGTGCTGGGTCCTCTGCTGAGGATCCCATAAGGCTGCCACTAGAGTCTTGACTGGGGCAGTTTCCCCTTCTGGAACTTGAGCTCTTCTTCCAATCTCATTTGCTGTTGACAGAATCTGGTTCCTTGTGGTTGTAGGACTGAAGTTCTCCTGTTTTTGCTGCTGGCCAGGGGCTGCTCTCAGCTCTGAGGGGCCACTCACTGTTCCTTGCTTCTTGCTCTGTAGACAGCTCCTAACATGGACACTGGCTTCCTTCTGGGCCAGCAGAAGTGTGCCTTTCTCTTCTTGCCTTAGATTTCTAGATTCCCTTTTCAGAGCTCACCGGATTAGGTCAGGTCCTTGGAGGAAATCTCCTTTTGATGAATGCTGATGAGGGACCTTCATCACATCTTCAGTATCCCTTTTGTAACATGACATCATCCGGGGTGAGATTCCGCTGGATAATGGGGATAGACAATGCTAAGGGGTTTTCTGGTGTTTGAAGATTCCATGTGAATGCACGAAGCCTTGAGAACATAGATGCTCTTCTCCTCATAGGATGGTTGGGACCCCATGTGGGGCCTCCAAGTGCTCTCTGAGCCCTCATGGGTGGTTCCCAGAGGGGAGACTCTGTTCCTGCAGGGCCTGCCCAAAGGTGGCACCCAGACACAGCTCCAGCAAAGGGCAGAGGACAACAGAGTGAGGTAGGGTGGTCTCTGGGGGTCTCAGGGGAGGTAGGACAGGGGGTGAGGGGGTCTCTGGGGGTCTCAGGGGTGGTCTCAGGTCTCTGGGGGCCTCTAGGGGAGGTAGGACAGTGGGTGAGGGGTTCCTGGACTGGGGCCTTAATTAGAGAGACCAAGAGCCTATAAGTTTTAGAGTTCAGACTTGGACCTGACTGTCTGCCCTTAGAGCTTGTCAGCTTGGCTGGAGCCCTGGGGGATGGACATGTGGGTGGGTGTGTTTAGGCTGGAGGAGATTATCTGGCCAACACCTGGCTGTGTACAGCCTGGGGGACTCGAGACAGGACGGAACCTGCTATGCCTTCAGTGCTGGACAGAGGAGTTTCTGGGAAAGGTTCTCCCTCTGGGTTTTAAAATAAAGAAAAAGTCTGTTGTCCTTCATAACAGCATGTTTTGTTTTTGGTTGGCTCCTAACCACATCTGTCGATATCATTCTAACTAAAGTTATGTGACTCTGGTGCTGTGGTCCAGAGGAATTGGTGTTAGAACCACATTGATTTTTCATAAATGCCCAGCTCCAGGACGACCAGCATCGCTGTATTTCAGGTTGCCGCTGTTTCCTGGTTTTCAACTTGGAAAGGAGCCCTTCTGAAAAGGGCAATTCTGCTTCTCATCATGTAGGTGGGGACCGAGGCCAGAAGGCATCGGGGGTGGGAGGGGGGCCAACCCAAGGGTGGCGGCCTCACATGGCTGCCAAGTGCACAATGGCTTAATGTATTTTTCTCCAAAGCTTAATAGATGGGTCTTTACAGAAATTTAGTAGGGGAGTAAGCCACAGATGAAAAATCAAACACTTAGAAAAATCATTTAAGGTTTTTATTTATATCATACGTGAAAATACCAGCTTGGTTTGGAATTGGAGCTGTTGCATAATTTATAGCCCCCAAACCAAATCCTAATGCAACATGCTGTTAAGTTTCACAGGACCCCGAGGCGCACAATTTATATTCCGCTCCACGAAGGAGAGAGTGAATGGCAGTTTGGTGGTGGGAGGGGACAGGAGTCTTCCCGGGAGACCGAGAAGGAGAGGCGGCATGGGACGCAGGAAGGCAGACACAGTTCGGATGTCGGACCGCAAAGTGGTTTATAACGGAAGGACTGTAATTTATTTTGACACTGATCATGCATTATTCAGCTAGAGTAAAAATAAACCTTATTAACCAGGAAAACAGATCCTCGTCTTCTGCCCCCGCTATGTCAACTGCAGCTCAATCCTGAAGATCAGGACAGCAGTGGAGTTTCCTCAAACATCTTATTGGCACTCAAAGAATCATCTCCCTCCCTGGGAAGAGACTTACAAACACTCAAGTGCATCCACATAATATGCTTCATCTCCCCCAGGAACGGAGCCTGCGGCGCGGTGCTTCCGGGTCACGTGTGGGGAAGCTGTGCCTGGCTCACTCTGCAGGGCTGGGACCTGGCGTGAGACAGGCGGGGCTCTTCACCTGCCTCTCCCTCCCTCCCCCCTCTCTCCCTCCCGCCCTTCTTCCCTCCCTCCCTCTTCCTCCTTTCCTTCCCTCTCTCCCATCCTTCCTTTCTCCATCCCTTCATTCATTCCTGTATCCCACACCAGCTCCATCTCGGGCACTGTACCCGTATCCCACCTTAGGATCCTCTCAATTCTGTGAAGCTTGCAATCCTGATCTTAATTTTTCAGATGACGGAGCGAACTGTGTGTACAAGAACCTGTGATCTCCAGCCCCCACCTTCCATCCTGCCCACCCTCCTGTCAGAGATTGAGCAGCATCACCCCCAAATTCACATCTACTAGGAATCTCAGAATGTGATCTTCCGGGAAATGGGGTCTTTGCAGATGTAGTCAAGTTAAGAAGAGGCTATAATGGATCAGGATGAGCCCTAAATCCCAGGGTTAGTGTCCTTATAAGAAGAGGAAACAGACACATGAGGTGAGGTCATAGGGAGGCAGAGGTGGGGTTGCAAGTCTTTGTCTACAAGCCCAGGATTGCTGGTCATTCCCAGAGACGGAGAGAGATGGGGGATGACTCTCGGAGCCTCCAGGAGGAACCAGCCTGCTCATAGGTGATCTCAGACCTCCAACCTCACAGACTCTCAGAGAGAAGTGAGACTCTCATTTTAAGTGGCCCCGCCTCTCCCCACCTCCCAGTTTCTGGTCCTTGGTTAGGGCACCTTCTTGGAAATGTAAGGAGACACAGAGCTGGCCTTGGTCATTCTTGCAAAGACCAGGGGGAACATGGTGGGATCCAGGGGCTGACAGCTCACTAGGGGTTTCTGAGCAGGGCCTTGCTGCCCTGAGGTGACCAGTTGGGTATCGACTTGTGGGCAAGTCCCATGTTGTGAGTCTTGAGGGGTAGGACTGGACAGGCTCCTGAGGGGTTTGGCCTGACTTTGGATTTGGGGTCTACCCTGGCACGGAGTGGCCTTACTTCAGGATGCTTTGCTCATGTCTGTAAGATGCTTTTTCCAAACAAGACGTCCACATCTTCCATGGCGAGAAGATGGGTGGATATTTTTCTGTCACCAATATCCATTTTTTATTGCGATTAAATACGCAAAATATAAACTTTCATTTTAGCTTTTAAGGGCACAGTCTGTGACATCAAGCGCAGTCACAGTTTTGTGTAACCATCACCACCATCCATTTCCAGAACTTTCTCACCTTCCCAAACCAAACCTCTGGCCCTTTAAACACTTACTCCACACCCCTCCCCTAGCCCCTGGCACATCCCAGCCCCTTTCCTGTGCCTATGAATCTGACTCCTCCAGGGGCCTCATGTAAGTGGAATCACACAGGACTTGTCCTCTGGGGATTGGCTTGTTACCTACGAGGGCCAGAGGAGGAGTGGATGGACAGCTTCCTGTCCAGAGAAGTACACCCACATTTACAGTGTTCAGCTGGTGACTGACCCGTGAACCCATGAACCCATGAACCTGGTCCTGACTCCAGCCCCAGGGGTAATCAGTGCTGTCTGTGATCTTTTCATACTTGCATCGCCCTTCTTGGCAGGTCCCCAGACCCACCATGCCACACCACACTTGCCCAGCCTCCCTCCCTCCCTACCGTTCTCTTTTCCCCTCCCCACCCCCTCTCCTGAGCTAGTATGGCCCCTTCTGCTTGGATCACCCCTTCCTTGCCCTCCACCTGGCTGCCCCCACTGATCTTCCAGAGAAAGCATGCACACGACCAGCTGTGGGGAGGCCTCTCTTGTCCTCCACGACCCGCAGCACACACCCCATCTCAGCCTGTGCCTCCCCAGAGAGAGGGATGTGTTGTGTCTCAAGCCCTCATACACAGCAAGTGCTCAGTAAGTGCTCTCTGTGGATGCTCGCTGGATGGCTGGTCCCATGTGTCTGCATCGGCCTTGCTCAGCCACGGGGTCAGGGAGTCAGAGACCCATGAATTCCTGTCTGTCCCACAGAACAATTGTCACAGGACAGGGAGGAAAGGATGCCTCTTAACTATCTCAACTTCAGTAACCCAGAAGGGATTGATGCTGTCCTCGGAAGGCAGATCACTCGAGGGGCCTCCCTGGGGTCTGGGCTGCCCCTCCTGGGACACCAGGGAAGGAGGGAGAGGACAGTCGGGCACCAGTGAACAGGAAGCACGTTTCTTAACACTCAGATCAGGAATAGGCTCTTGTGTGGACTCCAAAGGATGACAAGGTGGGCTGCAGCCACTCTGCCTTCCAAGCTCAGGACATCCTGGCAAGTTGGGACTAGCCTCCCAGTTGAAGCAGGCCCAGGCCTGGGGTTTTGGGTCCTGCTGTCCCGAGAGGCATCTCCCTGGGAGTGTGGTGGGAGGGAGCCCCCTGTCTAGGCAGCTGTGCTGGGGCCTCACGTTCCTCTCAGGACCCTCAAGAAGGACTCTGGGCACCAAGGTGAGGACATGCTTCCGGCCACAAGGCAATGGCCGATTGGGGCTGGGTCAGAATTAAATGACTTAAAACACAGCACATGTGTAATTGTGCCTGGCCCAGAGCCACTGCTCAGTGTTATATTTTGCTTAGAATATTTTGTTGAATTTCAGACGCTGTCGATGGCAAAAGGCCGCGTTACTTTATGGACCACTAAGAAAGAAAAAACACCGCCAATTAAACTGACACGATGCTTTCTTATCATTTATAATTTCTACTTTATTCCTATTGAAGGAGCTCTTCTGGATGTAATTAGACCCGAAATTTTATTGGCTATCACTTCTGTGCACACATAAAAAGAAAGATATAAGCAAGATGAACTGCTTAAGGCCTTCCTAAAACTAGCACATGTTGAGGTCCAGTCTTCCTCTTTGATTGTCCACTCGGAGCCATTGAGGCTGCCCAGCTGCCCACTCGGTCATCAGAGATGCAGCCTTAGAAGGTACTGGTTGGGAAGGAGGATGTTAGCTGGGGCAATTCCAGCGTTTGGGAGGGAAGATGCAATGGGCAGCCTAGTGGTCGGGAAGGCCCCGGTGAGAGGTTTCAGCAAACACCAGAAAAGGTAATGGAGCCATGCCTGGGCCTGGGGAAGGGAGTGCAGTGGTCTTAGAGCCTCCTGGGCATGGGGCCTCCGGTCACCAGAGCCTGGTGGACGGCAAGGCTCCAAGTTTGGGCTGTCACCTTCATGAATGGACTAAGTGTCCCCAAACCTGTCTGGCCCTGGGTCTTATGTGAAGGGCTGCCGTGGCAGAGAGAAGCAGGACCACCGGGTCCACAGGGAGACCCCAGTGAAGGGAAGCATCTGTCCTGATGTAACTAAGCAAGACTCTGGGGGGCGGTGCGGATCTGAAGTCGCCAGATAACAAATATGATGCACATTCCCAGTTGTTATGCAGATGCCAACACCTCCGCCGAGAGGAGGAAATTAACTACTTGAAGACCATGAGCATGCAGTCCCCCGACCTATTGGCACCTAAGGATTGATAACATGAACCTCATTTCCCCCAGATCAGTACATGGTCACCAGCCCAGAAGCTGTCTGAGTCCCATCCTTCTGGGTTTTTATGGCGTCTTCATTCCAGAGGTCTGACAATGAAGTCACTGGCCACTGGTGATGGCTTCAACCTCCAGCCTCCTCCTCTCTAATCACATGGACAACTCTACCAGAATCCAGCCTCCATCTTTAGAGACCACCCTTAGAAACTTTTCCAAAAGTCACCTCATTGACATAACAAATGACACCTTCATTGCTTTCATCACTCAGGAAATTCGGAGGATTTGAGGGGCTCTGTGCCGGGGTGGAGATGAAGACCAAACATACATTAATTAAAAAAAAAATGATTTCGTTTATGTGTTTATTTAGGCAGTGCTGGCTCTTGGCTGCTGTGTGGTCTCTCCTCTAGTTGCGGCGAGTGGGGCTGCTCTCTAGATGGGGTATGCAGCTTCTCATCATGCCGGCTCCTCTCGTTGCAGAGGACAGGCTCTGGGGCCTGCAGCTTCAGTAGCTGCAGTGGCATGCGGGCTCAGTAGTTGTGGCTCTAAGCACAGGCTCAATAGTTGTGGCATGCAGGCTTAACTGCTCTGTGGCCTGTGGGATCTTCCTGGGCCAGGGATTGAGCCCGTGTCTCCTGCATTGCCAGGTGGACTCTGCCACTGAGCCCTAAGGGAAGCTCCAAAGACCAGGCATAAGTTTATCACAAATCACCGTATCACAGCCTCTTATGAGAAGCACGTTGGGAACCCATGCAGAGCAACGCTTTAATCGAGGGATGAGGGCATGGCCTTCTTCGTTGTGGTCACTGTAAGGACAGCCTGCTGGGTGTAGTGGCAGGACAGGCAGCAAACAGTGGGCTGGGCTGGGCATCAGGATGGCCAGTCAGGGTTTAGAACGCAGGTCTCCGCCTTTCTCTGGATGTCAGGTGCAGCAGGGCCAGACAGGGCCCAGGGAGCTGTGTGTCCTACAGGCTCCCCGCTGATTCCTCCAGCCACACAGTGGGTTTGGGAAGCTCTGGGCAGCTGAGCTCGGTGCCTGGTAACCCTGATGCCTTCCCAGCCCCAGGTTTGGGTTCCTGCCCGGGAGGGTTCGTCAGAGGCTGTTACTCTTCCTCCATGGGAACCACCAGGAAAAACACACACACACACACACACACATTTTAAAAATACATTATTTGTTATCCCCTTTGGCTTATTTTTTTTCTTTTGGAAGTGAGTTGGCACTGAGATGATAAAGCTGGGTAGGAAGGCGTCTGGAAGGAGTGTGTTATTAAAACTCTCAGCCTAATTCAGATTGATAGCAGCGTTTAAGAGGCCAGCTTTCCAGGCAGTAATTGAGTTACACGCTCAGCAGCAGAGTCCCCCCAAAGCCATCCTTCCCTGGGGAGAGAATGATGCTGCCTCCGAGGCCCTCCCCAGGCATCTCTGAGGTGTCAATCACTGGCCACTCTCCTGAGCATTTGGCTTTCACGTGCCAGAGACCTCAGAGCAGAGGTGAGTCCCCAGTGGGCGCTCGGCCGCTTCTCCCCCTCTGCTGTCACTAACCAGGCAGGGTCATCCTTGTGGAGACTCCTCCCTCCACCTTAGGGGACCTAGGCTGCTCCTCCATCACTTTTCACCCAGAGCTCTTGGCTACTACCATTTATTGCATCTTAGAAAAGACCCTCATGTTAGGAAAGATGTAAGGCAGGAGGAGAAGGGGGTGACAGAGGATGAGACGGTTGGATGTCCAACTAAATGGGTACGAGTTTGAGCAAGCTTTGGAGGAATGTGAAGGACAGGGAGGCCTGGCATGCATGAAGTTCATGCAAAGAATTGGACATGAGTGAGCGACTGAACAACAACTGGTACATCTGTCACTCTCTGGGTTTCTATTTAGACAAGATCTCCCCTCTATCTGGATTATCTTCTCTGCATTGGCCCCTGATCTACGCTTGGAGGGTCATTTGTCCTGTACCCTCTTCCAGGCAGAGAGCCTGCACCTTCTCTCCCCCTCTAAGCCCTGTATGTACCTTCCACCCAGTGGTGCAGGTACCATGGTGCTGAGTAGAAAAGCAGGAGGTCCAGACAGTGATTAGCAGAGGAGCCCTGGCCACCAAGACCTGTTGAAGCTCATGGTATATCAAGTCCTGGAAAAAAAGAAAAAGTTAACACTTAGCAGGGCTTCAGTATCCTAGAGCCAATTTTAAATGTATTATGCAGATTAACATATTTAATCCTCATGTTGATTCTATGATGTAGGATGTTTTAGCGTCACCATTTTGCAGTTAAGAAAGACACAAAACAGAGTTCAAGAATTTAAAAAAATCACAAAGGACAAAGAGAATGCTATGTAATCATAAGTAAAGAAGAAGTATTCATCACACATATACATGTACCTAACTACATAGCTTCAACAAACAAACAAAACAAAACCTAGCAGTACTAACAGAAATCCAGGGAAACATGTGGATGGAGCTTTTAACGATAAGTAAAGCAGACAAAAGAAAGCAGAAATGTTGAAGTCTTGACCAAGACACTAAACACGTTGGAGGTGAGAGGTGTGCAAAGATCATTACACTCAAGACATAGAGGGTGTGCCCTTTCCCCTGGTACACAGACACAGGTCAGATATTAGGTCATAAAGGAAGTTTCTTTCTGTTTCTAAGAATTAATATAAAATAAACTACATTTTGTACTACAAACCAATGACATTCAAATAGTTTTCTAGAAATCCCAATTCTTGGGGAATTAATTAACATACCTCTGAATAACTTTTGTCTGAAGAATCCCATGGTCTGAGGAGCCTGGAGGGCTATAGTCCACGGGATTGCAAAGAGTTGGACACAACGGAAGCGACTTAGCACAGATATATACAGATATACTAAATAACTCATGGAAATGATCAAGGAAAACAAGAAAGATATTAGAAAGTGATGGTAGAATTGGACATATCAAAGTCAGTGGGACAAAGCCAAAGCAGTTCTTAAAGAGGAATTGACAGTCCTAAATGGCATTTACCAGGAAGCCACACGTGTTAAAAATGAGCAAGCCAAGTATTTGATGTGAACCGCTGGAAAAAGAGTGAGAAAGAGACCCCACCCTATCTATGCACCCACTCTGAACTAAGAACAAAAATACAAATTATAAAAGCAGAAATAAATGAAGTAGATAAAACCTATAAAAAGGGTTTATATGCAGATGAATGCAGATGATACAACTCTAATGGGAGAAAGTGAAGAGAAACCAAAGAGCATCTTGATGTGGGTGAAAGAGGAGAGTGAAAAGCTGGCTTAAAACTCCACATTCAAAACCTAAGACCATGGCATCCGGTCCCATCACTTCATGGCAAACAGAAGGGGAAAAAATGGAAGCAGTGCCAGATTTTACTTTCTTGGCCTCCAAAATCACTGCAGATGGGGACTGCAGCCATGAAATTAAAAGATGTTTGCTCATTGGAAAGAAGCGAAAGTGAAAATGAAGTCGCTCAGTTGTGTCCGACTCTTTGCTACCCCATGGACTATAGCCTACCAGGCTCTTCCGTCCATGGGATTTTCCAGGCAAGAGTGGGTTGCCATTTCCTTCTCCAGGGATCAAACCTGGGTCTCCCATGTTGTAGGCAGATGCTTTACCGTCTGAGCCGTTAGGGAAGTCAAGGAAGCTCATTGGAAGTAAAGCTATGTCAAACCTAGACAGTGTATTAAAATGCAGAGATGTCACTTTGCCAACAAATGTCCATCTAGCCAAAGCTATGGCTTTTCCAGTAGCCATGTATAGATGAGACAGTTGGACCATAAAGAAGGCTGAGCACTGAAGAAGTGATGATTTTGAATTGTGGTGCTTGAGAAGACTCTTCAGAATCCTTTGGACTGCAAGAAGATCAAACAAGTCAATCCTAAAGGAAATCAACCCTGAGTATTCATTGGAAGGACTGATGCTGAAGCTCCAATACTTTGGCCACCTGATGTGAAGAGCTGACTTATTGGAAATGACCCTGATGCTGGGAAATGTTGAGGGCAGGAGGAGAAGGGAGTGACAGAGACTAAGACGGTTGGATGGCATCACCGACTCAGTGGACATAAGTTTGAGCGAACTTTGGGAGATAGTGAAGAACAGGGAAGCCTGGAATGCTGGAGTCCATGGGGTCGCAGAGTCAGACATGACTTAGTGACTGAACAACAACAAAATAAAAAAGCGTGGCCAAACCCGAAGTCTGGTTAGAAAAAATTAACATGTTAGACTTTTGGAAAGGCTCATCAAGAAAAAGATTGAGAAGTTAGACATAAGGAAAATAAGGAATTAATATCATGAAAGGGAATATCTTACTAAGTTTGATACTTAATTGGAATGGATAAATTCTTATAAAAAGTATAAAATTCCAAAGCTGGTGCAAAATACAACAGCCAGCTTAGACAAACAAATGCACTTTCAGGAAGTTAAATTGTAGCCAAGAACTTCCTCCACCAAAAACCTCCCAAAGTCCAGACAAGTTTTTGAGAGATTTCTACAATATTTTCAAGGAACAGTTAATTTCTCTTTCATACAAAATATTTGGGGAAGTAGAAAATGAATGAAATTTACCTGGCTCATTTTGTGAGGCTGATATAATCTGGATTTCAGTCAAATAAGAACAGAAAGAGTAAAAAAATTACAGGTGCATTTTTTATTTTTTTATGAACAAAACTGCAGAAGTCCTAAGTAAAATATTAACTGAATCAAATAGTGTATTAAGAAAAAATGACACATGATGAAGTAGGATTTATTCAGGAATACTTGAAAATCTCTCACTATAATTTATTATAGTAGCAGACTAAAGGAAAACTATCTTCGTTGTATTTTAATCAATATGGAAAAAAGCATTTATTCGATAAAGCTCAGAGCCAATTTGTGATAAGATATGGAAAGAAAACCCAAACCTAGCCTTGAATTTCTACCTAATGCCATATACATAGCTGGAGTCTGGGTGGGTTAAAGTCCTAATAGGGGAAACAAAAGTTAACAAAAATGCAGGAAAAATCTTTGTTCCTTAGAAGGGGGGATGCCTTTAATAAAAATTCAAAACCACAAACTGTAAGGAAACAAATCAATACATTTCATTTTATCAGGGTTAGAGATTTTTTGTTCAGCCAAGACAATAGGGACAAAATTAATACACAGCAGAGCAAAGGAGAAAAGATACTTGCAATGTTAAAAACCGACAAGGGATTAAGACCTAGAATTTATAAAGAACTCCTGGGAATCTCAAAATCAAGGACACAGCTCCAGTGGAAAAATGGACAAGGGGTATGAACAAACAGTCAATAGAGAGGAAACCCCAAAGGTGATGAGCATAAAAAGAAAAGCTCAAAGTTATTAATAATCACACAGAGGAAATTAGGGCAAGATACCACTTTACATCTATTGGATTGGGAAGAATTTACAAGGTGGTTAAGCCAAATGTTGGGGGGGATGTGGGCAGTGGGAACACCCAAGACAAGTGCTGGGCACGATGCTGACACCATCCTGGAAGGCAACAGGGTAGGGAGGTTCAGGGACTGTAGCTGCAAGCTCTGCACAGGCACATCTGAGGATCTGGTCCAGAGACATCCTCAGGGGCCCACATGAGCATCCTCTGTGGTGTGTGTATCATGAGAGAGTGTAGGAGGCAGACTGGGAGCTCACCTGTAGGAGGGAGGGCCCACAGGTAATATTCTGCAGATGCACACCACGGAGGGCTGGGCAGGAGGCAGAAATTGTAGACTGGGTATGCACAGAAGAACACGATGAGACTGAGAAACGAGACCCATGACACAGCATCATTCACGCAAATAAAATATATGTGCCAATTTTGTAAGAAGGCCAGCATACAGAAGAAACTATGTTGTTGTAAGAGGGAAGAACCTCTATATTCTATTACAAGCTCATCACTGAAGGGATTATTCATAATTATAAGCTCCAATTACACATAACCGTCTTTGGGAGCCCTGCCTCCCAGGTAAGGAGCATTAAACGAAAATACCTTTGTTTAGTTCACAGGAAACATCCTGAGCATGCCCACCTGTGAATGGCTTCAGGAAGGAAGAAATTAACACGCCCCCTAGGAGTCTGGCTGGAACTGGGATTTACCCCCTCCCCTTTAGTACAAAAGGAGCCTGATTTCTAACAGGGAGGGTGGTTCTTTGGGACACTGGCCCCATCTTCTCGGTCTGCTGGTTTTCCAGACAAAGTCACTGTTCTTTGCCCAATACCTCATCTCTCCAATTACTGGTCTGTCAAGTGGCAGCAGTATGAGCTTGGACTTGTGAGTAACATCATGATCAAAACAAAATTGTTGGCTCTGTGTGGGGGGAATGGGAGTGGGATGTGGGAATTACAGGGGATCAGTGTCCGGATACTAAGGAGAGGTGGGATCCTCGCATAGGTAGGGGATGAACTTATGCTGGTTGTTGCTGTTTAGTTGCTAAGTCATGTGCAACTCTTTGCGACCCCATGAACTGTAGCCCGCCAAGCTCCTCTGTCCATGGGATTCTCCAGGGGAGAATGCTGGAGTGGGTTGCAGTTTCCTCCAGGGGACGCCCCTCGAGGGAGACCAGGCACGTTTTATTTCCACTCTAAGAATTCCCTGGATCCCTTCCAGACTTGACTCCTGGCTAGAAACCATGAGTTCCTGCGTGCATGTCTGTACACACAAACGTGTATACGCACATGTGCAGACATGGACGCACGTATCTCAGCTTGCAGATGGGGTGGGCAGAATTCAGGGATCGTGCTCTTTTTTGTGCTGAGATGAGATGAACTTGATAAGTTCTCTTATTAAATTTAGTATCTTTGATCAAACACAAAAACACCCAAGAAAATGAATTATTAAAGTAGGGGTTTGCCTTGTATCCTCAGGGGCTATTGTTACATAAATGCATCCAGCTGAAAGGTGGCTGCAAGTTAAACATGGAGGTGCCACCAGGTATTCTCTTTCTTTCAAAGACTGCGAGGTCTTCACCTGCCTGCAGCGGCATCTCTGTTTCCTGCCAATGTTTCATTTTCTCGGCAGCCGCGGGCCCACGGATTCACAGTAACTATCAAAAAGGCATCTTTGTAAATGATGAATTTCTGGGTTAGGCTGCTGTTTGCCTTGGGCTGAGTGAATGTCTGCAGAGTGGTTTGAAAGATGTTGGCAGGTGAACAGAGGGCCTAGCTCTAGGTGTGGGGAAAGACGCCATTTCCATATCTTCCCCTGCTGAGATGTACCAATGCTGGCCGAGGGGAGGCTCCCTTGGGTGAGTTTTTGCTGTGGGTCCACAGGAGCTGAGTGGAACACCCACCGCCTCAGGAATAACCAAAGGCACCTGTGTTTGTCGGTCCACAACGCTTCTCTGTGCTGAGAAGAAACCAGAGGCAGGAAGATGCTGGGGCAGCAGGATGTGGGGTCAGGCCATGGGTGGCCTTGGGCCAGATGCCCATGCCCTTTGTAACAGTCCTGGGGGCATGGCCCAGTGGGTCCTAGGCTCCCCCTGCTGCATCTGTGGGTACACCGCACACTCCCAGCTAGATACCCCAAAAGCAGAGTGTCTGTGGGGCTGTTTCCTCTGCCTGTGGCCCTGCCTGTGGCTGGCTCCCACTCCCTAGGTCAGCTCACTGGCCCTTCTCATGGGGTGGGGGGTGCTTCATCATCACAGCCTCCTGTGCCCTCCCTGGGCTATCACTTTTGGGTCTGTACTTATTTTATGTTATCACTAGTTGATAACTGCCGTCTCCCCCTCAGACTGTGTGCCCATCAAGGCGGAACCTCCATCGGGTCAGCTCCTGTGGTCCCACCCTGTCCCCGCTCAGGGACTCCAGCAGATGTCAGCACAGGGGATGAGGGTACAAGGCCAGGCTAGGGGTCGGCTCCTCAGGAGCTCATAGAAGGGGCTTGGGGGATGGGCGAGTGGCTTGCTAGTGGCTCTGAGACAGCCCGAAGCTGCCACCCTTGGCCCTTATGGGCCTCATGGCCCCGAGTCAGGCGATGTGTGACTGCTGGGTTCACCTCCTTGTCACAGAGGGTCTCACTGTATTTGGGCTGCAATATGGGGTGGTTTCCCACTTTGGGCTGGGAAGGCCAAAGGAGCCTGGTGGGCTACGGTTCATGAGGTTGCAAAGAGCTGGACATGACTTAGCAACTAAACAACAACAACAAGCGTAAGTTCATATCCGATCTATGCAAGGATCCCACCTCTCCTCAGTATCCGGGCGCTGATCCCCTGTAATTTCCATATCCCACTCCCATTTCCCCCCTCCCCAGAGCTTGCTCTGCCCAGCAAAACAAAATTAAACTTGGTGACTTTAGAACTGGAGATGGGGCTTCCCAGGTGGCACAGTGGTAAATAACCCACCAGTGCATGAGACACAGGAGACCTGGGTTCTGTCTCTGGATCAAGAAGATTCCCTGGAGGAGGAAATGGCAACCCACTCTAGTATTCTTGCCTGAGCAATCCCATGGACAGAGGAGCCTGGTGGGCTATAGTCCATGGGGGTCACAAAGAGTCAGACTCGACTAAGCATTCACACATGCACAGTCTGCTCTCTTGAGGCTCCATCTGCCTGTGTACCTCACTTTTAGGCTGGCAGGGGCATCACTAAGGTGACCAGGGTCTGGGGTTCTGGGGTGGGTCCTGGGTGACCAGCAGAAGGAATTAGAGGAGAATTTGGCCCTTAAGATCCTGAGAGACTCAGAAGAAACGGGAGGAAGGGCCTCTGCAGGACTTCTTGGGGAAGCAGAGAAGGAAAGGCACCCACCCAGGGTCTCTGCCAGCTCCTGGCCCCCAAGGTCCTGTGTTGATGCCAATGTCTACCTGTGCCCTGCAGCCCCTGTGATCCAGGGGGTGGTGAAGGGAGGAGAGGACCCTTCCTCAGTCCAGTTTAATTGCTCAGTAAGGTCTGACTCTTTGCAACCCCATGGACTGCAGCACATCAGGTTTCCCTGTCCGTCACCAACTCCTAGAGCTTGCTCAAACTCATGTCCACTGAGTCCGTGGTGCTATCCAACCATCTCATCCTCTATTGCCCCCTTTTCCTCCTGTCTTCAATCTTTCCCAGCATCAGGGTCTTTTCCAATGAGTCAGTTCTTTGCATCAGGTGGCCAAAGTATTGGAGCTTCAGCTTTAGCATCAGTCCTTCCAATAAATATTCAGGACTGATTTCCTTTAGGATTGACTGATTTGATCTCCTTACTGTCCCAGTGACTCTCAAGAGTCTTCTCCAACATCACATTTCAAAAGCATCAATTCTTTGGCATTCAGCTTTCCTTATGGTCCAACTCTCACATACATATATGACTACTGGAAAAACCATAGCTTTGACTAGATGGACCTTTGTCAACAAAGTAATGCCTCTGCTTTTTAATATGCTGTCTAGGTTGGTCATAGGTTTTCTTCCAAGGAGCAAGAGTCTTTTAATTTCATAGCTGCAGTCACCATCTGCAGTGATTTTGGAGCCCCAAAATTAAAGTCTCTCACTGTTTCCCCATCTATTTGCCATGAAGTGATGGGACTGGATGTCATGATCTTCGTTTTTTGAATGTTGAATTTTAAGCCCACTTTTTCACTCTCCTCTTTCACCTTCATCAAGAGGCTCTTTAGTTGCTCTTGGCTTTCTGCCATAAGGGTGGTATCATCTGCATATCTAAGATTACTGGTGTTTCTCCTGGCAATTTTTATTTCAGCTTGTGCTTCATCTACCCTGGCATTTCACATGATATACTCTCATATAAGTTAAATAAGCAGGGTGACAACATACAGCCTTGACGTACTCCTTTTCTAATTTGCAACCAGTCCGTTGTTCCATGTCCAGTTCTAACTGTTGCTTCTTGACCTGCATACAGATTTCTTAGGAGGCAGGTAAGGTGGTCTGGCATTCCCATCTCTTGAAGAATTTTCTACAGTTTGTTGTTCCACACAGTCAAAGGCTTTAGCATAGTCAATGAAGAAGAAGTAGATGTTTTTCTGGAATTTTCTTGCTTTTACTGTGATTCAACGTATGTTAGCAATTTGATCTGTGATTCCTCTGCTTTTTCTAAATCCAGCTTGAATATCTGAAAGTTCTTGATTCAAGTACTGTTGGGGCTTAGCTTGGAGAATTTTGAACATTACTTTGCTAACATGTGAGATGAGTGCAAATTGTGCGGTAGTTTGAGCATTCTTTGGCATTGCCTTTCTTTAGGATTGGAATGAAAACCGACTTTTTCAGTCCTGTGGCCACTGCTGAGTTTTCCAAATTTGCTAGCATATTGAATGCAGCACTTTAACAGCATCATCTTTTATAATTTGAAATAGTTCAGCTAGAATTCCATCACGTCCACTAGCTTTGTTCATAGTGAAGCTTCTGAAGGCCCACTTGAGTTCACTCCCCAGGATGTCTGGCTCTAGGTGAGTGATCACACCATCATGGTTATGTGGGTCATGAAGATCTTTTTTTGTATAGTTCTGTGTATTCTTGCCACCTCTTCTTAATATCTTCTGCTTCTGTTAGGTCCATAACCCTCCTAGCACCTGCCAAATGCCACCTCCCCTCAGCTTGAAATATTAATGCTCTGTTGACCTGAGTTTCTTTTGGCATCTCAAATTAATTTCATTTTATTTGGATCATGAAGGATTTTAATGTAAAATAACAGCAAACCTTTGCCAACCTCGGGCAGTTTAATAACCAAACACTTTGATTAAAAATTTTAATAGACTGGGGTTATAGGACATTGCAGAGTGGGACACATTAAGTCTCTGCCACTCACAGTGATGTATACTTTTCTGCCCACAATGAGGAAATCTACTTTCTTATTTTTTCCCCCAAAGAATAAATACTTTCTTAGTTTTTTTCCCCAAAAGAATAAAAGGGGAGGAGAGGGTGAGATGTATGGAAACTTACGTTACTATATGTAAAATAGGTAGCCAATGGGAATTTGCTGTGTGGCTCAGGAAACTCAAACAGGGGCTCTGTGTCAATCTAGAGGGGCAGGATAGGGAGGGACATGGGAGGGAGGTTCAAAAGGGAGGGGATATATGTATACATGAATGGCTGATTCATGTTGAGGTTTGACAGAAAATACGAATTCTGTAAAGCAATTATCCTTCTATTAAAAAATAAATTAAAATAAAAAAATTTAACTTTCTGAACATTTTTTTAAGAAAATTAATCTCAGTTCCTATCTCATGGCTTTTCTTTATTTAATTTTGTCAAGTACATGCCTGGATTCTTGGGAGGAGAGGCGAGAAAAACCCTTACCAAGAGTTAAACTTGGTAATACCCGATGCTGGGCTTCCCTGGAGGCTCAGATGGTAAAGAATCTGCCTGCAGTGCAGGAGACCTGGGTTTGATCTGGGTGTATCTTTAACTCAGAAGCCCCCTTTCTAGGAATGCATTAATCCCAGAGAGCTCACATAGACAGGCACCGGGATTTATGTCCTGGGTGCTGGTTGCAGCATGGTCTTTAATACCGAAGTATAGCAAATGACCTAAACATCTAAAACAGGGAAGCGGTTACATACATGAATTCTTGGGTAGCTTTGAAATCAGGATACTTAATGATGTGGTAAAAAGTTCAGGCTGCACTGCACCATGAAAGAAAAATTACAAAGGAGACTCGAGAACAGGACATCAATTTAGTCAAAAAGGAAACTCATACAAAGATAGCTGGGTATGGAGACATCAGAGGTTAACAGCCACTGATGCAGAGGGGAGAGTCACAAGTGAGCTTTCTAAATTCGAGTTTTCTGTGGGTGTGTTTTTATTCCCTGACAAATTTCAGAAGCCATGATTAAGACCTGGGATACAGAGAGGTGGTTTTGTCCCCCAAAGAGCTCCTAGTTCAGTTGGGAGATAGAAAGACATGTAAGCAGATACGTCTGGTGTCACGTGGTCATGATAAAACAGGCCATGAACAAAGTCGTAGGTGGCAGGGAGGTTTAGGAGGGCTTGGGAAGGAAAGGGGGAAGAAGGCTTTCCTGGTAGAGGGAAGTGAGCAAAGGCTGGGAATGGGGGAGTTTGGGGAGGGTAGGTGGGGGAACGGAGCCTGTGCAGAGGAAACATGGAGGGGAGGACGGAGGTGGCTGAGGACGGCATGTCCCTGGTTTTCTATGGGATTTGGTCTTCTCTTTGGGGGCCATGGGGAACCACCGAGTTTCTAAGCAGAGACATAATTATTCCGTTTGTGCTTTGGCAAGCTCATGGGTCTTCCCAGGTGGCGCTAGTGGTAAAGAACCCGGCTGCCAATGCAGGAGATGTGAGAGACTTGGGTTCAATCTCTGGGTCAGGAAGCTCCCCTGGAGGAGGGCATGGCAACCACTCCAGTATTCTTGCCTGGAGAATCTCATGGACGGAGGAGCTGGTGGCTATGGTCCACAGGGTCACAAAGAGTCACAGCTGAAGTGGCTTAGTGTGCGAGTGTGCATGAGCTCATGGAGTGACGTGGAGGGTGGACTCCAGGGCTGTGCAGCTGGGAGCAGGGACAGCAGATGGGAGGCTGAGCATCGGTCCAAAACCTTCTCCTCTCCCACCTGCACCACAGTTGCTTCTCTGCTATGCCGCCTGCCCACCTTGGGGTACAGGGTGCAGTTTTCACTGGAAATGAATTAAAAACCTCTAGCCTCTTATTCTTACTGGAGGCCAGCAGTTCACTGGCGCCCCTGCCCCTGAGTGTCCACCAGGCGTGAGCCTGTATCCTGCTGAGCTGGTGACTCATCTATTCACATCTCCAGGGCTCGGGGAGAAACACCATGCCATTATTCCCCATGGGGATGGAAAGCTGTCACACTGTTGTTTATTGTTAAGACGTGTATTTGAAATGCCACAAATCTCGGATCCAGGCAGAGATGGAAATACTTTAGCCAAGTATCACAAAAAAGCCCTCTAGGTCCAGCAAATGGGGCTGGGGACTCTGTGAACTGAATCACCCTCAGCCCTTGTTGGGAAAGTCATTTTCCTGTGAGTGAAAGAAGCCACTTCCCGTACTTTATTTTGTGGCCTCAGCAAGATGGGCTCAGGCACAGGCAGAAGCCAAAGAAAGCAGTTTAATCAAGCTTGAGCTTGGCCTTGGGAACTCCTGAAGAGTTGGGGTTGACAAAACAGCTGCCAGTGAACCACTCTCCCGAGGACAGGACCCTGCTCGGCTGGCAGAGTGAGGGTGGAGGGTGGGGGAGGTGGGCCTCAGGGTGAGAAGACGCAGGGTAGGTTCAGCCAGGGTTTGTGCCTGTTTTCTGTCCCCTGCCATGGGGGTGCCCCAGGGGCCCCAGGAAAGGTGAGTGGTTGCTCTGAGAAGCCCCCTCCATAGCCACATCTCCAGGAGTGCCCAGGGGTGCAGTGAACTCAGCCTGAGCAGGACTATCTCGGGGTGTCGTGGAGCTGGAGCAGCCTTCCCAGGATGCATATGCTTCTGCGGGGTCTCCCACGCCACGTTGACCTGACCATGTGCTGTGTGGCTGGAGATCCAGCCTGGGCTTGGGGGGAGGCAGGGCTGCTGGCCCTGGGCAGTTGGTGCGTGAAGCCCTCTCCTGGCCCACGGCCCATCCTGGGCAGTCCTTCCCCATCAAACTGATCAAGGCCAAGACTGGGTCTCCTCCCATGTCAGGGGCAAGAGCTGTTTCTCCCCTTTCTCTCCAGGATCAATAGCAGCTTCGAAAGATTGATCTCAATGGTTCCAGTGAGGTGAGCCCCTCCTGCCCCCAGAACCTGTGAACCACTGAGGGATTTGCCTCAGAGCAGCCCCAGGGTGCCCTCCCCTGGACTGGCCAAGGGCCTGTATAGATGCCCAGAGGAGGAACAAATGAGATGGGGGAAGGGCATCCAAGCTCTGAAGGTGAGAAAATATCTTTCTAATTCATCCCTTCTTTTATGATAAATTATTTTAAAATAAAATCTTCCCTGCTAGCTCAGATGGGAAAGAAACTGCTTGCAAGGCAGGAGACCTGCGTTCAATCCCTGGGTTGGGGAGATTCCCTGGAGAAGGGGATGACAACCCACTCCAGTATTCTTGCCTGGAGAGTTCAATGGACAGAGGAGTCTGGCGGGCTACAGTCCACGGGGTCGCAAAGCTGAACAGCTAACACACACACACACACACACACACACACTTTAAAACAAAACATAGCAAAATGGGCTTAATTTGTATATAAAACCCCAGCGAGTGGAGGCCACTGCAGTGACCCAGCCCAAGTCACAAACATAAACCAAATCAGCCTGAAACTGACATACCGCAATGCCCCATCTCAGCTTAGCTGTCTCCCCAGGCCCCAGCAAGAAGGTTCTGCTAGCTTTCCAGGAGATCCTGACCTCCCAGCCCTTCATGCCCTGTTCCTGAGTGGCCCTTCTGTGCTCTGTAGAACCTGTTCTTGCCCGAGATCCCCCAGGAAGAGTGCTCCACTGCCCATGAGGCACTATCTCCCCAGTCCAAGGATGGTTACCCCTCGAATACAGGACATTGAACTCATTGCTAAAGTGTTTCAGTTTTGACACTTCTTTTTTGTAAACAGACCCATGGATTTTTACACTTTTATTTGTTTAATTGCTAAGTCATGTCCGACTGTTTGTTACCCTATGGACTACAGCACACCAGGCTCCTTTGTCCTTCACTGTCTCCTGGAGTTCACTCATGTCCACTGAGTCGGTGATGCTATCTAACCATCTCGCCCTCTGCCACTATCTTCTCCTTTTGCCTTCAATTTTTCCCAGCATCAGGGTTTTTCCAATGAGGAGCTTCAGCATCAGTCCTTCCAGTGATAGATTTGTGTAAATACCACCTTGATGAGGATACACCATCCCACAAACTCCCTCATGCCACTCTTTGCTGGTGGCACTTCTATGCTTGTCCTGGGTAGTCTCTGATCTGGTCTCCATCACTAGTTTTCTATTTTGGAGATTTTCATATGAATGAAATCAAGCAGTGGTTGGAACTGGTAAACCAGAAGAGCAGAGAGACCTCTAAGCCCATGGCTCCTGCAGAGCATAAGTGAATGGACAGAAATGGACACCTGTGGAGGGGATGGGAGAGTCTTCCCAGGGGAGGTGTCCTGTGGGCCATGTCTTATAGGTTCAGCTGACATTGATCAGGGAAGAAGGTAAGGAAGCAGCAGTTATGCAACCAGGCTGTTTGTTGGAGGGTCACAGTTGAGACCGTTCTCTGCTCCCCAGAGCCCCATAGCCTTGTGCAGGGTGGGCCAGTGGAAGACACTAGAAGTCCACGCATCCCTGAGGGCTTAGCCTGGGAAAACTCTTCTGCTCTAGGTTCTCAATGTGGGCATTTTTTACATCTTGAATAGGCAACAGAGTAAAAAATAAACCATTATCTTAATAGTTGGAGATAAGCAGAATTCCCTTTCCTTCTCAACAGAATTCCTTCTGTCTTTATTTGGGATAGTCCTCACCAGCACTGCTGGAGATCCAGGGTGGATTCCCGAGGGAATTCCTGGGGACAGACAGTCTTTAAAAAGGGCCAGGAATTCGGGACAAGGTGACAGCAGAGACAAGAGCTAGGGAGAGGTGTGGGGGTGGGTTAGGAGGCCCTGAAGGTCTAAAGCCTGACTCTGAGCTGTCTGTGTTCTGCTGTTTCTGGTCACTCATCTCCCCAAAACTGAAGCCAAATTTCCTATGCACACATGGGCCTGTATGCCTGTGGGAGGCTGAGGAAGGCCTGCTCTTTCTGTGTGTGTTGACAGTGGAACACAGCTGGGGGAGCACTCACAGAAGGGCCAGGTGCTGCATGCATGGAGGTGGGAGCACCTTCCTTGGAGGGACTCGGGGTCCTGGCCTTTTCCTCCCAAGGCTCTGATGTCCAAGTGGATGGGCCACTTGGTGTAAAGAGCTGGCTCATTGGAAAAGACTCTGATGCTGGGAAAGATTGAGGACAGGAGGAGAAGGGGATGACAGAGGATAAGATGGTTAGAGGGCATTATCAACTCAACGGACATGAGTTTGAGCAAAATCTGGGAGTTAGTGAAGAACAGGGAAGCCTGGTGTGCTGCAGTCTGTGGGGTTGCCAAGAGTCAGACATGACTGAGCGACTGAACGCATGTGATCACATTTGCTGCCCACGGGCCTGCCTTTCATATTCAGTTCAGTTCAGTTCATTTCAGTCGCTCAGTCGTGTCCAACTCTTTGCGACCCTATGAATCACAGCATGCCAGGCCTCCCTGTCCAACACCAACTCCTGGAGTTCACTCAGACTCATGTCCATAGAGTCGGTGATGCCATCCAGCCATCTCATCCTCTGTCGTCCTCTTCTCCTCCTGCCCCCAATCCCTCCCAGCATCAGAGTCTTTTCCAATGAGTCAACTCTTTGCATGAGGTGACCAAAGTATTGGAGTTTCAGCTTTAGCATTGGTCCTTCTAATGAACATCTGGGACTGATTTCCTTTAGGATGGACTGGTTGGATCTCCTTGCAGTCCAAGGTACTCTCAAGAGTCTTCTCCAATACCGCAGTTCAAAAGCATCAATTCTTTGGTGCTCAGCTTTCTTCACAGTCCAACTCTCACATCCATACATGACTACTGGAAAAACCATAGCCTTGACTATACAGACCTTTGTTGACAAAGTAATGTCTCTGCTTTTCAATATGCTATCTAGGTTGGTCATAACTTTCCTTCCAAGGAGTAAGCATCTTTTAATTTCATGGCTGTAATCACCATCTGCAGTGATTTTGGAGCCCCCCAAAATAAAGTCTGACACCATTTCCACTGTTTTTCCATCTATTTGCCATGAAGTGATGGGACCAGATGCCATGATCTTCGTTTTTTGAATGTTGCGCTTTAAGCCAGCTTTTTCACTCTCCTCTTTCACTTTCATCAAGAGGCTCTTTAGTTCTTCTTGGCTTTCTGTCATAAGGGTGGTGTCATCTGCATATCTGAGGTTATTGATATTTCTGCTGGCAATCTTGATTCCAGCTTGTGCTTCTTCCAGCCCAGCGTTTCTCATGATGTACTCTGCATAGAAGTTAAATAAGCAGGGTGACAACATACAGCCTTGACGTACTCCTTTTCCTATTTGGAACCAGTCTGTTGTTCCATGTCCAGTTCTAACCGTTGCTTCCTGACCTGCATATAGGTTTCTCAAGAGGCAGGTCAGGTGGTCTGGTATTCCCATATGATGAGTTAATCTAAAGCGTATTTCGTGAACCTTCCCAGAAGCATCATCAGGTGATACAGTATGGAGGGACAGAGTGGCAGGAGCCAGCCTGGAAGCCGTCCCCACAGGCGGGACCCTGCAGAGCAGACTGACTGGTGCATTTTGCTGAGCGTCTTCAAGGCCCAGCTCCTGTCCCCAGTGGGTGGCTCTCCTTCCCACCCCAGGGCCAGCAGGTTCCTAGAGGAACCACTCCCTCTTCCTCTGGCAGGCCATCAGCTCAACTCAGCCATCGCAGCCTCACAAGGTGGCTGAGACTAGTGTTCAGTTCTGTCCCTTGAGCCTCCCAACCAGGAAACTGCATTTTGCCAGCTGCAGATGGAGTGCTGCCCCTGGAGCCCTTTCTGAGCCTGGCAGGGGCATAGACTGCACGGCTCTTTGGGGACAGGGATGCCGTGCACCTCTTTGTGCTCACATCCACCTGCAGTCTTGCTTGTTCCATTGCTTCTAGGTTTTCTCCTTGTCTGTTGCACACTGGGCGTCTCGAGGGAGAGACAAGTCGAGACTGACAGGAGACTGCAGGAGCTTCATCTTTCCCTCCTGCGGGTGCAGAGAGGGAGTGGCTAGTCCATAAACTTTCCAGACTGAAAGATACTCTAGGGCAGGGGTTCCCAAACCCCAAGGCCATGGCCCGGTGCCTGTCTGTGGCCTGATAGGAATCAGGCGGCACAGTAGGAGGTGAGTGGCGGTCGAGCGAGTGAACCTTCATCTGTATTTACAGCACTTCCCCATTGGTCACATTACCACCAGACCTCCGCCTCCTGTTGGGTCAGCCGCGGCGTAATAAATACAATGCACTCGAACCATCATGAAACCATCCCTCCAGCCCAGGTCTGCAGAAAAATTGTCTTCCATGAAACTGGTCTCTGATGCCAGAAAGGTTGGGGACCACTGCTCTAGTGGGTCAGACAACATTCGGACCATTATGGGGAGGTGACTGGGTATCACCTCCTGTGTGGCCAGAGCCTTGGCTTCCCAGAGGGCAGGGCTCCAGTCTGTATCTTTTCTGCAGGCGGCTGTCCTGAAAAAATTTCAAAACAGCTGTTTGCTGGGACTTGATGCGAAGCCTCAGTGGCCAGTCTATGGAGAGTCAGGACTGCCTCATCGGATGGTGACTTTTGACTTTTCCAGGAAAAGAGGAGAAAACTGTCTTGGACTTTTCATCCTTTCCTGGTGGGTATGGTGGGGTCTGAGTGGCCACTAGGGAGCTAAGTGTCTCTGGTGATAGTCAGGAGCAGGTGGCCGTGGGTGACTGTTGAGAGCGGTAATGAACCAACTTGCATTGCAATTTCCCGGCCGGCCTCTGGCGATCCGGGAGGTGTCTCTGTGGACAGTGGTGAGAGCCCGCCTCACATTTCTGTCTGTCTGGGCCCAGTCATCCCCTGGCTGTCTGTCTGGGCCCAGTTGTCTGCTGGTGCTGGCCAGGGGTTGGAAGAGACTTTTCTGGTCCCTGACTTTGGCTGTGAGTCACACAGACGACCCGTGCATGCAGACTGCTTCCTGGGTGCCTCTGGCTCTGGTTCTAGCCTCTCGGAGGCTCAGGTGGCCCAGCGGGAACCCTGCCCTGGGGCCGCTGCTTCGGTGGGAGCTGGGGCCCTTCTTCCCTGGGAGTGTTAATCACACATCAAGGAAGTTCCGTCTTCTTTGCTGTAAAATCATTGCTCACGGACACAGGTCATTTCATAACTGCCCCATCTAAGCCTATGGTTAATGTGCGGAGTTTGGGCCAAATCATGGATCCACTGGCTTCTTGGAGGATCTCAGTTTCCAGTCAGTGTCTGGTGGGCACCCCTCCTAGAAAGGACACTGGGAGTGGGCTCTGGGGGAGCTAGGGCAGTGGTGGGATCACAGTGTCTAGTGAACGGGGTTGGGGGGGGGGTCCCAGTCTGGCTCCTGCAGCCTGGGCTGACCCATGGCGGAATGGGTGGGGGTTGCAGATCCTTGTTCACAGGGCCAGCTTGATACAGAGCCTGGAGATGGGATCTAGGGCCTCATGGAGGACGGAAAGGGAGGGAAGCAGGTGGGAAAGGGGAAAATTGGAGAAGAGGAGAGACTTAGAGACAGAGACAGAGGGAAAGTGAGTGAGAGGAGGGAAGGAGAGAGAGGGGGCAGTGGGTAGTGAAGGCGGGGACATGTGGGTGTCTCCAGGACCACCAGCCTCTGAAGACCGAGAGACGGAGAAATGACTCCGGGAGGGCAGGCCAATGAGACAGTCTTTTTCTTAAACATGGAGAGAGTCAACATAGAGAAATCTTTAAAAATGAGTAAGAAAAAGGATAAATACCCACTTTATTCACTCACTGGATTGATCCTTTTCCTTCAAAATATTTCCTGACCACCTACCTTGCACAGAGCCCCATTTATGCCCTGGTGTAAGGCTCCCTGAAGTGCATGGGGTGGGGTGGGAGGTGGCTGGGGAGTCAGACACAAAGAGGGCATTTGGAATGAAGAGCTGTGGTGGTCTTGATGGGGGAGAATCCAGCTCAGTTCAAAAGACTGGGATGGTCTCTCCAGCCCTGTGATGGAGCAGGGACAAGTGTGCCAGGCAGAGAACAGCGTGTGTGGGAGCCCTGAGGGACAAAAGGCTGATTCACAAGCCTGGAAATACAACCAGCCAAGGAGTGACATGAGAGAAATGCAAATTGAGACGGGAGTTTTTCTTGTTTACAGATTGGCAACCAGCAGCCCTCACTGACGCTGGAGAATCACACAGATGCTGAGAGCAGTCCATTCTAGACTGCAGCTGGAGTGACAATGGGGCAGCCTTTCTCGGGAAGCTTAGCAGCCAGCACTGAAAGCCACCCACATTCTACTCCATCACCCAGCGGTCTATGTCAGGATATTTTATTCTGGGAAATCTTCAGAGACGTGGACCAAGACTCCAGAACCAACATGCTCACCATAACATTTTAAATACTGAAACTGGGACTTCTCTGGCGGTCCAGTGGTTAAGACTCTACCTTCCAGTGCAGGGGCAAGGGTTTGGTACTCCGGGAATTGAGGTCCTGGCATGCTGCAATTCATGGGGTCTCAAAGAGTCGGACACGACTGAGCGACTGAACTGAACTGATGCCATGGCACCCGCCTGCCAGTGCAGGAGATACAGGAGACGTGGGTTTGATTCCTGGGTTGGAAAGATCCCCTGCAGGAGGAAATGGCAACCCACTCTAGTATTCTTGCCTGGAAAATTCCATGGACAGAGGAACCTGGTGGGCTATAGTCCATGGGGTTGCAGAGTCGGACATGACTGAACATGCATGCAGGCACATATGCCATGGGATATACCCCCAAATTAAAAAAAATATATATAATATATATAATAAAATAGTAAAACATTTCTTAAGTACATTAAGTGTTTTCATGAAGGACTATGGAGGGATGCTCACTATATCTTCAGAATATATTAAGTAAACAAATTGGTTAGTATACATTCAGGTTCAATATGAACCCATATTGTAAAAGCATTCATATTCTCATAGGACCAAAGGCTGGAAGGATAAACAACAAAAACTCCAACAGCAGTTCATCTTGATGGTGGACTTAGAGGGAATTTTGATTTTCTTCTGTTTTTATTTATTTATTTCTTTTGTGCTGCTTTGGTGATTAAGGGGAAAAAATCAATAAATATAAAACCACACATTTAAAGATATGTTTGTTCTCAAGCCCTTTCATCTCTTCCTGACTATTGTATAACTCCCACTTGTCAATGTCAAGTTCATTTCCCACATGGCTCCTGGCTTCATCTTTTTAACATGCAAAGGTGAGTCTGTAAGTCCAGCTGAAAAAGCCCCCACCACAAACACCTCTGCTCACCTCCCGCTTCCTTAAGGGGAGGACCTGACCTTTGGAGCCTGGTGTTCAATGACCTTCACCACCCCACCTTCTTCTCAGCTGCTTCTCTAGCAGTTCTCCGACATCCAACCTCAGTCTCTAAAGCTCTCATGTTCCTTTAAAAAAAAATAATTTTTCTTTATGTATTAAGTTAACTTTGGCTGCACTGGGTCTTTGTTGCCACATGTGGGCTTTCTCCAGTTGTGGTGAGTGGGGTCTCCTCTCTGTTAGTAGCTGTGGTGGGCGGGGTCTCCTCTCTGTCAGTAGCTGTGGTGGGCGGGGTCTCCACTCTGTTAGTAGCTGTGGTGGGCGGGGTCTCCTCTCTGTCAGTAGCTGTGGTGGGCGGGGTCTCCACTCTGTTAGTAGCTGTGGTGGACGGGGTCTCCTCTCTGTTAGTAGTTATGGTGGGCGGGGTTTCCTCTCTGTTAGTAGCTGTGGTGAGCCGGGTCTTCTCTCTGTTGGTAGCTGTTGGTGGGCGGGGTCTCCACTCTGTTAGTAGTTGTGGTGAGCCGGGTCTCCTCTCTGTTAGTAGTTGTGGTGGGCGGGGTCTCCTCTCTGTTAGTAGTTGTGGTGGGCGGGGTCTCCACTCTGTTAGTAGCTGTGGTGGGCGGGGTCTCCTCTCTGTTAGTAGTTGTGGTGGGCGGGGTCTCCTCTCTGTTAGTAGTTGTGGTGGGCGGGGTCTCCACTCTGTTAGTAGCTGTGGTGGGCGGGGTCTCCACTCTGTTAGTAGTTGTGGTGGGCGGGGTCTCCTCTCTGTTAGTAGCTGTGGTGGGCAGGGTCCCCTCTCTGTTAGTAGTTGTGGTGGGCGGGGTCTCCTCTGTGTTAGTAGTTGTGGTGGGCGGGGTCCCCTCTCTGTTAGTAGTTGTGGTGGGCGGGGTCTCCTCTGTGTTAGTAGCTGTGGTGAGCGGGGTCTCCTCTGTGATAGCAGTTGTGGTGGGCGGGGTCTCCTCTGTGTTAGTAGTTGTGGTGGGCGGGGTCCCCTCTCTGTTAGTAGTTGTGGTGGGTGGGGTCCCCTCTCTGTTAGTAGTTGTGGTGAGCCGGGTCCCCTCTCTGTTAGTAGTTGTGGTGAGCAGGGGCTACTCTCCAGTTGTGGCATGTAGGCCTCTCTCTTGTTGCGGCTCCCAGGCTCTGGAGCTCAGGCTCAGTAGTTGTGGCACACGGGCTTAATTGCTCTGTGGAACGTGGGATCTTCCCAGACCGAGGATCAAAACTGTGTCCCCTGCATTGTAAGGTGACCACTTAACCACCAGACCATCAGGGAAGCCCTCCTTCTCATTTATAAACCTCCCTCTTCGTGCATTCTGCCTCCTCTTCCTGGAATGCTAAACCTCGTACGGCTCTTCTTGGGAACTCCTACTCATCCTTCAAAACCTTTTCTTAATGCCTCTGCTATGATAATATCACTTCTGGCTTTAAACCACATAGCTCTCAGGATAGTCTCCAAATTTCTTACATGGCTCTGGTTTGTCACTCCATCTCCATCTTTCACGCACTGTGCCTTCACCCCTTCCTCCTCCACTCACCTGTGTGTTCTGAACAGCAAACCTCTGGCAATTGCCTATTATACTTCCATCTCTACTCCCCAAACTCCCTAAGCACCCCATTGCCTGGCCAACTCCTACACTCTAAAGTTTTAGACGAAATAACCCCTCCTTTGGGAGCCTTCCCTGACTCCCGGCATGGGCTATGTTCTGCAGACTCCACCGTGCCCCTCCCCCATGCTCGCCGCATGGGGCCACAGTTTCCTCCTCACCTGTTTGCCCTGCAGGACTGCAGGTGAGCTTTGAGGGCGGGCTGGCATTGGATGATGAGGAGGAGGGCAGAAACAGTGACCAGCAGTCTTCAGTTCAGGTTCCGAGCTTACCAGGGGCATTTGAGTTTGCTCCCCCCACCTCTCTTCACCAACCCTACCAGGGCACTGCTCACTGCATCTCCTGTTGGACCCTGGGCGCTCATGGCAAAGACCTAGAGATGCAGAGGAGGGGTGATGCTCTTGGAAGCCATGAATGTGCACCTGGGGAGACGTGGGAAGACTCCCCTATCTCGCCAGCCTCTGGGGGTTGGAGCTTGATAACAGAGCAGACCGGAGTCTTCTGTAAATGGGGCTAATGAGCACGTCTGGCTTCAGGGGCTTGAGGGCATCACAGCATCCTCCTTGAGCAGTTCTCTCTCCCCCCACCACCCACCATCATATTCAGGGCCAAGGTCAATTCTAGCCAGCACAATAGCCTGGAGTCTCACCACACTGTCAGGCTCAGAGCCCAGCCTGGCTGCCTGACACTTCTGTACCTGCTGAACTGACTTAGAGGTGCATCTTGTTGGAAGTAATCATTTAGATGGCCTTCCTTGGTGGCTCAGATAATAAAGAATCTGCCTGCAATGCAGGAGACTTAGGCTCAATCCCTGGGTCAGGAAGATCCCCTGAAGAAGGGAATGGCTACCTACTCCAGTATTCTTGTCTGGGAAGTCCCATGGACAGAGGAGCCTGACTGGGTACAGTCCATGGGGTCATGAAGAGTTGGACATGACTAACTGACTAACTGCTGGGGTCCAGTCCCGGTGGGTCCAGGGTAATTCGAAGGGGAGACGGAGTAGGCATCCTAGGAAAAAACTTATTTAATTACAGATATATAGAGAGATTAGAAACGGATAGTGTAGTAGGAAAATTAGTGGAGAAAAGGAGGCTGAATAACTTGGTTTACGTGGAATACCAATCACCACCTACGTAGGCCACAGGCGTCTTTCCGTTCTCCCGAAGGAGAGGAGGCACTGAGGCCTCCCCGGTCCGATCTTAAAAGCCCAGGCAAAGTTAGTAGGCTTGGTGAGTACCCACATACCAGATGGGAATTCAGCCAGAAGGGAAGAAAACGACACGGGGCAATCAGTCTTTCCAGAAACTGATCCGATTTCTTTATTTTTTAGGTTTCTTTATATACCTTTTGTTATACATAAGGATGAATACAGAGTCATGTGGGGGTCAGCAGACCTGACCCTTGTCACAATAAGGTGCTTCATATAAAATTATACAAAGGTCTTATGGGTTTTACATCATCTCCTGGCCATGAGGCCTGCTGACATTTTATGATCCTTTCTTTCTGATAACCAAAAAACTTATTTTTTCCAAGGGTGTTTTTTCTTAAACCAGGCACCACCCTCTGAAGGTAGCAGATAAAGTTGTATTCCTATAGGGTGAGGGTGTAGTGGGTTACAATCAAGAAAGGAACTTACTTAGCCTAAGGTTTAACATGATTAATCTTAAAGGTTAATACTTATTTTTCCTATATGCTAGTTGTATTCATTATAAGGGCAGGGAATATGGAGATTTAGCAGCAAATATTGGCTCAACAAATGAAAACCCTTCACCAATGTTCCCTTTAAGATCTATTTAGTCTTAAGATAGTGATAAAGTTACATTTTTGCATAGCAAGGACACAGTGATTTATAACAAAGTACAGTGATCTATAACAAAAGAGAAAATTCGTTAACTCAAAAAGTCTAGTATTGCTAACATCAAAAACTACTATATTTCCTTTTCTATATTCCAAATACATTGATTAATATATTCCCAGGTGCCTAAGGGTATGGAGGCCTGGCGGCAATCATTGACTCAACAATGAGAAAAGCCCTATGCTAATTAAGACTTTCAAAATTCTCCAAACTCTCTGTGCTGTTTATGGTTGAGAGGTTGTCACACAAGCTAGTCTGTCAGTAGAGAGGTTTGACCTGAGACACCCTAGTCACACCCAGGGCAGGGAATTAGCAGCAATAATTGGCACAATAAATGAAAAACCCTTCACCAATATAATTCCTAATCAACCCACTATACTATACTAAGAATTTTCTAACTTCTCAAAAGAGTCTGTGTTTAGAAAGTTTTAAAGCATCTCATGCCTCTCATGGTTGGGAGGCTGTAAACAATCACATGTGGCCAGATAAACCTGCTCAGGCAGGCTAGAGAACCTTCAGAGGAGTTTGTAAGTTGAAACACTCTTGTCACACCCAGGAATTTTTGTTAACTGGAGCTTCACGTTTACTCCTTCTCCGAGAGAACCGGTGGGGAACAGCCCCCCATAAAGTCAGAGGTGTAGGCGAGAGCATGAAACAGTAAAGTAGATAGACTCTGGTTTTGGGGGTAGAAGCTCGGGAACAGGGGGTTTCCTGAGGCTTGATCAGGCCTTTGCGTATGCCAAGCCTCCTTCCTCATGACCTTTGCCATGGGCGGAGTTCCTCACGCTGGCCCCCGGCAACTAACGCTTTCACCCTTTACACATATTTAACTTGCTAGACATAAGATGCTTATAAAACAGCCCATTTCTCCCCTCATGCTGGCCATGCTTGGAACAAAGTTTTGCTCCTGGGATTCTGAGCATCCTCCTACCTACCAGTTAAATCCAGGTAGGTTTGGCTGTGTGGAGGCAGGCTTGTCCCTGGCAGGTAGGGCTGTCAGTGTCCAGATTCTATTTCTGGTTGGGGGTCCGAGAGATGGAGGAAGGGAGAGGCTCCCCTTGGGATCGTGGCCGGCAGACCGTCCCCATTGGCTCTTCCTGGGCTCCAGCTCCTCCTGGGCTCCAGCTCCTCCTGGGCTCCAGCTCCTGGTTCTCTGGTTTGGAGAGCAGGGGGCAGAGGGGAGGGCTCTGCATCTCTGTAGTCCTCCTCCTCCACCCTTGGTGAGCACTCTATGTCCTTATAACTCAGTGAAGCTGGACATCTGGGTTCCAGCCAGGACCACCCAAATGCCAGGCCAGTGCCATGGGCTTTGCCTGGCAGAGGTGGGATTTGGGTTGGCAGGTGACCATGCTGGGGGCTATCCCGAGAGACAGGCTCTCCAGGGTCATGGTTTGGACCGTGGTCTTGGTGGCACCGGTACCTTGCTTGCTGTCTGTTGTCGGCGAGTCAGCGTCATCACATTGGAGGCACATTAACAGTGCCCATGGCTGGAGGTGGGGGGGGCCCCTGGTCAGGACAAGGGTGTGGAGGGGTCTGCAGTTGTGTCGGCCAGGGCATCTCTCTCCACCCCTTTCTGGACCCACAGACCTGTAAGCCCCTTGCATGGGGGGACAGACATGGTTTCAAGAGGGCTGACGCCCTGTTCCCAGGAGAGTGGGCAGAGTCCTGGGACGCTCAAGGATGGTTTGTCAGGATCATTCCCCTTCCTGCCTGGGGCTCTGGAGTGTGTGTGCTGATTTGTGGATGTAAATCGGTGGTGCCTCATGAGCACATTGCTCCCGTTGAATTTCTTCCTCTTGGCAGGGGGACAGCTATAATTATTTAGGAATTATAATAAGGATTTAGTAAAGGTGGTAGTGAGATGACAATGATGATGAGGTGACATGTAGGTCCATGAAGACGCTGAGACCTCGGGGGCCACCATCACTGACCTCGGAGGTGAGAAAATTGAGGCTGCAGAGGGCAAGTGCTGCCCCAGGGTCCGCCCACCTCTGCTCAGTGTGGTCTGGCTGGCACCCCCTCCTCCATCCTTGCTGTGACCAGTATGCCTGGTCCCCTGCACCCCCGGCCTTGCCCGGGGCCGCCCTCAACTATTGCCAGGGCAGGTGCGCTGGGCAGGCAGGCTCTCGCTCCCAACTTCCACCACTTTCTGGCAGAAACAAACAAAGCAGTGGGTGAGTTATTTGCCACCTTCTCTGCATAAATCAGAGACATAATGTAGCTGCCAGGGTTCTCTCGCTGCTGCGTTCACGAGGCAATTAACTTGAAAATTGAATTGATGTGCATTGATTTTTTTTAATAAAGTTATTGTAATATATTCACTCGTTAGAATCTGGAGCTGAAAATAGACATTTTGCTTCTGATTACAGGGCCATCCGTATAAATCACATGGGGACGATAACAACACAACCCCTCATTGTGCAACTTCATTTCCTGTTAGAACGGAAAGGTCTATCACGGGGCTATTTTTCTTCTCCTGTGTGGAGGTTTGACACAATTGGGACCCCTGAGGCTTTTCTCCAGAAAACCGGGCTGAGGGTGGGGGGCGGAGCAGGGCGGGCTTTGGGACATGTCCGGGTCCCACAGGCTCGGGCCCGGCGTCTTGGGTTCAGCCCTGGGGTGGGTGGTACCGAGCAGGGACCAGTGCCCTGCCAGCTCTGAGTTCAGAGGAACTGATGTGATGGGGGGAGGGGTTGGCAATGTGGTGCCGCCCACAGGGCTGGGCAGACACCCAGACACAGGTTCCTAACCCCTGAACCACAGGCAGCCTCAGTGTTAGCCCCTGCAGGGAACAGAGGCCAACTGGTCTTTAGGCAAGTCTGCCAGTTAGAAATGTCTCCCACGCCTGGAGCTGTGGTCTGGGTGACCTCTTTCTGCTTTGTGTCCCTGGAATGGGAGGCCCAAGACAGTTCCGGAACCACCTGGCTTTGTGAAGTATCTACCCTGTGTCCTTCTGCTGGTCAGGCCTGTTTTATAGACCCCAGGGGCCCACGGGACCCCCAGCTTCTCCCACTGTCCTTCCAGAAAGAAGCTGAAGAACGGCTCAGGGCTGTGGCCCCTCAGAGCAGGGGCTGGAGCTGGATGAGCCCTGGGGCCTTTCCTGCCATGAGAGGGGCGTGTGCAGTGTTGCAGGGAGGGATGGCTGTGCTCCCTGGACCTTGGAGGATGCGTGTGGATTTGTGAAGCTTTGTGTCATACCCTAGAGACAGGCCCACCTGACCTCAGGGGAAAGGGGCCCTGAGGGGTGAGGAAGGAAGGTTCTGGTCTACATGAAGAGACCCAGTGCCAAGCTGGGGGTCCTGCAGTTGAGCTGCTGGGAGTCTATCTTGTGAGGGTCCTGGCTGTGGAGATGGCTAGATTTCACCAGACTGCCGAAAGGGTCAGTACTTCCTACCCAAATTAAGAACTCATTTGGCAAATGATTGGCTTGGCTCTGTTTCCCAGACCCTGGGTGCCATGCTGACAGCTAAATTTCATGAAACTGTTAAAGCTGGTATTTAGGGTATGTTGGGGGTTTGGGGGGTGAGGAAGGAGAGACCAGATCTCCGGGTCTAGGTATCTGTCCATGATAACACTGCTCTTTGACAATGAAACCACTGCCCACCAGGCTGGTCTGCCTACAGGCTCTTATCGGGGGCATCCCCTTGGCCCTCATATCCTCACTCCCCCCTCCCTCCCCACCACGGGTGGCCATGAATTGTCATTTAGGCTAAGCGAGCCAGAACCTCTCTGGCTGGAAGTCCTCACCTTGCTCTGCAGGAAGTGGGGAGGAAGGGCCTGTGGGGAGGATGGGGAGGTTTGCGGGCAGCTTCCAGATGTGTACTGGGGGTGCAGAGAGAAACATTGGTCCTGTGCCCAGGACCACCTTGAGAAGGGGTCAGGAACAGGCAGTGGAGATAAGTTGGGACTGAAGAAGCTAGGGACAGCCCACCAGAGAAATAGCAGGAGGTTGGGGCTCCAATATTTTGGGTTCCAGGTCACTGACCCATGTCCCTAGGTGGGCGGATGCAGGTTCCCAGGGCTGTCTACCTGTCTAGACTCTTTGGCACCTGCTGAATGCACCAACTCAATGGACATGAGTTTGAGTAAACCCCAAGAGGTGGTGATGGACAGGGAGGCCTGGCATGCTGCAGTCCATGGGGTCACAAAGAGTTGGACACGACTGAGCGACTGCACTGAACTGAACTGAATGCTTCAAGTGCTCTCATTGAATTTTATTATTTGCTCTTTGAGAGGCTGAACAGGCTGGAGAAAAGGACCCAGGGCAATGCTGGTTTGGCCACATCTGGGGGAATTTGGGGGACAATCACCCTGCTGAGTGTGTGAGACCAGGGTCTAAACTGGACCCCAGAAGCCCTCACCCATGCAGACCATTGGCGCTAGCTCTGCCCTGGGCAGAGAGGAGTAGCTGGTGCCACAGGACAGCACCTTCCACCCCTGGACTCGCATGGCTCTTCCACTTGCTGGGCTGTGTGCGCCTCCCCACCGTGGTGGGCGGGATGATGGCCCCTCAAGATGTCCCATCCGAGGCCCCAGAACCTGTAAACGTGTGGCCTTCCTTCCATGGCTAAAAGGACTGTGCAGACAGCCCTGGGGGTCCTGAGATGGGGTCCTTCTGGATTGTCCAGCCCTATCTAATCACACAAATACTTAAAGACAGGAGACCTTCCCCAGTGTGGTTGGCAAGAAAAGACAGGTGATGGAAGCAGAGGGTGGAGGGATGTGCTTGGCAGGAAGATGGGGCCACAAGCCAAGGAGTGTGGCAGCCTCTAGAAACTGGAAAAGGCAAGAACGAATCTGTCTGGGCCCCTCCAGTAGGAACACAGCCTTGCAGATGTCTAATTTCAGCCCCAAGGACTAACAGCAGACCCTTGAACTCCAGAAACGGAAGAGAACAAATTTGTCGTGTTTGAAGCCAGTCAGTTTGCAAGAGTTTTTTTACAGCAACTGGGAAGCCACCCCAATTTCATTTTTCTGTCTATCTCTCACTCACATGTCCAGCCTGCTGCTGATGGCCTTACCTGTGCCATAAGCACCTGTATGGGGTGGGGCCTCAGGAGATGGAGAACGGAGCAGATGTGGCTCCTGGGAGGAGTCAGGGGCCATCCTACCCCAGCTAGAGCCATGACTGGGGCTTGCTGGTCCTTCCTAATGCCAACTCTCATGGGGGCTGTCCTGCCCCTTGCTGCCAGCCCAAGACGAGGCTGGTGCTTCTGTGTTTGACAACCCCTGCTCGTCGAGCTGTGGACTTCCGGTGCTGGGGCCACATGACGAGTTCATATTAGGGCACCAGAGGAGCCCTTCATTGGGGGTGACGGCCACAGAGACAGGTGATGGAGTGCTGCACAGCCATCCAGCATTCACCCCCACGGGCCCCACGGATTATAAGGTGTGTGCCTCACCCCAAGGAGACATGGGGAGAAAGCCTGAGGGGGCGAGGCGGGCACAAGCTCAGCCTGACCCCACGTTCCCATCTCAACAGACAACCATGAGTGGAGACTGGCCCAGGCAGTGAGCTGGGTCTTGGCCCCTTAGGGCTCCCTGACCCTGAAATGTAAGTTAATGAGAACGGGACCTTGAGGTCCATGGGATGGGAGTCCTCAAAACTGGCCTCTCTGCCTTAGAGGGAGTGGGTGTGAGGCGAGTGGCTATGGAGATGGGTCAGGCCCCGGGAGACTGGCAGCAGGAGAGTGGTTCCCACTGCCTGGACCTTGTGCTGAAGCGGTCTCTGAGTGTGTTCCCGGGGTGGGGGCGGGGGTGGAGCCTCACTGGGAGGGACAGCCTTCCTCTGGGCTTCTGCTGTCTCTCTAGAGCTCTCTCTATTTCTCTGTCTCTGTCTTCCTGTCCCCCCTGCCCATCTCTCTGTGTCTGTTCCACACCTTCTCTCTCTGTATATTTCTCTGTCTCTATCTCTGTCTCTGTTGAAAGCATGAGGACGTTGGATCTTACCGGGGTGTTTACACATGGGAAGGGAGGGCTCTGGTGCCCTGGGAGCCCCTTAAGAGCCCCTCCCCTTCCTGTCTCCTGTGACAGCCCTTGGGCCACCCTCCCAGGCCTGGGTCTTCTCTCTCAGCCTGTCTGGTGACCTTCAGAGCACTCGCAAGGCCTGGGTGCCTTCTTAGAGGGCAGGACTCACAGGGCCCCCACCTCCAAGGTTCCTTGACACCTGGAGGGACTACGGTGCATGCACAGGGCGCAGCGCTGGCCCGGTTCCCGCGGACACGCCATGAACAGCAGTGATGGCTGCCGCTGTTACAGCTGTGGCTGCTCCCGCCTCAGCCCCACCAACTTCCCTTCACTGTCCGTCATTCCCAGAGGAGGGGGTGCAGGGCTCAGGCTTGGCACCCTGGTCCCCTTGACCATCTGGTGGTCAGCTGCAGCAGGAACAGGCTGGAGAGGGGAGGGCTCCAAAGGGGGCCTTCTGCTACTCACAAAGCAGGGCCTCACGGGAGGCCAGTGCTTTGATCTCAGAATTCTCAGACCCCACACTGCGTGTTGGTCTTCCCTGGTAAAGAGTCTGCCTGCCAATGCAGGAGATGCAGGTTTGATCCTTGGGTCGGGAAGATCCCCTGGAAGAGGAAATGGCAACCCACTCCAGTATTCTAGCTTGGGAAATCCCATGGACAGAAGAGCCTGGTGGGCTAGAGTCCACAGGGTCACAAAAGAATCAGATGCAACTTAGAGACTAAACATCAACAGCAAACTCTTGTGTAAGTTCTTCAGCCCCTATATTGTATGATGCAGCCCAAATTAAGATAGACTGCAAATGCACTTTCTAAACCATAAAGAGACCATGTGTCTGAAACAGGACCTGGGAACAGAGCGCGTACCCTCGTCCCTCCCTAGAGCTTGGACCATCTGTCAGACCATGGGGCTGAGGGTCTGGTTGAGCTGCTTATGGCTCCTGGGCCCAGGGAAGCCACAGAGGTCTTTCCGGCAGGGCCAGTGAGGACCCTTGACCCTGGGCCTGCCCAGGAGGGCTGCTGCTGCTGCCCCTTTGTCCTGCTGGCCAAGCAGAGTGTGCCCGGGGATACCACAAAATACTTAGAAGAAAGTGGGCAGCTCTATTTATCTTCCCAAAAGTGTCCCTGTTCTTGACATGTCATGTAAGGGCACGTGTTTAAATGAAAGCGTGGCTTTGAGCGAAAAACCAATTTGTTTAAAACAACCTGTGGAGTTGTGCGAGATGTGATTTTGACAAATGAGCACAAACTTCACGCGGGCCGAAGTGTTCAATTATGGATGAGCTAATTATCCAAGTGCATCGGGTCTGGACCGCCAAGATGTCTGCATGTCTCCACCTCTGGCCAGCCCCAGCCCGTCGGCTAGGATAATTAATGAAACCTCGTTCCTGAATTATTTTGCCAGGCACAAATAATCACTTATTTTTGTGATTCAACATCCATCGGGCGGGTGCACCATGGGGCTTTCCAGCTACAGTGGGCGTGGGAGGGGCCCCGGGCCTGTCGAGTGTCTGCACGTCGTAGGCGCTACTCAAGCTGGATGGGCTGTCTCTGGATTTAATGAAAGCTGCCCCTGGTGTGTGCTGGCAGGAGCCCCCTCCTTCTCATCTGTAGGGGCGACCTTCCATGAGCGCTGCAGAGGTGCCTGGTGGGGCCTGATGTCTCTGTGACTTTCCTCTATAGCTAACAGACAGACGAAGCCGGTAGGGAGAGAAGGCAGGGGTCCTAGAAGGAGCAGGGGGTGTCCAGCACCATTCTTTTGGGCAGGGCCAAACCTTGGAGGTGTTACTGGTTTGGTTTTTTTCACCTATCAGCTTGAGTTGAGGAATTACACTTCTGGTGGTATTCCCCTCCCCCCCCCCCCCCCCCCCCCGCTCGGCCTCCTGACAAAGAAGAGGAAACCGTCTTCATCTTTTAATTTATAAGGTAACACTAACCTTGTAAACTACCTGCTAACCAGATAGCCTGCTAATCTACGCTGTGTTTACTGTGTCTGGGCATTGTGCTATTTGACAGATACATTCTGCCTTCGTGTTTGCTGCATCCATGCTGGGTGATATAGGCAGTCGAGCGACTTCAGATCGAGAGGAGATAAATATTAATAGTTTGTTCAATCTCCCGACACGGGTGAACGTCAGAGCCAGGAATGGGGTGGAGACTGTCAGACTTCAAAGCCTCACTCCCAACTGGCTCATTTTACCACCTGAAGAGTAAGCGAGCACCTACCAGTTAGCTGGCAAGTGCAGCAATAACCAGGGTCTTTCCATTTCAAATAACTTACATCCCTGAGAGATTCATGTGACTGGCATCACCACACGTCTTCTACGGAAACCACAACTGAGTCTTCAAGGCACGTCTGTGGTCCATTCTAAAAGTTAAAAATTCAGCAAATATGTTTGCATTGCTGTAACTATGTAAACAGTGTTTGCTGCATAGTTGCATAGTATACTATAACATTACACTGGGGTACAAAGTATTCTATAATAGCAGCTCCTTTTATGTACAGATTTCTTCTTTCTGGAGACTCTTATTTCCTTTCCTTCCAGATCTGTATGATCTTAAGTATTACTACTTCTAGCGTCTCTGTAACATTAAGTCTCTGGAGATGTAATGGAAAAAAAAAACCCTCAATAAAGCCTTTCTTGGGATGTCCTGGTGGTCCAGAGGTTAGGACTCCATGCTTCAATTGCAGGGAGCATGGGGTTCGATCCCTGGTTGGGGGAACTAAGAGCCCACGTGCTGTTAAAACTAACAAACAAAAGCCTTTCTCCCCAATCTCCAAGCATCCCAGTGTGGCTGCTTAACTACCCAGTAGCAGTGGAGAAATCGCAACATTTCCTCTCTGAGTCTGAGCCGCCAGTTTCTCACTTGACTCCTTTATTACCCCTAGACCACACCCACAAGTAACTTTTCTTTTTTATTAATAAATCTTATCTTTAAAATTAGGTTTAGATTTACAGAAAATTTGTAAAGGTGGTACAGAGCGTTCCCATGGACCCACACCCCTTTCCCCCATCAATAATATTAATGTGGTTCATCTGACTCAGTTAACGAACCAATATAGATACATCAGTTTAAACTAAAGTCCATAAATAGACAGTAATAGTTTAAGACTTTCCTTAGTTTTTACCTGACGCCCTTTTCTGTTCCAGGACCCCATCCCATCCGGGAGGCCACACAGTGTTCATCATCACGTCTCCTTGGGGCTCCCTTGGCTGTGACAGTCTCTCAGACTTTCTTCATTCTTGGTGACCTTGATAGTTTTGGGGAGTACTGGTCAGAGAGTTCAAGGGCTGTCCCTTGGCCGGGATTTTTTGATGCTTTTCTCAGAGTTGGATTGGGGTATGGGGCTTCCTGGGAGGAACCACGAAGGTGCAGTGTTCCCCTCACCACATCTTGTCAACAGGATTCGATGCTCATGCTGACCCTGGTCACCTAGCTCCTGCACTGTCAGGCTTTCTGCGGTGCTAACAGGTGGCTGGTGTGCTGCCATTGCTTTGTTATTTTATTCACATAGTGTGCGTGTCTTGCCTCCCATCGCCTTTTCTGGAAATCACCCCATCAGGCTGTGGCCCCTGGGCCAGAGGCAGCCCAGAAGCGGCCGCATCAGGCTGGCTCCTTAGTGGCCGTTTGCTTTGTAACCAGTGGATTCGGTCTCCTCTTCCTGGGGGGGTATTTTATTCCTCCTTACTGTTTCTTCTGAGTGTCGTGGTTTTTCTGCTGGCCCCTCAGCATCGCTCACGTCTGGATGGAGCTGTAACCATTTCCGAGAGTGCTGCTCCTGCAGGCTGTGAGGTAGTCCACCCACCATCAGCCTCCCACTGACTGACTGTGAATGTCCCAACCATTTGGTGGGCTCGGGCACAACCAGCTGAGCCAGCAAATACTCTGAGCGTAGGAAGGGGCCATCACAGGGTCTGGTTCCAGCTGATCACTGCTGGCCAGCAGACCCCACCAGCCCCTGTCTGACCCTCCTCCATGTGGATGTTGTAGCAAGGCCCTTGCTTCCAGCGTGCGCTTCCCACAAAGGGGCCCTGCTTCCAGCAAGGACACAGGGTGCTGGATATCCACAGGAGAGAGGGGGACCACAAGAGGATGTGTTTCCAGAGAGATGAGCTCCTTGGAGCTTCTGTCCTTCAGAACACAGGCAGGTGTTTCTTCTTGGAGCTGATGTAACTGATAATATTACTGGTGAACGTCTCAGAGTCCTTTCTGGGCACCCGGCACTCCCCAGGGCTTCTCCTTGGACCCTCAGCAAGTCCCGTGTAATAGGAACTTCTTCTTAGCTCCACTGCCGGGGAGCAACTGAGGCTCAGAGAGGAGGATATTGAGTGTCTCAGGCTGGTCACTGGGGTCAGAGGTGTCCTCATGCAGCCAGTCTGAGCTGGAGAAGGTCAGATGCTGGGCTCCTGAGGGCAGTGCACTTGCCTGGGCCTGTCCATGGCACTCTTGCCTCGAGTTGGCTGGCCCCAAGGGCTACCTGGAGCCCCTCCGGTGGGGTGATGGAGGAGCAGCCCAGCCCTGTGAGGACTCCGGGACCCAGTGATGGCCTCGGGGCCCAGTGGTCGTGTAGATAGGCGAGGTGCTTACCTATGGTGGCTGCCCTGTTTCTGTGGGGGCTCCTGGCCAGACTGGGTAAGAATTTCCTGAGGGCTGGGTCTGCTGCTTAGGCTGGAAGGTGAGCGACGAGCAGAGAGAAACGGAGTAAGAAGTGGGGCCAGAGGGACGGTGCTATGTTCCTGTGTGCGCCAAGAAAGTGAGGTCACCCACAGAAAAAGGCCCGTGAGGCTCGGCGTGGGAGGTGGTGCTGAGCTGCTGATGTCATGGAAAGCTACCTGGGGTTCACTCCCCCCGCTGTGGAAAGGAGCCCACGAGTCCGGAGCACCCTTCTTTACTGGGGTGATGAGTGACATGATGCATCATAGGAGGGGTAGGGGGGATCCCGCCTGGGGTCAGAGTGTCAGGTTTGGATTGGACTCTGACACCCACTTGCCATTAGACGTGTGGGATCACACTGCTGAGCCTCAGTGGCTCATCTGTAAAGGGGGGCAGGTCCTCCCAAGGCCTGAGAGACAAGAGGTGGTGGTCAAGGTCAGTGTGGTTACTGACCCTGGAGCAGCAGGAGGGTGGGAGACCCAGTCACAAAAGTGAGCAGACAGGAGGGCTCAGCCAGAGGCAGGCGACCACCTTCTACCTGGTCTCCCCGGGGAGGTCCGGCCACAGGCATGTGCTGGCAGGGCCGGGAGGGCTGGGGCTGGGGTGGTGTGCACTGCGTGCTCTGCTTGCAATTCCAGCTCCCTGTCTCCTTGGCTGTCTCAGAGGACAGACCCAGGAGATGCCTTTGAAGTCCTGCTCTTCGAGTGCTTGGTGGACAAGGGTTTGGGCGAGGGTGGGGCTCCTCCTACATCCTGAGTTATGCCCACACCCTCTCTCTTTCCTCACTCCAGGGAGTAAATGACCATCTTTCTACAGAAAAGGGACAGCCACCCTCTGGGGCAGGAGGGGTGTGGTCAGCCTTCCCTTCCTTCAAGGGAACCAGTTACACACCTACTGTGTGCCAGCTGGTCTTTGCTTGCTGTGGGGCTGGCTGTTCCTTGCCCTGCACATGCCATCCGGGATCTCTATGGGGCCGCAAGTCCTGTCCTTGTGTCCTGGGAGCGCCTGCTTAGGGATGGGGGTCTCTTTGTGGTGGGATGTGAGCAGGTGAGCCTGGGGAGCAGCCTGAAGGCTAGCTATGGGCTCCCTTCCAGAGATGGCCTTTCTGGCTGCAGAGAATGTCATTACGTCGAGAGGGTTGGGGCTCACCTGTGGGACCTCACATGATATTAACCTCCCAGTGACTTTAGCAGGTGAATGAATTGCCTTCCTCTCCCCAGCCTGGGAAAAACCAAGTCACAGTGGTAACAACTTCCAGCAAAATGATTAGTATCCCCACTAATGGGTTTGTTCTCAAAGTGAATGCTCCAGTTGCACATGGGATAGTTTCACAGTAACAAGACGCGTGTATATAGTTTGCTCCAGACTGTCACCTCCAAGGGGCACTTTTCAACTCGTCAGGACCACTGGGGATACCAGGGGTGTGCAGTGTGGAGGCTCCTGGCAAACACTGGCTCCTGGCAAACACTCCTTGATACAGTCACAGGTGGCAAGTTATTGGTCAGTGAGCCCTCTGCACAGTCCAGGAGAGCAGAGGGAACTTCCCCAGACCCTCCTGAAAAAAAAAAAGAAAGAAAGTGAAAGTGTTCATCACTCAGTTGTGTCCGACTCTTTGCAACTCCATGGATTGTAGCCCACCTGGCTCCTCTGTTCATGGAATTCTCCAGGCAAGAATACCGGAGTAGGGAGCCATTCCCTTCTCAAGGGAATCTTCCCAACCCAGGGATTGAACTTGAGTCTCCCGCATTGTAGATCTTTTTTTTTTTTTTTTTTTTTTTTTTTACTGTTAGAGCCACCTATACTCAAAGGGTGGCAGGACAGAGCAGGGTTCCTGTTCACGCTACCTGGCAAGAGAATAGGTCTCCTCCCCAAAGTATGTATAAATACTTCCTAAGGCTGAAAATGTGGGGTCACTTTCCTGTGGCTTCACACAGGGTTTTCGATAGTGGCTTGACATGCCACACTGAGACAGGGAAGGTGGGGATACTAATCATTTTGCTGGAAGTTGTTACCACTGTGATTTGTTGGCTCGGGGCAGGGGGAGTGCTCGGATGCCAAGTCAGAAGACGCAGAGTCGTCCTGGCTTCAGGATACTCTCATCTGCAGGGCTGGGCACATTTATCCAACACTTAAACCAATGGGGCAGAAGGTGGGTGGCCCCAGGGCTATGTGAACCCTGGACAGGCGGGTCCCCTTGGCTGAGCTGAATTCAGCTGACCCCCTTCTCCTGCCTCAAAACTCTGCCGTCCTCCCCAAACCAAGACTCCATCCATAGACCCAGCACCTCTCTCGTCTCTCACCTGGCGGGTCTCAGCTTGCTCAGGGTGGAAGCCGCCTTGGTTGTGTTTTCCTTGTACCAGCGTTTTCATGGCCACTGCTCTTGGCAATATGAGGCTGGCAATAAAAATAATTGATTGGAGGGATGTTGATAAAGCCCCGCTTATTGCAAACAGTAAATTAAAAGTGAGAACTCCACCTTTCTTCCCATCCAGGGAACAATAACCACTCGCAAGGGCTGGAGGAGACGGAGGACAAGATATAGAGCCATCGTTCAACTTCACCCATCTCACCGGCAACCTCATAAAAATTAAGGAATAATTTTTCAAAGAGATAAGGGCTGCAGGGACATGAAAAGCAAAACAACCAAACTGTTTCTGCCCTGAGGAGGTACACACAGGACGGGAAGGGATTTCTTTTCCCATTTTTAATTTACAAGAACCTTGTAAACCACAAATTAAAGCAGCAACAGCAATTCAGAAGGCTTGATTCATTAAGCCTTTATTTACCCTTAATGCCTCCAAAGGAAAATAATTTGGTTACTGAACATGAGTAATGGGCTCAGAGTGACACTTTCCCACACAAATCTCTGGCCCTTTTCGGGGTGGGGCTGCTGCGCGCTGAGCAGATGCTGGCCGTGGAGGGCGCCTTCTCCCACGGTCATTATTCTGGGATGCCCCACGAGTGGGAGGCCTGAGCAAGACAGCTCCTCTGGACATTTTGTTCCCAGCCTGCAGACAGGAGCACATAGGTCTCCAGTGGTCACTTCTAGGACTATTTCAAGTTCTCTTTTCCAACAAGCATGAAGTGAATCAAAGTCACCATTGTTTATAACAGACAGGGAGTAGGGGCCCAACAGAAACGTTTTAAGTGAATGAATGAAGAAATGAGTGAAAAAAAGGGCCAACACTGCACTGCCCTCTTGTGCTGGGCTTTGGGTGGGTGAGAGTTTCTGCAAGTACATGGCCTCATTGCATGTGTGTGTTTGTAAGTGGGATCCCCATCACCTGAGTACTTGCTGCATGCCAGGCACTGTGCTTGGTAAGAAATCAATGTGGCCCCAGCTCCCTCAGGGTTTAAGGCCAAGGTGACATGGTCTTTCTCTCAATAACCTGCATTCTGGGACTTATTGGGTGGTTTCTGAGGTGGGAGGTGAGGAGGGCAGTGCAAGGGGAGTGAGGTGGGGGAAGCGAGGCTTTGGAGCTGGGCTGCTTGGAGTGCGGATGCAGATGTTGTGTTGCGTTCTGTGCTGAGTAGCTGATCACTCGAAGATAACACATGTTTATCCTGGTGCCATTTTTGAGGCCAGGACTTCAGGCCTGGGGCACTGGTTGTGATCAAGCTCTGTGGGGCTGGGGTCTGACCTGAAGGCCTTTGGGGAAGGGTCTGCTTCTAGGCTCACTTGGCATTCAGTCTTTGAGACTTGGATGGAGGGCCTGAGTTCTGTACTGTCTGTTGGCCAGAGGCCATGTTTGGGCCTGGTCACTGGACCTCCTCTGGCCCACAGCACAGCAGCCCCATCAGAGCTAGGCAGATGCAAGGCAGAGAGGGAGCGCCAGCAAGACAGAAGCAAGAGCCCTCTGTGAGCCACAGGGATACCCCATCACCGTGTCATCTTCTGTTCACTGGGAGCAAGCCACAAGCAGCCCACACTCCAGGGAGGGACCACGGGAGAGGTGGACACGGGAGGCGGACCACTGGGGCTGTAGCAGATCTGCCTGCCCAGGTGAACTCACAGTTGCTTTCCTTGTCTGCCAGGTGAGGGGATGGTGACACCAATCCTACAGGCTGTTTAGAGACAAGGTGTGTTCTCAAAGCACTGAGTCTGGAGTCTCTGTGTTGAATGTCCTCAAAAAATACCGTCTTCTTTTCTGGTGGCCCTGTTCCTGAGCCAGGATCCTTTGCCCAGTTCACAGCAAACCAAACACTGAGATGCCAAAGTCTGCACCTGAGAAGGGGTTTATTCACCAGGCAGCCAGGAGAGGAGAAGGGAGAACCAGTCTCAGAGCCCCCCACCCCTGCGAAGGCCAGGGGCTTGAGAAATCTGTGGGCAAAGAAGCAGGGTGGTCTTAGGTGTGGGGAAAGCAGATGGGAAAATGCGAGGTAACTGGTGTTCTGTGCAGGCATACCGCAGTTACACGCTTGCTCATGGGATGCATGTTCAGAAATTTCAGTGCTTAGCATGATCTGAGGGTTGGGTTGTAGCCCTCTGATGTCAAAGTCACTCATCAGACATCTGCACAGGTTGTTTTAGGATCAGTAGTCCTAACCAGTCTTACTCGGCTCGGGCTTGAACTAGACACAGCTGATTTGAAGTTTCTGGCAAACAACTCAGGCAAGCAACTTATAGTTTGGGCTACCTGAACCTTGGAGAGTATGCAGTTTGCACACTATAATTAAGTGAAGTGAAAGTGAAAGCTGCTTCCATGACCCAATGGACTATACAGTCCTTGCAATTCTCCAGGCCAGAATACTGGAGTGGGTAGCTGTTCCCTTTTCTAGAGGATCTTCCCAACTCAGGGATCAAACCCACATTGCAGGTGAATTCTTTACCAGCTGAGCCCAGGAATACTGGAGAGGGTAGCCTATCCCATCTCCAGGGGATTTTCCCGACCCAGGAATTGAACTGGGGTCTCTTGTATTTCAGGCAAATTCTTTACCAGCTGAGCTCCCTGGGAAGCCCTGCAGACATGGCAGTTGACAGGGTGTTGACAGGATGATGCTGTGAAAGTGCTGCACTCAATATGCCAGCAAATTTGGAAAACTCAGCAGTGACCACAGGACTGGAAAAGGTCAGTTTTCATTCCAATCCCAAAGAACGGCAATGCCAAAGAATGTTCAAACTACCACACAATTGCACTCATCTCTCACGCTAGCAAAGTAATGCCCAAATTTCTCCAACTAGGCTTCAACAGTACATGAACCGAGAACTTCCAGCTGTTCAAGCTGGATTTAGAAAAGGCAGAGGAACCAGGGATCAAATTGCCAACATCCATTGGATCATCCAAAAAGCAAGAGAGTTCCAGGAAAACATCTACTTCTGCTTTATTGACTATGCCAAAATCTTTGACTGTGTGGATCACAACTGTGGAAAATTCTTAAAGAAATGGGAATACCAGACCACCTGACCTTCCTCCTGAGAAACCTTGTGTGCAAGTCAAGAAACAACCATTAGAACAAGACATGGAACAACAGACTGGTTCCAAACTGGGAAAGGAGTACATCAAGGCTGTATATTGTCACCCTGCTTGTTTAACTTATATGCAGAGTATATCATGTGAAATGCCAGGCTGGATGAAGCACGAGCTGGAATCAAGATTGCCAGGAGAAATATCAATAATCTCAGATATGCAGATGACACCACCCTTATGACAGAAAGCCAAGAAGAACTAAAGAGCCTCTTGAGGAAAGTGAAAGAGGAGAGTGAAAAAGCTGGCTTAAAACTCAACATGCAAAAAACGAAGAAAGTGGCAACAAAGAAAATACCATCGCTTCATGGCAAATAGAGGGGAAACAATGGAAACAGTGAGAGACTTAATTTTTGGGGGGGGCTCCAAAATGACTGCAGATGGTGACTACAGCCATGAAATTAAAAGATGCTTGCTCCTTGGAAGAAAAGCGATGACCAACCTAAACAGCATATTAAAAAGCAAAGATATTACTTTGCCAACAAAGGTCTATCTAGTCAAAGCTATGGTTTTTCCAGTAGTCATGTATGGATGTGAGAGTTGGACCATAAAGACAGCTGAGCACCAAAGAGTGCTTTTGAACTGTGGTGTTGGAGAAGACTCTTGAGAGTCCCTTGGACTGCAAGGAGATCAAACCAGTCAATCATAAAGGAAATCAGTCCTGAATATTCATTGGAAGGATTGATGCTGAAGCTGAAACTCCAATACTTTTGCCACCTGATGTGAAAAATTGACTCATTAGAAAAGACCCTGATGCTGGGAAGATTGAAGGTGGGAGGAGAAGTGGATGACAGAGGGTGAGATGGTTGGATGGCATCACCGACTCAATGGACAAGAGTTTGAACAAGCTCTGGGAGTTGGTGATTGACAGGGAAGCCTGGTATGCTGCAGTCCACGTGGTCGCAAAGAGTCAGACACAACTGAGCAACTGAACTGACTGAATTAAGTGAAAGCAGACTGAAAGCAGTGGGGTTTTTAAGAGAGTCTAGGATGAGATGGGAGAAGGCAATGGCACCCTACTCCAGTACTCCTGCCTGGAAAATCCCATGGACAAAGGAGCCTGGTAGGCTGCAGTCCATGGGGTTGCTGAGGGTCAGACACGACTGAGTGACTTCACTTTCACTTTTCACTTTCATGCATTGGAGAAGGAAATGGCAACCCACTCCAGTGTTCTTGCCTGGAGAATCCCAGGGACCAGGGAGCCTGGTGGGCTGCTGTCTATGGGGTCACACAGAGTCGGACATGACTGAAGTGACTTAGCGGAAGCAGCAGCAGGATGAGATAGAGCATCTAGTTTTTGTTACCATGATTTCAACATCACATTCTAAGAACCTTTTGCAAAGTTGTGAAGTGATGGGATTTATATCTGGGACCCCGAGACTTCCCTTTGGGGCTGTGATGGTTAATTTTACATGTCAGCTTGACTGGCCATGGAGTTCCTGGATTGAGGATTCTTTCTGGGTGTCTGTGAGGGTGTTCCAGATGAGACTGACATTTGAATTGGTGGCCTCAGGAGAGACCTCTCTCCTTAACATGGGTGGGTGTTCTCTAGTCCAGGAATGTCTGACGGAAACACAGGAGGGGAGGAGGGGAGGAGGGGAGGAGGGGAGGAGGGGAGGAGGGGAGGAGGGGAGGAGGGGAGGAGGGGAGGAGGGGAGAAGGGGAGGAGGGGAGGAGGGGAGGAGTGGGGAGGGGCGCCCACTTTGTCTGCCTCACTGCTGAGCTGGGATGTCTCCTCTCTTCTGTTCTCAGCTCTCATGGTTCCCAGGCCTACAGATTAGGACACTGTTTTTCCTGGGTGTCCAGCTTGCAGACAGCAGGTCATGGGATTCTGCCCTCCATAATCATGTAAGCCAGTCCCTCATGATAAGTTTCTCTATGTCTCTACTTCTGTATCTATATTTCTTTCTTTCCATTTACGCCTTACCTGTCTATCTGTCTACATCCTGTTGGCTCTGTTTCTCTGGAGAGACTAATACAGGACTCCCCTGATGACCTTGTCACTGCCCCCACCCTGCCCTGCAAAGGCCCCACCTCCAAATGCCACAACATAGAGGGTTATGTTTCAACATGAGGATTGTCTGGGACACAAACATTCATTTCATAGCAGGAGGATGGTGTGTCCTAAACCACAAGGTGCTGTGGTCATCTGAGATGTAATTCTGGGTGTGCCCCTGTGGGGATGGAGAGACGAGGGGTAGCCTGGGAGTAGGGGCAGTGGGCAAGGTGCCTGGATGATGTTCTGTCTCAGGAGGGAGCCTGGGGTCTCTGGGCAGAGAGTAGGGGACTACAGGGCTGTAGCCACACCATCCATCACCCCTGGGGCCTCTCCTTGGATCTCACAGTGTCACTGGAATTGACTTTGGGAAGAAATTCCTTTTCTTAGCTGGCCACGTGCTCAGGCAGACCCAGTGCTGTCCTTGGTGCTGATTCCTCTGAGTGTGGGTTGCCTCAAAGGCAAGGTCACCTCCTTCCAGGGTGGCTATGAGGGTCAAGTGCGATGATGCATTAAGTTCCCACGGTGGGTGTGATAAAGGGAGGCCCCTCTTCCTTTCCTGGGGAGTGGTGCAATGAGGGGTCCTTCAGGGAGGGGCTGGTTTCCCAGACCCCGAGGAGCAGCTGGTCTCAGCCAGCTCTCCCCTCACGCCTCTGCCTTACATGTGATTAAGTTATTACTCCATTTGGTTTAAAGACTTGTCTTATCACCTATTTACAAGACTTATGGATTTCTCATTACTTCCTTTGATGGAACTCAAGCCAAAGTGATTTCCACTCACTCCATCCAAGCTCTGCCTATAAAACATGGCAGTAATACCGGGAGAGGGAGTGGGTGGCAGGGCATCGAGGCCAGGCAACACGTCTGCCCACATTCCGCGGGGATTTATCACAGCCATGTGCGCAGATGCTGGCAATCTCCCAACAGCTGCTAGCAGATGCTCAGCCTTGGTGCCTCCTGTACCAGGTCCTGGAACTGATGAGAATTAGCCTGTGAGGTCAGGAAGCAGAGTTCATGGGTCCCCAGGACCAGCCTCAAGTTTAATAATTCACTTGAAGGAGTCACATAACTCAGTGAAACATGATATACTCACAGTTGTGACTTTTTGCAGTGAGAGGACACAGATTAAAACCAGCTAAAGGGAGAGACTTGGGGGACAGAGTCTAGGGAAATTCCACAGGCCAAGCTTTCAGCAGCCCTTCTTCACAGAGTCACAGACAGCATCAGGTCCTCCAAAAGATCACGGGGCATCACCCACAGCCCCTCAGTGTTCAGAGTCTCTACTGGGGATTGTTCATCTACATGAGACACATGGCTGACTTCAGGCTTCAGTCCCTTCAACAGTCAGCTAACACCGTGTCCCCCAGGACCCTCCTCCAAAAATCACATTGTTAGACTCTCCAGCATGGTCCAAGGCTCCAGGAAAACAAGGATGCTCCTATCAGGCAGAACATCTGAGGGATTAGAGATCACTTCCCAGAGCCAGGGACAAAGGTCAGACTTCTTTGGCAAGGTCAAAATCTTTACTACACATGTCTCTTCCTCTTGGCCAAGAGGGCTGAGGCATAAACAAACTCAAAGGGCTCCTTACCTTTTCAAATAGACATGTGCTTCCAGAAACCAGATGGGTCCTGAGTCAGGGTGAAATTCCCACGTGACAGCCTTCTCCAGAAGAATTGTCCCTTTCCAGAGCTTCCAGGAATTCCCACCCTACCCCAAGACACATCAGCCTTTCTCACCCTAGTCACAGATCACTGGTCAAGAGTTGACTTCCTGACAATGAAATAGGAGTTTGAATGAACAGTTTAGAGTGCCCGAGGTGGTGGGTGTGGGTCTGTCCATTTCCAGGATCAAATGCCCAAGGGAAGTTTGGAGATGCCCAAAGGGCTGGAACCATGACTCTTGGAATGATGGGTCTTGGCCAGAACTTGATGAAGACTGTGGTTTAGCACAAAACTTTGTGACCTAATGTGATGTGAAGATCATGTGCTGGGAGATAAGAATGAGGGCAGGGTCCTGTGGGCAGATACTCTGGGGACACTGCTCAGTGAGTGAAAAATGATGATGGATAAATGGATGTTTCATTGGACTGGAAGATGAATGGTTGGATGGATGTGTGGATGGATGAATGGATGGATGGATAGATACATGTGTGGATGGATGGATAGATGGATGAGTGAGTAGATGGATAGATACATGTGTGGACGGATGGATAGATGGATGAATGAGTGGATGGTGGGAAGGAAGAAGAGAAAGTGATGTGGATGGATGGTAGGTGGATGATGGATGGATGGATGGGTGTGTGGATGAATGGATAGATGGATGAGTATATGGGAGGATGGACGGATGAATGGATGGTGGGAAGGAAGAAGAGAAAGTGATGTGGATGGATGGTGCGTGACTGAATGTAAGGATGGATGGAAGGTTGGAAAGATGAATGATGTGTGTGTGGAGGCAGCATGATGTGTGGACACAAACTCTTGTGCATAAAGAGCCCTGTGTTGTGAGGTTGTGGGGAAGGGCTCTGCAGCTCTGCGTTGCATAAGTTTTCATGACGATCAAATGAAATAACATAGATGAAGTGGCCAGCACAGCGCCTGGCACAAACCAGACTCTCAGTGAGAAGTGGTCTCCTGTCTCCTAGTTTCCCTAGTTGGTATGCAGTCCGCAAGTGCCTGTGAGTCTGCTTCCTCAGTTCCCACGAGCCCCACTGAGCTCTGTTCTGTCCCATGGTTTGACCTGTGTTCAACAGAGGCTTTCCCACTGGGGGCAGAGTGTGGGTGACCCAGACAAGCCCAGTTCCCTGTGAAGCCGTGAGTCTGGGGAAAGCAGTGTTTCAGCTTCCTGGGTGACGCTGCATCTTTGTTGAGATCAAGAAAGACACCCACTTGTTGGACTCCCTCCTCTCCTGCAAACATTCAGAAACTCTCTTCGTGGCCATGGACCAGACCCAGCCATCCTCAGGATGACTCCCCAGCTCTTCAGTCAGCACAGATGGCCTTTCTTCTCGGATCATCACTACTCACGTTTTGAGGAAGTGATGGACACAGTCCTGAGGCTGGATGAGGGGCCCTGGGGGCACTGCTCTGCCTGCCCTGGGTGGGCGAGGGTGGGATCTGTTCTTCCTGGAGGGCAAAATGCCCCTACCCCTCTTTGGCTCACTCAAACCCTGCCTCCAAGCCCCGTCCCGTGGTCCTCCGGGGGCCTGGGATGCTTGCTGTGGCCAGGATGTCCCACTACTTTGGACTCCTGGCTGCCTTCCAGGGTCAGTGTCAGAGCTGCTGGGGGGGGGGCGGTCAGGGGATGCAAAGACAGGTGTGAAGGCCCTGACTTTCCTCAGGGCTAGCCTCCTTGGTGGTCACAAATCTCTTCTCTTGATGCCCCTGCCCCAGGCTCTCCCAAGAAGCCTGGTCCAAGTGTGGGGTGATGGCGATCACTAATCAATTACTCTTTAGGAAGTGCGTCTCCTTCATTAGTCATTTGTTTGCTGCCTCATTGCCCTTCCCAGGTTTCAGTGGATTTCAGGCATCATTGAATACGAGCTAATTTATCTTATTAGGCAATTTATTTTCTAGGCACATTTAAAAAGGTCAATTAGTCAACTTAAATGGAAGGAGGAAGGGAGGATGGGGATCCAAATACTCTTAAGATAAGAGTTACACTTTGGGAAGAGAGAAGTTTGTTCTCCTCTTCTGACCTGGGAAAAATGAATAGAGGTCAGATGGGGCCAGCATGGGGGCGACTAGACAGTGAATGGAGGATCCTTCCGTGAACAGAAGATGGCAGCTGCAGCAGAGAGTGAAGAGGGAGGGAGGGGGGACAGGCCGGGGTCTGGGGTCCAGGGTCTGGGGTCTCAGGTTGCTCATTTGTCATCAGAGGTGAGCGGGAGCCAGGCTCCCGGAGTGAAAGGAAAACTCCATGCAGCTGATCCATCCACGAACTTGAAGCCTGACTTAGGGCTTCCCCGGAGCCTTGTAAATAATAAATAAAACACACAGTAAATATTTAACTAGGAAGACACATGCTCCCAGCCCAAAGTGAACTGTCAGTGAACGGTTTCATCTGCCACACTCGGCAAATTGCCTTGTCATCCAGGTTTCCACGCACGAGAGAGAGAGGATGGCTGGGTGGCTGTGAGCCCAGCTCCGCTCTCTGGCTTCTGGCTTGTGGTTTTTAGGGAGCAGGAATGACTTGGCTCATCAGACCAAAATACTGGGGGTTCTTCAGCATCTGGGATTTTCCTCAGGAAGATGTTTTCCTCCCACAGTATGTTTCTCAGTTTCTGGAGTTTCTTAGAATACTGGTGCTCGTCAATAATTATGCAATCAGCATCAACTGCAGCCAGGAAAGAATGCTTACGCTGTGCGAGGAAAATTGCGTGTGACCTTGGTCCGTTCTTTTGAGTGTAAAGCAGGAGGTGGCAGGAGTCAGAAGAGGCTGCCAGACTGGCTCACTCTCAGGTGCAAGGGCTGGAACCCAAGCCTGCGACTCTGCCGCTGGGCAGTTGCCCTGCAGTGGGTCATCCTGGCGTTTTGGGGAATACCACGTGGTACAGGCTCTGAAGTCGCCTGCAGCCTTGGGGAAGATGGACGTTTCTCCAAGGGTTATCTGTTGACCTCTGGCCAACCCTGGCAACCACGATGGGTCCACAGGCACTTGGCTGTTTCAGAGGGAAAAAGACAGCAGAACAGTTTTGTTTATATGTATTTCACAACAATCCCATTATGCTTTTAATAATCACTCTGCTCAAGACTGGACACAGACACAAGTCTGGGCTGGTTCCCTTGGGCAGCAATTAACAGGATGCTGTTATTCTTGTGTTATCACACTTCCAAATAATTGGCACATTATTATGTTTGTAAACATCTGTGCTTTTCCTTGTCATTTTTCTTCTTGTGGGGGGTGGGTATAATCTGTTCCCAGTCCTCCCAAAGGGATAAATGGTTCAAAAGTAGCTCATTAGAGTAGAACAGTAGTGATACATATGGAAACATAAAGAGCACAGCTTAGAAACACTGAAACAACGTAAATAGCATGTGTTGGACTCCGGTGCAAATATAGCAGCAAATCTATGTGTGTCAGGGAGAGTGAGGCTCAGGATGAGGATTCTGCACTTGCAGCAGAAGAGTTTAAAAAAGGACAGCAGAAGATATCTGAAAGCTGGAACTTATTGGAAGCCCATGGTCCCCAGGATACTGTCTCTTACACGACTTTCAAATGGTGACATGGTATCGTGGAAGCTTGCAGTTCATTTTCGGAAGAGCGAAGTGACTGCTCTGGTCAACTGAGTGAGCTAATCTTGACAAATCCTAAATTATGTTTCCCAGCACAAAACTGATAAGTGATACATCTTGTCACGGTGGACAGAGAGGGGACCACAGTGATAAAGACGTTATTCAAAACCGTGCACCTTAGAGCAGTGAGAGATGCGACTGCTGGAAGCTTGAAAAGCTAGCCGCAAATGTGGAGGCACCATAGCCTGAAGAGGACGGGTTGCAGCGTGGCGACATCTGTCTATCTTACGATTACCGTGAACATGCAGCGTGTGTGAAGGCTGTTCCCACGTGTGGACACCGACACACCCCTCATGGCATGGCTGATGAAACCACTAGTGGGCCGAGTGTGAACAGCTCTTGGTGTGTGAGCATTTCACGTGGAGGGAGAAGAGTGTGGGGGCTTCTCAACGTGTGTCACAGGTGAGGAGAGTTTTTGCATTGTTCACGGTGCTTTCCTGAGCTGTGACATCTTCGAAGGCCATGTCCTAACCTGTACTGAGGGCAGGCCGCCTGTGCGTGTGGGCCTTGAATGGGGACCTGGTGCACAGGTAACCCAGGGGCCCTGAGGGCTAACAGGCTCTGTGCCTAGGAGTGGAGGGCAGCACAGGCTGAAAATAGCCAAAGGGAGCCCTTAACCAACTCGACTGATGGGCAGAAAATACAGTATTCTACTTTTGCACACAGCAACTGAGAGCACAGTGCTTGTACGAGGATTTCAGAGGAGAAGAGGGTTGAAAATAGTACTTCACAATCCTCATCCTCCCAGGGAAGGGCTGTCACTCCCTGGTCAAGAGTGTGGCTTGAAGGCTTAGAATAAGATGCCAGGTCATCTCAGAAGATTCTTCCAAGATGAGAAAGCCACATGCCCCAGACTTTATTCTTGTCCAGCATGTGACAATTCTCTTTGCCGGCTGGAGTAGGACACTTTCGATGTATATTGGAAGTATGGAAAATGCCACCCAACATTACCTTGGATTAGGAAGGGATATTCCCAGGGTGCACTGCAACACAGCTCGCTCTCCTCCGTCTGTTGAGACATCTCTGTTGCCAGCTCTGAATCAATCTGCCACTGCACAGAATTTGGGAAGCCGTCTACAGCACTGCTCTTTGTTGCCTGTGGCCCTCAATCTGTGGCCCCTGCCCTGGGGAAGCCTGCAGGGAGATAGAGGCTGCCAGGCAGATACAGATATGGACGTTGGGTGGACAAAGGTTGAGTCCACGTGGCCCAACTTCTGTCCTGCAATTCTCTGGCCCCCTCATCCTTCCAGCCCTGGCTCCAGCCTGACTCCCTTCACCGGGGGACCAACCCTCAACAAGGCAGAACCTGTGGAACTGGGCTGCCTGAGGTGCAGCCCTCCCAGCTCCAGCAGCCAGCCCTGGGCCCCTGCACCCGGGGAGGGGGCCTGGCCCTCTGTTCAGTCACTGGCTCACTTTTTCTTGAAAGATGTAGATAATCTGTGTTGAGCATCCTTCCTGGGCTCATGGCTCACTTCAAACCTGATTTGATAAATATATGATCATTAGGGTTTGCCTAGATGAGGGCTCAGAGGAGCAAAGTGGGTTCAGAGTAGTCATGGCTTCTGGCGAGCAGACAGCGGACGCAGGTCCTGGGCACCTGAGTGTGGTTGTTCTGCCACGAGATGCCAGGACATTTATGTTTCATGGGCCCCTGGTCTGCACACTCATATACCCTGTCCAGGCAGAAGGAAAAGGTGCCTCAGACGACCTGATCCAAGGAGAACCGTGGCTGCAGAAGATGCAGTCAGCAAGTGTCCACAGGAGCCCCGGCCCTTCTCATGGGGGCATCTCTTGGAGTTTTCTAGAAGGCTCCTGCCACATGAAAGTTGGGAGGGGATTGCCAGAAGCCACTGAGTAATTAGCCCCAATTTATATTAATGGCATTTTAGACTAGCCACAGCTGAGCCTGGCTTCCTTCCTGTGCATCAGGGAACCAGATGGGAAGGGGAAACACAAAAATATAAATAAAACAGTGAAAAAGACAAAATAGTGGTGCCAGTTGTGCACATGAGAAGCGGTGGGAAGAGGCAGAGATGGGGAACAGAAGGCTGAGGGCACGTGTCCCTCGGTTCCTCTGTCTCTCAGCTCACAGGGGCCTTCCTCCTGGTCACGGGCCCTCCCCTCTCTCCCAGTGAGTCCCCGCAGCCCGGCTCATTGACGTTAACCCCACCCCCTGGTCACTGGTGATTGGTGCCGGAGCCAGGCCCGCCTCTGGGAGTCCGGAAGTGGGATGGAAGGGCCGCTGGTAGATCTGGCCGGTCTGTGCGGTGTGTGGCGATGAAAGCAGGCTCTGTGCCCCACTGGCCACACTTGGGTCCCGAGCCCACTGCCCAGGACCTCCGTGACCTTGGGCAGTTCCCTGACAGCTCTGCCTCGGGTTCCTTCCTTTAAACGGGGCCAATGGTGGAGCCGGCCTGGGGCTCGGGGCTGCCAGAGTCAGCCTGTCGGCTGCCCGGCTCCAGCCCCCAGCCCGGGAAGCAGCTGTGCCAGTGCCCACCGGAGGCCCGCCTCACCTCCTGTGCTGTCGTCCTGCTGCGGTAACCGGCGGACACTCCCTCCACTCGTTCGAGTCTCTTTAGCAGTCTTAAAAAAAAGAGAGACCTCAAATTCCAGGGCTTCTTTTATTAGCATGGAAAACACATCCATAAGTGTATATTAGGAAACCGAACACAATAGGCTCTTGTGGTTGAGAGGAGTCAGCCTTTTGACAGGTGATGCCAGACGCCTCAAACCTCTGGGGCCCTGATGGGGGCTCAGAAGCATTATTTGCTGCTAACTGACGCTCGCTTGCCTGCAGGCCGTTCTGCCCGTTTGCTCACGGTTGCTCACGGTGAGCTGGCCGGAGGAAACCGCTAACGACCAAGGAGTCACATTAATCTGAGATTTGCTGCGGTCTGGAATCACAGAATCAGGAGACAGAACAGAACAGAGTGCCATCCCCGCCTCCTCCTTTCTCTTTGTCTCTTTGTCTCTTTCATCCTCTCTGCCACTTGCCCCCTTGCCCGTGCTTCTTGTTTGCTCCTCATGCCTGAGAGCCTGGGGGCTGTGGGAAATCCACCTTCACCCCTTCCTCAGGCTGCAGCGACCCCCAGCTGTGGGAGAGCCCCACAGCCCCCCCACCCCACCCCGGGGATCACCGAGGCTCGAATCCCATTCACAGGTCTCCCTGTGAATCCCAGGCCCTGGGGCCTCCACTGCATCCATCCCAGAGCACGGCAGGAAGAGGGCCCTCAGGAAAGAGTGGGCAAAGGGGGCAGCGCAGTGGGGCCTGGAGGCAAGTCTGGCCTGTGGCCCACTGTCGCCCCTGCCCTTACCTGTGTGGATGCCCTGGCTGCGTGGGCACTGGGGAGCATTTTCCTGGGATGTGGTTCTGGCTCTTGGACACTTTGGTCTCCTCCTAAGCTTCAGGGCTCTGGTCCAGGTCAGTGTTTGCTGCAGGACTAATTGCACTCCCTCCTCAACCCCGCGGACGCTGAGCTACTGCCTCTCTGAGAAGCCGCCCAGCGCCTAGGAGCGGTGAGAATTTCCTGGCTGGTGCTGGGACAGGCACAGTCCTTGGCCTGGTTTGTCCCCTCGGTCTCATTGGTAGGCTTTCCCTGGCCTCGTGGTTCAGTTCACTGATCAGAACTCAGACGGCAAGGTTTCTCTCCAGGAAACTCTCTCGTCTCTGGGGTTCGTCTCAGCTGTCTGGCCTCCCTGGGCTTTTAGCGGTGTCTCTTTCACCCAGGGAGCTGCAGGCTCTGCTCAGGACCCTCCCAATGCTCCCCAGGGAAGTGCTGTGGGACCCTTCCCCCTGCTCTCTGGGGAAATGTCCAGCAGTGAGCACACCCCTGTTCTTTTCCATCCACCAAGGGTCACTGCCCTTCATGGCCTGGTGCCCAATGGCCTGAAAATCATTATTCCGTGTACTTGCTCCATTGTTCCTCCTGGGGCTTCACTGGTGTCACTCCACCTCGGCTGGAAGCAGACCTGCCACTTGCCTCGTATAGCATCTCACCCCTCACAGCCCCCTCTGTGAAGTGGATGCTGCGACTCTGAGCCCCTGACCACCTATGTGCTTGGCAGGCCATCTCTATTGAGCTAAATCTTCATGGATTTTTCTCCCCAAAGGCTGATGGTGTCTAGAAGTCTGGGAGCTGATGTCGGTGTTCTGTAAACACCTGATTCTTCCTCATGTGCCCCCAGCAACCTTCGATGGTCTCCTGTACCTTCTCCCAAGCTCAGAGTTCCACCTGCAGGACGCGACAGCTGCATGGCTGCAGCTGTTCTGGTGTCACGTCTCCAGCGGCTTTGCAAACAGGAGGCTGTGACCAAGGGGACTTTCCTGCATGCTGGACACCCAAGATTCCATCAGCCTCTCTGTGCTTTTGCTGTACAGAGGAGAAGCAGGTTTCTGTGGATCTGACTGAATTTCAGGCAGTATCACAGGTCATAAGTAGGAACAAATGATGATAGGAGACAAAGCAAACTGGGATTCCCATCGTCTCCGACCCAGTGTGAGGTTGACCGAGGCAGGAATGAGCATCTCTCTCGCCAGTGAGGCCATTGTTCAGAGCAGAGATGCTGATACACTGACCTTTCCTTTCACAGTGAATTCACAGAAGAGAGAGGGATGGTCACCAGGAATCATGGAGTCCCCTCCTCTGGGTCATCTGCTACAAACACCCTCAAACATACTCCGTGAAGTACATGTGACAAAGAAAGACAAATAATACACGATATTGTTTATATGCAGATTCTAAAGAAATGATACAAATGATGAAAAGTGAAAGTGTTAGTCACTCAGTCATGTCTGACTCTTTGTAACCCCATGGACTGTAGCCCGCCAGGCTCCTCTGTCTATGGGATTCTCCAGGCCAGAATACTGGAGTGGGTTGCCATGCCCTTCTCCAGGGGATCTTCCTGACCCAGGAATTGAACCCAGGTTTCCTGAATTGCAGGGAGATTCTTTACCATCTGAGCCACCAGGGAAGCCCAATTTACAAAACAGAAACAGACTTATAGAGTTAGAGAACAAACTTTTGGTTACTGGGGGGCGGGGAAGGGTGGAAAGGAGAAAGAGATTGAGAGTCTGGGGTTGGCATGTACACATTGCTATATTTAAAATAAAATGCCTTTCCGTGAAAAAAATTCTTTATTTGTCCAGAGATTTCATCCTGGGAACTGAATTGGTACACAGGCATGTTTATGACAGAAAGGTTGGGTGGACTAAGAAACTTACAGTAGAAATATTAGGAAACATCCTGTTAAAGATCAAATGGAAAAGATAAAGCTTCTTTAAAAAGAAGCCAAAGGGAAAGCAACATTCAATAAAAATGGGAAAGAAGTTGATGAGAAAGCCTATGTTAGTCAACGTGACTATTGTGAAAATTGAAGTCCAAATGCATTAGAGAGAAACCCTGGATGTGGGGCTTGTAGATAAAACCCTCCTAGAGGAAGAGGCTGCTAGGAACGTCTCCCTGGCATGAGGTGGTGCATTTAAGGAGAATGGATGGACTGGAGTCTGGGATGGTGTCTACTGGGGATGACTGACTGACAGTGAGGGAGAGAAAGGACTTCTGGTCCAGCTGGGAATGCCGTGGTGGACCAGCAGGGAGAAGGACACAGAGCTGCAGGAACATGCTGATTGGACAGGACAAGAAGATTGCCAAGGTCTGCTGCGCCATTCTTCTGTAGGAACGGGATCCAGCCCACTTCGGGCTGTGGATAATTCTGGGCATGAGGGAGTGGCAAGGAAGCCAGAGTGCGTGGAGTGGACTCGAGCAGAGACTGAATTTTCAGGACAGATTGCTAATCTTCAGTGCCCATTGTTGAGGCCTTTGACAGCTGGTACAAGGCAGGGCGTGGTCGCTGCACTGAAGGGTGAATGGGACATGGGAAGCAAATGGACAGGGGGCTCTTGAGTGCCTGCTCCTCTCCCTCCCATCCTGACTCTGCCCTGTTCTTCACGACTGCACAGGGGACTTCAAGAGGAACCCAAGCCCTCTGTCATGGTTGACTGGCCCAGAGGTGGGTGTTTGACCTCAGACAAGCCATTAAATTGTGTTCCTGGGAGCTCTGGAAACTTTGAACAATTTTGAGGGGACTGAAACAGTAACACATCAAACTCTAGAGCCGTCAGAGTCCATGTTTCTACCATGGGGACCTAGAAGCAGAGAAGGGAAGTCTGTGGCTGGGGAAGAAAGTGAAGCAGGTATGCAGAGAAAAGTGTGAGAGAGTTCAAGAGGTGACCTCCAGCACCCTGGCCCCTGGATCAAGCAGCTCCTCATGTCCATCTCTAGTCCTGTTCTTCCTACCAACTCTTCCTTAAATTCTGTGAGGTTCCCGAGCATACCTTCAACAAACTCCCTCTTAGCTTCTGTGGATTGGAGTTGGGTGTCTTCTATCAACCAATTCATAATGGAAGAAAAGATAACAAGGAGAGGATGGAAAGCTTTGTGGCAGACAGAGCCCCAGCTGACCACAATCTCCACCCTCCTGAATAAGATAGTACTTGCCTAGCTCCATGTCCAACTCCTCTTTGGTTTTCAAACATAGTGCAATCGCCCAGCTGAGGTATCTTTCAAAGCCTATGCTGCAGGAAACCAAGTGTTTCCCATTGGAATTCAGAGCAAGACCTATAGTTCTTCTGTTTTTATTTTTATTTTTTTGTCCCTGAATAGGTTCCTTCTGCCACAGACAAATCCAAGGGTTCCCTAGATTGTCAGCCTTGGGACCCAAAGAGAAGAGTTTGAATGACAGGAGAGCGGTAGAGGAAGAGGACTTTGAGAATTTCAGCGGGACAGAGGCTGGTAAGGAGATGATTGCAAACACAAACTGCCTCGGAGGAAGCATTTTCAAGACTGGGCAGAGAATCTTAAACACACTTGCAAGAGGCAGGAGTTTGGAGAGGAAATGGATTAACCTGAAAAGCTCCCTCCAGCATGAAATATGCTCACAAACAGAGTCAGCATTCAGTGGAGCTCACACAGAAAGGTTGGAGGAAGCCCCAGGGAAGGACATTGCTCAGAAAAATTGCCAGCTCCCAAGGCTCCAGTCTCTCCTTCAGCACCCAGGACAGCATCATGCCCTTTAGTGAACAGAGAATGAGCCTAAGATATACTCAGACAGGAGCTGGTTGTCACTGGAGGAAGATGATTGAAATTCTTAACTGTCAGAGTCGGCAATGACCTTAAAGATAATATACCTAACTTTTCATTTTCCAACTAAGGAAGCTGAGCTGATGTGCGGGAAGTACTTTGCTCTGGGTCATGCTATTCACTTGTGGTGGAATGAACCAGAATTCAGACTCCTAGATTTTCCATAAAGCTTCCATCTCATTTTACCCAACTGAAGAGTCCATTACTCTGCAAACACTAGCACAATTATTCATTGAAGGGAGCAGGATGGCTGTCAAGTGTAGGAATCTGGGCTCTGGAGTTAGTCTGTCAAGCTAGAAGCCCAGCGCAGACACTAAGCCGAGCTTTCTAACCCCTTCAGCCTCAGTCTTCTTGTTTATAAAATGAAGGTGTTATTACCTATACTTGTATCAGATGGTTGTAATGAAGATTTAAGACAGTGTAGATTGACATTTAGTGGAAAGAAAAAGGTTACTCTTTACAGGTAAGGAAATTGGGGCTCAGAACTTTTCCAGGGACACTTTCTGGAAAAGGGTCGGAGCTTAGTTTGGTATTGCTCCGCAGACTGCAGAACCCTTGTTATTTTCTTTCAGTCTTTATTTTCTCTCTCCTGTTCAGATTGGATAGTTGAGATATTTCTGTGTTTACTGTTTCTTTCCTCTGTCATCCTCATACTGTTAAGCCCATTCAATGAGTTTTTAAAATAACAGTGACTGTATTTTTCAGTTTTTATCTTTTTCTTTGTTGAAAGTCTCTATATGTCTGTTAATTTCAAGAGTGTTCCTTCCATGTTGGAGAATTTTTATGGTAGGCTCTCTAAGATCTACCAGATAATTCCAGCATCTGCATCACCTTGGCATGATCGTCTGTTGTCTTCTGCCGTGAGTTTGGGTTTTCATGCTTCTTTGTATTCTGAGTACTTTTGGATTTTATCTTGGACATTATGAATATTATGTTATGTGTCTTTGCATTTTAACTAGGTCACATGTAGAATATTGATGTTTTGTTGATTTGGCAGACTGTCAACCTAGTAATCAACAACCTCAGATATGCAGATGATATCACTCTAATGGCAGAAAGCAAAGAGGAACTAAAGAGCCTCTTGATGAGGGGGAAAGAAGAGAGTGAAAAGGCTGGCTTAAAACTCAACGTTCAAAAAACTAAGATCATGACATCCAGTCCAATCATTTCATGGCAAATAGATGGGGAAAAAGCAGGAACAGTGACAGACTTTATTTTCTTGGACTCCAAAATCACTGTGGATAGTGACTGCAGCCACGAAATTGAAAGATGTTTGCTTCTTGGAAGAAAGGCTATGACAAACATAGACAGCATATTAAAAAGCAGAGACATTATTTTGCTAATAAAGGTCTGTCTAGTCAAAGCTATGGTTTTTCCAGTAGTCATGTTTGGATGTGAGAGTTGAGAGAAGGCTGAATGCTGAAGAACTGATGCTTTTGAATTGTTGGAGAAGACTCTGGAGAGTCCCTTGGACAGCAAGGAGGTCAAACCAGTCAATCCTAAAGGATATCAACCCTGAATTGGAAGGACTGATGCTGAAACTGAAGCCCTAATACTTTGGCCACCCGATGTGAAGAGCCAGCTCACTGGAAAAGACCCTGATGCTGGGAAAGATTGAAGGAAGGAAGAGAGGGGGATGACAGAGGATGAGATGTTGGATGGCATCACTGACTTAATGGACGTGAGTTTGAGCAAACTTTGGGAGATACTGAAGGACAGGGAAGCCTGGCATGCTGCAGTCGATGGGGTCATAATGAGATGGACATGACTTAGAGACACAACAACAACCTCCACCTAGTTATGTTCAGGCACGAGTTACAACAGCCCGCAGAGGGTTGTGGGTTCATGCTGGTTTCATTTTCTTTGCATCACTTCTTGAATCTGCCCTGCTTGTCTGCCATTCAGTGGCCAGCCTGGTATCTGGAAGTAGCCTGTCTTAGTTCAGTTCTCAATGTCTTTTCCCATGTTTTTTATGATCAGGTCCACAGGTGCACAGTTTGGAAATAAGCCTGGAAGTTTCTCAGGCTTTTTCCTCTGTCTGATCTCTCTGGATTAGGATTCCCCTTTATGGTTCTGTGACCAGAAAGTTAGGGCTTTATTTATCCTGCCCTGCCATGTATTTCCTACAACGAATCCTGCCTGGGGCCACATAGTACAGGATGAAGACAGAATAAAAGCAATTGACGGGGGATCTACTCTCGCTCTTTTAGGAGAAGAGTCTCCTCCCACAGGGTTTTAACTTCTGTGAGCTCTCCCTAAGGCTGCTGTTGCTGCTGCCAGGCTGGGGCTTCTTGGGGGTAGGGGTGTGAGAATGCAAGAAAGAAAACAGTGGGAATTTCCTTGACTCTCCCTGAGTATTAGAGACCTACTCCTTAAAGCAGAACTAGAGGGCTTCTCCTATAGTTCTCTCTGTCCCCAGAAAGGTCCAATTCTGGGGTTTGAGTCTGAGTTGAGCCTAGACTAGGAAATGCTGTTGTTCACTAAATAAGTTGTGTCTGACTCTGTGACTCCATGAACTGCATCATGCCAGGCTTCCCTGTCTCCTGGAGTTTGCTCAAACTCATGTCCAGTGAGTTAGTGATACTATCTTACCACCCCATCCTCTGCTGTCCTCTTCTCCTTTTGCCTTCAATCTTTCCCAGCATCAAGGTCTTTTCCAATGAGTCGGCTCCACATTAGGTGGCCAAAGTATTGGCGCTTCAGCATCAGCTCTTCTACTGAACATTCAGGATTTATTTCCTTTAGGATTGACTGGTTTGATCTCCTTATCATCCAAGGGACTCTCTAGAGTCTTCTCCAGCATCACAGTTTGAAAGCATCAGTTCTATTGGTGCTCAGCCTCCTTTATGGTCCAACTCTCACATCCATACATGACTATTGGAAAAATCATAGCTTTGACTATATGGATCTTTGTCAGCAAAGTGATGTTTCTGCTTTTTAATATGCTGTCTAGGTTTGTCATAGCCTTTCTTCCAAGGAGCAAATGTCTTTTAATTTCATGGCTGCAGTCACCATTCACAGGGATGTTGGAGCCTAAGAAAATAGAACCTGCCACTGTTTCCACTTTCCCCCATCTATTTGCCATGAAGTTATGGGATTGGATGCCATGACCTCAGTTTTTTGAATGTTAAATTTTAAGCCTACTTTTCACTCTCCTCTTTCACCCTCATCAAGAGGCTCTTTAGTTCCTCTTTGCTTTCTGCCATTATGATTGTGTCCTCTGCATATCTGAGGTTATTTATATTTCTCCTGACAATCTTGATTCTGGTTTGTGAGTAGTCTAGCCCAATGGTTCACATGATGTACTCTGCATAGAAGTTAAATAAGCAAGGTGACGATATACAGCCTTGATGTACTCCTTTCCCAATTTTGAACCAGTCTGTTGTTCCATGTCCAGGTTGCTTCTTGTCCTGCACACAGATTTCTCAGGAGGCAGGTAAGGTGGTCTGATATTCCCTTCTCTTGAAGAATTTTCCACAGTTGTGATCTACACAATGCAAGGTTCTAGCATAGTCAATGAATCAGAAGTAGATTTTTTTTTAATTCCCTTGCTGTTTCTATGATCCAGTGAATTTTGGCAATTTGATATCTGGTTCCTCTGCCTTTTCTTAATCCATCTGGTACATCTGGAAGTTCCCAGTTCATGTATTGTTGAAGCTTAGCTTGGAGGATTTTGAGCATTACTTTGCTAGCATGGGAAATGAGCACAATTGTGGGGGTAGTCTGAACATTCTTTGACATTGCCCTTCTTTGAGACTGGAATGAAAACTGACCTTTTCCAGTCCTATGCCTCTGCTGAGTTTTCCAAATTTGCTGGCATGATGAGTGCAGCACTTTCACAGCATCATCTTTTGGGATTTGAAATAACTCAGCTGGAATTCCATCACTTCCACTAGCTATATTCATAGTGAAGTGAAGAAGTGAAGTGAAGTTGCTCAGTCGTGTCCAGCTCTTTGTGACCCCACGGACTGTGGCCTACCAGGTTTCTCAGTCCATGGGATTTACCAGGCAAGAGTACTGGAGTGGGTTGCCATTTCTTTCTCCAGGGGATCTTCCCAACCCAGGGATCGAACCCGGGTCTCCTGCATTGGAGGCAGACGCTTTACCCACTGAGCCACCATAGTAATGCTTCCTAACCAGGCGAAGATAAAATGACAGACCCCTCAATGGTTCACTGATACTCTGAGTTCTGGTCTTCTTCTTCCATCAGCCTGCCGTTCACTTTTCAGAGTCTCGCAGGACTGCTCCATGCATTCTACTCAGGGCTTAGAGCTGCATTCGGCGGGAGAGACAGGGTGGGGAGAGCACCATCTGACCTCAGAGCTTGGCTTAGACACACATTTGTACGACTTCAAAGTCAACTCCATCCTCTGGGACCCTTTGCTACTGGAGGTTCACAGGGCAGCTCTGGGATACAGTGTCTCAGCTGCAGCTGTCCAGAGGTGTTCCCAATGGAATTGTCTAAGACTGCCAAGGGCAACCACCCAGACACTTGCAATATTAAAAAGCGAGAGTCACTACCTGCCAGTAGTAACACAGATATTACTCAGCCATAAAAAGGAATGAAATTAGGTCATTCGTAGAGATGTGGATGGACCTAGAGTCTGTCACAGAAAGTGAAGTAAGTCAGAAATATAAAAGGAAATATCATATAATGCATACATATGAAATCTAGAAAAATGGTACAGACGAAAACCTCTTTTCAAGGCAGGAATAGACATGCAGACATAGACATGTGAACACCGGGGAGGGGAAGAGCGGCGCTGACGTGTTTACAGCACCATGTGTGAAGTAGGTAACTAGTGGGGAGCTGCTGTATGGCACAGCAACTCAGCTTGGTGTTCTGCGATCACCTGGAGGGGTGGATGGGAGGGAGGTGCAAGAGAAAGTGTGTGTGCTTAAGTCCCTCAGTCATGTCTGACTCTTTGCAACCCCGTGGGCTGTAGCCCACCATGCTCCTCTGTCCATGGGGATTCTCCAGGCAAGAATACTGGAGTAGGTTGTCATGCCCTCTTCCAGGGGATCTTCCCAACCCAGGGATTTAACTGAGGTCTCCTGCATTGCAGGTGGACTCTACCAGCTGAGCTACCAGGGAAGCCCCAAGAGAAATATATGTAAACACAGCTGATTCACTTTGATGTACAGCAGAAACTAACACAATATTGTAAAGAATTTATACTCCAATAAAAAATATACCACCTGCCCCTAAAGCTCTATTAGGTAAAGGCATATAGACTTAAACTCTTAGGGAGAAAAAGTGTAGGACAAGTCACCTCCCTGGGCCCATGTGGCATTTTAGCAGGTCCAGCACTGATGGCATAGAAGGTAGGTCTTCCTCATCTTGAACTTTCTCCTGGCTGCTTAACTGTGGTCTGTCTTAGCATTTTCCCACAGTTACTTATTCCTTACTCATTTGTGGGGATGAGCCAGCTTCCTGGGGCTGCCATGACAAAGAACCACAGACTGGATGTCGTAGGCAACAGGAATTTCTTCTCTCATAGTTCTAGAAGCTGGGAGTTCAAGTTCAAGGGGTCAGCAGAGTTGAGTCCTCCTGAGGTTCCATGTCTCTCCTCTAGATTCCTGGTGATCCTTGTCCAGCCTTGGCTTGTGCTGAATCACTCTACTTTCATCTCTTCATGGCATTCTCCCTGTGGGCATGTGCATGTCTAAATTTCCCCTTTTCATAAAAACACCAGTCTTATCAGCGCCTATTCCAGTATGACCTCACCTTAGTTCAGCTAATTACACCTGTGGATTTCCCAGGTGGCACTAGTAGTAAAGAACCCGCCTGCTAATGAAGGAGACATAATGAGACATGGGTTCAATCCCTGGGTTGGAAAGATCCCTTGGAGGAGGGCATGGCTACCTGCTCCAGTATTCCTTTCTGGAGAATCCCATGGACAGAAGAGTCTTGCAGGCTTTGGTCCATAGGGTCACAAAGAGTTGGACATGATTGAAGCAACAGCATGCATGCAATTATATCTGTAAAGACTCTTTTTCCAAACTAGGTCACACCTGATGGTTCTTGGGGTTAGTACTTCAGTATATGAGTTTTAAGGGACACAGTTCAGCCCATGACACCTCCCTCTTCTGTTCATGCTCTTCTGCAGGCACTTTCTGGCCAGGTCTGACTTTGAGCTTGGCCTTGGGGTTTGCTTTGGCCAAGGAAGGTGAATGGATGTGACAGAGCCCCTTCCAGACAGAAGTTTACATGGACACTCATGGCTCAACTCTGCTGTTCTTGCTTCTGTTCTTCACTGGGAGGGTTGCAGGTCCAGATTTGGGGTGTTCCTTGAGCCTGGGTTCTAGAAAAAAAGACACATGGAGCTCTGTACAGCCCACTAGGACACAACAGAGCCCAGCAGAGCCGCAGCTGATCTATAGCCCTTGGGTAAAAAGAAGAAATAACTGCTTTTGTTATAAGCCTTTGGGATATCAAGATGTTTGTTATTGCAACAGAAGCTGACTATTGCACCAATTTTCAGCATAACTAATGGCTGGAGGAAACCACAGATGCCAGTTGAAAGCTGAAGTGACAAAAGTACATAAAATATTCTATTATTTTAAAATACTGTTACTGTTAGTAAGAGCTTAACAGCATCCACTTCATCATCATTTGATTAGAGACCCATGTGGATGAAGGCATGTGAGACCTGCTGTAACTGATGTCTTCAAATCATCTGGAGAAGTTTCTGCTGTGAGATGCAGGAGGGTGGGGACAGTGTGGTCCCAAGGACTCTGGATCCCGGGTTCCCTGAGGAACGAGTGAGGTGTTCATGATATAACCAGACCAGCACCCTCTGTCTTGTCTAGGATCCTGCACTACGCCATGGTCCCTCACATCCTCCCTTGTGACTGCTAGCACTTTGGAAATCCACTCAACCTCCCAAGCATCAGGACAGCTTAGCTTTGTCGTTGTTCAGTCACTGAGTCATGTCTGACACTGTGATCCCATGGACTGCAGCACACCAGGCTTCCCTGTCCTTCACCCTCTCCCAGAGTTGCTCAAGTTCATGTCCATTGAGTCGGTGATGCTATCTAACCATATCATCCTCCCAGCTTAATTTTGGGTAGATTAAAATCTAAAGAGGGTCCATCTTCCAGCTCTTTGCCTTTGGGATTGTGCTGGGAAGCCAGACCTTTGATCTCCAATGAAGAGGACCACACAGAGGGACTTTATTTGGACAGTGCTGATGGGTGGGGTGGGGGTTTGCCTGCTGGGGCCCAGGTCTTGGCTGGCACACCCACTAGGCACTCCACAAAGGTTTGGTCAAATGAATGAAAGCACCTCTTAACATTTCGGATGTGCTCTGAAGTTTACAAACACAGAAGATAGCACTTGAGAGTTTCCTAAGCCCTGCATGTGTGAGGGAGGCACCAGTCTCATGGATGAGGCAGGTGAGAAAATAAATGTGTGACCATTTTTTTGGGACACTAGGATTTGATCAGGTCTTTCTCACTCTGAAGTCATTTGTTTGTGTGTGTGTGTGTGTGTGTGTGTGTGTGTGTGTGTGTGTGTATACAAGAGGAGCAGATGGTGGGATTTTGGGGGTACCCAAAGGTGTTCCTGCCTACAGACCCTCCCCAGTGACTCAGTGGTTCCTGAAATTCACACATAGCTCACTTCTTGAGTTAAAATATTGAATTTGTTGTTCAGTTGCTAAGTCATGCCTGACTGTTTTTGACCCCATGGACTGCAGCATGCCAGGCTTTCCTGTCCATCACCACGTTCCAGAGTTTTCTCAAATTCATGTCCACTGAGTCAGTGGTGCCATCCAACCATCTCATCCTCTGTTGTCCCCTTCTCCTCCTTCCTTCAGTCTTTTCCAGCATCAGGGTCTTTTCCACTGAGTCATTTCTTCATATCAGGTGGCCAAAGAATTGGAGCTTCAGCTTTAGCATCAGTCCTTCCAGTGGATATTCAGGGTTGATTTCCTTTAAGGTTGACTAGTTTAATCTCCTTGCAACTAAGGGACTCTCAAGAGTCTTCTCCAGCACCACAGTTTGAAAGCATGAATTATTCCATGCTCAGTTTTTTTTATGGTCCAACTCTCACATCTGTACACATACATGACTGCTGGAAAGACCATTACTTTGGCTTCAAGACCAGGAGCTGACTGTGGCTCAGATCATGAACTCCTTATTACCAAATTCAGACTCAAATTGAAGAAAGTAGGGAAAACCGCTAGACCATTCAGGCATGACCTAAATCAAATCACTTATGATTATACATTGGAAGTGAGAAATAGATTTAAGGACCTAGATCTGATAGACAGAGTGCCTGATGAACTATGGAATGAAGTTCGTGACAGGAGACAGGGATCAAGACCATCCCCATGGAAAAGAAATGCAAAAAAGCAAAATGGCTGTCTGGGGAGGCCTTACAAATAGCTATGAAGAGAAGAGAGGCAAAAAGCCAAGGAGAATAGGAAAGATATATAAGCATCTGAATGCAGAGTTCCAAAGAATAGCAAGAAGAGATAAGAAAGCCTTCCTAGGTGATCAATTACAAAGAAATAGAGGAAAACAACAGAATGGGAAAGACTAGAGATCTCTTCAAGAAAATTAGAGATACCAAGGGAACATTTCATGCAAAGATGGGCTCAATAAAGGACAGAAATGGTATGGACCTGACAGAAGCAGAAGCTATTAGGAAGAGGTGGCAAGAATACACAGAAGGACTGTACAAAAAAGATCTTCACGAACCAGATAATCACAATGGTGTGATCACTCATCTAGAGCCAGACATCCTGGAATGTGAAGTCAAGTGGGCCTTAGAAAGCATCACTATGAACAAAGCTAGTGGAGGTAATGGAATTCCAGTTGAGCTGTTTCAACTCCTGAAAGATGATGCTGTGAAAGTGCTGCACTCAATATGCCAGCAGATTTGGAAAACTCAGCAGTGGCCACAGGATTGGAAAAGGTCAGTTTTCATTCCAATTCCAAAGAAAGGCAATGCCAAAGAATGCTCAAACTACCGCACAGTTGCACTCATCTCACATGCTAGTAAAGTAATGCTGAAAATTCTCCAAGCCAGGCTTCAGCAATACATGAACCGTGAACTCCCTGATGTTCAAGCTGGTTTTAGAAAAGGCAGAGGAACCAGAGATCAAATTGCCAACATCCGCTGGATCATGGAAAAAGCAAGAGAGTTCCAGAAAATCATCTATTTCTACTTTATTGACTATGCCAAAGCCTTTGACTGTGAGGATCACAATAAACTGTGGACAATTCTGAGAGAGATGGGAATACCAGGCCACCTGACCTGCCTCTTGAGAAATCTGTATGCAGGTCAGGAAGCAGCAGTTAGAACTGGACATGGAACAACAGACTGGTTCCAAATAGGAAAAGGAGTATGTCAAGGCTGTATATTGTCACCCTGCTTATTTAACTTCTATGCAGAGTACATCATGAGAAATGCTAGACTGGAAGAAACACAAGCTAGAACCAAGATCACCGGGAGAAATATCAATAACCTCAGATATGACACCACCCTTATGGCAGAAAGTGAAGAGGAACTAAAAAGCCTCTTGATGAAAGTGAAAAAGGAGAGCGAAAAAGTTGGCCTAAAACTCAACATTCAGAAAACGAAGATCATGGCATCCTTTTCCCATCACTTCATGGGAAATAGATGGAGAAATAGTGGAAACAGTGTCAGATTTTATTTTTTTGGGCTCCAAAATCACTGCAGATGGTGACTGCAGCCATGAAATTAAAAGATGCTTACTCCTTGAAAGAAAAGTTATGACCAACCTACATAGTATATTCAAAAGCAGAGACAGTACTTTGCCGACTAAGGTCCGTCTAGTCAAGGCTATGGTTTTTCCTGTGGTCATGTATGGATGTGAGAGTTGGGCTGTGAAGAAGGCTGAGCGCCGAAGAATTGATGCGTTTGAAGTGTGGTGTTGGAGAAGACTCTTGAGAGTCCCTTGGACTGCAAGGAGATCCAACCAGTCCATTCTGAAGGAGATCAACCCTGGGATTTCTTTGGAAGGAATGATGCTGAAGCTGAAACTCCAGTACTTTGGCCACTTCATGAGAAGAGTTGACTCATTGGAAAAAACTCTGATGCTGGGAGGGATTGGGGGCAGGAGGAGAAGGGGACGACCGAGGATGAGATGGCTGGATGGCATCACGGACTCGATGGATGTGCGTCTGAGTGAACTCAGGGAGTTGGTGATGAACAGGGAGCCCTGGCGTGCTGTGATTCATGGGGTCACAAAGAGTTGGACACGACTGAGTGACTGAACTGAATACACCACTGAATGTGAACTTCTATTCTGCTTTTGCTGTTCATTTGCCTGCCTCCTGAGAAACCTGCATGCAGGTCAAGAAGGAACAGTTAGAACCAGATATGGAACAACAGACTCGTTCCAAATTGCAAAAGGAGTGCTTCAAGGCTGTATATTGTTACCCTGATTATTTAACTTATATGCAGAGTACATCATGAGCAATGCTGGGCTGGATGAAGCTCAAGCTGGAATCAAGATTGCTGGGAGAAATATCAGTAACCTCAGATATGCAGATGACACCACCCTTATGGCAGAAAGTGAAGAGGAACTAAAGAACCTCTTGATGAAAGTGAAAGAGGAGAGTGAAAAAGTAGGCTTAAAACTTGGCATTCAAAAAAGATCATGGCATCCGGTCCCATCATTCCATGACAAATAGATGGAGAAACAATGGAAACAGTGAGAGACTTTACTTTCGTGGGCTCCAAAATCATTGCAGATGGTGACTGCAGCCAAGAACTTAAAAGACGCTTGCTCTTTGGAAGAAAAGCTATGACCAACCTAGATAGCATATTAAAAAGCAGAAATATTACTTTGCCGACAAAGGTCCATCTAGCCAAAGCTATGGTTTTTCCAGTAGGAGAGTTGGACTGTAAAGAAAGCTGAGCGCTGAAGAACTGATGCTTTCGAACTGTGGTGTTGGAGAAGACTCTTGAGAGTCCCTTGGATTACAAGGAGATCAAATCAGTCAATCCTAGAGGAAATCAGCCCTGAATATTCACTGGAAGGACTGATGCTGAAGCTGAAGATCCAATACTTTGGCCACCTGATGCGAAGGGCTGACTCATTGGAAAAGACCCTGATGCTGGAAATGATTGAAGGAAGGAGGAGAAGGGGACAAGAGAGGATGAAATGGTTGGATGGCATCACTGACTCGATGGACATGAGTTTGAACAAGCTCTGGGAGTTGGTGATGGACAGGGAAGCCTGGCATGCTGCAGTCCATGGGGTTGCAAAGATTGCTCAGAGGGTGCACGACTGAACAATTGGACTGAGCTATGCATTTACACTTTAGAAGGATGTGCTGATCAGACTATGAGGTTACCACCCTGAGAGATTAGGGTGAAAGCAGGGTGTCTTGGGGGGTGAGGGGATGGGAGGGGAGGGAAGGTCAGTGGTGGGGGCTTCCCTCCCAGAGAGACTGAGCCCTGTCCACCCTTTTGTGTAAACAGGACAGAGGTGGATGTGAAGGCTCATGATGGGCTAAGAGAGGGGGAAGCAGAGGAGATGGGCCCTGTGGGTGGAAAATATTAGGTCATGAAGAACAGGAGAAGGAGGAGCAAGTCAGAGGCCAGCTGGAAACCACTGATCTGTTTTCAGGCATCAAGAAACCTCTGCAAGCAGCGAAAGTGGTGGAGGGAAAGGGGCAGCCCCAGGCAGGGCCTGGATCCCTTGCCCTGCACCCACCTCGAGTGAGGCTGGCACTTAGCTGTGTCCACACCTGGCTGTTGCGGCTCCGCTGCCTCATTCCCTGAGCCCAACAGGAGGCTCTAGGGTCTGCTGTGCCTGCCAGCGAATGATCTCAGTAGTTGGAGGGACTTTCAATGTCTTGGAAACCGGATGGTCTTGAAATTTCTGATCAGAACTGTCAGATTAGGCCCTGGCCCTGGGGGGACAGCTGATTAAGTGGAAAGACCAGACCTTCCAAGTTCACTTTATGTGATGCAGCGAGGCCGGCACTGAACCAGGGGTTTAAGAGGAAGCCTTCCTGCTGCTTGATTTATTAGGTGCTGGGGGGTCTCGCAATTAGGGCCATTCTCCATGTCTGCCCTTGATCCTAGTGTTGCAGCTCTCCAGGTGGGTTGAGGAAAGTGAGCCCTCTTGCTCTGATTCCAGGGGAGGTGACAGTCGGGGGCTGTAGGAAGGTGTCTGTCCCCTGGCCCAAGCCCACTCCCAGTTCTGAAGCTCCGCTCCGCACCCACCATGAAGGAATGACATTCCATGAGACAGGCAGATGAGCCAGGAACCCCACCTGGGGGATCACAAGGCACCCCTCGGAACTGACTCCTAGAGAGGATGATGGGCTCATCTCAAGGAACAAAGAAACGTTAAGCCCCTCCTCCCTGGAGAAAAGCTAAGCAGAGACAGAAACCACAGAGTCCGGCTGGGCTGCTGCATGGCAGTCAGACAGGCTGGGGCCTGGGACCCACGGCTGCCGTGCTTGCACCTGGACACACGTCTCCTCCAGCAGCAGAGACAAAGAAACTGTAAGGGACTAAAAATAACTTTGTGCATGCGCAGTTGGGGCAAATTACAGACAAGATACAAAGAGACCAAAAAGCCCAGCTGCTGCTTCTGAAGAGCTGGGAACAAAAGCAGGGTATCTCAAGGTACACCACCAAGGGGTTGGGCAAACCACCTAAGCGGCCCCCCTGGCTGGACCCCTGGACACACCTCCACCCTCACCCCATGTAAGGGACAAGCTCCACCCCCTCGGGGAGCCAGAGAGGGAACCTGTTCTCTGTCCCTCCTGCTGCAGCAGGGGCCCTGATGAAGCCTTGAGTTTCCTGTCTGACCTCTTATCAATTTCTATTGATTAAGGAGCCCAAGAACCCTGGTTGGCAATAGTAGGAAAGCAGTGGGCTGGGGGGTGTGGCCCCTGGGTGTCATCCTTCAAGAGAGGAGCACAGGATTGAGCCTCTAAGTCAGTTTTGTCCTTCACAATGGCCTCCCCACACTTATGAAGATGGTACCCGCCAGGCACATGGAATATGTAAGCCTTGAATATTGAGTGAGAAAGAATTAGAAAAAGACCAGATGCCCCCCAGGTGTAAAATGCCAGGGTTATAAGGCTGAGGGCACAGCAGAGGGGCTGTCAGTGTTGAGGGGGCCCTGAGGGCATCCTAGAGGAAGATGGAGAGGTGGTAGGGGTCTTACTGAGCTCTGCATGGGAGGCACAGGGGAGACTTGGAACTTAGGCGGTGTGTGTGGGTTTTCCAGGGCTGCCAGGACCCTGGTTTTGCTCCTGGCTTTTCAGAAGTACCAGTTGGGCTTTTGGTCTTTTTGTACCTTGTTCAAAATTTTTCCCAACTGTGCATGCAGGCAGCTATTTTTGGTCCCTTGTAGTTTCTTTATATTTTGTTGCCCAAGGAGAGGTGTGTCCAGGTGCAAGCACCGTAGCCAATGGTCCCCGGTCTGAGGGCCCAGCTAGTCTCTCTGTGATGTAGTGGCCCCACTCCACTCTGCGGGTTTCATTCTCTGCTTAGCTTTTCTCCAGAACATCGCAAACTTGGGAGCTTAAGACAACAGAATTATGTTCTCTCCCAGCTCTGGAGGCCTTGAGGCTGGGGTTGAGGTGTGGGCAGGGCTGGTCTCCTCTGAGGAGTGATCCCTGGGCCCCTCTCCCAGATCCTGGTGCTAATGTGTTTATTGATATTGATGATCAGGTTGAAGATGAAAGTTCCTATACGGTGTCGCTTAGCCACTCAAAGGACCCACCAGATGCTCCTGAATGATGCAGATGAAGAGACTAGAATTTTCTTCCTGGAGGTTTGCAATGGGTGGTCTGTGGAGACCCAGGATTGTTGATACTGCCACCATTGTCACTGTCCCTTCCTTTTCTTTGTGGATCTGTGTGTCAGTGTCCAAGATCCCCTTCTTATGAAGACACTAGTTGCTGGGCCAGGGCCCGCCAAGTCCAACATGACCTCATATCAGCTTGATTCTATGTGCAAAGGCCTGCCTCAGTGCTCCCGGGGTTTGGGAAGGTTGCCGCTGAATCAATCACTGCTCCTGATGAGTCCCAGAGCTGGTACATGGGGCCCAGAGTCAGAAATTTCCTTTAGGGATCCCCTCTTCCATCTCTCTCTGACAAGGGCATTCCCCAAAGCCACCAGTAAGTACGTGGGCCTGGAGGTGGCCCGGGAGGGCCTGGATGAGACTCTGTTCTTACCACTGCGGAGGGTGCCAGCTTGTGCCCAGTCATCCCACATCAGGGTGAGTTGTCCCGTCTCACTGGCTCCTCTTTGAAACATCTTGGGGAGGATCAGTGGTTAATTCTCCAGCCAGAGAGGTCCTTGCCAGAAAGCCCCACCTGGCATCACAGCTCCTCCTCTGGCTTTTATGGTCCAGGTTAGTTGTCTTGAGGGCTTCCCTGGGGGCTCAGCTGGTGAAGAATCCACCTGCAATGCAGGAGACCTGGGTTTGACCCCTGGGTTGGGAAGATCCTCTGGAGAAGGGCATGGCGACTAACTCCAGTGTTCTTGCCTGGAGAATCCCTGTTGACAGAGGAGCCTGGTGGGCTGCAGTCCGTGGGGCTGTGAGGAGTTGGCCATGACTGGGTGATTAAGCACCAGCAGCACAGTTGTCTTGAACTGTGGAACAGAAATCAATCCATTTCAGAGGCATGGCCCTGGAGGGGCTCCTTGGCTGGGCAACCTCTCAAGCTGCTCCCACTACTTTAGACATTTAACAAGGTGTCAGTGGCAGGAAGGCTTTGGGCGAGGTGGGATCTGGAGTGACAGTGGCCTGCTAACAGCCCTGATAACAGACCCGGTGGGAGAGGAGTCCACAATCCATCAGCACGGCGTCCAGACCCACGAGCTGTGCACTGGTGGCCGCCTTTCCGTCCCACTGAAGCGTGTTTCTGCAGGAGCTGTGGGCCTGCCTTCCCTGGAAGCCAGTCTGCTCGGATAGAACCCAGCGGTCTGAAGTCAGATGTCAGATCTGTGATATGAAAACGTCAGGCTGCTCCTTGATGGACTCAGAGCAGCCAAACTGCACTTGGTCTGAGCTGTGAGCACATCGAAGGCGGGGAGGCGGGGGCGCTGGGTGCGGGAGGAGCCTTCTCAAGGCTGTCAGCGCATCTTGCATCCTCGAGGAACCTCCAGGCTTCTTTGCCCTTGGTGATATCTCAGGAGCATGGAATGGGCTGGAAAGGCAGACAGGAGCAGGTGCGAGTGTGAAAGGGCCCTGGGCCCATGCCTTCAGTGTGTGTGTGTGTGTTCACATGTATGTGTATGTATGTGTATAGGTGCATGTCTGTGCATACACGTGTCTCTGTGCACATGATGCATCTGTGTGTGTGTCTCTCTATGTGTGTGTGCATGTGCGTGTCTGTGTCTCTGTGTGCATGTGTGTCTATGTGTCTCTGTGTATATTATGTGTGTGCACGTGTGTCTACATCTCTGTGTATGCACGTGTGTGTATGTGTGTGCATGTGCGTCTGCATGTATATCTGTGTGTGCATGTGTGGGTGTATATGTGCATCCATGTATGTCTCTCTCTGTGTATGTATGTCTGTGTGCCTGTGTGCATGTGTGTCTCTGTGTCTCTGTGTATGCACATGTGTGTGTGTGGCAGCTTCCCCACATCAACAAGCAATTCTCAGACGCCAGCAGGTGCCCCAGAACTTGACTCGATTCCAAGCCTATTCACCCAGAGAGAGAATCAAATCCTACAGGTTAAGGGCCGAGTCCCGCAAGACCACTCTCCACATCAGATGTCAGTTCTGAACATGGATTGTCACCTGTGGTTCTGACCGACTGGCTATAAACTGGAGGTTCCCTGCACCCCCTCTTCAGGTTTTGTTAATTTGCCGAAATGGCTCACAGACTCAGAAAAGCCCATTTACTCACTTGATGACCAATTTATTATGAAATATATTAAAGGGTACAAGTCGACAGCTGGATGAAGGATTCACAGGGCAGGTTCCCAGACAAAGCAGGTTCTGTCCTCATGAATTCGGGGCCTAGCACCATGGCACGTGGAAGCTTTATGCTCCCCTATTTGGAGGCTCTCCATAAAAGGGGCAAAAAGCTTCCCTTCTGGGTTTTTATGGAGGCTTCATTACACAGTCATGATTGACTACATCACTGGCCAATTTGATTCAACCTCCAGCTCTTCAGGAGATCAGGGGAGAGACTACAGTTCCAACCCTCCATTCACAGTGTGGGCTGTCTTGGTGACCAGCCCCACCCTGGGGTGGGGTTTGAAGTCGCCTTCCCTGAAGGGTCTTCAGGGACTGAGAATGAGAGACCAAATATTATCCCACTACTCTACTTGTTCAGGAAATTCCAAGAGCCAGAAAGTATGGACAAATGCCAAATATATATGAGAAAAGTATATTGGGTTGGCCACTTGAATGACCACATATATGTGTGTGTATGCTCAGTCACTCAGTCATGTCCCACTCTTTGCTACCACATGGACTGTAACCCACCAGGCTCATTGTCCATGGAATTCTCCAGGCAAGAATACTGGAGCAGGTTCCCATTTCCTTTTCCAGGGGATCTTCGCAGCCCAGGGATTGAACCTGTGTCTCCTGCACTGGCAGGCAGATTCTTTACCACTGAGCCACCTGGGAAACATATACATGTATGTGTGTGTGTATCTATGTATGTATGTGCTAGGAAGTCACAGTATTGTGGTGAGCTGCATAGAGCAGCTATCCCAAGTCCCTGATCTGATGAAGCACATTTTGAACAGCCCTTGGAATCCCTCCTGGAATGTGTGTGTGACCCTTACACACCATTCTGAGTCTGATGAAGTCAATTATTATTTTCCCAGAGCAGGTGCCTCCCCCTGAAGTGTTTTGGAAAAGAGAACATGTACTGAGAATGACTCAGAGACTGACTCCATTCAGTGGAAGCAGCTCTTGAGACCATTGGGTGGAAAGGGCCCAGGTGAAAGGACCAGCTTGGGAAGCCAGATCTGCCCTCCCCAATTAACTGGGTGACCCTGGGCAAGTCACTTAACCTTTCTGAGACCCAGCTCCATCATCTGGAAAATGCAGGCAGAGACACTGGCTGCTCTCCTGGCCCTGGCCCTTGAGGCTCAAGTGAGATGACCGGCAAAAGCAGCTGATAAATTGCAAGGTCCAGGGGAGCGTGCCCTGTGGCTTCTGCCTCTCCTTTGTGAAAACTGGTCCACATACTGGAGGGAGCAATGGTTCCTTCTGTGGTAATGCGGAAAAAGCACCTGAGCCTCTGCTGCAAACCAGGACAGGGAGCAGACCAAAGCGGCATTGCAACATCAGAGAAACGGGCAGCCACACTATGGGTCTCAGTTTGCTGAAATTCTCAAATGGCACAGTGGTAGAGAGTCCACTTGCCAATGCAGGAGACCTGGGTTCAATCCCTGGGTCAGGAAGATTCCCTGGAAGAAGAAATGGCAACCCAGGCCAGTATTCTAGCCTGGAGAATCCCATGGACAGAGGAGCCTGGTGGGCTACAGTTGATGGGGTTGCAAAAGAGTCAGACATGACTGAGCGAGGGAGTACTACCTCTGCACCAGGCTCGGGGCATGAATGGAGTAGGCACCCACGGTGATGCCAGGGGTCTTGCTCAGGCACGTGGATAAAGCACCTACTGTGTGCCAGGCAGAGGTGGCTCCATTCAGCCTTCAGAAGACTCTCTTAAGTAGGTATTACTAGAACTGCCCTCATTTTAGTAATTGGGGATGGCATTTATCTCTGGTTAACAAATGAGCTGAAGAATCAGCTTTCTGGAAGGGGTTTGGGAGGAGGGCTGCCCCGACCTTGCAAATAAAGAGAAAGGTGAGGTGAGAGTCAGTGGAGCAGCTTTCCTGCAGCCTTTCCTGGGGTTGATGAAACTCCCCCGGCCCAGGACCTTCACTGACCCCCTCTGAGCCCAAAGCTCCCAGGCTTGGGTAGAGCGTTCTTCCAGCTCTCTGCCTGGGAGGGATGGAGAGCAGCCAGTGCTGGAGGTAGCTTGTCGCTGCTCCTGGGGTGGCCAGGGGCACCACGTGAGCCCTGGGTTCTGGCACCACTGGCCATGTGGGCTGGATGACTGATTCTGGCTGCTGTGGGAAACCCAGGTGGGCTGGCAAGTAAAGGGGGCGGGGGCCGATTCTTTTTAGGCCCTCTGCCCCCACCTTCAAAGCAGACTCTGAGATACCACTGCCTGGCTTGTTCCCAAGACCTGGGACCTGCTGTGACCTGTGTGCCCTGAAGGTCTGATACCTGGTCCTGCTTCGGATGCTGCTGAGCAGGTGCTGTGATCAGGAGTATAGTGAAGTGACTTGGGAGGAAGAAGTGGAGACCACCCATCTGCCTGTCCCTGCTTGCCTCCATGTCATTTGGGGGGTCCCTGTTCCAAGGGACTGGGATGTCCCCTCTGTGTGTGGTTAGTGCCTGGGTGGGATGGCAAGAATTACTAGTGCACCCCTCTCAACATCCTCATAACATTGAAAACAATGACCCTACATCATGCCAGGGGACTGCTGGCCTTCCTGGGTCCCCGTTTCTGGCTCGAGCTGTGAAGTCCAGGGGTGCAGGACCAGCTCTGATGTTTCAGAAATTTCTTCCCCAAGGGTGGGCGCTTAGGAGGCGACGCGAGATGAAAGGTTCCGAGCGTGTTAAGCACGCACGATGGGAAAGATGAAGACTGTGATGCGGTCCAGTGATTTGGGGAAACACTGGATAACACAGAGCTGAGCTGTTTTCTTTCTCATGGTCTTTTCCTGTTTTACTACTGGAAGCTGAAAGCACGTGGCATCTTCCTGACCTGACTAAAGAATCAGTTTTATTTTTCCTCTTTTTGTGGTAAAATGTACACAATGTAAAACTTACTATTTAAAACATTTTAAGTGCAAAATCCAGCGGCATCAAGTACGTTTACAATGCTGGGCAACCATCACCACCGTCTATTTCCAGAACACTTTTATCTTCCCAAACACACATTCTGTCTCGTTAAATAAAGGTCTGTCTGCAGCCCCTGGCCCCCATACTCTTCTGCTCTCTGGCTCTATGAAATTACCTCTTCTGGGGACCTCATGTGAATGGAACCACACAACACTCGGCCTTTTGTATCTGCTTATTTTGTTTACCGTGTTTTGGCTCTGCTGGGTCTTCCCTGCCGCGTGTGGGCTTTCTGTAATTGCCGCGAGCAGGGGCTCCCTTCTGGTGGAGTGCGGGCTTCTATGGCGACGGCTTCTGTTTCAGAGCACAACGGTGCCTCAGTAGCGGGCGCTCATGGGCTCAGTGGCTGTGGCTCTCGGGCTCTCAAGGCCAGGCTCGGTAGCTGTGGTACCTGGGTTTAGCTGCTCCACAGCATGCGGAGTCTTCCTGGACCAGGGATTGAACCCGCATCCCATGTATTGACAGCCGGATTCTTATCCACACTACCACCAGGAAAGTCCTAGCATGTTTTCAGGGTTCATCCAGGCTATAGCAGGTGTCAGAATTTCACGCCTTTTTGAGGCTAAATTCATTGCACGGATGGACCACATTCTGTTTATCCATTTTATTTATTTGCTGGTGGACACTGGGGCTGCTTCCACATTTAGCTATTGCGAATAAGGCTGCTGTCAACATGGATGTACAAGCGCCCCCGAGATTCTGCTTTCACGTGTAGACGTGGGATTGCTAGTTCTGTGGTAGTCCTTTTCGTAACTTTTTGAGAAACGCCTGTACTGTCTTTCACAGCAGCTGCACCATTTCACTTTCCCTGCAGTCATGCACAAGGATTCTCCGCAGTCTCACCAACACGTGTGGTTTTCTGTTTCTCAGCAGGAGCCATCCTGATGGGTGTGAGGTAGTGTCTCATTGTGGCTTTGCTTTGTATTTCCCTGATGATCAGTGATACAGACCATCTTTTCACATGCATGCTGGCCACGTGTGTCTCCTTTGGAAAAATGTCTCTTGGTGCCCTCTGTCCATTTGTGAATTGGATTGTTTGCTTTCTTGTTGTTGTTTTAAGAGCTCTAAATATTTATATACATGCTAGACATTAGTTCTTAATCAGATATTATGGTTTGCGAATATTTTCTCCCATTCTGTGGGTTCTTTTCATTCTCTTAATAGCGTTCTTTGATGCACAAAATTTGTAATCTTGAGGAAGTAACTTTTAGAAAAATGTTAACACACTCAATAGACTGAGAGACTCTGGTCTAGTGAGGCCCTCTTTTCTTATTCACTCAACAAACTCTCCCTGAGTTCCTGCTGTGTCATGTGTGTCCTAGGAACGCCACGTGGCCCCTACGGGTGTGGGTCCCACCCTCCTTCACGGGGGTCACAGGAGACCAGCGACGCACACACAACTCAGTATCAGGTTGCGATGAATGCTGCGCCTTCTCCGAGTGGAAGGAACACTGGGGGCCAGAGGCCATGGGCACTCCCAGGTGGAACTCTGCCTCCCAGCCCTCCTTTCAGCAAGTCAGAGACCACAGCGGAGTCTGGCCGATGGATGTAGGTGTGGATGGAAGGGAGGATCCCGACATGGGCACAATACACGAGCCTGAGGGAGCGCCATCAGGATCCCTGCTTGTCCTGAATTATGCTTTGGTTTTCAAGAAATACATTCCACTGCACTAAAACATGCATTGGAGAAGGAAATGGCAACCCACTCCAGTGTTCTTGCCTGGAGAATCCCAGGGATGGGGGAACCTGGTGGGCAAGCCGTCTCTGGGGTCGCGCAGAGTCGGACACGACTGAAGCGACGTAGCAGCAGCAGCAGCACTAAAACCACGGAGGTCTTGGTGCTGTTTGTTACAGCAGCTGCTGAGTGTAACCCTGATACTAACCCTAATACACCTCTGCCCTGCAGAGCTGGCAAAGGGAGTCAATGAAGGTCAAGGCACATATCTTAACATCCTTGGAATCAGGAAAGGGATTTTGTTCCATGATGCTTGTGTCCAGGGGTGGGGAAAGGGCAGAACTTAGGGTCGGCTATAGCTTTTCCATTTCTTACACAAGTTACATCTCTTTATGCCTGAAAGAAGTTAATAAAATAATGTTACGAGGAAAGTAAAAAGAGCCCCCTCAATCCTTTTTGTGGAAGCAGCAGGTAACAGACAGATAGCTAGGAATGCACATGAAAGCGCAGTGCCTTTGTTTTCCTGGTCATCATCATCCTTTTCCCACTGTCGGGTTGACTGTCAGCTCCTGGAACTCCAGGCCTGGGGACAAGGCGCAGCCCCAGTCCACAGTGAGGACTTCCTCCGTAGCAGCTCAGGCTGGGAAACCTTTCATCCTCGACTCACTGCCCTGTCAGTCACACCTAATTGTGACTATTCGAGGCCAATTAAGTGCCACTTACCCTACAGTGTAGCTGGTTAGTCCAATATTCTTAATTATTTTTCAAAAATTTAAAAGGCACATTGATTATTTCTGACTGGTTTCAGTGAAATCTCAATTAGCAGCTCATGTTTGGGAAGCGAATGGCCACTGAGTTGCTTATCTGTGGCTGGGTACCTCTGGGAGACCCTGGCGGGGGTCCTGGAAGCTCCGGGAGACCCTGGAGGAGGGTGTCTGGAGGCTCTGGGAGACCCTGAATGGGGTGGGTCCTCTCCCACTGGGGTCCAAGAAGGAAAGGGTGGTGAAGACTCCCACTGATCTTGTTGGAGGTTGTGTCTGAGGATCTCTGAGCATCCCACCCATGGGGAGACTGTGCTCTGTTCATTCATGTAGCATCCACCCTGGTCATAACAGTAGACCCCATGCAGACACGAGGGTGAAGCACAGTCCTGCCCCTTGTGGAGTCCCCAGGCTGGTTGGAGCTGGCCATAGGAACCCATGTGGGAAGTTAATTAAAGAGACCCTTTGCACTCTTGAAAGTATGGAGGTTCCCAAAGAGCTTCTAATTATGCGGTTACATCTATTTGATATTTGGACATCCCTGGTGGCTTAAACAGTGAAGAATCCACCTGCAATGCAAGAGATCTGGGTTCATTCAATCCCTGGGTTGGGAAGATTCCCTGGAGAAGGGACTAGCAACCCACTCCAGTATTCTTGCCTAGAGAATTCAATGGACAGAGGAGCCTGTGGGCTATAGTCCATGGGGTTGCAAAGAGTTGGACACACTGAGTGACTTATATTTATTAAGGATGAAAATGAAGGAATTTAAAATTTATGCAGTTATTATTTTGAAAATAACAACATTAAATGCCATAGCTTGTTAACATAAATAAAATATTTTCAAAAGCTAATCATATATTCCTTCTCCCCTCCCTTGGTGAGAAGAGTGGCCTTGTTTTACCTTTTAGCAAAATCTCATCCTGTTTGGTTTACTAGAAGATAGCTGAATTCTCAGAACTGCTTCTATGTTTAATCTGTCTCAATATGTTGTTTTGTTGGAAATGTAGGCAAACCAGCGAGACATCGCATACTCTGCTCCAGACCACAGTGACAAGGGAAATACCCCTTTAAGGCAAGTCACATGAGTTTTTTGGTTTCCCAGGGCATATGAAGGCTATGTTTACTTTATCCTGTAGTTTATTAAGTGTGCAGTAGCATTATGCCTATAAAAAAGAACATACTTTAATAAAATTTGTTGTTTTGTTCAGTCGCTAAGTCATGTCTGGCTCTTTGTGACCCCATGACCTGCAGCATGCCAGGCTCCTCTGGCCTCCGCTATCTCCTGGAGTTTGTTTAAATTCATGTCCATTGAGTTGGCAATGCTATCTAACCATCTTGTCCTCTGTTGTCCCCTTCTCCTCCTGTCTTCAATCTTTCCCAGCATCAAGGTCTTTTCCAATGAATTGACTCTTCACATCAGGTGGCAAAGTATTGGAGCTTCAGCTTCAGCATCAGTCCTTCCAATGAATATTCAGTGTTGATTTCTTTTACGATTGACTGGTTTGATCTCCTTGCAGTCTAAGGGACTCTCAACAGTCTTCTCCAGCACCACAATTCTAACCATCTATTCTTTGGTGCTCAACCTTCTTCATGGTCCAGCTCTCACATCCATACAAAATGCTAACCATCACTTGAGCCTTCAGTGAACTGTAATCTTTTAGCTGGTGGGGGCTCTTGCCTGGATGTTGATACCTGATGACTGACCAGGGTAGTGGTTGCTGAAGGCTAGGTGGCCATGGTAATTTCTTAAAATAAGGCAAAAATGAAGTTTATTTCATCAATTAACTCTTCTTTTCATGAATAATTTCTCTGAAGCATGTCATGCAATGCTGTTTGATAGCATTTATCCCAGAGGAGACCTTCTTTCAAAATTGGTGTCAATCCTCTCAAACTCTGATGCCGCTTGATCAACCCAGTTTATGTCATATTCTAGGACTGTTGTGGTCATTTCGACAATCTTTATAACATCATCAACTCAGTGTACATGAGTCTGAGCAAACTCAGAGAGAGAGTGAGGGACAGGGAAGCCTGGCGTGCTGGAGTCCAGGGGGTCGCTAAGAGCTGGACATGACCGAGTGAAAAACGACAATAGCATCGCCACCAGGAGTAGATTCTATCTCAAGAAACTACTTTCTTTGCTCATTCATAAAAAGCAACACCTCATTTATTAAGGTTTTATGCTGAGACGCATTAATTCTGTTACACCTTCAGGCCCTGCTTCTACTTCTCTTTCTTTCTCCACCGCATCTGTAGTTACTTCCTCCACTGAAGTCTTGAACCCTCAAAATCATCCATGAAGGATGGAATCAACTTCTTTCAAACTTCTGTTAATGTTGATATTTTGACCTCTTCCCACAAGTCACAAATGTTCTTAATGGCATCGAGAATGGTGAATCCTTTCCAGGAAGTTTTCAGTTATCTTCAACCTGATCCATTAGAGGAATTGCCATCTATGGCAGCTATTTGTCATTCAGTCACTCAGTCGTGCCTGACTCTTTTGACCCCATGGGCTACAGCATGCCAGGCTTCTCTGTCCTCCACTATCCACTGGAGTCTGCTCTAATTCATGTCCATTGAGTTGCTGATGCTATCTAACCATCTAACCTCTGCTGCCCTCTTCTCCTCCCACTCTCAATCTTTCCCTGCATCAAGGTCTTTTCCAATGAGTCAGCTCTTTGCATCAGGGGGCCAAATTATTGGAGCATCAGCTTCAGCATCAGTCCTTCCAATGATTATTCAGGATTGATTTCCTTTAAGATTGACAGGTTTGATCTCCTTGCAGTCCAAGGGACTTAGGGTCTTTTCCAGTACCACAGTTCAAAAGCATCAATTCTTTGGAGCTCAGCTTTCTTTATGGTTCAACTCACATTCACACATGACTACTGGAAAAGCCATAGCTTTGACTATATGGACCTTTGTTGGCAAAGTGATGTCTCTGCCTTTGAATACGCTATCTAGGTTTGCCATAGCTTTTCTTCCCAGGAGCAAGCATCTTTTAATTTCATGGTTGTGGATGGTGATTCCATCCACAGTGAGTTTGGAGCTCAAGAAAATAAAATCTGTCACTGTTTCCACTTTCCCCCCATTTATTTGCCATGGAGTGATGGAACTGGATGCCATAATCTGTTTTCTGAAAGTTGAGTTTTAAGCCAGCATTCTCAGTCTCCTCTTTCACCCTCATAAAAAGGCTCATAGCTTTACAAAATGTATTTCTTAAATAATAAGACTTGAAAGTTAAAATGACTTCTTGATCCATGGGCTGCCAAACTGATGTGTTCACAGGCATGAAAACAACATTCATCTCATTGTTCACCTCCATCTGAGGTCTTGGGCGACTAGAAGTATTATCAACAAGCAGTCATATTTTGAAAGAAACTTTTTTTTTTTTTTCTGAGCAAGAGTTGTCAACAGTGAACTTAAAATATTCAGTAAACTATGCTGTCAAAAGACGTGCTGTCGTCTGGGCTTTGTTGTTCCATTTGCAGAGCACAGAAAGAGTGGACTGAACATCATTATCAAGGGCCCCAGGATATTCAGGTGGTAAATAGACATTGGTTTCAGCTTCAAGTCACCACATACATTAGCCCCTAACAAGAGGGGCAGTCTGTCCTTTGAAGCTTTGAAGCTAGGCATTGACTTCCTCTCTCTAGCTATGAAATAGCTGGAGGCCCAATACTTTGTCCACCTGATGGGAAGAGCCAACTCATTGGAAAAGACTCTGATGCTGGGAAAAATTGAGGGCAGGAGGAGAAGGGGATGACAGAGGATGAGATGGTTGGATGGCATCACCTACTCGATGTACATGAGTCTGAACAAACTCTGGGAGATAGGGAAGGACAGGGAAGCCTGGTGTGCTGCAGTCATGGGTCACAAAGAGTCAGACAGGACTGAGTGACTGAACAACAACTCGGCCTATACAAGTCCTGGACGGCATCTTCCAATAGGAGGCTGCTCTGTTCACATTGAAAATCTGCTGCTTAGCGTAGCCACCTTCACTGATGACCTGAGCTTGATCTTCTGGACAACTTGCTGCAGCTTCTGCAGTGGCAATTGCTGCTTCACTTTGCACTTTATGTTGTGGAGACGACTTCTTTCCTTAAACCTCATGAAGCAGCCTCTGCCAGCTTCACACTTTTCTTCTGCAGAGTCCTCACCTCTCTCAGCCTCTACAGAATTGAAGAGAGTCAGAGCCTTGCTCTGGATGAGATTTTGGCTTAAGGGAATATCGTGGCTGGTTTCGTCTTCTATGGGCTTCCCTGGTGGCTCAGCTGGTAAAAAATCTGCCTGTAATGTGGGAGACCCAGGTTCAATCCCTGGGTTGAGAAGATCTCCTGGAGGAGGAACTGGCAAACTACTCCAGTATTCTTGCCTGGAGAATTCCATGGACAGAGGAGCCTGGCGGGCTGGACACAACTGAGTGACTAAGATACTTCATCTTCTATCCAGACAGCTCAGACTTTCTCCATAACAGCAATACGGCTTTCTCACTCACTTATCATTCATGTGTTCACTGGGGCAGCACTTTTAATTTCCTCCAAGAACCTTTCTGTTGCATCCACAGCTTGGCTAACTGGTGCAAACGGCCCAGTTTTCAGGCTATCTCAGCTTCTGACATGCCTTTCTTACTAAGCTTAATCATTTCTAACGTTTGATTTAAAATGAGAGACGTGTGACTTTTCCTTACACTTGAACACTTAGAGGCTATTATAGGGTTATTAACTGGCACGATTTCAATATTATTGTGTCTCAGGGAATAGTGTGGACCAAGGAGAGGGAGAGAGATGGGGGAAGAACTGGTCAGTGGAGCAGGCAGGACACACACACCATTATATATAGTCATGGTTCGTGGTGCCCCAAACAATTACAATAGTAACATCACAGGTCACGGCTCACAGATCATCTTAACAGATATTATAAAATGAAACAGTTTGAAACTTACTGAGAATTACCAAAATGTTGCACAGAGATATAAAGTGAGCAAATGCTGTTGGAAAAATGATGTGGATAGACATTGAGTTGCCAGGAAACTTCAGTTTGAAAAAACCACAGCCCATGCAAAGTGCAGTAAAACAAGGTCTCTGTATATGAGACAACGTGGCCTCACACACATGGGGTTGAGAAACCAAGGGATCTTTTCAAAGCTTTTCTAGATGATCTGCAGATGGTCTACAAATAATAGCAGCTATTCTGCTTTGATATTAAACCAAATGTCAATAAGTGGAGTTTAAAAAATTATTTTATTTTTAATTGGAGGATAGTTGCTTTATAATACTGTGTTGGTTCTACCATACATCAACATGAATCAAGCGTAGATATACATATGGCCCCTCCCTTTTGAACCTCCCTCCCACCTCCCTCCCCATCCCACTCTTCTAGGTTGTCGTGGAGCACTGGCTTTGGGTTCCCTGTGTCATACAGCAAATTCCCACTGGCTGTGAGTGTGCTTGCTAAGTTGCTTCAGTCATGTCTGACTCTTCGTGGCCCTATAGGCTGTAGCCCATCAGGCGCCTCTGTCCATGGGATTCTCCAGGCAAGAATACTGGAGTGGATTGCCAAGCCCTCCTCTAGGGATCTCCCTGGCCCAGAGATAGAAACCACATCTCTTAATTCTCCTGCATTGGCAGGTGGGTTGTTTACTGCTAGCGCCACCTAGGAAACCCCTCCCATTGGCTATTACTGGGCATATACCCTGAGGAAACCATAATTGGAAAAGACATGTGTACCCCAGTGTTCATTGCAGCACTGTTTACAATAGCCAAGACATGGAAGCAGCCTAGATGTCCATCAATAGCATACAGATGTAGATGTCTATAGCATATAGGATGTCCATCAATAGATGATGGAATTTTTTTAAAGCTTCATTACAATAGGTAATCAAAACCCATATCGACAACTTTTCTTTCCTGTGGCATCAAAACCCATTCTTTGAGCGAATGTTCCCCCGTGTGTGATTTTGTGAAGCAGCACACTGGTCATCTGGAAAGTACTCTTTCACTGCGTTTTGTCCACGTCAGTGCATTTCGTTGTTGAGAAATCGCATTCGTTAACATCACCACCTACCTCGTCACAAGAGCCCTGAAGTCTCAGAATACTGTCAAGCTCCCCATGGTGGAAATGAGTTTCCCCAAATTCTAATTCTTGCTTGAAAGTCCGAATCCTGTTCTTGGCAACAAAGACTCTCCTCTGTTTCTGTTGCAGTGATGGGCTCCCTTTATCTATTTTGAAGATCGTCTGCCAAGCACCCGAGTCTGAATGACAGCACTGCGTCTCTTAGCTGTTCTTTCCAGGTAAACGTGGTTCTATGAAAAAGTAGCTTATCCAGTTCAGGACTCAAGTGCTTTTCCTGAGACAAACAGCCCTCTCTGGTTCGCGGCAGGGTGTTTCAGGCATGGGTCCCATTCAATCACAGAGAATATTAGAATCAGGGTTGAGACTTAATAACATAGACCATTTTTTTTTCCTGCTGTGTTGGGGCCAGGCTGTGCTATGGGGACCGAGCCCTCTGTCCTTGGCCGGGTGGGGGTTGGGGGGTCTGCTCCACGCGGCACTCAGTGATCCAGGCTGGGGCTTCACCACCTGGGACGTGTGGGTGGTTCTTGGTGGAGCGTTCACACCAGTGTTAGATGGTAGATACTCCATGTTTGTTCTGCTCGTGGCCCATCGGCCTGCTGGCCCATGGGGGCTGTAAAATTCCTGGAAGGAGAGGGGCTCCCGATGTGGAAATTCCCACAGCCTGGACCACTGTGTCTATCTGAAATGCTCCCCCTGGACCTCCCAGTCCTTCCAGCTGGGATGCTGGCCTTGGACATCACACCCTCTGCCGCCGGGCACCCTCTGAGTTCTGCCCTTCCCTGTATCCTGCTCTCTCAGCAGCCACTCACTATGTATCTTCAGTTTTCTGTCCTGGTGTGAAGACTTCTCCAGCTCACCTCTAAGCTGCATGAACAGGGTGGCCTGATTTAGACCTTGATGTCCTGGGCCCACTGCCATGTGGCTCCTGCCGACAAGGTCCTCCCACCCACTGCCAATCCACAGCTCTGCCTCTTCCCTCAGGCCTCAGTGACCCCCTCTTTGTATGTGAGGGTCTCCTGGATCACTCCCACCTGTGTTACGCATAGACCTGCCCTCCCAGCCATGCAGCAGAGCTTCTTTTTGCAGAGAACATGTGAGTTTCCACTGACACACATTTTCTCATGGGGATTTTCTCCTGACTGATGGCTCTGAGTTCCAACTGCATTTTCATGTACACAGCTCTCTCCTTGTGTCTCTCTGATTCTCCCCCTCGGCCTCTGTGTGTGTATATATCTATGGTGACATTTCATGAGCAATCCTGATGCCAAATCCAGCCTCATACTGTACCTTGACACTGAATCAAATTTTGGAGACTGAATTGAGGTGAAGTAGAAAAGAATAGCTTTATCACTTTGCCAGACTAAGGGGGACGTAGCCAGCTTGCTGTTCAGTTGTTTAGTCGTGTGGGACTCTTTGAGGCCCCATGGCCTGCAGCACGGCTGGCTAGTGCCCTCAAAACTGTGTGTCCCAACCTAGAAGAGGTAATGAAGAGTTTTGTGGTCTTGGTTTAGAAAGGGCATGGTCAGCTCCTGGACGTCCTTCTGATTGGTTGGTGGTGAGGTAATCCAGAATCAGCATCATCAACCTACTGGTTCCAACAGATCTGGGGTCTAGGTGCTCGTGGGCAGCAAACAATTAACTTCTCCCACCTGGTGGGGTTTCAACATCTGCAGAACATCTCAAAGATATTGCTGTGTGCATCCCTTGAGGGGGAGCCAGGACCTGCCCCAAGGCTGCACTGTTGTTTCTTGACTGCTCCTCCCTTGTCTCTGCATCCCCTGCCTTCCCTGAATAGCAATTGTCTGAACCTGCCCTTTGGAACTCGGGGAAGGTCAAGGAGGTTTTGTGCAAGCGTGCTCAGTGATGTCTGACTTAGTGGAGGGTGAATGAAGCCTATTTCCCGAAATCGAGAAATGAGGAACACAGAAAGGATTTTGTACCCAGGAGCCCCTGAGGGTCCTGCTTGGTTTCACGCCCTCCACCTGGGAGATCAGGGGCAGGAGGCATCTGTGTGTGATGTCTATAATCAGGACAAGGCCCCTGAACTATTCAAGTGAAGCCTTTCGGAGAGTGATACTCTATAAGGGAGGGCTGGATAGTTTTCTGGAGCTCTGTGGCTCCCCTGGCACTGGGGTGTGGTTGCCGGTGCTCCTGTGCCACCCCCGTTTGGTCCCTCTCCTGTGTGTCCTCAGAGCTGGTGCCGTGGAGAAATGCTTAGCCAGGTGTGCTGTGCTGCTGAGTGGATCCAGGGAATGGCCTTGGGCACGCTGCCGGTGCATTCCTCTGCCCCTGCCCTGATGCTGCAGTGGGGCTTCTTAGGTGCTCAGCCCAGAGGGGGCTCCTGGGTGCCCCAAGGATCCAGGAGGACTTGGGCTCTTGGGGGTCTGCTCAGCCTTGCTGGCTCTGGGGCTGGGGCCCCGTAGTTCCTCACTCGCTGTCTGACGCCCCAAGTGGTGGTGGGGACGTGGTGCTCTTGGCACCATGTCCAAGGGAGCCCTGGCAGCTGTCAGGATGCATGGTGACCATCGCCACAGAGGAGGTAGAGAGGAGTGGGCCGTGAGAATAAGACTGTTGGACTTTCGTCCATTCACGTGCCACCCACCTCTCACTTGTCCCCTCCTTGTTGCTAGCTGTGTCCTCAGGCATGGCCATCCGGTGGTGAACAAGCCAGGCTGGGTCCTAGTGCACAGAGCTGTAGGTCAGGTGGGGTCACAGCCCTAAATGAGTCATTACACAGTGATGGAAGTCGGGGGCTGGGGAGCATCCCCAGGGGAGCTACCTTCTCCAGGAGCTGGAGGAGGGGGGGCAGAGCCACCCTGGATATTCCCTCCCCAGCCCATGGATTTCCTGCACAGAGAGACGCAGGCAGAGGAGATGCCTGGTGGGCGTGGCATCTCAAGGTGTCAGAGCATTTGTGTCAGTGCAGGCACGGACCATAAGGAAGTCACAGGACCAAGAGGCAGCGTTCTCAAGCCTAGGCTCACAGAAAATTCACTTGGGAGCCTTGACAGGCATGTTTCTAAGACTCATGTGCAGAGGTTCTGAGTCTGAAGGGTTAAGCTGGGTGTGGGGAATTCTCACTTTCGACAGATGGTCCACACGGTCTGGGAGCAGGAGAGGCCTGATGTGCTGGGGAAGTTGATGTGGAGCGATGGTGCTTCTTGTCTCCTTGGCTGCAGGCATCACGGATGGAGTCCTGGCCCTATCCACCCAGGGGCTCTTGATTCCCGGCATCTTCTGATTTCCCATGGTTTCTGGAAACTGAACAGTGTTATGGTAGTGATAAAAGAAAAGGTCTTTTGTGTACACACTGGTCTGTTTTGATTTGGCAGTGGGGGGTGGTGGTGGTTGTTTTTCCTGCAGAGCTGGCAAAAGCACAAGTGGAGGGATGTGCTGTCTAGAGCATGGCTGTGCTGTCTAGAGCATGGGTGTTTGTATCTCAATTTCTGATGCTCTGCTAAGAGTCGCCAGTGGAAACAGGATCAAGGACACATCCTGATTTTCCGGGGCATCTCTCAGGACCCAGGTTGCCAGCAACTCTTCTCTGTCTCCTTTCCTGGCTGTTTTCTTAGATGAGCATGTAGTATACACGTCTGTTAGTACTGGAGAAAGGACCCCCGATTTTCAGGTAAGTGTGTTGTTATATAAGCGGCAGATGTCAGCAAGGGTATTGATGGCTGAGTGAGGGGGCTCTGTTCCCATCAACAGGGGATACAGGCTTGGGGCCCTTATCAGAAACTTTTGTTTTATCTTGATTTTGCCCACATTTGTCACTGCCTTTCCTTTAACTGTCTTTCTGAGCAGTGTCAGCTGGGCACAATGCTTTCTTGTTATCTAGAAAAGCCAGGAACAGCATTTGAGTGGAGATTCAAGACCTGAATTCATTTTCAAAAGGGTAGAATTATTTTTCTTTCCAAGCCTAAGTTCTGATCTGTGATTCCTGGAATTCTCATTTCTTGTTCTTGTTTCTGAATGTTCCAGACTGGCCCATTGCAGTTGACCTGTTCTTTGGGAAAGAGGGGCCACTGTACCCCCTTGTCTGGGGCACAATCAAAATGTGGAATGTCATTAGCAAAGATTAGGGTTTCAGCCAAATTACTCAGAGTTCTTTTGGGAATGGCTGACCAAGGAGATATTTTTTTGGGTATTTTGGGACACAGGGCAGGGTGCTTTGGGACACAGGCAGGAAGGAGAGTAAAGATCATGGTTGACTTATTCACTGTTCAGGACTCTACATGAGATTATTCACAACAGCAAAGACATGGAAGCAACCTAAGTGTCCATCAACAGATAAGTCAATAAAGAAGTTGCGGTCCATATATACAATGGAATATTACTCAGTCATTAAAAATGAAAAAAATTTCCATTTGCAGCAATATGGATTGAATTGGAGGGCATTATGCTGAGTGAAATAAATCAGACAGAGGAAGACAAGTACTTGTTACTCACATGCAGAAACTAAAAAATACAACAAACTAGTGAATATAATGAAAAAAAAAAAGAATCAGACTCACAGGTATAGAGAAAACTAGTGGTTACCAGTGGGGAGAGGGCAGGGACAATATGGGGGTGGTCGCGTAGGTGGTACAAACTGCTATGTATAAGTAAGTTATAAGGATATATGTACAACACAGCCAATATATTATAGTAGCTACCAATGGAGTATAAATTTTAAAAACTGAATCACTACACTGTATACCTATGACATATAATATTGTGTATCGATTATACTTCATTAAAAATGTTAAAGAACGAATCTACAGATGAGAAGACTTATTCTGTTCCAGGTCTTTGGACCAAGTAGGAGCCGTATTTTCTCTTAATGGGGAAATTTGCACACACGGGAAATGTTTTCTCTCCTTTCCAGGTAAGTCATGTGACTCCCACTTTCTTTGTCCTTAACGACTCATTTGTTCACCCAAGACGCTTAACTTGGATTTAGTTTCTCTCGGTTTTTAGAAAGTGTTCGCCTTCCTCATCTCCCAAGTTAGAGGCTTCTAGTCTAGCTGAGGGATGGAGTCTTCACTGGTTTTCTCAGCAATGAGCTTGGATGACTCCTCCAGATCCCAGGAAAGCACTGTAGCTGAGCTGCCCACCGGTCTCCAGTTGCAGCTTCAGCTTGGTGGGACTGGCACTGACCCATCGAGCTGGGGACCACGGCTCCTTAGTTGTCCCTCCCCTCCTCCCCCACGTTCCAGGAGGACAGTCCTGCTCTCCCAGGGGCGCCCCTGCATCCAATGGGCAGGCACATAGCAGGGCTTGGCCAGCCTTCTGAGCCCACTCAGGGCACGGACCATGTTTTGAGGCACTGTTTCCTCTCATGTTGCTGGCGGCTTGGCTCCCCACTGCCTGCTTTGCCTGGCTCATTCATATGTGGCTTCCAGGGTTCCTGGAGATGGACCAGAACCTCATGGATTAGCTGGCGGCGACCCTGGGTATCTATGTCCTTCCCTCAGCGGAGTGAGGCTTCAGAGCTGCTGATGGGGCATTCGCCCTCATTTCATGCAGAGAAAACAGCAAGGAGAAAAGGCTCACTGGCAGTTTAATGTAACTAAATGTCATTCGACGCCCCCAGGATTGCTTCTCGATTGAAAGCAATGGGGATTCAGGCCTAGGGGAGGAAGGCGGTAGCGTAACCTGATTTCATGACCCTTGGCTCCTATTTATCATAAAATCATTTACGGCTCCATAAAATGTGTTAATTTGGGCGGCTGGTGATGTATGTCTTTGATTTAGGAGCTGACATTTCTGCCCAGTGGGTGATCACTCATGGAGGGCAGCTTGTGTTTGGGAATACGTGTGGGCTGGGCAGGCTTTCGGGGAAGCCTGCAGCCAGCAGAGGTGCTGGGAGGTCTGGGGACCCCCTGTGGGTCCTGGGTGCATGTGGGGACAGTCCATGCAGCCCTACTTGACATCTGGGGGTTAATGAGAAATGCTGGCTGACGGGCCTTCAGATCCTGGAATTCTGCACTTGATTTCTAATTCTGAGTGTGATTTTCCTAAAAGGAAACCAGCTCCTTCCTGGGTGTCCTTTACCTCTGTGCGTGCATGTGTGCTAAGTCACTTCAGTTGTATCTGACTCTGGGCGACCCTATGGACTGTGGCCCGCCAGACTCTTATGTCCATGGGATTCTCCAGGCAAGAATACCAGAGTCAGTTGCCATGCCCTCCTCCAGGGGATCTTTCTGACCCAGGGATCGAACCCGTGACTCTTATGTCTCCTGCATTGGCAGGAAGGCTCTCTACCATTAGTGCCACCAGGGAAGCGCCCCCATTACCCCAGACGCACTATTTACTGAGCACCTGCTTTGTGCCTGAATTGCACGATGTTCTGGAAGAAGTCGAGAGCAAGAGAGAGGGGTGTCCTGCCTGCAGATTCCTCCCCCAGCCTCAGGACCAGCCTTGGCATCCCTAGGTGATTCAGAAGGGATGGGAAGAGCAGGGCACAGGGACTCTGTAGCTCCTCTGCCTACCACCTCGCCGTGCTCGAGGGGAATTAGCATCCTCCGTCCTACATGGGATGCCAGACAGACAGGCAGACAATCACACAATGGACTTGTTCATGGACACACAGCCAGGAAGGAGGGCTTGGGAGCAGATGAGGCTTTCAGCGTGCACGGAGGCACAAGCTGGGGCCACCCCGAGCCCTCCCCACGGTGCCGCCTTGTCTGCCTGCTCTCTCCTGTCCATTCTCTTGTCCCCCCTTCTCTGGCTCCCCTTCCTCATCATGAGCTTCTTTCTTATGAAATTGAAAGGTAAAAAGCCAACTTTATCTTCCTGTATCTGTCCCACGCCCACAAAGTTTATTAAAAAATGAAACACCCAGCAAATCATTTTTATGAGCAATTAGGTGCCCCTCTCGTGTGTACGTATGTGGAGGGCTCAGCTGACAAATGGACAGACACCAGGGGTTGGGGCTGAACTGGCTCCCCTGGTTCCACCCCCACCCCCTGATCCCTCACCGCTGTAACCCATGGTGAACAAGGTAAGTATTTCCATTTGTCAGTCTTGGGAGAAATGATAGTTTATATTCTGGGCACCGAGCATTTTTATTTGCCAATATTTTCTCCTCTCCATATGAACTGTTGGTTCATAAGTTTTGTTATTGCAGAATATTATTTACAGATCTCAGCAGAAGGGCAAAACAGCTGGGGGAATGTTTATCTCCATCACCCCTCCCCAACTCCCTTCCAAGTCTCTAAATAAACTTTTCTGTTGATTCTGAAGTGAAGCATCCATCAGGCTTTGCCCATGACTGCGAGGTGGAGAAGCCTATTTCATTCTTGTTTCTGGAACATTTATTCTTTATTCTGTTGCCCCTAAGATAAAGGACTCTCATCACCCACTGTCAGGCACTCAAAACCTTCAGGCAGGACCTATTAGGCTTTACCAAGAAGCTTGCTGTCTGGGAAGGTGACTCTTCAGCCTAATTTTCTGCTAATCCTCTGGGTCTCCAGTTATGTCCAGACACCATGAGATTATCCAAACAAAGTTTATTTTACAGATGCCTCCTTCAGAAAGCAATGTCCATCAATGTGGCTTCCCAGGTGGCTCAGCAGTAAAGAACCCCCTGCAATACAGAAGATGTGGGTTCAATCCCTGGGTGGGAAAGATCCCCTGGGGGAGGGTATGGTAACCCACTCCAGTATTCTTGCCTGGAGAATCCCATGGACAGAGAAGCCCGGCAGGCTGCAGTCCATGGGGCTGCAGAGAGTTGGGCGTGACTAAAGAGACTGGGCATTCCATCCATCAGTGTAACACAGAGATCATCCTTTCAAGGCCAAATGCAGAAGCCTGTGTTCTGACAGCATTTCCTCTGATGTTTAAATGTATTTATACACACAGATGTTCACAAGGGTCCCAATTCGAGTCATCTCCGTGAGAAATCAACATTATTTGAAAGAATAAAGAGAGGGGAGATGGGGACTCAGTCCCTGAACACCTAAGATCTATGACCCCTGGGACTGTAAACATGTCTGTTGTATGAAATCAATCCTCAGTAGGGAATTGCAGCTCCAAAAACTGCTGACAAATGCTTCCTTCTTAAATCTAAAATGCTTCTTTACAGCAACCACACACAGTGACTGGAACAGCAGATCATCTTTCTTGACTTTATGTCCTCAGTGTGATGAAGAGGGGCCTCAGAACCTGTTGAAATCTGGCCATGTGGTTTCCCCGCTTTCACCTGCCTCCCTCACTTCCTCTGCCAGGAAGGATGCTGCAACCACGTAGCCGCAGGACACAAGGTCTCGTTGTCCCGACCGATCAGATTCTCCACTTAAAATATGCATTTGACCGCTCTGGCTCATAGTTGCAGCATGCAGGCTGTTCCTTCTTTGCTGTGGCAGGTGGAGTCTTAGCGGTGGTACGTGGGACCTAGTTCCTTGCCCAGAGACTGATCTTGGCCCCCTGTATTGGGAGAGTGGAGTCTTAGCCACTGGACCACCAAGGAAGTCCCCAGACCCTCCCTTGATTCTGCTCCAGAACTGGAGGGAGGACATGGAGAATTTCACCGCCTATATCGACCACCTGAAGAGCTGCTGGAAATTTCCAGCAATCATTCGCTCGGAACCTGCTCGGTCTCAGCACCACTGGACCATAAGCATCATGCCTGCCATGCATGGTCCTTCCACAAACACGTGTTGAAGGGATGAGAAAGGGAGTAAATGGGTTCCTTCGCTTCCTGAAGTGTCAAGGATGCTCACTGCCCTCTTGCATCTCCTTCCTAGGGGCTCAGCATCCCTTGTGGGGGCTTGGATGTGGGTCTGTGGACATTTATGCGCAACCAGCTTGCCTCCCAAACATCCAAGTGGGTAGGGAGCTATCATTTATTCCATCTCAAGAAGCTTCAGTCATTACAATTGTGTCAAGTGCTCACAGCAGTGTGGGCGTGGGTGTGTGGTGGCCATGATGCTTACTCATTGCAACCCAGCCCGTTTCAGTCATGAAACTGCTTTCTGCTCTGCTCACCCATCATGGGGGCGAATTGTAGCTGTGTTCCAGGCCTTCTGCCTGACCCTGTCTCACATGGATGTCTCTGTGTCTCAGGAAGCAACCTATGTAATTGGAAACACCAGGAAATCTCTATTATTACTATGATCGTGGTGGTTGTAGGTAGTGTGGGGACCACTGAGTAAACTGTGGCCTAAGCCACCTGGCCCTCAGAGTCAGAGGTGGGTGTGGACCAGCGCAGGCTGTGTTCCAGGCCTGATATAAGGGCTCCGGGGACCGCTGAACGGCACCATGGAGAGACGGGATTGGGCGGCTTCCAGTCTACAGAATGCAGAGAAGGTTGCCCACCCTGTCTCCCTCCCACTCCTGTTTCAGCTGGCTGACGCATTCACACTCACCTCTCCACCTCCGCCCTCTGACCTCCCTCCTCCTCCTTCTGACATCCTGGTTGAATGCTGGCACACCCTCCCCTACCTCCCTCTCCCTGCCCCCTGCCCCAGCACCTGGCTCTGCTACACTTCTCTCCAGGGACCTGTCCTTGCACTGGGCCTTCCCTCCTGACTGGCTCACCCTGGGCTGTCTCTTCTCCGAGTCCTGAGACCCTGCCATGACCTCCCTCACCTCTCCTCCTCATGCTCATACCACGGCCCTTCTGTCCCATACCTACTATCCTCCTGTGACCTTCTGTCCCTTTTCATCAGTATTTCCTGAAGCTGGTCCCAGAGAGATGGGATCTCCTGGGCTGAGCCTGGCCTGGCCACCTGACCAGCCTCCCTGCCACTGGCCCCGGCCAGACTCCATCAGTCCCTGTGTAGGGATGCTGTTAAGGGCAGAATGTTTGTGTCATGTTGAGATTCATGGTGGAATCCTAACGCCCAGTGTGACGGTGTTAGGAGGTGGGGCCTTTGAGAGGTGATTAGGTCATGAGGGTGGAATCCTCATGGGATTAGCGCCCTTATGAAAGGGACCTCAGAGAATCCCCTATACCCTTCCTCCACGTGAGGACACAGTGAGAAGACAGCGTCTTGAACCAGAAATAGGGCCTGCATCAGACCCTGGATCTGCTGGCACCTTGGTGTTGGGCGTCCCAGCCTCCAAGTCTGCAGTGTTTCTGTTACTCGGCTCCAGCTGACTGAGATGGATGTTCCCCCTCCTCCTGCTCCTTGGGTCCCACAGCGATGTTTCAGGTTCTCACCTTAGAGCCACACTCCCACCTTAGCACTGAAAGGCCAGACTTGGGGGAGAAGTGGGGAGCTTAATGGTGGGAAGGGGGAGTCCAGGTGTGTTCTGATGGGGGCCAAGGGCCTGGGGGAGCTGGAGACACTAACCAGAATGGGGGTGCCCCACAGGATTGGTTGGGGCACACCTGGCTTTCTCTGGTTGGTCCTGAGCTGGGAGCTGAGACAAAAATTAGGGAAGCTGTTAGTTATTAATTAAATCTTGGCTATTTGGTGACACTTGATACAAAAGTTAACAAGTTGTTGTAACTTGTTACAATAAGTTACTTGTTACTGCAATACAGAAAAGGCCTCCTGTATTATTACCAGAGATAATAATCCAACTTCCTATGAAGTTCTGACTCTCAGCAGCATCCTGGGGTGGTCACTGGGCAGGGTGCTGGTTTCCTGGACTGGTCACTATGCACAGGGGCTGGTCTGCTGGGCTGCTTGATGCAGGTTGTGGGTCAGAGTTTTCTTTTCCTGCATGGAAGGGCTGCTGTCCATTTACATAGTCAACCTGTCAATGGGAGGGTTGGAACCCAAGGTCTCCAGGTCTGGGGTCCTAGCTTTCCCTCCAGTTCAGAGATTGGAGGGACTGGATGCTCTTCCACCTTGTGTTGACTGTGAATGCCCCTCAGGCTGTCCTAACCGAGCGCCCAGCTTGCAGCTTCCATGCTCAGACACGACACTGTCACCACTGCCTACAGGGAGCGAGCCCCAACCTGCTCCAGCAGAGCCCTGGATCATCCACCAGGAATGGAAGCGGTTGTGCTCTTTTCCTGTCTGCCGCACTTACTGAAGCACTGGGCTCAGAATCAGGTGGAGAAAATACCACCATGGAAATCAGAAGGTTGAAGGTGTTTCCAGGAGCTGGGAAGGCAGGAGTCCTTGTTCCATGCACACACCTTGGGTGCACAAGGTTTCACAGAGATCCCTGTTCTGACAGACACAGACCCTCGACTAGTTGTGCTATATCGGGGCATCCAGAGGTCACTCAGCCCCAGTCCCCATGGTGCCAGGCCCCACACACCTGGCTCAGGTGGGGCATGGATGCACTGGCCTGTGCCCCCACCGAGGGGGCTTAGAGGGCCTTGCATCAGGGGGAGGTGCTGCCCCAGGAGCCTCCGCAGGGCTGGGGGCCTGGCCCCTCTCTGGCTGCTCAGTCTCTGTCTCCAAGCATGGACTCTGCCCACCTAGATGTGAGGATGATGTGAGCCAGGTGCCCCTCTCGCCACAGCCTGTTGTACTTGGAGCTGGTGAAATCCTGTCTGGAGGGCACAGGAGACTCCGGGGGTCTTCACTCACTCCACCAGACCCCAGAGCTGCCTGTTGGATACTGGGCTGAGAGGAGGTCACAGAAGGACAAGGGGCCCAAGCCTCCACCCTACAAGAGGGACACTATGGTGACCATTGGCCCCTTTTCCGGACACCGGACAATTAAGTTCCTGGGCAGAAACCATATGGGCACTGGCCCCACTCTCTTTCCCCCTGTTTTCTCATGGTTTGCAGTCCCTTACCCTCACTCTGAACCATAGCCTGGAGGCTCTGAATTAGTGGGCTCTGGGGGGGTCTTTCTTCCCAGAAGACTCCTGGATCTCCAGATGGGGCCCCTCAGCACATAGCAGGGTCCCTCAGCTGAGAGGGGATAGAGCTGCTGGCAGAGCCCTCTAAGGAGGCAACTGCAGCCTCCTGTAGCCAAAGGACGGCACAGACAAACACAGCAAGGCAGCCATGCACATGCATATCCACGTGTGTGAGTGAGCATGCATATGTGTCTGCACATGCACTTGAGGGCCCAGGGATACACACACCTGTGAGTGTGGTCATGTGCACAGATCTGTGCTCACAGATCTGTGTGTGCAAGCATGTGTTAGTTCCTCAGTCATGCCACACTCTGTGACCCCATGGACTGCAGCCCACCAGGCTCCTCTGTCCCTGAGATTTTCCAGACAAGGATACTGGAGTGGGTTGCCATTTCCTTCTCCAGGGGATCTTCCCAACCCAGGAATGAAGTTGGGTCTCCTGCACTGCAAGCAGATTCTTTACTGACTGAGCTACAGTGTGCAAGCATGGGTTGATTCAAAAAGTGTACTCATTGGAAAAGACCCCGAAGCTGGGAAGGATTGAAGGTAAAAGAAGAAGGGGGTGGCAGAGGATGAGATGGTTGGTTAGCATTACCGACTTGATGGACGTGAGTTTGAGCAAGCTCTGGGAGACAGTGGACAGGGGAGCCTGGCATGCTGCAGTCCATGGGGTTGCAAAGAGCCAGACAGAACTTAGCGACTGAACAGCAAAGCACGTGTGCATTTGAGGTTTTCAGGGACAAGGGTGGGTACACTTTCTCGCATGCTCCTGACCTTCTCAAGTCACAGAGCAGACCTAGTTCTTAGTGGAATCCTGCCTTCTGGTGTTGAGACCTCCTGGCTTATCATCTGAGCCTGGCTTCCAACTGCCTTGACACTGGGTAGGAGCTGTCATCGTTAGTCTATTTCAGAGTCTTCACCTCCAGCAAGAGAGTCTTTGGGGTCATACACTTAATGTGATTAATCTGAAATACTGAGTGGAGTGACTTATCTTATGAAAACCTCTGCTACCCACAGGTTACTGGACAAACAAGCCAAATCCATCTTTCGTTCTCAGTTAGACCCAAGATGCAGCGATGTTGTTTTCACGGTTCACAAAAATTTACATTTGCTTCCTTTTAGAGAATATAAAGGTGGCTGTTACATAACAGGGAGTAGACTAGGAGAAATGTTGGTGCAATTTAAGCATTTGAAACTATAATTTTAAAACTGAAACTAAGTGCTCTGGGCTCAAAACAGCCACCCGCTGACTCATGGGTCAGGGAGTGGGTTTGGACGGGAGTGCTGGGAACAACAGGATGGAACACTCAGCAGAATGATTCATTGGTGGCTTGATACTTCTTACTCCACAAATCAATGATGGGGCAGTCCCTTTCTTTGCTCAAGGTCCTGTGGGTACACAAGAGGCATCATCCACTCAGGATGTGTTATCAACAATATAACACAATTCACAACTCTTTTATGTGAATATTTCCTTCTCGAAGTAAACCTTTTTCTACAGAGTGTAGATTGGGAAATGGCCATTGGCTCTGTTGTCCTGCTTGAGTAACTCTATGGTTTTTCTCTTGCCAAAGAATGTTCAAACGACCACACAATAGCAATCATCTCACACACTAGCAAAGTAATTCTCAACATTCTCCAAGAAAGGCTTCAACACTACGTGAACCGAGAACTTCCACATGCCCAAGCTGTATTTAGAAAAGGCAGAGGAACCAGAGATCAAATTTGCCAACAACTGTTGGATTATAGAAAAAGCAAGAGAGTTCCAGAAAAAAAATCTACGTCTGCTTCATTGACTATGCTAAAGCCTTTGACTGTGTGGATCACAACAAACCGTGGAAAATTCTTCAGGAGATGTGAATGACAGACCACCTAACCTGCTTCCTGAGAAACCTGTGTGCAGGTCAAAAAGCAACAGTTAGAACCAGACATGGAACAACAGACTGGTTCCAAATCAGGAAAGGAATGTGTTGGTTGTATACTGTCACCCTGCTTATTTAACTGATCGCTGTCAACACCATCAACATCATCACTGCCACCATCACCATTATCATCACCATCAGTACTGCCATCACCATCACTGTCCTCGCCATCATCCTTAACGTCAGCATCACTGTCATCATCACCACCATCATCTATTATTACGACTTTCATGATGCATTTTCTGGCTTGGTAATAGGCACAGACAGGTTTAATCAATTATAACTCTCACAAATTAAATAAGGAATAGCTACCTGGGTAAATAATGAAAGAAATATTAGTACTAGTACCGACTTTTATTAGGTGCTATTATCATTCTTATTTCACAGACAAGGAAGCTGAAGCACAGAGAGGAACTTGCCTAGCAACACAAAGTGGAGTCAAGATTCAAAGTCAGTAGATCTCAATCGAGCTCTTAACCCTGGAAAGGTCCAAGTCCTGGAAGGAGGATGGCTCTGTAGGGTGGCTGCAGGGGGTAACTTCGCCCCAGTGAAATGCTTCGAGTAAATGACTCTGAGTTATTTCAACCACTGAAAGTCTATGATTTTATGGAAGCTGTTTATTTAGGTAGCCAATTGCAAAACAGAGAGTGAATTGGGTCAAATACTTTGAAACATGTTCATAGATTGATAAAGACTGGGATGCTCTGGGCAGAGATATTTGACTATTAAAAAACAGTCAGTGGGATTCAGTTTTCAACATTGAAAAGGTGTGTGGGTGGCCAGGCCAAGTCCTCACCCATCTGAGTTGCTCATAAAGCAGGTCCCAAGATGCACACAAGACCGACTGTCGGCAATCGCATTTCTAATGCTTGTCTAAATGTTTCTCATTTGATTCTTCTCTTATTAGAGCCTTGAGAGATGTGACGAGCTGCAGCTCCCTTTAGGGCAGCAAACCCCAGGAAAGAGATAAAGCAATTCTCAGCTCTGATTCCAGATGAACCTCCTTCCCCTTCATTATAAAATACCTATTATCTCTCTTTATCTCCAAGCAAGCAGCGTTATTTCAATTTAACAGTGTGTGAAAAATGCACCACAATATAATAAAAGGACCAAGGATGCACTATTTAATGTCAGAATGACAGATGCTTCAATTAGGCAGACAGGACTGTTTCTCCCCAAAATAGATAAAGATGAAAATTTTATAAGATTGTGCTGTTTGTGTTTATGGTACAGTACTGTTACAAGCTTTCATTACAAAATAAATTAAAATAAAAACTCCTCTTTCAATGAAAGCCAAACATTTACTAATAATTTTGCAACTCAGAATCACAGTTTATCAAAGTTTCTGGTCCCCTCAAGTGGAAGGAGCAGTCCTGAGGGACGGAGACATCATCCAGGTAAGAAATCTCACCTTGACATTTATAGGTCCTTCCCCAAGAATGCTAGCAAGGTGTGGTTTGAAGCTACCATTTGGCTGAAGCTTCAGTCAGTTCAGTCACTCAGTTGTGTCTGACTCTTTGTAACCCCATGGGCTGCAGCACACCAGACTTTCCTGTCCCTCACCATCTCCCAGAGCTTGCTAAAACTCATGTCCATCGAATCGGTGATGCCATCCAACCATCTTATTCTTTGTCATCCCCTTCTCCTCCTGCCTTCAATCTTTCCCAGAATCACGGTCTTTTCTAATGAGTCCATTCTTTATATCAAGTGGCCAAAATATTGGAGTTTCAGCTTCAGTATCCATCCTTCCAATGAATATTGAGGAATGATTTCCTTTAGGATTGACTGGTTTGATCTCCTTGCTGTCCAAAGGACTCTCAAGAGTCTTTTCCAGCACCACAATTCAAAAACATTAATTCTTTGGTGCTCAGCTTTCTTAATGGTCCAACTCTTCCATCTGTACATGACTACTGGAGAAACCACAGCTCTGACTGATTAAACAGACTTTTGTTGGCAAAGTGATGTCTCTGCTTTTGGATACGCTAGCTAGTTTGCCATAGCTTTCCTTCCAAGAAGCAAGTATCTTTTAATTTCAGGGCTGTAGTCACTGTCTGCAGTGATTTTGGAGCCCAAGAAAATAAACTCTGTCACTGCTTCCACTTTTCCCCCTTCTATTTGCCGTGAAGTGATGGGACCAGATGCCACTGTGTCTTTAGTGACCTCTGACTCTTTACCACCATTTTCTTAATTGTCACCATCAAAAGTAAAACAGTATTACCAGTGGCAGCCATGCTTTCTATTTCTAAAGCTTTCTTTCCAATGATTCCTCTGTTCTTCATCTTAGAGTTTTCCATTCTCCAAACATTATGAGAGTACATTGCTTTTTATAATTGGAAAACACATCAGCTGTGTGAAAACACTCAGAATTCTACAAACACAATGCTTGGTTCCAGGGAAATGGTGGCCTGAGATGACATAAGTGCTTCCTTCTAAAACATAAAGAAACCAATGAAATATTAACACCTGAAAAATGTACAGAGGGATTCAGCAGAATGAAAAGGAAGGGCTTGGACCAGAACATAACTCGGGAGAGTAAGTGTGTGAACTGTAGATGTCCTCCATAGAGCAGTGAGTCTGGAAGAGGGGGATGGCTGCCAGGGTCATAGGGGGATGGCTGCTGGGGTCACAGAGGGACAGATGCCAAGGTCAGAGAAGGGTGGACACCGGGGTCAGAGAGGGATAGATGCCAGGGCCAGAGAGGGGCAGACCCTGGGGTCAGAGGGGGCGGATGCCAGGGTCAGAGAAGGGCGGATGCTGGGGTCAGAGAGGGATGGATGGGGTCAGAGAGGGACAGACATTGGGGTCAGAGAGGGATGGATGCCAGGGGTCAGAGAAAGGGCAGATGCTGGGGTCAGAGAGGGATGGACGGAGTCAGAGAGGGACAGATGGGGTCAGAGAGGGACAGACAGGGTCAGAGAGGGATGAATGGGGTCAGAGAGGGGCAGATACCGGGGGTCAGAGAGGGATGGACGCCAGGGGTCAGAGAGGGACAGATACAGGAGTCCTGAGTCATAATATTTGTGCATAAAAGGGCATGAGGTCTTGGGTCCAACTGCCTGGATGGTTGGGGCTCTGACCTTTGTCAAGAGCAAGACCACTGGGATGCGGGAGTAGAGCTTAACTGGCCACAGGAAGAAGTGGAACTCAGCCCACACAGAGGGAGTGAGGCTGATTGGAAAACTGAACCTCCAAGTCTGTTCCTCTGATGAATTTGGAGTCTAAACTTATATTGCTAACATGATGTTTCCTATTTTTTAAAATATAAATTTGTTTACCTTTTCATGCTGTTCATGGGGTTCTCATGGCAAGAATACTGGAGTGATTCACCATTCCCTCCTCCAGTGGACCATATTTTGTCAGAACTCTCCACTATGACTTGTCTGTCTTGGGTGGCCCTACACAGCATGGCTCATAGATCGAACCAGTCAATTCTAAAGGAGATCAACTCTTAATACTCACTGGAGGGACTGATGCTGAAGGACTCAATGGACATGAACCTGAGTGAACTCTGGGAGATAGTGAAGGACAGGAAAAGGTGGCAGGCTGCAGTCCGTGGGGTCGCAGAGCTGGACACGACTTAGCGATGGAACAACAGTGACTACAGCAACACAATTTATTTACAGCAGAGATTACACATTGCAAGGGAAAGTGTGAGCCCTGGATTCTGGAAGTTTCTGTCTAGAGTTTTGTCTTGGGCATTTGTGTCTGTCATGATCAGAAGGGCAGTCCCACTTGGGACCGCTTTCTCAGCTTGGCTTCCTCCAGGGCTTCCCTGGACTCTGGTGTAAGCTTAGCTTCATGGAAGGGCAAGGGCCACCCTGGGTCCTGGTGCACAGCCTGACACCTGACACCTGTACCAGCTGTTGGATGAATGCTGTTGAGTGAGAGGATGAAGGGATTGCCACTTCTGAGACTCTGAACCAAAGTTTAAACAGAAACTCACTAATATTGGGTAAAAATGACTTGAAGAAACACAGTGGAGAATATCTTTTATTCAGTTAACATTATAAAAGAATGAGTAGCTGTTTTAAGACATTTCACTCTGTGATGTGAGTCAGCCCCTTTCTCCTCTGTGTGTCTGCAGCGTCCTGACACAGAAGGTGGGACGAGTCTCTTAAACAAAGGATCTTTAATAAAGAAGATTTATCATTCTTAAGGCTTCTGTTCCGACTGTCGGGCCCACGGTGGAGAGACAGAGAGGCGGTTTGGGGTTTCTAAAGCTCCCATATCACAGGAGATACAAAGAGATAATTAGAACTTTGGGTGAGAAGATAATAGAGAGAGATGGGGAGGAAGGGAGGTGGAGAATGAGCCGGGAACAGGCAGGGTGCTTTAGTCTTTGGTGTCGTGAGAAAGAAAAGCTGAGGACCCTCACTTGCTTTCCTGCTGCACCTGGGTGCCCTGGTCCTGACAGGCTCGGGGAGAGAGGATAGTGAGGGCTGTGAGGGGTCAGTGGGAAGCCCTCCCCCACAGCCCCGGTCCTTTTCTGAGAAAGTGGTCCTTGCTGCTGCACAGCATCCTCCCTTCTCCACCACAACATCACGAACCAGACACCTTGTACTCTTCCTCATTCTGCACCAACCAGCCATGTTGGCTGGTACCGGGTCCAAGTGGAGGCTGGACATCCTGGGGAGAAGAGATGCTCAGGGGACAAGAGGCCAACAGCCAGGGGCTAGGGCAGGAGCCAGACCCTGTGCTTAGGTAGGAGCTGCTGGCCAGGTGCACAACCAACAGTCGAGGAGATTGAGCTGGACATGCTGGGGGCGGTTCTGCCTCTGCCCTGGGGTCCCTGCCTTGACCAGCATGGTGAAAGGATGGACAAACTCTTTCAGTTCACCTGGTGTTAAAACTGGTAAAATTCTGGGCAAACTGGGACAAGCTGATCTTTGCAGTGGTGGGCTGCTGAGGGCAAGGGCTCCAGAGTTCAGTCTGTGATCACATGAGACCAGAAGGTGCTGGTGAGACCGAGCAGGACACTGTGGGCCTTCCTGGGCAGACCCCCTGCCCTTGTCCTCCACCTGCCTCTTGCTTGCAGAAAATTTTAACTTCCTGGGTCTTCCCTGAGTTTTAAAGAGCAAATTTAATTGGAGAGGTGAGAAAATGCAGAAACAAAGTAAAACATTCAAGCAAGACAAAATATTAATAGTTAAACCATAAAACAAAGTCAAGGACCTTTAGTTCCTCAAGGGCTATAGATAATATTCCGAAGCAAATCCTTGAGCTATGTCACAAGTATTGGAACCTCCACCAGGTGGAGGAAGTTAACTGCCTGCTAGATAGCATATTAAAAAGCAAAGACATCACTTTGTCAACAAAGGTCCATATCGTCAAAGCTATAGTTTTTCCAAGAGTTATGTACAGAAGGGAGAATTGGACCTTAAAGAAGGCTGAGCCTTGAAGAATTAATGGTTTTGAATTGTGGTGCTGCAGAAGACTCTTGAGAGTCTCTTGGATTCCAAGGAGATCAAACCAGTCAATCCTAAAGGAAATGAACCCTGAATATTCATTGGAAGGGCTGTTGCTGATGCTGCAGCTCCAATACTTCGGTCACCTGATGTGAAGCACCAGCTCATTGGAAAAGACTCTGATGCTGGGAAAGAGTGAAGGCAAAAGGAGACGGGGGTGACAGAGGATGAGATGGTTGGATAGTGTTACTAACTCAATGGACCTGAGTTTGAGAAGACTCCAGGAGATGGTGAAGGACAGGGAAGCCTGGAGTGCTATAGTCCATGGAGTTGAAAGAGTTGGGGGGGGGCGGTCCTAAGATGTCGGAGGAATAGGACGGGGAGACCACTTTCTCCCTCAAAAATTCATCAAAAGAACATTTCAACACTGAGTAAATTCCACAAAACAACTTCTGAATGCTGGCAGAGGACATCAGGCACCCAGCAAAGCAGATCATTGGCTTCAAAAACAGGTAGGAAAAAATATAATAAGACGAAAAAAGAGACAAAGGAGGTAGGGAGGAAGCTCCGTCCCGGGAAGGGAATCCCGTCCTGAGAAGAGACTCTTAAAAAGAGAGGTTTCCAAACACCAGGAAACATTCTCGCAGCCGAGTCTGTGGCGAGCTTTGGAAGCACAGAGGGCAACATAACAGGAAGGAAAAATAAATAAATAATTAAAACCAACAGATTACGAGCCCAACAGTAACTCCCCCAGCGGAAAAGCAGCGCAGACGCCTGCATCCGCCACTAGCAAGTGGGGGCTGGGCAGAGAGAAGCAGGAGGCGCAGCCACCAGTGCTTTTTAAGAATTGGGCCGCGGGAGGCGCAGGCTGCAGTGCTTTTTTGAGAATCGGGCTGGAACGCCCCGCGCGTGGACAGAGCGAACTAACTTGGGCTAGCAAACCAGACTGGGATAGCAACCACGCGAAATGCTCAAATATAAGACACCGCCAGGACCGCGCACAGAACAAAGGACGGTTTGGAAATAGCTGGCTGCAGACCATCCCCCTCTGGTAACAGGCAGCCAGAGCCTTAAGGGCTGGAAGGGGGCAATTGCAGCCCAAGAGAGACATTACCTACCAAAATGCAAGCAGGCTTCTTTGTTAACTAAGACTTCTGGCGGTTCTGGACAGTCATCATCCGCCTGAGAAGGAACGCCAGTGGTACACCTAGAAAACTAAGCAACAGGGAAAGGCCGTAGTCGCAGCGATTGCACTCGCCAAACTCCCGAGCTACTCGGACCTGGGAAGGGCACAAAACGCAGGCCCAACCAAATCTGCGCCTCTGAGGGCTTCCTGAGCGCTGAGCCCGAGTGGCTTAGACCAGGGAGGTGCATGAAGCCTAGGGCCAGCCTCAGACGGCTCCCCGGCAGAGCTACATAGAGCCTGAGTGGTGTGCACCGCGAGCAGGGGCAAGCCCAGAGTGGATGAGACACTGCAAGCACACACCAGTAATATTTGTTTGCAGCATCCCTCCCTCCCCACAGCGCGACTGAATAGTGAACCTAGTGTGTCCACCACCGCCCTCCCTGTGTCAAGACGGAAATCAGACACTGAGGAGACCAGCAAACAGAGGAAGTTAAACAGAGGGAACTGCCTTGGAAGTGACCCCACACAACCCGCAAACACCAGAGAAAGGACCAGATACACCTTTACTACTTTTATACTCTTTTTTTTCTTTTTTGAGTTGATGGGGTTGCATGATTGTTTCTTCTACTTTTTTTTTCCTCTTTTTTCTAACTTTCTTAAATTTTTAAGTACTCTATTTCTCTAATTATTTTTAATAATTCTTGTGGCTTTGTTTTTGTTTTCTGTTTGTTTGTTTCTTTTGTTTGTTTGTTTGTTTTTTCTTTCTTTTTTTCCTCTTCTTCTTCTTCTTTTCTTTAATATTGTATTTTTGAAAATCCAATCTCTACTCCAGATTTTTAATCTTTGCTTTTTGGTATTTGTTGTCAATTTTGTACACGTAAAAACCTAATCTCAGTACCCAATTTTACCTGAGAGCAAGATTACTGGCTTGACCACTCTCCCCTCCTTTGGACTCTCCTTTTTCTCCACCAGGTGCTCTCTGTCTCCTTCCTCCCCCTTCCCTTCTCTACCCAACCTTGTGAATCTCTGTGTGTTCTAGACGGTGGAGAACACTCAGGGAACTGGTTACTGGCTGGATCTCTCTCTCTCCCTTTCATTTCCCTCTTTTATCCTCCTGGCCACCTCTGTCTACTTCCTCCCTCTCCTCTTCCCTGTATAACTCCGTGAACACCTCTGAGTGGTCCAGACTGTGGAGCGTACATAAGGACGTCATTACTGGCTAGCTTGCTCTCTCCTCTTTTGATCCCACCTCATCTCATTCCAGTCACCTCTAACTACCCCCTCCCTCTTCTCTTCTCCGTGTAACTCAGTGAACCTCTATGGGTGACCCTCAATATGGAGAAACCTTTCATCTTTAACCTAGATGCTTTATCATCAGTGCTGTATAGATGGAGAAGTCCTGAGGCTAGGGTAAAAATAAAACTGAAAACCAGAAACAGGAGGCTTAAATCCAAATCCTAAGAACATCAGAGAAATCCTGAATCCAGGGAACATTAATCAATAGGAGCTCATCAAACACCTCCACACCTACACTGAAACCAAGCACCACCCAAGGGCCAACAAGTTCCAGAGCAAGACATACCATGCAAATTCTCCAGCACCACAGGAACACACCCCTGAGCTTCAATATACAGGGAGCTCAAAACTACTCCAAAACCATTGACGTCTCACAACACATTACTGGACAATTCATAGCACTCCAGAGAGAAGAAATCCAGCTCCACCCACCAGAACTCCAACACAAGCCTCCCTAAACAAGAAACCTTGACAAGCCACTGATACAACCCCACCCACAGTGAGGAAACTCCATAATAAAGAGAACTCCACAAATTCCCAGAATATAGAAAGGCCACCCCAAACACAGCAATATAACCAAGATGAAGAGACAGAGGAATACCCAGCAGGTAAAGGAACAGGAGAAATGCCTACCAAACCAAACCAAAGAGAAGGAGATAGGGAATCTACCTGAGAAAGAATTCCAAATATTGATAGTGAAAATGATCCAAAATCTTGAAATCAAAATGGAATCACAGATAAATAGCCTGGAGACAAGGATTGAGAGGATGCAAGAAAGGTTTAACAAGGACCTAGAAGAAATAAAAAAGAGTCAATATATAATGAATAACACAATAAATGAGGTCAGAAACACTCTGGAGGCAAGAAATAGTAGAATAATGGAGGCAGAAGATAGGATTAGTGAAATAGAAGATAGGATGGTAGAAATAAATGAATCAGAGAGGAAAAAAGAAAAACGAATTAAAAGAAATGAGGACAACATCAGAGATCTCCAGGACAATATGAAACGCTCCAACATTCGAATTATAGGAGTCCCAGAAGAAGAAGACAAAAAGAAAGACCATGAGAAAATTCTTGAGGAGATAATAGTTGAAAACTTCCCTAAAATGGGGAAGGAAATAATTACCCAAGTCCAAGAAACCTAGAGAGTTCCAAACAGGATAAATCCAAGGCGAAACACCCCAAGACATATATTAATCAAATTAACAAAGACCAAACACAAAGAATGAATATTAAAAGCAGCAAGGGAAAAACAACAAATAACACACAAGGGGATTCCCATAAGGATAACTGCAGATCTTTCAATAGAAACTCTTCAGGCCAGGAGGGAATGGCAAGACACTTAAAGTGATGAAAGAATATAACCTACAGCCCAGATTACTGTATCTAGCAAGGATCTCATTCAAATATGAAGGAGAAATAAAAAGCTTTACAGACAAGCAAAAGCTGAGAGAATTCAGCACCACCAAACCAGCTCTCCAACAAATACTAAAGATATTCTCTAGACAGGAAACACAAAAAGGGCGTATAAACCTGAATCCAAAACAATAAAGTAAATGGCAATGGGATCACACTTATCAATAATTACCTTAAACATAAATGGGTGGAATGCCCCAACCAAAAGGCAAAGACTGGCTGAATGGATACAAAAACAAGATCCCTATATATGCTGCCTACAAGAGACCCACCTCAAAACAACGGACACATACAGACTGAAAGTGAAGGGCTGGAAAAAGATATTCCACGCAAATAGAGACCAAAAGAAAGCAGGAGTAGCAATACTCATCTCCGATAAAATAGACTTTAAAACAAAGGCTGTGAAAAGAGACAAAGAAGGCCACTACATAATGATCAAAGGATCAATCCAAGAAGAAGATATAACAATTATAAATATATATACACCCAACATAGGAGCACCGCAATATGTAAGACAAATGCTAACAAGCATGAAAGGGGAAATTAACAATAACACAATAATAGTGGGAGACTTGAATACTCCACTCACACCTATGGACAGATCAACTAAACAGAAAATTAACAACAACAACAAAAACTTTAAATGATACAATAGACCAGTTAGATCTAATTGATATCTATAGGACATTTCACCCCAAAACAATGAATTTCACCTTTTTCTCAAGTGCTCATGGAAACTTTTCCAGGATAGATCACATCCTGGACCATAAATCTAACCTTGATAAATTAAAAAAAAAATCGAAATCATTCCAAGCATCTTTTCTGACCATAATGCACTAAGATTAGATCTCAATTACAGGAGAAAAACTATTAAAAATCCCAACATATGGAGGCTGAACAACACGCTTCTGAATAACCAACAAATCACAGAAGAAATCAAAAAAGAAATCAAATTATGCATAGAAACGAATGAAAATGAAAACACAACAACCCAAAACCTGTGGGACACTATAGAAGCAGTGCTTAGAGGAAAGTTCATAGCAATACAGGTATACTTCAAGAAACAAGAAAAAAGTCAAATAAATAACCTAATTCTGCACATGGAGCAACTAGAAAAGGAAGAAATGGAGAACCCCAGAGTTAGTAGAAGGAAAGAAATCTTAAAAATTAGGGCAGAAATAAATGCAAAAGAAACAAAAGAGACCATAGCAAAAATCAACGAAGCAAAAAGCTGGTTCTTTGAAAGGATAAATAAAATTGACAAACCATTAGCTAGACTCATCAAGAAACAAAGAGAGAAAAATCAAATCAATAAAATTAGAAATGAAAATGGAGAGATCACAACAGACAACACAGAAATACAAAGGATCATAAGAGACTACTATCAGCAATTATATGCCAATAAAATGGACAACGCGGAAGAAATGGACAAATTCTTAGAAAAGTACAACTTTCCAAAACTGAACCAGGAAGAAATAGAAAATCTTAACAGACCCATCACAAGCATGGGAATTGAAACTGCAATCAGAAATCTTCCAGCAAACAAAAGCCCAGGTCCAGACGGCTTCACAGCTGAATTCTACCAAAAATTTCAAGAAGAGCTAACACCTATCCTACTCAAACTCTTCCAGAAAATTGCAGAGGAAGGTAAACTTCCAAACTCATTCTATGAGGCCACCATCACCCTAATACCAAAACCTGACAAAGACTCCACAAAAAAGAAAACTACAGCCCAATATCACTGATGAACATAGATGCAAAAATCCTCAACAAAATTCTAGCAATCAGAATCCAACAACACATTAAAAAGATCATACACCATGACCAAGTGGGCTTTATCCCAGGGATGCAAGGATTCTTCAATATCTGCAAATCAATCAATGTAATTCACCACATTAACAAATTGAAAAATAAAAGCCATATGATTATCTCAATAGATGCAGAGAAGGCCTTTGACAAAATTCAACATCCATTTATGATAAAAACTCTTCAGAAAGCAGTAATGGAAGGAACATACCTCAACATAATGAAAGCTATGTATGACAAACCCACAGCAAACATTATCCTCAATGGTGAAAAATTGAAAGCATTTCCCCTAAAGTCAGGAACAAGACAAGGGTGCCCACTTTCACCGCTACTATTTAACATAGTTCTGGAAGTTTTGGCCACAGCAATCAGAGCAGAAAAAGAAATAAACGGAATCCAAATTGGAAAAGAAGAAGTAAAACTCTCACTGTTTGCAGATGACATGATCCTCTACATAGAAAATCCTAAAGACTCCACCAGAAAATTACTAGAGCTAATCAATGAATATAGTAAAGTTGCAGGATATAAAATCAACACTCAGAAATCCCTTGTATTCCTATACACTAATAATGAGAAAGTAGAAAAAGAAATTAAGGAAACAATTCCATTCACCATTGCAATGAAAAGAATAAAATACCTAGGAATATGCCTACCTAAAGAAACTAAAGACCTATATATCGAAAACTATAAAACACTGATGAAAGAAATCAAAGAGGATGCTAATAGATGGAGAAGTATACCATGTCCATGGATTGGAAAAATCAATATAGTGAAAATGAGTATACTACCCAAAGCAATCTACAGATTCAATGCAATCCCTATCAAGCTACCAGTGGTATTTTTCACAGAACTAGAACAAATAATTTCAAGATTTGTATGGAAATACAAAAAACCTCGAATAGCCAAAGCAATCTTGAGAAAGAAGAATGGAACTGGAGGAATCAACTTGCCTGACTTCAGGCTCTACTACAAAGCCACAGTCATTAAGACAGTATGGTACTGGCATAAAGACAGAAATATAGATCAATGGAACAAAATAGAAAGCCCAGAGATAAATCCACACACCTATGGACACCTTGTCTTCGACAAAGGAGGCAAGAATATACAATGGAGTAAAGACAATCTCTTTAACAAGTGGTGCTGGGAAAACTGGTCAACCACTTGTAAAAGAATGAAACTAGATCACTTTCTAACACCACACACAAAAATAAACTCAAAATGGATTAAAGATCTAAATGTAAGACCAGAAACTATAAAACTCCTAGAGGAGAACATAGGCAAAACACTCTCCGACATACATCACAGCAGGATCCTCTATGATCCACCTCCCAGAATTCTGGAAATAAAAGCAAAAGTAAACAAATGGGATCTAATTAAAATTAAAAGCTTCTGCACAACAAAGGAAACTATAAGTAAGGTGAAAAGACAGCCTTCTGAATGGGAGAAAACAATAGCAAATGAAGCAACTGACAAACAACTAATCTCAAAAATATACAAGCAACTTATGCAGCTCAACTCCAGAAAAATAAACAACCCAATCAAAAAATGGGCCAAAGAACTAAATAGGCATTTCTCCAAAGAAGACATACAGATGGCTAACAAACACATGAAAAGATGCTCAACATCACTCATTATCAGAGAAATGCAAATCAAGACCACAATGAGGTACCATTTCACACCAGTCAGAATGGCGGCAATCCAAAAGTCTACAAGCAATAAATGCTGGAGAGGATGTGGAGAAAAGGGAACCCTCTTATACTGTTGGTGGGAATGCAAACTAGTACAGCCACTATGGAAAACAGTGTGGAGATTCCTTAAAAAACTGCAAATAGAGCTGCCTTATGACCCAGCAATCCCACTGCTGGGCATACGCACCGAGGAAACCAGAATTGAAAGAGACACATGTACCCCAATGTTCATTGCAGCACTGTTTATAATAGCCAGGACATGGAAACAACCTAGATGTCCATCATCAGATGAATGGATAAGAAAGCTGTGGTACATATACACAATGGAGCATTACTCAGCCATTAAAAGGAATACATTTGAATCAGTTCTAATGAGATGGATGAAACTGGAGCCAATTATACAGAGTGAAGTAAGCCAGAAAGAAAAACACCAATACAGTATACTGACACATATATACGGAATTTAGAAAGATGGTAATGATGACCCCGTATGCGAGACAGCAAAAGAGACATAGACGTATGGAACGGACTTTTGAACTCTGAGGGAGAAGGAGAGGGTGGGATGATTTGGGAGAATGGCATTGAAACATGTATACTATCATGTAAGAAACGAAGTGCCAGTCTATGTTCAATACAGGATACAGGATGCTTGGGGCTGGTGCATGGGGATGATCCAGAGAGATGATACGGGGTGGGAGGTGGGAGGAGGATTCAGGATTGGGAGCTTGTATACACCCGTGTTGGATTCATGTCAATGTATGGCAAAACCAATACAGTATTGTAAAGTAAAATAAAGTAAATATATATATATAAAAAGAAACAGTTGGACACGACTGAGTGACTGAACAACAACAACTCCCCACAAAGGCGGCACTGCACCATCCCTGGTATGATTTATTTATGAGGCTTGAATTTAAAAAGACAGAGATCGCTTCAGGAGGAGCAGGGAACTGGGAATCTGATTTGACCCCACGTCTTCTATGGAGGATCAGGGACTTGCCTGAGGTCACTGGGCTAGAAAGAGGCAGGACCAGGACTTGAAATCTCCCTTTGGCAGGGAAGAAGCCAGGATTTTCCCTGTGTAGTGCCCCAGGTTGGGGATAATCAGGTCAATAACCCATGTAGGGAGCTTGGGCCAGGGCTGCGGGGTTGAGCTCTTCTTAACTGGGCGTGCGTTTGCCTGTGTTCAGGGTGAGTCCTGGGCCCACTGATGCTGCCCTGGGAGGCAGGGAAGAGCATCGCCTAGACCTGGTGCCCCACCTCCATCCTTCCCCGGCACCCAGTGTCACTGGAGCTGCTGGCCTTGTGTCCCGAGGTGGGCAGGTGCCAATGGAGCCTGGGGACAAGGGATCTGTTATCTTGGAAGGACTTCTCCCAGCAGCAGGTGCAGAGGGACATGTGTCTTCTTCAGCCACATCAGGCTCCCAATTTGCACAGAACACAGAGGAGGGGCTGGTACATGCAGATGACGAAACATGAAATCCAGCCCTCATAGAACAGCCTGGCATAGGGTGCAAAAATGATCGATGGTCCTGGCTGGGGGCGGGGGGCCCAGCCAGGTGAAAGATCCAAGCCAAGTTTTCACCCAGGGACGAGGCCCTTGGCCGAGGGCTTTCCTGAGTCTGGGGTCTGGCACTGATGGCAGGTGGCTGGGTGACTTTCAAGGTGGAGCTGGTCACACTCAGCACCACACACAGCCCACATCCCAGGACAGTGATCAAGAGCGGGCCATGGTCCTTGCCAAGCACACTTCCAGAACCTGCACCTCTGCTGTGCCCCTTTAAGGACTGAGGGCATCTGGCCTTACAGCAGACCAATGCCCCACAGGGCGGCCAGAAGGGTCCCAGGTCCATCCTTGGAGCAGTTTTCCACTGTGGCCAGTGATATAAACTGCAATTTCCCTGCAAAGATGTTGTTTAGAAGCATTTCCAAGTGTCTGCGGCTGCTCTCATTAAACTGTGTTTGCCTACGAATCCAAACTAACGGTATTCTATTTAATTTCCCACTCTCAAATAGCATGATGCTTAATGTAAACCAATTACTACAATTTTGCTTTCTAAGAAATCAGGAAATGTAATCAAGGAGATGCAATTTGTTTGCTTTTCATGAAATATTACAGCATGGCAGTGACAGAAGGTGGTCTTCGGAGGGATTGGAACAAGGGTGTGCATGTATGTGTGTGTGATGCTAGTGGAGCCGTGTGTGTGTGTATGTGTGATGTGGGTGGAGCCCTGTGGTTTTTTTTTTTTTTGTGTGTGTGTGTGTGATGTGGGTGGAGCCATGTGTGTGCTATGCCTGTGTGTGTTTTTTTTGTGTGTGTGTGTGAGATGCATGTCTCTGTGTGGGATGTTGCAGAAGGCAATGGCACCCCACTCTAGTACTCTTGCCTGGAAAACCCATGGATGGAGGAGCCTGGTGGGCTGCAGTCCATGGGGTCACTGAGAGTCAGACACGACTGAGCGACTTCACTCTCACTTTTCACTTTCCTGCATTGGAGAAGGAAATGGCAACCCACTCCTGTGTTCTTGCCTGGAGAATCCCAGGGACGGGGGAGCCTGGTGGGCTGCCATCTGCAGGGTCGCACAGAGTCGGACACGACTGAAGTGACTTAGCAGCAGTGTGGGATGTAAGTGTGCCTGTGTGTACGATGTGTGTATTTAATCAGAAATTCGCACACAGGCCTGAGCCAGGAAAGGCCATGGGTGGGCATGAAGGCTTACACAAACACAGAAGTATCAATATTAAATATTTTACAAAAGGCTGATCCAACAGACCTTAACTAGAAAACCTGTGGGGCTTAGGGAAGGTGAGTGACCACAGAGGTGTTTCTTCATGATTGTCGCCCAAAAAGGCTGCGTGGGCAGAACAATAGGCATTCTATTTTAAATTCCCTTTTTTATTTGAAATGATAATTATACAGCCAGGGAGAGGGGTGGATGCCCACCTGTAGCAGTGGCCTGAGAGCAGAGGAAAAGCTGAGCTGAGCTTGCAGAAAAGAGGGGAAGGCTACCTCCATGGGAGGCCCCACAGGTCAGAGGAGCCCCAAACCCACCCTCTGACATAGCTGCCAGGGCCCTGGTGGGATTCAGCGATGAGACTGAGAAATGCTCTTCTCAGCAGACTGTTCTCCCTACACCCAGACTCTGATGCCAATGGTACTTTTGAGACACGTTGGCTCCTGTGCAGAAGGTGCAGTGATGGGCTTCTGGGAGAGCTTTGGAGATGCTCGATGACTCCCCCTGTGCCCCCGCTCCACCGCACTCTCCACCCAGAGCTCCTCTTAAGGCCAAGGTGGTGGCAGCTAAGCACGTCTCACCTTGGTCCTCCAGCCTCGGCTCTGACCTGGGAGTGAATGCTCCCTGATCTCTTTCTTTTTCTTCCAAAATCCCTAGAGGCTTCCTATGCAGGCACCAGGAAAGGAGGCTTAGGGAGCAGCTGAGCAGAGGCAACAAGGCTGGCTGGTCTCCCTACAACTGATTGGGTGAGGCCCACTCACATATGGAGGGTAATCTGCTTTCCTCAAAGTCACATAGTTACATGTTCATTTCATCTAAAGGTACCTTCACAGTCAACTGGTGTTTGCATAAACTGGACACCATGGCCTAGCCAACCTGATTGTAAAGTTATCCATCATAGCCCCCACAATCACAGGGTGATTAAATACATGCTTCCCCCCAAACAGCCCAGATCCTCCAGGGGAGCCTCTTTTGGGGCAGGGATCCCCCTCCTCCCCTGCCCTGTGAGTGCTGTGTCTGGATCCTGGGAGCAGAACAGACCCATGGAACCTCAGTTGAGTCTGGACCTGGGCAGCTCCTAGGGCCCCGCTGGCCTCCATGGTGACCTCTGGGAGCCAAGTTCCCTTGTAACTGACAAAGAACTTCTGGGGAACAAGCCAGGGAACTGGATTTCGGCCAGGAGCCATCTCGGAATGTCCTGCACTCTGTTTCCCGGCCTGCAAGATGGAGTGATGCATCTGGGAGAGAGATGCTGTGGGTAGGAGGCCTGTCAGGACCTTGGAAGCCCTTGGGCTCTGGGTTCCTGTCTGTCACCGCCTTGTAGATCTGTCTGCCATGTTGTGGGGACAGAGGTGTGGTGGTGAGCTGCAGAGGAGGGAATGCTTCCCGTTTCCACCTTCCAGAAGGCTGCGTGAGTGGGCCGCGGAGATGGTCTGCGTGTCTCTGTCCATACCTGTATCTGTTCTATAATGTATACTTCCTCAGCTATACCTGTATACGGGCATCCCTGGTAGCTCAGCAGCAAAGTATCTACCTGTCAATGCTGGAGACTTAGGTTCGATCTCTAGGTTTGGGGAAGATCCCCTGGAGAAGGCAATGGCACCCCACTCCAGTACTCTTGCCTGGAAAATCCCATGGACAGAGGAGCCTGGTAGGCTGCGGTCCATGGGGTTGCTGAGAGTTGGACATGACTCAGTGACTTCATTTTCACTTTTCACTTTCATGCATTGGAGAAGGAAATGGCAACCCACTCCAGTGTTCTTGCCTGGAGAATCCCAGGGACAGGGGAGCCTGGTGGGCTGCCATCTATGGGGTCACACAGAGTCAGACATGACTGAAGCGACTTAGCAGCAGCATGCTGCAAAGTGGGCCCTAAGTTATATGTTCATATATATGTACACGATGACTAAGTATGTGTCTTTCAAGCATGCTTGAGATAATGCTTACTGGCAGTGAACTTCACTCTGAGGGCAGAGTCTGGCTCATTAACTTCTGTGTTTTGTGGGTGGAGCTGCCGTCTGACTGCCTAGTCTCTGGGCAGCTTTGAGGAGTCTGAGGAGGGGCTGGTTAGAGAGACAGTGTGGTGAGAAAAACGGCGTCACTCCATCAGTGCTGTCTCTTAGTTCTGGACATGTGAGCTGCCTCCCAGCTTTTGGAAGAATCAGGGTGAGGATCACGTCACACAAGCACCACTGTCCCCCATCGGTATCTCTCTTTCTCCCCCACGCCACCCCTACCTCAAGGAGCCCTTGAGCCAGACCCCGCCATTGAAATGGGAGGGGAGTGACCTCAGAACATTAGCCCAGCAAAGAGCAGAGGCAGATGAGCATGCTGACTGTCTCTACACTTGACTGGCTGGAAGGGGGATGGCACTAATGCTGAGGCTGAGAATGTTGAGACTGCGTGCAGAACAGCCCCAGACCTTACTGATCTGAGCCAGAGTCCCGCCTTTGTGCTGATGGGGCTGTGCACTGGGGTTGCCCCTCTAGCCTCAACTTCCTCATCTGTAAAATGGGGATGATGACACCGAGCTGTGAGTCTCAAACCCTTTATTAGCTCTGGAGCCAAGGTTGGGTGCCAGTGTTGCCTCTCAGCCTCACTTTTCTCATCTGTCACATGGGCAGGACAACTCTGTGACCGGGCTGTGTAGGAGGGGCATTGTACTACACACCTCAGAACTGATACTGATGACAAAGAATTTTGTCCTCTCTTCAGCTCATCAGAGGATGAATTTTCTAACTCTTAGAACTACTGGAAATGAACAACTTCTTTAGTGGGTGAGGACTCTGTCGCTGGAGTGTCCAAGTAGAAGCTGGCTGAAGCATGTCATGGGGGCAGCTGCCCTTTCACTTTCTGCCCAGCACCAGGGGCATCGCACTGGGGGGGCAGTTGAAGCTTCAGGGAATCACAGTGCAGGGGAGGCCCCGCCCTTGAGGCTGCCCCGTGACTGCGGCTCTCCAGGTGCTGACCTTGGCCTGGGCTCTGGGCACCGCCTCCAGGCCCAGCCTCTGACCTTGTCCCTGGGCCCTGCTTTTCCACTAACTGTGTCACTAACAGGACAAACGAACCCAGGTTTGAGTTTTTTATTTTCCACCCCATTTCAGAGCAGCATTATTATTTTCAAGGCTGAAAATATCATGCCCTCCAAAGGCAACTCAGAGATCTGGCCACTTAGCTGACAAACAGACCCAGAATTGTGGGCTCCTGGGCAGGTTGCCAGGGTTACCTCCCCTGAGAGGTCCTATTTCGCTCCCTGCTCTGGCTCCAGTCGTCTGCTAAACCACAAAGAAAAGGCTTCAGACATAAAAACAAAGAACCTAGAGGCGCTCCCGTGGCTCCAGGGGTGGTGTCTGGAGATGCTGTGGGTGAAACCGGGGACCACGAGGACAGTGGGCAAGGGCTCCTCCATCACTTTCCTTGAAGCAAGAGATGCAAAACCGTCTCTTTTCTTTTGTACTATTTCCCCCTCCTCACCTTCAGACAGGCAGAGCGAGGGTGCTTGCGGTGTGCAGACACACTCCTGAGTTTCTACAGAGAAGAGCAAAACATGAAGGGCTGTCACTTGTCTTCGCAGGAAAGTAAATGGCTTTGGGGTCCTGATGGCCTCTGCTTCCTGCAGCCTCGCCTGGCATCTCCTGGCATCTCTTAGGGCTTTTGCACCTTCCAGCACCCACTCCTCCTCCCCACCCCACCCCGCCCCTCCTATCCCTTCTAAGAAGCTGACACTAATGTCAGAGAATTTGAGCTCTGCCTCTATCCACCCATCATTTTTAGAAACATCACAGAACAACTAGGTTCCTGCCACACAGATTTAAACCTACACCGTCCCCCTCCTCCCACATGACCTGCCTCTTGCCAACAACTTTCTCTGCCAACTGCTGGAGGCCATGTAGCTACCCACCAGTCATGCATACTTGGGGATCCCCAGGAACCAGAAATGGGACTTGTCCACACTGTTCTGTTCAGATTTTTCTGCTTACCTGGCCCTCCCCAGGGCCCCCAGCTCCAGGAATCGCCCATCACTCGGGCCTTCTGGATCCCAGCCTTCCTGGCCCACACACACTGAGGATTCTGTGTCTCCAATAAGTTCCAGATACATCTCTTCACCCTCATGCTGCATTCTCACTTAGCCGTCCCCACCCCCCACCTCCTCCATTTGCTGTTGTTCAGTCTCCAAGTCGACGCTATAGACTTGCAGCACACCAGGCCTCATTGTCCCTCGCCATCTCCTGGACTTTGCTCAAGTTCGCATCCACTGAGTTGGTGATGCCTTGTCCATCAGTTCAGTTCAGTCACTCATTCGTGTGGGACTCTTTGAGACCCCATGGACTGCAGCACTCCAGGTCTCCTGGTCCATTACCAACTTCTGGAGTCTACCCAAATTCATGTCCATTGAGTTGGTGATGCCATCCAACCATCTCATCCTCTGTCGTCCCCTTCTCCTCCTGCCCTCAATCTTTCCCAGCATCAGGGTCTTTTCAAATGAGTCAGCTCTTTGCATCAGGTGGCCAAAGTATTGGAGTTTCAGCTTCAGCATCATCTCAAGTCTTCTCCAACACCAGTACCTTATCCATGACTCTTCCTAACCTCCTCCCAATCTCCTCCCATTCACTGTTTACACTAAAGCCACAGGGAGCTTTCAAAAGGACACATTTAACTACGTCACACCCCTGCTTAACGCCCTTCAGTGACCCCAGTGTTTGCAGGAATCAGTCATAAGCCCCAGAGTGACCAAAACATCCTGCACCATCTGCCTCCAGCTGGCTGTACACACTCTGCCCTGTAGATGGCCCCGCCCACTAGCTTCACCCACAAGCCACGCCCACCAACAGGTCCCGCCCATTGAGACCCTGCTCATTAAGCCCCGCCCACAGGCCCTGCCCCTTGTAGCCCCGCCTCCCTTCTCTCGGGCTGCTCCAGCTTCAGAAGCCCAGAGCTTGATACTCAGTGTCAGCACGTGGGACACCCTTTGCACCCCTCTCCATCTCTCCCCACCCCAACTCCTGTCTGCAGACTTGCGCCAGTCTGGGACCCCTGAGGAGCCGCCTCCCTGACCCGAGTTCCTGAGATGCGCTGTCCTGTCAGTTCCCAGGACAAACCAGCTTTTGTCCTTTGGCTCCCTGGGGTCCTGGACCCACCCAGACCATCTCCCAGCTCTGGCCTTATTCATCCTTGGCATTGCAGCGCATCCCAGAGGGGACCTGAGCCCACCACCTCCCAGAGGTGGACGGAGGTGGACTCAGGGCATGGCAAGCACTGCCTACACAGTTTGAAAATCCCTTGACCCATTGAAGCCCAGGACTTCTCTAACCGGCACCCTCTACTTCCTTCTCTGGAACGTCCATTAACTTAGCTACATTTTCTGTGTCTAGAAACTTTTGAAAATTTTTGCCTGAGATGAAACCCAGACTCATTCTGTCACTACATTTCGTTGGAGAAAAGAACAAACAACCTTCCAGATGTCACGGGAACAGCCCCCACACCCTCCCCTCTTCTCACTGGAACTGTGAGGTCTCCCGGCTGTTGTCTCGGTTACATCTATGTTCCCGACAAATGATGTGCTCTTCCTTCCCCGCCTCACCTTCTCCAGGCAAGATCTCCAGATGGATGGAAGATGCCGCCCGGAGCCCCACCGCCTGCCAGCCCCCGGGGGCCAGAACATCACAAACCGCCAAGTTCCTGCAGGTGTCAATGTTTTATCTTTAATAAGTTTAAAGACAGATTAGCAGCAGGGTAAGGAAGAGTCAACAAAAGCCCGTGTTTTCCTGGAATTTCTGGTTGAATTATTTATGGCAGAGAACTTCTGAGAGCAGATGGCTTGTGTCAGCACCGGGTCTGGAAGGGCTCCCCTTGGGATACTCCTGGGACTTGGCTCCCCTCTCTAGGGCATCTGCTGGAAGCCGAGGCACCCTCCCCGCATCACACTAGCATCATGGACACACTGGGAAGTGCGCAGGGAGCCAGGAACCGAGGGGATCTCAGGGCCCTGCAGGGTGAGGAGTGGGTGCCGAGCTGGGTAGCAGTGACTCCAGCATTTCAGATCTGCAGGGATGGGCCTGACCCAACACGGTCGGGCCTCCCTGGACTCTGCACCCTGAGCTTCGTAGGTTGGTGACACCTCACTGAGGGACTGCCAGGGTGAGTGGTGCTGGCCCAGCGGGGGCAGCAGTGAAGCAGAGAGCTCTGGGCACGGCGGAGTCTCGGGATTTCAGTTGTTGGCACTCTTGGGTGCCCCCCTCCCCCTTCCCCTTTACTACGTTGGCTTTCTTTCCCTTCAGTGCTTTCTCTGCACTGGGAGGACCTTGCTGAGCTGGCTGCAGCTCTGGGCCAATGCTCACACCCTCTCAGCTAGCCCCTGAAAGCTCTGCTTGTGCCTGCATGAGGGAGCCCCTCCCAGGGGATTACCTGGATAATCTGAGCCCTTACTGCCTTCACTCAGCTCCAGGTTCTGGCAGAGGTTGTGTCTGCCCAGAGGTGGGTGTTCTTTTCTTAGAGGACAGGTACGCTATGGACCAAGCCTGCCCCTCCCCAAAGCTTCCCGGAGTGCCCAATGTCAGTGGCCTGGCAGCCCCCCACCTGCTCCCCTCCCCAGGGTCTGTCTACCCTTGCTGCTCTCCTGGTGACCACTGCCCATGGCATCTGTCCAGTTCAGCCTGACTGTACCATTCTGGCCCAGCCCCGGGTGCCCTCTAGTTCTGAGCCCTCTCCCCCTGCCCCACCTGGCTGTCTTCTGGGTGATGCCTGTTTTGGCTCAGCTGACATGGGGCCCTGCTTTCTGCCAGTGGGCAGACACATCCGGCCAGTGCAGCCCCGCCTTGCTATAGCCACTCACCCCCTGGTCAAAGTCCTTCTCTCCTCCCAAGGCCCCAGACTCCCTGGTTCTGCCATCCACTCCACACTGGAGCCCCGATGGGGGGCCACCAGCTTCTGCTCCACCTCTGTCTGCACACGTTAACTGCAGCCTTAGAATGAAGCCAGGTTGGCCCCAGCCTGCCAGCCACTAGAACCGTGGCACCACACCAGGGGCATATACTTGGTGTTGTTCAAGGAACAGCTAGTGTCAAGGACCACTCAGTGGGCTCTGTGGTCAAGTTTAATGAGGCAAGGTGGCAACAGGGTAAGGCCTGGTGAAGGTGGTGGCTTCATCTTGGCTGCAGAAGCTGGTCTGGTGGGGGCCCAGGGCTGGAGGACTGCAGGGCCAGCTCTCCGTTTTCCTTTCCTGTTCGGGAAAAAGTCCTCTGTCCTCTTCCTCCGTCTGCCACAGCGCCTCTGTTACGCTGTCTTCCAAGCTCCTCTGCCCTCTCCTCTCGGTGCACAAGGCCTTTATTTTGCCCTCCCTGCGGATCTGCTGGGTTGTTTGTGTGTGGGCTGCTCCCACTCTTTCCTCTGGGTCAAGAGACCCAGAGGCGTCTGGGTCCAGGCCTCAGCCTGCCGCTATGGCTGTTTGCAGCTGCTCAGACGCTCAGTCGTGTCCGACTCTTTGCGACCCCATGGGCTGTAGGCCGCCAGGTTCCTCTGTCCATGGGGATTCTTCCAGCAAGAATACTGGAGTGGGTTGCTATGCCCTCCTCCAGGGGATCTTCATGACCCAGGGATGGAATCTGCATCTCTTATGCCTCCTGCATTGGCAGCTGGGTTCGTTACCACTCGCACCACCTGGGAAGCCTCTCTGGCTGCTTGGATGTGGGCAAGTCACTTTCCAGAACTGTTGTCTCAGTGACGTTGAAACCTGGGCAAGGCTGCTTACTGTGCAGGCTTCGAGGTTTCTGAGGCAGTGACTGTAGGTCACAGGGGATCTCGGTGGGGAGGGGGCTGAATGAGCACGTGAGGTGGCCACTGCGGTGTCTCCCGGGTCCCCAGGACATTGGTCCATCCCTCCCAGGCCTGACTGGCTCCTTTGTCAAGAAGCCATTTGCTTCTGTGCTGTAATTCGAGAATGAAAGTGGCTTCTTTATCACCCTTCCCAGGTATCATTTTGGTTTTTGGTTTGATTTTTGCCCTGGATGGCTGGCTGGGTCTTTGTATTCATTTCCTGGGGCTGCCATAGAACAAAATACCACAGAGTGGGTGGTTTAAGTGACAGACATTTATTCTCTCATAGTTCTGGAGGCTGGATGGCCACGATTGAGGTATCAGCAGGGTTGGCATGGTGAGACCTTTCTCCCTGGTGTGTAGATGGCAGTCTCCTTTCCCCGCCCCCTCATGGACTTCACTCTGAGTGCATGTGCACGCTTGGTCTCTCCTTGTGGGTCCAAATGTCCTCTTCTTATAAGGACACCAGTCAGGTTGGATCACGGCCCACCCCAAGGACTTTGACCATAATGACTGAGGACAAGATGGTTGGATGACATCACCGACTCACTGGACTTGAGTTTGAGCAAGCTCTGGGAGATGGTGAAGGACAGGGAAGCCTGGCATTCTGTGGTCCATGGGGGTCACAAAGAATCGGACACAACTGAGTGACTGAACAACAACAACCTCCTCAAAGACCCTATCTCCATATACAGTTACAATCTGAAGCACTGGGAATTAGGACTTCAACATATAAATGGGAGGGGGCATAATTCAGCTCATAACTGTTCCCGTGAACAAATCACTCCACCTCTCCAGACCTTGGGTTGCTCATCAGCAGAATGGGAAGGCTGACGATGATGATGGTGGTAGTGATGACGGTGATGGTGAGGACGTAGGTGATGACAGTGGTGATGATGGTGATGACACCTGTCTGCTAGGGTTGTTGTTTGGATCAGATGAGTTAATGAATGTAAAGTGCAGTCAACGTCATATAAATGTTAGCTGTTATCATTTTTCTTACTGTAATGAATTTTTTAAACACATAATTACTGAAAATCCCTGTGAGCTGGCTTTTGGTTTGTCATAGACCTGAGAGTGAATCATCAAACAGCCTGTTAGTGGCAGACACTGTGAGACATGGCGGATGTCAGCCTGACACCACAGTGGGAAAAGATTTAACAGCAGCCTCCAGACTGCACTTTCTGTAACCAAGCCAGTGCATGTATGTTCACAGAGAATTTTACTCACTTGAAAAAGAGGCCCAATTATTTTCCTGAGTTAGGGAGGCAGAGAAGCGCATCATTTATTTCAGAATAGTTTCCACCTACATAGGACAAAATTTGGAAACCAGCAAGCATGGCAGGCAATTCATGGAGTGGCAGGTGTATACCCTTCTCCTTCTCAGTGTATTTCTGCATTTGTGCTTTCACCTATGAGCTCTGTGACCTTGGGGGAACTTGCTTAACCTTTCTGAGCCTCAGTTTATTTATCAATAAGGCTGAGATGAAAGCAGCCTCATATTAGTTTCCTGGGGCTCCTGTGACTAAGTACCACAGGCTTAAACCAACAGAAATTGATTCTCTCACAGTTCTGGAGACTAAAAGTCCAGACTAAAGTCCAGACACTCAATAGCAGCCACCTTCCACTGCCTCTTGACTAAAGTCAAGGTGTCAGCCTGCTTGTGCTCACTCAGAAGCTTCCAAGGAAGGCCTCTTTCAGCTTCTGAGGGCCCTTCGGTATTCCTTGGCTCATGATAGCTCCATTTCAATCTCTTTCTCTGTGGTCACGTGGCTGTCTTGTCTCTGTGTGTCTCTCTCCTCTTTTCATGAGGACACCGGTTATGTTGGATGAGGGCCACCCAATGACCTCGTCTTTAACTGGTTACATCTGCAATGACCCTGTTTCTAGATAAGGTCACATTCACAGGTGCTGGAGGTTAGAGCTTCAGTATGTCTTTTGGAGTTGTGGGGGGTGGTCACAGTTCAGCCTTTAACAAGCCCTTACTTCCTGGGAATGCTGGGTAGACAAGTAAAGTTGGCAGATGGAAAATCATAGTCTGTGTTCTTAGTAAGTAGTCAGCAGGTTTTAGCCATTATGGTGCCTTTTCCTCCTTTTTATCATCATCATTGTCATCATCCTTTTCATCACTGTAATCAGTATCATTATCATCATCATCAAGCACCACCACCATCATCATCATCACTAGCACCATCACCACCATTACCACCATCACCACCATCATCACCATCATTGTCACCGTCACCAACGTTACCATCGTTATCATCACTAGCACCATCACCACCATCACCACCATCACCACCATCACCACCGTCATTGTCACCATCACCAATATTACCTTCGTCATCATCACTATCATTATCATCATCACTATCACCATCACCACCATCATCACCATCATTGTCCCCATCACCAATGTTACCATCGTTATCATCACTAGCACCATCACCACCATCACCACCATCATCACCGTCATTGTCCCCATCACCAATGTTACCATCGTTATCATCACTATCACCATCACCACCATCACCACCATCACCACCATCACCACCGTCATTGTCACCATCACCAATATTACCTTCGTCATCATCACTATCATTATCATCATCACTATCACCATCACCACCATCATCACCATCATTGTCCCCATCACCAATGTTACCATCGTTATCATCACTAGCACCATCACCACCACCACCACCATCATCACCATCATCACTCTCATCACCATCATTGTCACCATCACCAATGTTACCATCATCATCATCACTGTCGCCATCACCACCATCACCACCATCATCACCATCATCACTCTCATCACCATCATTGTCACCATCACCAATGTTACCATCATCATCATCACTATTATCATCACTATCATCATCACCACCATCACAATAGTGAGGAAGGCTTTGGGAGAAGTAAAATGGGGAAATAGTACTGAAAAGAAGGTCTTCTTGGCTCTTTACACTCAATAGCAGCCACCTCCCACTGCCTCGGCATGTAGACCCAGACCTGTGCCCTCTGCTTCCCATGCTGCTGCTGCTGCTAAGTCGCTTCAGTCGTGTCTGACTCTGCGTGACACCACAGGTGGCAGCCCACCAGGCTCCCCCGTCCCTGGGATTCTCCAGGCAAGAACACTGGAGTGGGTTGCCATTTCCTTCTTCAATGCATGAAAGTGAAAAGTGAGAGTGAAGTCGCTCAGTCGTGTCCGACCCTCAGCGACCCCACGGACTGCAGCCTTCCAGCCTCCCCCGTCCATGGGATTTTCCAGGCAAGAGTACTGGAGTGGGGTGCCGTTGCCTTCTCCACTGCTTCCCATGAGTGTCAAGCTAACCTCGGTGCAGTCAGAGAACCAAAATGCCTCTGTTGCTACACCTTGTTCACTTAACAAAATGATTGGACCACCTGCTATCTGAGTGGAATTTTATGGAGAGAAAAATAAATTATTACTGAGACATGGTCTTTTTGCCCAAGGAACACGTGTTCTCCTGAAGAGGCAGATATTTATCCACCCTCTCCAGGACAAGTAGCCACATGAGAAGAGCTTGCTGGAGACAGAAACAGACTCTCTGGGATGTCAGAGGGCTGCACCCGCTCAGCTCAGGGCTGTGTCCCACAGAGAAAGCAAAGGAAATCTGACATCCTTGAGGACTTTCTGATCCATCCATTCATTGTTTCACTTAGGCCCACTTGTGCCAGTCCCAGGGCATGAAGTGACAGGTGCAGTGGGAGTGATGAGCAGTGGGGATGATGACCCAGAACAGTGGCTGGCAGTGTAAACGGAGCTCTACCTGGGCTGGCCAGGGAGGCTCCCGGAGGAGGCTGGACTTGGTGTCCTGGGAAGAGTGTGAGTGAGTACAGGGGGAGAAGAGCAGAGGGTCCTGGGCACTGCACTTTTATAGGTCACAATCAGCTGGGTGCACAGCCTGGTCACCCTTTCTAGCACCATGGTCCTCAGGCCACATGCTACTGACATGAATAAGGCAGGAATGTTTGGGAACGCATGTACACCTGTGGTGGATTCATATCAATCTATGGCAAAACCAAGACAGTATTGTAAAGTAAAATAAAGTAAAAATAAAAATTAAAAAAAAATGAATAAGGCAGGAAAATTCCTATCACGCTTTTAAGTCCTTTTTATCAAAAGTGAACAATAATAACCAAAGCTTTGGCAGAAATTAGATTGGTTAGAAAAACTCAATTGTGGCTGTTGTTCTTCAAATTACAGAAACTATTAAGGTCACAGATAGGGTCTCCTTAGGCTTAAGTTTTGTGTCATATTTTTTCTTTAAAAGTTTTACTTACAGAGTAAATCCCCTTTGAGGGTAATCAGCCAGGTTGCTCCTGGTCCATCGGATGGGATTAAATGTCTTGCTGTCTCCTCGGCAGAGAGCATCTTACCAGGCCATGGCTCCAGTCCCAGGTGAGAGCTGCTGCTCAGCACATTGCCTCCTGTAAGAGTAGCGGGTGGTGAGTGGCTTTGGGAGCCAGGGAACAGAGAGGTCCAACAAGCCCAGTTATCATCTGTTGGTTCTGGAGCCACCAGGACACCCTGAGACTAAAATGTCTATGATCCTGGCTACCATGTAAGCTTCGAGAGTGCAGGAGGCACACACTGCAAATTCCATATTCACGTGTAAAAACACAAAACAAAACTGGAAGTCCCTGCGCTGTGGATAACGGGTTCATTTAAACCTCTTCCTTTGTGTTCACACGGCTGTCTTGTCTTAGCGTGTCTCTCTCCTCTTCTTGTGAGGATGCCAGTCATGTTGGATTCAGTTCAGTTCAGTTCAGTTCAGTTCGGTCGCTCAGTCGTCTCTGACTCTGTGCGACCCCATGAACTGCAGCACACCAGGCCTCCCTGTCCATCACCAACTCCCGGAGTTTACCCAGACTCATGTCCATCGAGTCGGTGATGCCATCCAGCCGTCTCATCCTCTGTCGTCCCCTTCTCCTCCTGCCCCCAATCCCTCCCAGTCTCAGGGTCTTTTCCATTGAGTCAGCTCCAGCAGAGACATTACTTTGCCAACAAAGGTCTGTCTAGTCAAGGCTATGGTTTTTCCAGTGGTCATGTTGGATTAGGGCTACCCAATGACCTCATCTTTAACTGCAATGATCCTGTTTCCCAACAAGGTCACATTCACAAGTGCTGGGGGTTAGAGCTTCAGTATATCTTTGGAGGCGGGGTACAACCTTTAACAAGCCCTTACCTCCTGGGGCAGATGCAAAATCATAGTTTGTATTCATAGTAAGTCCTCAACAGGTTTTAGCCATTACTGTGCCTCTTCTTCCTCTTCATCATCATCACCATTATCTTCACCAACATCACCACCATCACCATCAGCAGCATCAACAGCATCATCAAGGGTCAAATCTTTGATAACGGTTAATTTCACAAGCAAAGGGTAGCCCCTGAATGACCAGGCAACACAGCAAAGGAGATGCTGTCACAAGGAGCTCTGATCTTCAGGGAGCCCTGACTGTCAGCCGCTTTGCCTGCACGCCCAGCAAGGGCGTCTTGAGGGCACAGCTGCACACTGTTGTGTATGTTTCTCAAGAGCAGAACCTGCCCACGGATCCACGCACAGGAGAGTCAGGAGCGACCTCTTGGAAAGGGTCCCAAATGTGTTCCCCTCATTCATTTTAAGCCTACGTTCCAGCTGAAGGGCTCTGGGGAGGAGGTGGCTTGGTGAAGATGGAGATGTTTGTCTGCACAGTGCTCTGAGCTCCTGGGGAGCACTGCAGCTACACGGATGCCAGGGGCCTCATTCTCTCCATCCTTGCTGGGAAGGGGGGGGGGCCCTAATGGCTGCTTCTGTCCCTGGAGCCCTGGGGACTGTCCTACATAATTAAGGGACCATCTTAGGAGGACCGAGCTAAAGGCCCTGTACTTCAAATTCCACACAAGCAGCTGGGAGAGGAGGCTGACGTTTGGGGGCTGCAGCTGAGTCTGACAGTGCCCAGAGGTTATCCTGTTTCCGTGGGTCAGGAAGTCGGTGCCCTCAACCTTCTCCCCAGCCAGTGGCCGCTCCTCAGGCCAGCAGATGGCAAATAGGCTGTGGGTGTGAATGACTGTGTCTCTCCTTCGGGTTTGCCAGGACCGGTTTCTCCAAAAACTTGTCCAGGCTTCGGCGATCACTCCCTCCATTAAGTTAAATGTCTTTAATCTGGCTCATTTCGCAGCCGTTCATTTTCATCATGCAAAGGTCAGCTGTCACCGCACAAATGTTAGACTTAATTTGTTTTCCTGATGCACGTTGTATCGGGGATAACTTGGCCCATTTTTTAATCATTTGCCAACGGGGAGTGGCAGGGGTCGGGGCACTGACAACTGAGGTGGGGACCACGGCGACTCTCTGGAAACACACCAAATGGCAGAGGGGCTTGTTTCGAGGCAGTGAGCTTCAACAACCTGTACCTCTTAGTCCCTGCAGCTCTGCAGATCTGCAGTGGTGATGGCCTGGATTGGGAGCCAGGAATCTTGGGGTGGATTGAATTGCTGTTTTTTCTCATGTATCAGTTATCCAACATAAGGGTATCACCAGCCTTCTCGGCTTTCTGTTCTCTAGAGCAGGAGTTTGCACTTTGGGAGCCATTCTTTCACTTTTCAAAGCAGAGAGCAGCTCAAGGAGACAAACGGGACCTCCCAATCCCTTCTGACCCCTCCCAGCCACCTCCTCCTCTGCTCCTCCCACCTGTCTCCATCTCTGCTCATCTCCTAGAAGTTTCTGAGCTGAAGGCTGAGATGGAGGCTTTTAGGCTTCTCAGCGAGCTTTTCTATCTGCCTGAACTGATTTCTCTGGGAAAGACTGGGAAGCACACTCGGGAGCTGCATGGGAAATGGAATTACACTATGTTCTTTGGGCCCTTGACCTCCATGGAGAAATAAACGCAGACAGAAGTCAGAGTTTGTAGGTGCCATGTACTGAGTGTCCTGTTTCATCCATGCTCACACGATCACACGTGGATGGGGTGGTGCAGGGCTGGGCACCTGGGAGGGTTCCTGTTCTTTATCAGATGCTGATGTCTTTCTCTACACTACCCACCTGATGGCCTGCAGCCCCTGAACTCAACTTGCCCCTGAACTAAACTTTGATTTAAACTCGAAGTTTAACTCGTGTCTCTGAACCAATACTTTATTCTACCCCACCCCCACCCCCAGGTCATCACTTGGACATCACCGGTCTGCACCCTCTTCCCACTGGGTCCACCCAGGTGCCTCCCCCACCCCGCCATGGCTCCTAGCCCACCTCCTCTTCCCACCTCTGCTCCCGTTGCCTTGCTGGATGGAGGCCATCTGTTTTTCTCACTGGATGGTGGAATACATCCTTTACCAGATATTGGTGAAGGTACCAACTCATTGGAAAAGGCCCTCAGGCTGGGAAAGATTGAAGGCAGGAGGAGAAGAGGATGACAGAGGATGAGATGGTTGGATGGCATCACCAACTCGATGGACATGAGTTTGAGCAAACTCCGAGAGACAGTGAAGGACAGAAGCTTGGCACACTGCAGTCCATGGGGTCGCAAAGAGTCGGACATGACTGAGGGACTGAACAGCAACAACAAGCAGAATGGGTGGCCTCAATATAGGCCGCCTTGGCATGCCGAATATTTTGAGCTGAGACAACTGGGGAGAAGCAGACACAGGAAAAGCCCCCTGTGTACCCCCATTTACCTGGGGAGACCTTCTTCTCTGGGCTTCTGTGAAAATGCAATCAGATGATTTATTATGTTCCTGGCACACAATGGGAATGCAGTTATTACGGGTGGGATCTGCACCTTCCTTTCACCCTGCAAATAATTGAGCCTTGGAAATGTCAAGGAGGGAACCGAAGGACTCCCACACCCACCTCCTCCTCCTCTGATGAGCCTACCTCCAGGAAATGCCCCTTCTTTGGTTTGGGACAGAGTGGTCCCCTGCCAGGGTGTACGGCCATCCTCACGCATACTTGCCAAGCTGTGCACCCAGAGTGCAGATCCAAGTTGTGTGACTAGCAGATGCCTTCCCCAGGGCCACTAACAGAGACCTAATTCCCTCTCTTTGTGTCCTTTTGGAGTTGAGTGGTTTTAACTGCCTCCATGCATGTGCCAGGACCTGGGTTGAATTCAGCTGAGTAGGAGGGTGATGCTCTTTTTTTTAAAAAAATTTTTATTTTATTTTGGCCACAAGGCATGTGGAATCTTAGTTCTCCGACCAAGGATAGAAATCATGCCCCCTGCTTTGGCAGCACAGTCTTAACCACTGGACTCCCAGGGAGGTCTCAGGAGGGTGATGCTCTTAAAGAAATGGCCCTTCTCTTTCCTTTGATCATGGTCCCCCCTCCTGGGGAGTGCAGGGCCCCTCTGGAGTTCGTGGTCTCACATCAGACGAGGTATTAGCTTCAGGTATCCTGGCGGAACAGTGGAGCGTAGGAAAGTGAAATCAATAAAAGATGTTGTCTCAAATGGACTGTAGTATTGCTGGAGGTGGCCAACAATCCCACTCAGAGAACTCTTCTCGCTGACAAACTGAAAGCAAGACGAAACAGCACCATTCAGAAGAGAGTCACTTGGCTGGCATCCTTCTTCTGCTGGGTTCTCCATGGAACACCTGTGGAAAAGATTTTGTTGTTGTTCGGTCCCTAAGTCATGTCTGACTCCTTGCGACTGCAACATGCCAGGCTTTCCTGTCCTCCACGATCTCCTGAGAAGTTTTTTCAATAGAAATGAGTTTGTGGAATAGAAATGAATGCAAATAGGCAGCCGGGTGTGGCTGATAAAAAGACTCTTTTCTGTGCACCCGGATGATGCGAAAATGGCTTTGATCTTTTCATCTCAGGGATTGAAAGCTTGGTAGGGAGCGTTGGTCAGATGGCCGGTGAGCTGGGGGTGCCCAACCTCAGTCGCTCTGCCCCTTCTTCCAGACGCTGATGTGTTGGACAGCTCTCGGCAGGGTGGATAAAGTCAATATCAGGCACTTCAGTGCTAGGAAGTGTTTTTGACTTGAGGGGTGATGGGCGTGTGTGTTGAGGCAGTCTGAACTTGGCATGGGAAAGAATTTCCAGACACAGAGTATTGCAGAGAGGAGTGAGTTTATTAACAGAGAACAGAGATGATGAGGGCTCTGCAAGCACAGCGGGCTGACCTCCTGACAGGCCAGGGAATGTCAATGCTTTCTGCGGGTTAGTAGCCAATTTTAACAGCCTCAAGACAAAGAAAAATTCCTGCTGGAAGGTTGGCATTAGGTGATTGATTAGGGCACTATAGGGTTCTACTGGGGTGGGCTTTCTTGCCTAATATGAGATGAGGAAGCCTACAGGTGATTATCAGGGGACTTTTGGCAATGGTTACACAGGGGCACGGGATTCTTAAGTGGCTCAGTGGTAAAGAATCTATGCCAAGCAGGAGACCCAGATTCGATCCCTGGGTCAGGAAGATCCCCTGCAGAAGGAAATGGCAATCCACTCCAGTATTCTTGCCTGGAGAATGTCATGGACAGAGGAACCTGGCAGGCTACAGTCCACGGGGTAGCAAGAGTCAGACATGGTTGAATGGTGAAACCACCTCTAAGAAGCTCAGTCAGGTTCGAAGGTGACCTTGATTCTGGGCTCTCTGCCTGTGGCCTTGGGGCAGGGCTCCACTGTGGGGGTGGGTCTCTGAGTGTGAGAACTTAGCTGATGGCTTATTTCCTGGGGTCAGGCAGCTACTGTTCATCCTCACCTGGTCTGGAAGCCTGTGTGCTCCAGAGAGTGGGCTCAGGACCAAGACGGAAGGCCTTGCCCAGCTCTGGGGCTTCGGTTGGGTGGTTTTGTGACTGTCCTGACATTCTGGCAGGAAGCTCTTGTGAGTCAGGAGAGATGGACTTTTTCAAAAATAACCCATGTGTGTCTGGTTTGCAGTGTCTTGACACCACTAGCCTTTAATTAGCTGTGGATGACCACTTTGCAGGCTGCAAGTGACTGCTTTGAGTCACCAAGAGCAGCAGCGAGTGCAGAATGAGGGTGTATGAGCTGGAAGGGACCCCAGGTCACCTCGTCCAAGACTGTCTGTCTTTCACAGATAATTGGCCTCAGCCCAGGGAGGGACAGTGCTGGCCAAGGTTAAGCAGGGGGCAGAGGCAGACTCTGGAGCCCATCCAGGGCTCTGTCCTGAAATGCCTGCTGCCCATCCTCAGGGGCAGAGGGGCACCACATGGGATCACTCACACCCCCTTTAGTTCCACAGAGGGTGATGGTCACCATTAGTTCTGATCATGGAGGCTGATGCCCCTGTGACCTGTGCCCGGCCCCTTTGCCTTTCACTGGGGTGACCAGCTAGTAAGGCTTTGCAAGCTGAGTCGCCTGCACCTACAGCCTTTGTCAGGTACCTGTGCTTAGGTATGACATGGTTTTAATTCGCATTTTTATGAATGGCTACTGGAGTGGACCACCTTGTGCTATTTGGCCATTTGTGTATCCTCTTCAGAGACTTATCTACTGAAAGACTGCCTGTTTTCTAACTGGTATCTTTTGTTGAGTTGGGTTCTGTATGTACCTGGATAAAAGTCCCATATCAGATACAGCTTGTGCAAATATTTCCCCGGTCCTCTGGTTTGTCTTTTAACCCTCTTCACAGTGTGTCCTTTGAAATACAGTGAGGTCTAATTTACCTTGTTTTCTCTTTTGTCACTGGTGCTTTTCGTGTCATCTCTGAGAAGTTACTTCCTCACCCAAGTTGTGAGGTTTACTTCTATGTTTTCTTCTAAAAGAATGAGTGTTTTGGTTCTGACATTTAGGTCTTTGATTCAAGTTAATTTGTGTATTGTGATGTGAGGTAGGGGGAAATTTTTGTTGCGCATGTGGACATCCAGTTACCCCACCATTGTTTGTTGAAAAGATTACCCTTTCCCCATTGAATGGTGTTGGCACCCTTGCTGAAATCAATTGACCGTCAGTGTAAAGGGTTATTTCTGGACTCTGGATTCTATTCCATTGATCTGTATGTCTATCCTTATGCCTGTACCACACTGCCTTGATTAATGTAACTTTGGGGGAAGTTTTGAAGTTGGGGAATGTCTCTCCTTCAACCTTTTTTCTTCTTTATCAGTTGCAGGTTTGGCGCCAGACATCAGCCCATGCTGCACCACAGACGTTTCAGAGTGTAACTCCCAGGTAGAAGATACCCGACCGCCATCATCCTTGACATCCCAGCCTGAGGGAACTGCTCTGACTTTAAGGCTGTTCAGAACAGAGCTCAGAGGGGCAGGGCCCCTCTTCCCACCCAGCCCTCTCTCTCACCCAGCCTCGTGGTCTTCTTTGCAGGTCAGGCCCTTTCTGGCGGGTGTTTATTTGGTGCTGGGTGCTCCAGGCTGCGGTTTGTTGGCAGGGGCTGAGATGCCCACCTGGAAAGCCCACCATTGTCATGAGGACCTTCCATGAGTGACAGCCTGGGGGTGAAAGGGCCCGTAGACTGAAGTCACGCATGTGGGTAAAGTGGCCCCTGTCAGAGACTCCTGCCTGGAGGGCGACCTTGACAGGCAGAGGCTGTGGGCGAGGGAATGAAGGGCAGAGGAGAAGTGAGGTGGACCCACCAGCTGTGTCAAGAGTGTCGCAAGGCTGCTCTCCGTCCATCCTCCTTGGTTTTACCCCAAACCATACAAAGGACAAGTTCCTCCCAACTGGAAGCTTTCATGTCTCATCACACTTAGTCCTGGCTATCCAGAACAAGCAATTTAATGAAAGGAAAAGGAAAAAGAAAGAGAGAGAGAGGGAGGGAGGGAGAAAAACAAGTTGCAGAGCTCTCATTTCATTTGACTGTCAGCCGTCTCTGAGAAAATAGTTGGCAAATGATCTCCCCGTTTCCCATAAATAATTGCAAAAGCACCAATCATTTCATGGGCCTCAAGAAGCCCAAATTGTTTCTATTTGTAACTTCTCCTTTAAACAGCCTCAAAATGTCACTCAGGTGTCAGAAATGCAGGCAATGGTCTTGAAGCAGGTGAAGATTCCTTGGCGCGGCACTGGCATCTCAGAGGAGAGAGCTCTGTGCTCTGGAGTGTTTGAGAAGGAGTTTTGGGGACCTCGCTCTCCACCACCCCTGGGTCAAAGGGCGTGGCCCTTCCCCCTTTCCTCTGCAACCGGTGGTGTCAGCATCAGATCGAAGCAGCATCACATACCTCCAGGCCCAGGCCTATACCGAGTGAAATGATCTCGGAAGAAGTGTGTTCAACCAGGCTTCCTAGAAAGGCACTCACAGTCCAGAGTCACTGGGAGGGCACATCCTTCTGGCGTAACCTGCTCAGGAGGGTTTCTGTTAGGGACACTATCTGGAGAGACCACGTGGGACCGTGTCCACTTGGTGGATTTCTTTTTTTTTTTTATACCACTTTTTCAAACATATATTTTTCTTAGTTTCCTTCTTTCTTTCTTTTTTCATCCCTCCCTACCTCCCCTACTCTTTCCCCCTCACCCTCGCTTTCTTTCTTTCTTCCTTCTTTTCTTCTTTTTTTTTCTTCCGTCTTTCCTTCCTTTCTTTTTTGCAGCACAGAAAGGTTTGTTGCAGGGCCAAGCAAAGAGAGGGCTTCCCTGGTGGCTCAGTGGTAAGCAATGCACCTGCCAACGCAGGAGGCACAGATTTGATCCCTGGTCTAGGAAGATCCCCTGGAGAAAAGAATGGAAATCCCTCCCCCAGTATTCTTGCCTGAAAAGTCCCATGGACAGAGGAGCCCTGTGGGCTAGAGTCCATGGGGTCACAAAGAATTGAACACAACTTAGTGTCTAAACACCAACAACAAGCAAAGAGATTGGGTGGCTCACGCTCAAAACTGATGGATTTTGGTAGATGTTCATTTCCACTGCTGTGTGACCGGGTCCCTCAGTCAGGACAGGCACACTGATCTCAAGGGGTGTGGCTGTAGGCTTAGGGGGGCCTCTTGCTCCCTCTTGTCTGCAAGAAGTCGCTTTCGCCTTATCAACACCATCCAGATTTGCCTGCCTCTCCTGCTGCACCTGGAGGAGGCTTCTGAAAGCATCTTGAGCATCTAGGCACTTCTTCTTTTTGTTTAACTGCCTGCTTCTCTTGCTTCTCAAAACCTCTTTTCACTCCACTTGGTGCCCTTGTTCTCCTTTGGAAACGTACTTGCCTTCAGCTGTTAAAAAAAAAATAACCCTATGTATTTTTCCCCCATCCTCGAGGTTGTCTGTGGTTACATCTGTCAGTAAATCATAGTCATCATCACATCCTAGATCTTGGGTATATTCCCCTAATCAGTGGATTTATATGAAACTGCAGAGTAGCTTTGACCTAATGTTCCAAAAGAAATCTCTGGGATATTACAGATAATCAGAAAGCATTTGTTATAATGGAGAACTCACCGCTTCTCGGAGAAATTTCACATGGGAACGTCAGCAGGAGCACCGCCAGCGCCGTGGCTGTTTCTGCCTTTTCCTCCCTGTCTCTCTTCCCTTCTTCAAATGTTTGGTGGCAGAGGAGTGACCGAGGGGAGCAGAAGATGGTGGTGAAAAGGGGGCCCCAGAGAGCAGATGTTACTGGAACAACACCAGGAAAGCAAGCCATAGGCAGAAAGTCTGCGCGCCCCTTCTGTTCCATCGGCAGATACGTGCTGAGCACACTTCACCCTCACCACCTGCACTTGTCTGTGCTGCTGCTCAGTCGTGTCCGACTCTGTGTGAGCCCGTGGACTATAGCCCCCTGGGCTCCTCTGTCCCTGGGATTTTCCAGGCAAGAATACTGGAGTGGGTTGCCACAGAAAACTAAGCAGGTGTCAGGCCTGGATGAAGCTCAGCCTTGGAATGGGGAGGCTAGCCACTCAAGTTACTTAAAGAAGGGCTGTGGATGGTGACTTCCCTACGGAGTGCTGTGTCTGCCTCGTTCATCAGCCGATCTCTGGGCCAACCTCAGTGAGAGTAGGTGGAATAAGTGAATGAGTGCGGGTTTGAAGAGCTCCCTCAGGGCCTGTTTTCTGGAGCTGTCATTCCTTGTTCGCTTATGCAACCCAGCCCTGGCTCAGGAGGCTTCACGTGTCATTCACAGCTTGCACGCTAGCCTTCCTGCCCAGGCCTGTGGCCAGCTGTGGCCTTAGCATTTCGGCTGTGTGGGCTTTTGTATTAGTTGTCATTGCACTGTAACAGATGGTCACATGTTTAGCTGTTTAAAATGACACACCCGTGTGTTATCTCTCAGCTTCTGTTGGTCAGGGGCTCAGACATGGCTTAGCTGGGCCCTCTGCTAGGTGCTCCACGTGAGGCTGCCATCACCTTGTTGGCTGGGCTGTGTCTGAAGGATGAAGGATCCATCTGAAGGGTGGATGGGGGATGAATCTGCACCCAAGTTCCTCAGTCATTATTAGAACGCATTTCCTGGTGGCGGCATGTATAAGGCCCTGGCTTCTTGCTGGCTGGGAGCTGGTGGCCGCCCTCAGGTCCTAGAGGCTGCCCATACTCCCTGGCCAGGGGTATGGTCTCCCGAAGAAAAAACCAGGAGGCTGGGGATCACTGAGCACCACAGCCTCAGGTCCTCGAGGAGTCAGCTGGGCTGCTTTTCCATCAGTTAGCATCTGTGCTTTCTCACCTTCCATAACCTCTGTGTTACGTGGAAATGAGGAGGAGCTTCATGCCGTGAGATCAGACTAGGGGGTGCCATGGAGATCTCAGGGAGGGGTCGGCCAGGCCTCTCCTCCAGACGCTGAGCCAGATCCCGGCAGCTGAGGCCTGGGTCCTGGGGTAGGGGGCATCCTTGTGGAGCAGACAGACGACAGGCAAGGTGGGGTCAGTGCAGGTGGAGGTGGTGCCATGAAGGAAACCAGTGAGTCAATGTGATGGAGACCGACTGGAGACATTGTTCCTTGGACAGAACGATTGGCTTCCCTGCAGGTGGTCTGGCAGCCCCAGAAGGCCGTGTTTGTGGGGCGGTTGTGAGTTGGCAGGAGTGGCTGGCCTCAGTGCACATGTGTTCCTACCCTGCAGCCTCTGCACTTCTATCTTTCAGCCCCAGCAGCACAGAGCAAATGTAACAGAGAACAAACCTAACTGCACGTGGGATCTATTCCTTTAGGTCCAACCCTTGTGCTCTATTAGTCGTCAACCAAAAGAATAATGATGATGATGATATTGCAAGAGGCTGCAAAGAAGAAAAAGTTTACTTGAGTATCTTAAGACTTGCAGTTGGGGAAACAGAGTCGGGTAACCTGGAAAGAGCATTTCAAGGAAGAGAAAGAGTAAGGGGCTTATGCAGACAGAGGGTCATGACTGGTGCTGGTCAGAAAATATTTGTCTTCACTGAGTCACACAGGGTGCACAGGGTGGGGGGTCTGACAGGGAGGTGGACTGTCCCGAGTTTCTGGCAGATGTTCTGGATGAACCAGGTCAGGTCAGCAAGTCCAACTCCACCCAGGTGGTGTCCCTTTCAGGGGCTCTGCCTGGGGGGGGCTCTTTTAGCAACGCTGACCCTGTTTTGATTTTCCATCCACAGAGTGAGGGGTTTGCCTTCTGCAAAGCTTGGCAGTGTGTTCCCAGACCTCTCAGCCTTCCCCAGGCCATTTTTTGGTCTGAGGCACCCTTTGACAGATTTACCTTCTTCTGAAGCCCACAGAAGCCTCCCTGCTCCTGTTTCCGGTGGTGTTCCTGGACACCTTTATTGTAGGTGGCACACACGACTGTCCCCTGTTGAGCTGGACATTCCCTCAGGGGAGCGTGACCCTGCACATCTTTTTACACTCGTGATGTGCAGACTCCGGCTGGCCAGGCTAACTGAGGAGGCTGCAGGGCCATCCTGGTTGAACTGCTCGCTGGTCCTGGAGCCTCACTGTGGCCCCTTCCCCCATCCTTTTCTGAGCCTCAGCCTCCCTTCTCTGTCGAGCAGCAGACGAACAGCTTGGACTCTAAAGTCTCCTGAGTTGGGACCCTGCTGCAGGAAGTTCTTTGGGGAAACAGTTTTGTTCTCACATAGCCCTTCTTGTGGACTTTGGAATCGTGTTGACTATTTTACAAATATATACTTATTTATTTGTGTGGCTGCACTGAGTCTTGGTTGCAGCATGTGGGATCTTTAGTTGTAGCTTGCAAACTGTTAGTTGTGGCATGTGGGATCTAGTTCCCTGACCAGGGATTGAACCTGGGCCCCCTGTATTGGGAGTGTGGAGTTTTAGCCCCTGGACCACCAGGGAAGTCCCCCCACTGACTATTTTTAAGGCAAGATCCCACTGGGGTTGTGGTTGCCTGGGTGTGTCCCAAGTGGATTTCCGCCTGACCATTTTGGAGGGGGTGGTTTTCCACGAATCTCCTGGCCATGGTGTAATTGCACCAGAGCAGCC